>NW_023270415.1:47335721-47365635 GCF_011800145.1 Mirounga leonina
CCCAGGAGAGCTCGGGGTAAGCAGATCTGTCCATAGGAGGTTAGTCTCCTGACAAAACTTTGCTAAGGCTCCCTTGAGGGTGCGATTCATTCGTTCTACTTTCCCTGAACTTTGGGGCCAATAAGCGGTGTGGAGTCTCCAAGTGACGTTGAGAGATTTGGTCAAGACCTGTTCAATGTCTGCCACAAATGTGGGTCCATTGTCACTATGGATTGTTAATGGCAGGCCGAACCGGGGCACGATCTCCCACAAGAGGACTTTAGCTACTTCCCGGCTTTGCTCCGTCCTCATCGAGAAGGCTTTGACCCACCCAGAGTATGTGCATACTATTACTAGGAGATATCTGAACCCCCTGCTTGGCTGCACATCTGTGAAGTCTACCTCTAGACGCGGCAGAATCCTGCAGCCCCCAGGAATTCTCGTAGGCCCCTTTTTGTCTGGGGCTGTGGCAGGGACATGATGACCCTTTTCCTCTCCGGCCCTAGTTCTCTTTTCCCTTGGGTGAGGATGAAACCAAGGTATTGGACCTGTTGTTGGCAGATTTGTGCCTTCTTCCAATGAGGCTCGGTATCCCGAGTCTGACAGGTGCTGTAGGAGGGCCTTTGTGCCTTTTGTGCAGTCTTCTTGTGTGTCACTGGTGAGGAGGAGGTCACCCACATACTGGAGGAGGGTACATCATGTGGCCTCTCTTGGGAAGCTGGCAAGGTCCGCGGCCAGCGCTTCCCCAAAGAGGGTTGGTAGTTCTTAAACCCCTGCGGGAGGCGCGTCCAAGTCAGTTGCATCTGGTGCCCTGTATCAGGTTCAGACCATTCAAAGGCAAATAGTGGTTGGCTCTGGGGAGCTAAGCGGAGGCAGAAGAAGGCATCCTTCAAATCTAGGCAAGTGAACCATCTGGCCGACCCTGGGATTTGGCCGAGGAGGGTGTATGGATTCGGGACCACTGGGTGCAGAGAGATGGTCACCTTGTTGATGGCCCGCAGTACTGGTGACCTTGAACTGGTCGGTATCCCCCTCCTGGCTTCTTGACTGGGCAGGAGTGGGGTATTCCAGGCCGACTGGCACTCAACTAGAATACCTGTTTCTTTGAGTTTGCTTCTTTGATGTTCTTGGATGCCAATCTTAGCTTCTTGTGGAAAAGGGTATTGCCTTTGCCTCTGAGGTTGGGCTCCTGGGATCAGTTCAACAATGATAGGGGCCCGATTCTGGGCTAGTCCAGGTGGGTTGTTTTCAGCCCAAACTGAAGGGAAGGCGAGTCTGAACTCCGGCAGGCTGCTCGGTTGGGCCTGGGCACAGAATAGCCTCCATTCTTCTTCCCTTGGTGTGGTAATTGCTAGTATTAGAGACCCTGTCTCCTCTTGCCTTGGGTTCAGTTGGAGGCTAGTGTGTCCTGAGGGCTCAAAGGTTATCTGAGCCCTAAGCTTGGAGAGTATGTCTTGGCCCAGGAGAGGGATGCGGCAATCAGGCATATAAAGGAATTCGTGTTGGATCTTGTGGCCCCCAAGTTCACACTGGCGAGCCTGGCAAAAGGGCTATATTTTGCCCGCGTCCTGCTGGCCCTGAGGATGGTTGCAGGCCTTTTGCTGAAAGGTACCCCTGGGGAGGTGACAACAGAGTGCTTGGCCCCAGTATCAACCATAAAATCATTGGTTGGCCCCCCACCTTCGTTTTGACCATGGGCTCATGGGGGCCAAGGAGGAAAGAGCCCAGTCCCCCTCAGTCTGAGTCCATTCCCACAAGGCCTATGAGGTCCTCCTCTCGGGGTTCTTCCTTGTAGCGGCTGGGCTTTTGAGCCTTTTGCCGGTTGGGACATTCGTTTTTCCAATGCCCTTTCTCTTTACAGTGGGCACACTGATCCCTTGCCAAGGAGGTTCTGGGCTTCCCCCCTTTCGGTGGTTGGGGTCTCCCCATCTTTGTGTTGTCCTTTTCTTTCAGGGCAGCAGCAAGGAGGCTGACTTTTTTTTTTTTCATCTTTTTGTCAGATTCCCGTTTGGCTGCGACCTCCCTGTTCATGTAGACCTTATTGGTAATCTCTAATCTCTCTAGTTTCTGAAGTTTTTTTCTGATGTCTGGGGCGGCCTGAGCCATGAAGGAGGTGTTTACCATCTGTTGGCTTTCCTGTGCCTCGGGGTCAAATAGAGTGTATATCCTGTAGGCTTCACATAGTCTTTCATAGTAGTCCCCGGAGGACTCCCCTGGTGGTTGAGTGACCGAGGATACCTTAGTCATGTTCTTGGGTTTCTTAGCTCCTGCGCGGATTCCCCAGAGGAGGGCCTCCTGGTACTGGTGGATGTGGGCCTGTCCCTCAGTTGTGGTGAAGTCCCATGCTGGGCACTCTTCGGGTGCGGCCATATTAGCCCAGGCAGCAGGGTTGATGACTCCCGCTAGGATGTGTGCTCTTCCAGGTACTGCCGTGCACCTTCCATTATTTTCCTCTTTTCCTCTGTGTTAAACAGGGTGCGGAGTAACTGTTGGCAGTCTTCCCAGGTTGGCCGATGAGTCCGGAAGAGGGATTCTATGAGGTCTACCATGGCCTGTGGTTTCTCAGAGTAGGATGGGGTCTTATGTTTCCAGTTGAGGAGGTTGGTGGTGGAGAAGGGCTGATAATACATCATGGAACGGCTGGGTTGGACCATCCCGTCTTCATCGTGCCTCTTGGGTTCCTGCATCTCTCATACCGGCATTTGGAGGGCGCTTGTGCCCGGCCTGGGGTGCAGCCTGGCTGCTGTTCCTGGAGAAAGTGAATCTTTTGGGCCTAGGGGTGCCGGTGGATCCTCTGGGCCTGGGGGCACCAGTGAAACCGATGGTGGCGGGGTGTCTGGAGCTGAAGGGTGAGGTGTAGGCAGTCTGGGGGGTATGTACGGTGGGTGCAGGGTCGGTTCGTCCTTGGGATCTCTGGCTAGGATTTGTGGAGACTGGGGCTTTTGCTGATTTTCTTTAGGTCGCTTGGATGAGGCGATTAAGACTCTGGCCTGTCCCTGCCTATTACAAGTGAATCGCATGCAGAGGGGAAGGGTCTGAGCAATCCCTAGCCAGGAGTCAATGTACAGAAAATGGTCAGGGTGTCCTGGTTCTCCTTTTACGACTCACCATACTCGACGAATCATTGGGACATCCAATGTCCCTTCTGAAGGCCACCCGACATCAAAGGTGGGCCATTCCAATTCACATAGGGTTCTCAACTTGCCGGGGTTCATCCTGACTCCACAGTCTCCCGAAAACCCCTTCTTGAAATTTTTGATCATGGTCTCTAGAACCGTAAGTTTACTCTGCCCTGACCCCATGGTGATGTCCCTGTGTGTGGTGGCGCAGAGACAGACAAAGGGGGGGGAGGTGCCTCCTGAGATAAGGAGACCAATCAGATGCCCGTCTGGCCGTGTCCCGAAGGAGCTTAAGTGAGGCTTAGCCATAGCGGTCTCAGCGTTGTGACTTACGATCGGAAACTCTTCCGATGCCACAATAGACTGTATGCCATTCACCACGGAATCGCAGATGGGCCCACTCAGACTCCATAGGCTTCTGGAGACCTTAAGGGTCCCCACCCATGGAGTCACAGAATCAGTACTCTTGAGCAAGCAGGTCGGAGTGCACATTCACTCACACATTCACACTCCAGAAGTTATTACATTCCCTCCCTGGGAATCCCTACCTGTGAGACCTCTAAGAGTCTCTGAGAGGTGATCAGGCTCCCCTTCCACCCCAGTGGGGATGGGCCTGTCTGGGTCCTGGGGCCCCAGGCCTTACCAGAATCCGACGTCGGGACCAGGTCCTCCTCACCTGCCAAGTCTACTCGAGTCCAGCGGGAACAGTGGAGTGGGGCCGGCCCAGGCGACTGGGGCAGGAAACTGCTGAAAATTAGGCAGGGCGCGCCTTCTCGTTACGATCCCTCATTCCGTCACCGCCCCGCCATTGCCCCCAGACCGGTGGCAACAATGGGCCAGCGCGGTTGGGTTTCCCGGTCAGGGAACCAAATGTTATGGAACCTGGACTGGATCGTCCGATGGAAGAACCAAGCGGCTCCCGGAGATCTTGGAGGATAGGAGGTTTATTTAATGCGGGTGGGCTCAGAGGAGAGTGGTCTCCAAAGGTCTGAGCCCCAAGCACAAACAAAGGGGTCAATTTATACACTTCTACTTCCGCATACTGGGACCTCTTGGCGCGTGCGTGAAGTGGGGCAGGGCGAAGGACCCGGAAGAGGCCCCAGGGAAGGACTGGGACTCTCTCGCTGGCTCGGTCAGCCATCTCAGGGCACAGATTTTCCTTATCAGTAAGAGTCCACCCTGCTTTTCCCTGTCCCAGGGCCAAGCTTTATACCTGCCACCCTGCAGATGTTTTAAAAATCTGTGTGTTGATGGTTTTCCCATTGTAAGCATTTGAGACTCTTGTCACTGGGCCTACTGGAGGTTGACACCCTGGAAGCAGCCTGCAGCCAATGACAGATGGGAGCTGGTAGGTGAATATCTCAACCTCCTCGCCCTTGTTCTATAATATCACCCAGAGGTCCCACTGTGATTGACCCCCAGCTGCCCACAGCAAGAACCTGTTCTTTAATGCACACTATAGACTTCCTTCTCTTCCCTGCCTCACTTCCCCACATCCCTACTGGTGCTTCCTAGAGTTACTTCCCAAACAAGCTACTTGCATTCAAATCCTTGTCGCAGGTGGGCTTCTTAAGACAGCAGGCAAGAAGGCGGGGCCGTGAGGAGCGGCTGGCTCTCAGCAATGCCATGAAGATGAGCAACACTGTCAGAAGGCATCAGAGAACATTTGGTCTCAGTTTGGTTCATTCTTATGTTCTTCCCGCCCTTGCAACCTTCCCCCCAACTTTGAGCCTTCCACGGTCACATACACTGGTACCAGTGGGTATGTACTCAGAACGGTAACTCAGTTTGCAGCGAGTCCGAGGGAAATGTAGGCAGGCAGTGTCTTAGTGCATTCAGGCTGCTATAACAAAACACCGTAGACTGGGTGGCTTGTAAACAACAAATACTTCTTTCCCATAGTTCTGGAGGCTAAGAAGTCCAAGATCAAGGCACCTGGGCAAATGCAGTATCTGATAAGAGCCTGGCTTCTAGTTCATAGACGACATCTCTCTGTGTCCTCACATGGTAGAAGGGACAAGGGATCTCTCTGGGGTCTCTTTCATAAAGGCACCAGTCGCATTCACCTCTCAAAAACCCCACCTATTAATCCCATCACCTTGGGGTTAGGATTTCAAAATGTGAATGTGGGTGAGGGGGACAAATATTCCGTCTACAGCAGATGGATAAACTGCCATCACAGCAAACCCCTACACACTGCCAAAGCGGACCAGACATGCTCTGGGATCTTTGCTGCCTGGGTAGACTCTCTTGTGCCTCCCCTACTTGCCTGGGATTTCCTCAGCTCCTCTCCCAAATGATCACGCACATCACCCCTAAAGTGTGGAACCCCACAAGAATGATATCACTTCAGGGTCAGGTCAAGGATTGGGGCCCTGTCTCCCAGTGAACTCTCTTAAACACAGATCCAGTCATGACCTGCATTTGCTCAAAACAATGACTCCCCCTTGTTGTAGGGTGACATTCAGATTTTTAAGTGTGACTCTTCTGGCTGTTCATAACATGCCCCCACTAGCCTCTCTAGCACCTTCTTCCACCACTCCTCCCTGTGGCCCTGGGGGAGCCACACCAGACTGCTCTTCTCGCCATCCTGCAAATGGGCAACTTGTTGGCCTATCCCTGCAGCTTCGCTCTTGCTGATCCTGACTCTAGATGAATCCCCCTCCCTCTCGTCTGGATCTGGCAACATCTCTTCTGTAAAGCTGTTCAGAATGCCTCTTCCATACCTAGCTGGAAATTAGGGCTCTTTCTGTCTGCTTTGTTTTACTGTTAGCAAACTCTCCTGCAGTTAGTTGCATGCAAATCTGACTTCCCTAATAGAACCGAAACGCCTCGAAGGACAGGTTTGTGGCTTCAGATTCCACATGCCACTAGAGCTCCATAAATCCTTTCCTCTTTAAATGAATAACAATAAGCTCTTCAAAGAGTACCTTTCTCCTTTTTTGTTATCGTATATTTCAGGGAGAATAAGTTAGAGAGAAATCATTTCCACTGAGAAATCACTTTAATATAAGGCTCCCTGAGTAATAGCAAAATTTTGCTTGAAATAGCAAAATTGCAAACAGCATCAAGAAATCCTAGATATGTTCCTGATACAAACCTGAAGGTTCCTGGGGCGCCTGGCTGGCTCAGTCCGTGGGGCATGTGACTCTTGATCTTGGGGTCATGAGTTTGAGCCCTATGTTGGGCTAAGACTTTACTTTAAAAAAAAAAAAAAAAAGCAAACCTGAAGTTTCCACAAAGGAAATGAGGCTCCCGGTGCCAGGATCTTGGGCCATTTCCTGGGATGATCTCTCTCTCAGAAAGTTTTGTTTGTTTGTTTTAAGATTTATTTATTTATTTTTGAGAGAGAGAGAGTTCGTGCGAGCGGGTGGAGGAGGGGTGGAGGGCGAGGGAGAGAGAATCCAAGCTGACTCCGCACTAAAGGGAGGAGCACAGAGCCTGATGCAGGACTCGATCTCACCACCCTGAGATCAGGACTCTGAGGTCACAACCTGAGCCAAAACCAAGAGTCGAACGCTAAACAGACTGTGCCACCCAGGCACCCCTGAGAAATAAAGTTTAAAAGAAAAAAAGAAAAGATTTCAAATACAAGTAAAAAATATATGCAATTCCTCAAAAGGAGCTTCCCAGCATTCCCTTTCTCCTGATGATATCACCTTTAGCCAGGAACCCTTGGCAACTGCGATTTCAATATTCTTCATTTTGCTCTGAGAAACTGGTGCAGCCTAAGGAACAGTTAAGAATATTGGCACCAAGGAAAACGTAGGCTCTAAAAGGACAAGCAAGTGCTTTACTATGTAAAATGACCTCAACAAGTTCATATTCAACTTCAACAAGCATTTAAAACATCTTACATATGAAAGTAGAATTGGCCTAAGCTACATTAAAAATATATCTTCAAACTTGGAGCACTTGAATATACATTTGGGACCAGGGTCCAGAGAAGGGAGGGCTGGAGAACAAGGGAAAATGGTGGAGAGGAGCAGTAGGGTCCGCCTAGGGCTCTAAGGAGCCACCCAACCACCATAGACCATCCTTCCTTTGAAATAAGAGAGAACATCATAGGGACTACTTGGAAAATCCAAGCTCCTTCATTTGAAAAAGTAATGGCACATGGATTTATAAGCATTTTCTTTCCAATTCTCTTCTTTCTGAAAAAGAAATCAATTTTTTCTATCCAATGCCTAGCTTCTGCCTCGCCACCTACCTGGGTTTTTTTTTATTATTTTTAGTCTGCTCTCCTAGCCATGCTATAGATGGTCTCTGCTTAACCAGCCACAGTTCCTTTGTTGGTCTCCTCAGCTTGATCTCCTTGTCCCCACACCCATCTCCAATTAAACCATTGTTTTAGGTGGTGGCCCCATTCCTATTTCGGCCTGTGCTCATGGCCCGTGCCCACCACATGGCCTACCGCCTCCTCCTTTCCCACCCTCATCTCACTCTGTGTCTGGGGCTTGGGCCCCGTGGTAGGCTGTTGGCCTGGTGGTCCTCAACAAATCTCCAAATCATTGCCACCTGGGAAGCCCCTCGTACATTGATCCTGGGGTGGCCCATGCGACTTGCTTTGTGAGCAAATAGGAAGCAAGCAGAGGCCCCATTAGTGCTTGTCCATGGAGGCTTCCTTTCTGGCAAGTCACGTGCCCCACTGTAAAGCTGCCTGAGCTAGACCACTGCATATGGAGAGAGACCCTGATGGATGAGACGAGCTCCCAGTGGAATGCAGCCATGTGACATCATGGCAGAAAAGCTACCCACCTGAGTCTGTTCAACTCTCAGACTCATGAAAACATAATAAATACTGTATTTGTTTTAAGCCACTAAGTTGTGTGGTGTTTTATGACACAGCAATAGGTAACAAAAACAGTCCCCATCTGATCTGGTCTCAAAGCAGGCCTGGCCAGGATATCGTCACACCTGGGGCAGGGGCAGTTTCCGTGTGTCTCCAGGCTTTCACCAAGCCTACTGACCCAGCTGCACCAGACCCTGGGGCACCACAGCCATCTGCTTTGGGACAGTTGTGCATCTGGGCTCTCTGAACAGGAAACCAATTGAAAGAAAATTGGGTATACAAATATTCATAATTATCACGCTGTGTTGTGACTTACGTGTGACTCACCTCATTCATCCCTAAGCCTATATTATATCTGTCGTGATGCTGAGTCATTGTTTGGAAATGAATTCAAATTTGCATGGTCTGTCAGACAAGGACCAAGGTACTTACAGTGTGGGGTTTGTTTGTTCGTTTCAAAAATGCACTCTTCGTAACAGTGCTGTCTTTTGTATTACTTTCCTCCTCCCCACATCTTTTAGGGTAAGAGGGTATCCACAGCTTTATTATTTTTTAAATTATTTTTTAAAGGATAACTTTTATTTTTTTTAAAGATTTTATTTGAGAGAGAGCACAAGCAGGAGGGGAAGGGCAGAGGGAGAGGGAGAAGCAGGCTCCCTGATGAGCAGGAAGCCCTGATGCAGAACTCGATCCCAGGACTCTGAGATCATGACCTGAGCCGAAGGCAGACACTTAACTGATTGAGCCACCCAGGCACCCCTAAAGGATAACTGTTTTAAAGCAACTTAAAAACTTTTTAATTTAGCTCCAGAAGTATTTGAGAAAAAATGATACTTACTTTTCAGTAGGAAAGCTACATTTTCATTTTTGAAGGGCTACTTGCAAGCTCAGGCTAATGAACTTATTTTTGGTCCATAAGTGTGCACTAAAGGGCTCTGGAATTTTGGGGGAGTGGCCTTCATCTGAGAAGTGGTCACCCGGTGGCCTGAGTGGTGGATTGCCAAGATATTGACACATCCGGTAGGAGTGCTCAGGGCCATGAGCACGAGGGCAGAGGTGATGGGTCTCATCTGTCTTGTATTCTCAGCCTTGGGCACAGCACAGGTACTGAGGTGTGTTTCATAAATATTTACTGCATAAGTGAATGGATTATCTCATGTATGACGAATGCGGTGCCTTGGAAACATTCAATTTTCTCTAAGAAACCATACACCTTGATAAGTAAAAAAAAAAAAAAAAAAAAATATATATATATATATATATCTCAGCTAAATGAAGCTGGTACTCTAAAATTAGTAAAAACAAGTTCAGTACTTTCCTTTAATCCCTATGTCAAGTAATGATGTGAAAACAAGCTCAATGTATGAACAAATGAACTCTACAGAAGAAGGTCAGTAAGAAATGAATTGTATGTGTGCTTACTATGCATTTCATTTGAAATATGAAAGGGAAGGCAACATTTTGAAAGCAAAAGAGATTTTAAGTATCATTTTTCTGGTTAAAAGGAATAGTTGGCTTTATTTTTAAAAATACAGGTATGTACAAGTGAATAAAATAAAAACTACCTCTACAAACAATAAAAACAAATTGTTGTCTATCCTATGCACACATAACAAAAGTGAGGTTACGTTTTTGCGACATGCTTTATTTTCTTAGCAATGTGTAATGCATAACTTCATTTTGTTAAATATTCCCCTTTGTTATCTTTTCAAGGGTTGAATTGTGTTACTCCATTTAGTGTGGGTACTAAATTATTATAGCCTATTTTCCAGTTTTGGATGTTTCTAATTTTTTTACTCTTATAAATAGTGCTATTTAAACATACTTAAAAATGAATCTTTGCAAATATACATTTTTTATAGCTAAATTCTAAAAAAATGGATGTCCTGAATTAAGCGGTATGCATTTAAATTTTTTGATACAAATTGTTATATTGGCCTCCAAAAAAAAAATTGTACTTATTTCTATTTCCCCCACTTAGCTTCTGGACATTCATTACCACTAATTATTATGAGTGTTTTTGTTATCTTTATAAGTATGATAAACAAAAATAATAGCTCATATTTGGAAATCAGCTGATTATTAGTGATATTGGGTATTTCTTTAATTATTTCTCTGATTATTAGTGAGATGAGATATTTTAATATGTTCAGGGACCATTTATGCATCTTCTCTTGTCAAATACCAATGTATATCTTACAGCTATGTTTTCTACTGTGATTTTTTTTTTTAATGTATTACATAGGAATGATATTAACTCCTTGTGATGTGATTTGCAAATATTTTGCCTGTGTGGTCATTTGTCTTTTAGTATTGTTTGATATTTTTACTCTTTTCTAAGATAATGCAAGAATCTTAGAACGATTTTCATGGATTTTAGTAATATCATTTGGTCTCATTTTGCACCTGATTATTTTTATTGAGTTTCTGATATTGTATATGCAAAATTGTAGAATAATTTCAGGTCTATGAGGATGCTATCTTCCTTCAGGGAGGACTTACACTTGCTTCTGGAAGAAAGCTTAGGGTCCTAACAATACAAGATCAAGCTAATCTAATTCCCGAGTTGGAGATGATTGAAAACTGAGTTCAATGTGAAGGCTCATCTATTTCCACACTCTGTCCAGATCAGATGGACTTTCAGGATGCCAAACCAGTGCATGGGAGTTTACTAGAGGCTTCCCTTTTCAATTATCCTTGTATTCTAATTTTTGTCCCTTTCACTCCTCTGGGTTCTCAAAAGGGAGGTTGTAGACAACCTCTCAGCCACCTACTTTGGAATTAGCTAACACTTCTAGGGGTAAAGCATCCCCAGATGCTGGGTTTATGCCACTCAGTTTCCTTCTTCTTTTAGACCTTGGCCACGCCATTCCTCATGGGCTTTTTAGCTCTCAGATGCCTTCAAGCAAATGTATTTTAAACTCTGTTCAGTTTTTTAAATTGTTTTCAGCAGTATGGTTGATCTCAATTGCATCTCAATTGCTTAGTCTGCCATTGCTGGAAAACTGAAGTTCTTTTGAAAACATTAATTTAGTTGGAATGTATGTAGTTTTAGGGTGAGTTATCCTTTCATTCCCAGTATAATTCATCAAGTAGTATTTTTAGGACATGAACTATCACCATTAACATACTGTAAATGATTATATAAATCATGGTTATATAAATATTTGGGTCTATTTCTGGACTTTCTATTCTGTTTTACCCTTTTGTATATCTCTGCACCAGAACCATGTCATTTACTGGGTACAGTCAATTGCTCTAATTTTATAATACATTTTAATATTTGGTGAGAGTTCTCTTTTTTCTTTTTGCAAAAAGATTTTGGCTCTTCTCATGTCTTTGTTCTTTTGAATGAATTTTAGGACTTTTAAATTACATCTCCCCTCCCCCCAAAATCTCATTGAAACTTTAATGGGAATTTTAGTAAATTTATATATTAATGTGATAATTCACAAATTTTAATATTTAATTCTTTTTTTAAAGAATTTTATTTATTTATTTATTTGACAGAGAGAGACACAGTGAGAGAGGGAACACAAGCAGAGGGAGTGGGAGAGGAAGAAGCAGGCTTCCCGCTGAGCAGGGAGCCGGATGCGGGGTTCAATCCCAGGACCCTGGGATCATGACCTGAGCTGAAGGCAGACGCTTAACGACTGAGCCACCCGGGTGCCCCTTAATATTTAGTTCTTAATGCAGAAGCATGACATAAAATCTATCTAGACAGGTCTTTTAAAATTTATCAAAGTCTATAAGTAAGTTATCTTTTATTCCTGAGCTTTCTTAATATATTTCCGTCGATACATTGCCCAGGGTTTTTAAAGTGGTCATTTGTCTGCTGGTAATGATTAATTTATCTCATCTTGCTCAATATTTTTGCCTGATTTCTCTTTTTTTCTTTTCTTTTTTTGTCTTATTGCATTAGCTAGAATATCCACTATCCAGAACAATGTTAAATAATGATGATGATAATGGGCATCGTTGTATTCTTTCTGATTTTTAATTGGATTGCTTGTAGGATTTTCTCGTTAAGTATAATGTTGGCTATTGATTTGAGAGAACTACTTCATTGAATGAAATTTTGAAAATAAATATTGATAAAAGCTGCATGATCTCACGTAAAATATAAGATGTAAGATAGTTATAGCTCATCTGCTTCCTATAGCTTATATTTGTCTCTTAGGTTGGGGTATATTAGCTTCTTAGGGCTGCTATAACAAAATGCCAAAACTGTACAGCTTAAAACGACAGAAATGTATTCTTACCCAGTTCCAGAGACTAAAATCCAAAATCAAGGTGCCAACAGCATCAATTCCTTCTAGAGGCTCTGAGAAAGAGTCTGTTCCATGCCAATCTCCCAGCTCCTGGGGGCCGTTAGCAATCCATGGCGTTCCTTGGCTTATAGATGCTTCACTCCAATCTCTGCCTCCATTGTCACATGGCCATTTCCTCCGTGTCTGTGTCTCTGTGTCCAAATTTTCCTTTTCTTAGGAAGACACCAGTCATATTGGATTTAGGCCCCACTCTAATCCAGCATGACCTGCATCCTAATTGGTTCCATTGGCAAATAAGGTCACTCTGACAGGTCCCAAGTAGACATGAATTTTTTCAAGACATTATTCAATCCGGTGCAGTTGGGTTCTCCAGAAGCAGCTCTGAGATGAAGACTCTGTGCAAGTCATTTATTTAAGGAGTGCTCCCAGAGGAGGCCAGTAAGAGAGGGGGGAAGCAGAAGGAGTCAAGCAAGGGTGTGATGGCAGGTCAGCTTTCTTGGAGAGATGGTGCTTTGACATAATCAGGAAAGATCTGGCCTAATAAAAATTATGCCTCACAATTGTGCCCACCTGAGGCCAGGGAGCTGGACTGTCATACCTTCGAACCACGTTCATCATGAGATGAAGTTTGCCTGGGAAGGTGGAAAATCCCAGGCACTTCTGTCTCCAAATATGCAGTAAAGTCTTTCAGTAATGTGAGGGAAACTTTCCAAAACAAAGTCATAGTCACAAGCTGTTAGAGTAAAAGCTCACCAAACCTAGGCGAAGGGTACACAAGGATAGTGAGGAGGTCCCAGGAAAATCACTAGGGTCTGCCACAACATGTAACTATTTTTGGTGTATGTAGATTCATCAGTCAGAAAATTTCATCAAGTATGCCCATTATTTTTTGTGGAAATCTGCCACGCCTACTTAGTGTAGCTTCTAGCATCCTTCCCTAGGTAAGCCCTAGATTCCTTCAGTTTCCTTCCTCCCTAATTTAGTCACCGTTTACAAACAAAGTCTTACAAACCCTGCTTTACTGTTCTCACTTGTAACTCTTCCCATTTGAGCACAACCCTAACCCTAGATGTGTTCAACAAAGCTCTGAAGTATGTAGTGACAGGAAGTTGTCAAGTGGAAATACTGGCAATAATAAGAGAGCATCAGGAGTGGAGGCAGCCAGCCCAGAAGGCAACAGAGGCAGTGAGAGACAGATACTTGGTCATCAAAGTAATGGAGGCAGGGACCTCACTCGCAAGGCCCGAGAGAGAGAAGCAAGGATTACACAAGTTCTGTTACACGCCCCCCATACACACACACACACACACAAACACACACACACACACAGCAAACATACAAACACATGAATCCACAAAATCCCCAAAACCAAAATATGGTAGGCCCAGTTTGGGTCTGTGCTATAACCACTCTTTTATATTTGGGGGGAACCACAAGAAGTCTCTTTGAATGAAGTCTTGTAGGAAAGCATCCGTCTGAAGAGATAAGAAAGGCAGGCTCTGCCAGAGTTAGAGAGGAAGCACAATTTTAGATCGCATGTCTGTCTCAGAGCTGGTCCTTTAGCTGAGGATTGAGTCTAAGTTCAAAGGAAAGGAGGCTGTGGGTAAAAAATGGAATGACCTCTTCTCACAAAAAGTGAAATGTGACAATGAGAGCACCGGACAGCTCTGCACAGGGACCCCCATAATGAGGGTGAGGGACTCATCCGAGCAGACAGGCCTGGATACTTCTGTCGGCAGCGGGCATGGCCTCAGGTCAGCACAGGGCTCTGGTGACTTGTGAGTCCCACAGCATCGGCAGGAGTGGGTGTCAGGGGCCCCGCAAGTAGGAGCCGATGTGGGGCCGTAGTAGGAGACTTTGGGAACATCAGAGCCTATGGTGCCAGCATTTCCCCAGGAAGACAGGGCTGGAGCGGGAGGGGAGGATGAGGGCGGGTGTTATGTAGCCAAAATCCGTGAACCCGCATGAGACCCTCCAGGAAACAAGTGAGAGCGGGTGAAACCGACTTCGGGAGGGCAGGGTAGAGGTTCCTGTGTCTGTGCAGGTCCTCCGAGAAGCAGGCACCATGCCAGGATGAGATGTCAAGGGACCGACTAAGGACAATACCTGTGAAGGGAAAAAGATGGAGCCGGCGAAGGCAGGGAGAGCCTTCAGACTTGTGTTGTGTGTCTGACCCCCGTGAAGGAGGAGTGAAATAGGAAGAGTCCTGAACTGCAGGCCAGGCCTCAGAAGGCGTCAGCTAGGCTGAGGGGAGGTCTGGAGCCAACATGTCCCCGTTGAGGAGCCCTGTGTCTGGCCATGCCCAGGACGTCCATCATGCTCAGTTGCTGGCTGGGCGCAGCCCATGGGAAACATGGCCGTGTGTGGCACATATATGACAGGAGATCCCGAGGGGCTTCGGTTGGAGCCATTGGACACTCCTGCTCCCCTCTTCACGACTGCCACAGTCCCGTACTGGCCGATGGCGCCACCACAGAGAAATGCTTGTTACAGTCTGTGAGGCCTGTGCCATCTACATGGAGAAACTCGGGCTGCAAATGGTTACTAGTTGTAAAACTCGTTGGAGCTTAAAGCGTTATACTCTTATCGTTGTCTGGACTCCTTCATTCAGAACTACGTCCCTGTTCCCTCAGGATGCCTGTTAACTCGGGCGCGTCTATAGTAGACAATATTAGAAGGCATCAGAGAGATTCTGGAATTGCTGATAACTTGGGCAGACACGGTCAGAATGAGAACTTTGGGCCTCAGAATATCTAAAGATAACAGAATTGTGAGCATTTCTCTAAGTGTTCATAGGGTCGGCTAGGGTGTTACAAGTGGGTCCATGTGAAGGAACTCCGGTAAAAGCGAAACGCCCAGCATCGCTGTTCTAGCCGTTCAGCTGCCCGAGGGACAGAAAGACTGCTTTATATGCCCAAGATTTCAGAACACCGCTGAGGGGAAGTTTTTAAGGGGACTGAAAACCCCACCCAATGTGCATCTGCAATGATGCCATTTGTCAGGACTGTCGGTTCAAGAATTATTTGCTCAACTGGTGCTTCTGCCACATCAGGTTGAGCTTGTTCACCAACACACAGCACCTAGGGGTTACCCCTGGAAAGTGTGAGAGGTAAATACAGGACAGGGAAAACAAGGAAGTGCCTAGTGCTAGCAACTTACTCAACGAGTTAGGTCAGGAGGGGATGACAGCCAAAACCATAAATAGCATCACTATTAACAAGTTTAAATGAGTTCATGCCTGACAGATCATTAGCTGTGATTTGGGGGTGCCCTCCTTGGGTCTTTAGAGGGTGACATCAGAGTGATTGTCCTGTTTGGGCCATAACAGTATCTACTGGGGCCTCTGTGAAAGCCAGATTGCTGGACCAGATGTACGATGGTTCTCATTTAAATATTCTCAAGTAAATGAATGAATGTGAGGAAATTCTAAGGCAGCCAGCCGTTAACTTCTGTGGTTGTGCTAGCTTCCCATCATCACACTTTTGATGGGGTTGCCAGGCTTTTCAACCAAGAAGACAATTTCATGGGCACCACCCGGATATCTACATCTGCTCAGCTCTAGAGGATCCTAGAGTCCACCTAGTCTGTGAATTTCTTTCTACACAAGGTGTTGAACCAGTAACAACAGCACCTAGAAGAACAGAGGTTGTGGAAACCCTTTTCTTTCTTTCTTTCTTTTTTTTTTTAAGATTTACTTACTTATTTTAGAGAGAAGGGAGTGGGGAGAGGAGGGACAGAAGAAGAGGGAGAAAGAGAATCCTCAAGCACACTCTCTGCTGAGTGCAGAGTCCAAAGGAGGGCTTGATCCCAGGACCCTGAGATCATGACCTGAGCTGAAATCAAGAGCTGGACACTTGACTGAGCCACCCAGGTGTCCCTGTGGAAACCCTTTTCAAACACATGATTCCAACCCATAGAAATGGAGCAATTCTGGGGCTCCTGGGTGGCTCAATCGTTAAGCGTCTGCCTTCGGCTCAGGTCATGATCCCAGGGTCCTGGGATCGAGCCCCACATAGGGCTCCCTCCTCGGCGGGAAGCCTGCTCTCCCTCTCCCACTCCCGCTGCTTGTGTTCCTGCTCTCGCTATCTCTGTCTCTGTCAAAAAAAAAAAAAAAAATCTTAAAAAAAAATAGCTAATATATTTAAAAAAAAAAAAGAAATGGAGCAATTCTGATTGAAGCTATGGTTGGGTGAGTATTAGGGATTGAGTGTAGACAGCATGTCACCCATGCCCATCCTCTTTCCCTGTCCCCAGTGAAGTCCTCAAGACCCCTCTTCAGGGTATGTGGCAAAGGAAACCAAGGTATGTAGAGGTGTTGAACTGAATGCTCTTTGACTGTCTGATTACAGAATGCCACACCATACATGGCAATCAGAGTTTTCTGGTGAATGTTGATGGGCTTTTCTAAAAAGCAGCGTGGTGACCCGGACAGAACATAGACTTTAGAGTCAGAAGACTTGGATTCCAGTGTTGACTCGGACACTAGCTTTTTAACTTCGGCTAAGAACTTCTCCAAGTTTCACTTTCCTGGCCTTTATGATGGGGAGAATAACATCTCCCTCAAGGAACTCAAAGCGAGATGCCCACATTGTCTTGGCCCAGAAGGAACAGTCCTGTCCACACAAACATTCTGACAGCCTTTTGTACCTTGATTCCCAACATCCCCCTCAGGGCTCCTGTCTTTGGCCATCCACTCTGTAGATACCGTTGCAGTCCAAAATCAGTGTTTCCTGGGACACAATCCTGATATCACCGTTTGACTCAACCTACCATGACCATGGGTAAAAGGCATTAGGACACTCCTTGGACTAGCCTTGCAGGACTCTGGCTGCTGGAGTGGGAGGCAGTAGGTGGGCCTCAGACTCTAAGACCTGCTTAGTTTCTGAACTAACTCAGAGTCAGCCTTCCTACTGGGACTTGGGTTCCGGGTGCTAAAGCTACCCCAGCTGAGAGAACATGCAGTGACTTCACCCTCCAAACCATAAAACCTTCTGCCTGTTGAATTCAGGCAGCCCAATTCTTCACCCCAAATAAGCACCTGTCCTGACTATAGGCCACAGGGGCAAATCTTTAAGTCTGCAGTGGACATCTGCACAGGGAAAATCAAACATTAGCCAAAACCAAAGAGTGAGAATTTGGGCTCACCCCAAATGAGTCCTGGCTGCATAGAACAATCAGAAAAGTCACCAAGGAGAAGCCACTCCAGCCAGGAAGCAACAAGGGCTCTGGGCTCCTGTCTTGGCTTGGCTAGAATCCAGCTGTCACCATAGTTCCTGCCTTCCTCATCAGTCAAATGAAAAAGTTGGATGAAGGCATCCCCTGGTCTTTTATAGGAAAGGTGCTACGAATACAGGAATTGAGTCACATGCATTATGTATTCCCCAGTGGCGCCCCTCCCCAGCCCCATATGGGCACGTGGGAAAATGGAAGGAAAGCCAAATGTTCCAATCTGGCTTATCTGGGAAAAGAAGCCCTCAATTCTTAAGAAATTGAGTAGAAGCAACACCTTGGCCTTCTCACAATTTATGCTAAATGAGGCACCACCGATCTCTTTAACACATGTTCTTGTAACTCCTGATCTCAGGAGATAGGCTCCCTTCTGTTCATTGTGAGGGAGTTAGCAGAAGTGAAAGGATGTAGGAAGCAAGTAATAGGGAAAGCAGGTTCTTCAGGCCCCATCCCCGTGGATGCCTGGGAATTCAATTTGGGGAATATCAGATAAGTAAACAAATCTGTTAATGGTAGGAAACGGAGTCCAGCTCCCCAAACTAAGAAGAGACCAGGCCAGATCCTAAAGGCCCTTTTCCTTTCCAGAGGCCATTGTTTCCATCTTCTTGCTGATAGAGAGGGTGAGACAGGAGCTTATGTTTTACCTGGAACACGAGGTGGTACTGTAATCGCATGTTCCAAATGTTGAGGAGCCCGACAGGAAACAAGAATAACAGAATTTGGCAGAAGGAAGGTGGGGAAGCAAGAAGCCAGAGCCCAGTGATTCTGAAGGAGAGAATCGAGGGAGCCAGAAGGCATGTCTCTTCCGGGCTCGGCACTGAGAACTTTGGGGTTGGAGGAGGTCCCCGGCCAGTGGGCAATGCCCAGTGGGTCCTCCTCCAAAATCTTCCTTGCACCTGCAGCTTGTCTCTTAGCCGATCGGAGGAATTTCATGACAACCCAAACCCATTTTACCACAGTTTTTATGTGAAAGGTCTTTATACTGTGTCTGCCACGTATGCCTCTTACATCATCAGGCTCACTGTGTTTCGGCCTACCTTCAGAATATTTATGGATATTAGGGAACCAATAACGATAATGATGACCGTGATCATGATCATCATCAAAATAGCTAAGTGCTGGAAACTCTCCCACGCACTTTGAGTATATTTTCTCACTAAGGTAAGTATTAATATTATTATCACTGTTTTACAGAAAAGAAACCTAAAGCTCAAAGAGTTAAAGTAATTTCCTCAAGGTTACAAGGCTACTCAGTGGTGAAGCTGGAACTCTAACCCAGAACTACTCGCACCCAAATCCATATTTTTAGTAAACCCATATTCTCAAATAGGCTGGACAATGCAGCCAACAGCGAGCAGGGGGCATTTAGTGAGCACTCACTAGCTCTCAGATCTCCCATGCACTTTCTATCGATAATATCATTTAAATATTCATGGAAACCTACAGTGTAGGTACTATCATTACCATTCTTTTTAAATTATTGTTATTGTTACAGAAGACAATGAGGCTTGAGAGTTTCAGTAACTTACTTGGGATTACCTGGGAATCCAAGCAGTAGATTTCAGGTGCAACCCTGGGCAGTCTGACTTGTAAATTCATGCCGTTAGCCATGGGGTTAAATTTAGAGAGAACCCTTCCAACTCACTGATCCAGCAACACGTGCTGCATGTTGACAATAATCTGAAATTCCAGGGCAAATCCTATCTGTTCTGCAAGTTCAATTTCATATTTTAACTGCTTGGGGCTCTTCCCACAAGGGTAATGTTTGGTACCTGGTTGATCATCAACAGTATGGATCTTGGGGCAGTTTCTTTGCTCCCTGATTCATGCTTGGGCTTGAAATATTTATTGCACACCACCAGTAACTTCCCAGGCAACGGCAATAGTCCTGTGTGAAGTGAAAGATGATGAGCTTTATCTCCCCATGAAACTTAGTGTGAACCTTCCTAAAATCAATCCATGGCCAACTCCATACTTACTTTGGTCCTAGTGACCGTCCTGCCAGGGCATGAGCCCTGTCATTAGTAAGGGCCAGGCTCTCAGAACTATGCTGGCTCTTCTACAGAGAGCCTCTGTTTCATAAAGGGCTTTGGGATTTTCCAGCACTAGATTTCTATTTGACCAAAAGTTGGAATCTGTTCCAGGCTTCCTTCCCCCAGTCACCATGTCCAGACCTCCTACACTTTTGAAAAGGCCCCCTAAAGCGTTTCTAAAGTTCACCTCCATTTCCTTCAGCGAGTTTGGAGGTAAGTTTCCCAGAGTCTTATCAGCGTGAAGAATCTTGAGCTGTTTCTGATGTGATCCGCCCACTTCCCAAATCCCCCACAGGAATCCATCGTAATTTGATTCCAGATTAAAAAAACAAAACAAAACACATCGGTTCTTCCGTACAAATAGATGCAGGTGCTCCAAGGGCTTCACAATTTCTTTGTCCTTATCTCTTGTGTGATACCTTATCCACTGTCATTTGAAGAAGAAGTTTCTTTTGCTTCCTCCATCTTTTGTTTATTGTTCATTGTGTTTGTCCCCTTGGATACTTCAAAATGGCCATTTGCATCTTTCTCTAACTATGTTTCTGTCTTTTTGAACCAGAACTTGCCCAACCTTTAATTTTCTCATCTGTCAAGCAGTTGGACTAGATTAGGGCCAGCAACCTTTCCAATGTAAAAGACCGGATAGTATTTTAGGATACAGTCTCCATGGCAATGACTCAGTTCTGCCCTTAGAGTGCCAAAGCAGCCACAGACAATACACGAGCAAGTGGCAATGCCTGTGCTCTAATAAAACTTTATTTATGCTTGCTGAAATGTAAATTTCATATAATTTTCACCTTTCCTGAAATGCTATTTTACCAACCACATAAAAATATCAAAGCCATTCCTAGCTTGCCATTTACAAAATCAGGCAGTGGGCCAGACATGGCCCTTAAACTAGATGATTCTAAATTTCCTCCTTATTCTAAGTATCATGGCATTTTAGAACTAGAAGCTAGCAAATCCAGTCACCCTGTGTCCCACAGAGGGAAAGAGTGGCCCCGAAAGGCAAAGGGACTGACCCACACTTACACAGCCTGCAGGTGAATGATAGCTCGGGACCATCACAGGAGTCTGTTGGCTCACAGTCTGGATCACCCCCACCACTGTGCCCTGCCCACAGTTGTAGACACATATGCTGGGTTCCACTTATTAGCAGAGGAGATCACTTTAAAAAAGTTACAAGTTAGAGGCACCTAACATCCAACTCTTGGTTTGGCTCAGGTCGTGATCTCAGGGTCTTGAGATCGAGCCCTGAGTCAGGCTCTGTGCTCAGTGCGGAGTCTGCTTGAGATTCTCTCTCCCCTTCCCTCTGCCACTCCTACTTGTCCTCCCTCTCTCTCAAATAAATAAATAAATCTTAAAAAAAAAAAGTTACAACTTAGGGTACCACTCTTTACTCTTTCCTGGAAATTTTATATCCTAGTATTTAAGTAAAAATGTGACTTTGAACACTTTATTTGCATAAATGTATAAAGTACTTGCTTCTAATAAAACACTAAAGAATTTGTGTAGCATATGCTTTTTACGGTTGCTGTTATAGTTAAGGTCAAATTAGACAATGACTTAAATCAACATTTTTGACACTTTGATTTAAAAAATAAATTAATTAAGTGAATGTATCTAGAAATTTTTCTTGGGTGATTTGGACTGAGGTACTAAATACAAGAATATCCACACATACACAGACATGTGAAGAAGGAAAAATTTTGACTTGCCCCCTCAAAGCCTGGTAATATTAGCACAATAAATTAAAAACTACCTTAGATGAGCTGTGTAGGGGACACACCACCTCTACCCTCCAAGGAGACCTACCAAGGATTAGTGACAAAAGCCTCGTTGTTGCAGCAAGATTGAGTCAATCACCAAGCAGTCAGCCTAAAATATGAGAGACTGTTACAAAATCTATCATTCCCCATCCAAACGGATTGACCAGACAATAAGTTAGATCATTGAAAATGCTACATTTTCCTTCCCCTTTTCATCAGCTAAAAATGGATAAAGTATTTTGGAGGGGTATGTGTGTGTGTGTGTGTGTGTGTGTGTGTGTTGGAGGGGGGAGAAAGCAGCTGCTTTAAAAATTCAATGCTCTCCCTTCTCTTTTTGATGACCAGGAAAACAGGAAGCTGAAGTTGGGAAAAGAGGGAATTTCATAAAAAAACCAGCCTAATAAAACAGGTTTTCGAATGGTAGTGGAGGGAGGACAGTGGCCCAGGAAAAGAAGACTGCTCCCGTAATTCCCATCTGGAACCTGGCTTACACTTCCCGATTCTTCACACAAAGTCTACAGCTTCTTAACTCCCAGGAGGGTCCCTGCCCGTTCCAGCGAGTGATCCAGGGGGAGAGAGTATTGTAAAGAGAGAGATGAGAGACGCCTCCGGTAGTTTGCAGATGGCCCCCATCTTTCCGCCGTCACGCCGTTGTGAATTGCAGGCTCACTCACCTTTCTGTACCCTTCCCTGAGGCTGTCTGCACACCCCTGGGAAGAAGAGGGGTTAGGGGTTGTAGCAGCCCCAAAAGATACAAGCTCATGTCTCCTCGTACCAGATGTGAGGCTGGTCTCATAACTAGTCAGGCCTCGATGACTCAAGGATTCAACAAAATGCGCTGAAACTCCCAGTCGAGAGGCTGGGATACATCCTTATAGGTAGAATCTGATTTTGCAGGTGCTAAACCATTGCCCCTCTGCTCCCCAGACCTTTGGGGAGCTCAAGGCTTCATCCCACAAAAGGAAAGGATCTGGGCTCACTTTGCTGAGTAGGAAATGATTGGCTTAGCTTTTTCTCTAGGGTCAAGAGGCCCTTGGCCTTGGTTTACTGTCTCGAATGTGATGGCCTGCCTTCTCTGTTCCCTTAGCGACATGTACCACCCAGTCAACACCTGGAAAGGAGAATCTGGGCAGCCCATGGCCACTCAATCAGAAGTCCTAGATTTGTTTTGGTTTGTCTTCTGCTCCCCTGGCTCCATTCTTTGGATTTTGATTCCTTATCTCTCAGTGCTGTCTTCTTTTCCTACCCATTTCTAGATCTGGTGGCTGTGATTCATGCTTGTTTATTCTTTTATTATGTATTCCTGCCACCATGTGCAGACCCTGCACCAACGCTGGTGGAGAGCAAGATAAAGGAGGTCCTGGTGTGCTGGGGACAGAAAGCTTGGTGATGAACCGGACAGCTGAGAAAGAATACGCAAGTGATTTTACAGCCTTTGCATGTGGCGAGCGCTGTGAAGGATATCAGCTCACTAACTGTTTATAGAGAACCTACTAGAGCCAGGCTGAGGGCCCAGTGGTGATTGTGAGAGACCCTCCCCACTCTATTTTCATGAAAACAGACCATTAATCAAAAAACCACACTCATGAATGTTACAATTACAATGGGAGTATTTAACAGGGGAACTTAGAGTCCTGGGCAGCAGGGGTGGCTTCTGGGAGGAAAAGGTTTGAAGCAGAGACCTGAAGTGAGGGTGGGAACCAATGACGTCCACCTAGCACAGGCCTGAACTAATTAGCAGCCATTCACTAAATAGTAATATTTACTATAAAATAAGTAATTTGCTTTTCTCTGATAACACTCTGGTCCTCTGGGTGGGGGTCCCCACTCACATCATTCTCACATTCATTTGCTCTATGGGAAGAACTTATTGCTAACATGCTTCTCTCTGCCTGAGCTAATTACTACCCACAAACATAAGACCAATAGCTAATTTATATTTTGGCTTCTGGGGTGGATGTCTCACTACTCTGATGAACTTAAACCCAGAGCAGTCCATCCTTCCTTGGCCTCTGTTTTTGTTTTTTTTTTTAAAGATTTTATTTATTTATTTGACAGAGAGAGAGACAGCGAGAGAGGGAACACAAGCAGGTGGAGTGGGAGAGGGAGAAGCAGGGTTCCCGCGGACCAGGGAGCCCGATGTGGGGCTCGATCCCAGGACCCTGGGATCATGACCTGAGCCGAAGGCAGATGCTTAACGACTGAGCCACCCAGGTGCCCCCCTTGACCTCTGTTTGTACAAGCTGGAAGATTAAGCTAGAGGAATAGGTATGGCTTGATGGATTTGTAACAATAGGAAGCTCAGGGAGCGAGCAGGTGCACAGAAGTGTGGCTGTGCACTCAGGGCAAAGCTTGGGTCACAAGTCCTCATTTCCCTCCATTGCTTGTTCTTTTTAGTGCTTGCTCTTCTGAAACACTGGCCAGGCTCGGGGAGCTCAGAAGCACTCGCAAGCCTCAGGAACACAAAGTTCCTGTTTTAGGTCTTCTCCCGGGGGGGGGCGGGGGGGCGTCTCTGAGCAAGCCATTTAGTGACCTATTGTACCTGCCTAGAAAGAAGAGTCATAGGACAGCACTGAGCTGACTTCTCAGAGTGTGGAGGAGAATCCTCATTAAGATAATTTGGAGGCACTTAGCAAAGATGAAGTTCAGGGTCAGTACTCAATGGCTCCTAATAAAACCCTCGGAGCTTTTAGGAGTAGAGCTGTTGAGGAAGGGAGGGCATGGGTAGCGGGAGGTGGAGGGAGGGCAGTGTCTGGCCAGGAGACCGACACCTGTGCTCACTGGGACAACATGGCCCAACCTCTTGTCCCATTATTCCGCGGCAGTATTTCTGCAATGGGAACAGGCTGCAAGATCTGTTCATGCTCAAGTGGTCACCCCATTCTCTCGGGCTTTATTGAGGGACTGTAATTCATGTCCCAGCCAGCAGGTGGGCGTCCCCTTTGATGCACACAACCACATCCTCTGATGGCCTTCTTGGGTCCCAACTCCTTTTAGACATATGATCTGTGATGATTTGAGGGCCCCCAGAAACTACGCAAATTGCTCAGATGTGAGCTGTAGGAAGAAGAATTGTTCTAAATTGTCTGTAGAAGATAGCCATGTTTTAGAAATAAAATAGGAAAATTAGGGGGAAAATACCCATGATCCCATTAACCTAATACACTACTACTACTCCCATTTTGATGTATTTTCCCCATCTTTTCCCAAATGCATTTTTTACAAGGCTATGATCATGTGCATTAAAAGCAGTGTTCTGTTTTGATTTATTTTTCTATGCAGTCTTCGTAATAATCAATTTGAATGGCTAGATACTGTTCATTGAAAGCATAGACCATATTTATCTTTTTTTTTTTAAAGATTTTATTTATTTATTCATGAGAGACAGAGAGAGAGAGAGAGAGAGAGAGGCAGAGGGAGAAGCAGGCTCCCAAGGAGCAGGGAGCCCGATGCGGGACTCGATCCCGGGACCCTGGGATCATGACCTGAGCTGAAGGCAGACGCTTAACGACTGAGCCACCCAGGCACCCATAGACCATATTTATCTTAATTGTTCCTTGTGACTTTACATTTTCTCTCACCCAGTTTTCCCAGTATGGCATCAGTATGGGTCCAGGAAATGGCCTGTGTCGTGGGGTAGAGCAGCTCTCTCTGCTGAAGGCGGCTCAAGTCGTGGGTATCTGGAGTGAGGCTGATTGCTTATCAGTCAGGCAGCGCTCCATTTTGTAGGTAATTAGACTGTCCTGGACCCTGGATGTGCAAAGTCAACAGGAACCTTTCTCATTTCTCATCTCTACAGGTTCTTGCTTCATGCTCTCTCCACTTCCTTGAACACGTGGTGGATTGAAAATGGCCACTCCTTAGTTCCTGGGTTCAAATCACCATTCAAGAGACATTCCCAGACTGACTTCTGTCTCTTAATCCCTACTCCAAATTCCAGAGAGGGAATCTGATGGCGCCATTTAGGCCTGATCTATCTCTCCCCTCTTCTGTCAAATACAAGCAAGGAGGTAGAATCACTTGGTACCCACTAGAGACCTACACTATTTCTACTATGGACAATGAGTCCCGGCCCCTATCTCAGGCCATCCCTCCAGCAGTGCCCTGCATCCTGCTTCTTCTCTCCTTCTCAAAGTCGTGACTCCTGCAACCATCCCAGCCCTTCCTTAGGTCTCAGTTTTCCCCATCAAGTCATTTTGGGGTCAGTATCTTCTGACTTAAATAACAAACCTCCGTTGCCTCCATGTCTTTCTCCATTTAATACCCAATCCCACGCTCCTATTAGCTGATAAGATCCTCAGAAGAACTATCTATATTGCTGTATCCATCTCCTCATCTTCCATTTTCTTCTCAGTCCCTTCAGTTGGACTTCCTTCCAGTCCCACTAAAATTACTTTGGTGAAGGTCACCAAGACCTCCATCTTGGCATATTTCTATCCTCATCTATGTCAACTTTTCAGAAATATTCCCTACAGTCCACCACTCCTTTCTCAAAATAGTCTCTCCTCTTGGATTTGGAGATACCATATATAATAGATGCTCTGCTGTGCCTCTCAGACTCCCCCAATAATGCCAAGCAACTCATTCCTCCAATTGTCAGGTGTGTTGGTGGTTGATAGCTCAGGGCTCAGTCCATCTCTGGGAATTGCTCTCATAAACAAACTGCCTTGCCCAAACTTAAGCCCCTTCCCAGGGATAACCCATACCCAAGGACTGGTTGATGTGAGCTGATGTGAGGGTGCAAAGTTCAGGCCCCTTGCCTCAATTTAGGCAAACTCTACAGGTCCATCCCCAGTCCAGAACTCTCAGTTGGGCTGGACAGACTGAGGCTACTGTAGCATCGCGGCTGACTTTCTCCCTCTGCCCAATCCTGCTTCCCTCATTTCCTTAAAGATGTTGTTCCTGAGATCTCCTGAATCTCCATCTCAGGATTTCTTTCCAGGGCACCTGACCTAGGATAACAAAGTCTCTTGGTTTTCCTCTTACCTCCTTTTCTGCCACCTGGATGTCTCCCAAGTTCATCCCTGTATATCTTCATTCCTGGTTTCTTCTCTGCCTCAACAACTTTAAAAAGCCTCTTTTTTGCTCTTCCTCTCACTCCTTCTGATCTCTCTTTAGCCTTCTTCTTTGCTGTGTTTGTATTATCTGGTTGTTACACAGGTGCTAAATAGAGAACTGATAAGATAGTGGTCCCAGTCTATCAGTTTTCCTTAGAAATGGCCACATTACCCAATGGCCTGTACTCGGGTTGTCTGAAATCTAAGGAAGAGAGAAACTGCAGGATGGATTTTATCCACTGGGTCAAATGAAATGAGTGCAGCAATATTTATTCTTCCATAATTGGTTAAGTAAATAGTATTTACCCATGGACCCCTAAGAGGACTTGATATACAAAATCAGACCAGTGATGGTAAAATTATGTACTTAGCTGTTATTTTGCTGTAAGTACATCTCATTCTTTCTCTCTCTCTTTTTTTTTAAATTTTATTTATTTGACAGAGAGATACACAGCAAGAGGGGAACACAAGCAGGGGGAGTGGAAGAGGGAGAAGCAGGCTTCCCGCCAAGCAGGGAGCCCGATGCGAGGCTCGATTCCAGGACCCTGGGATCAGGACTCGAGCCGAAGGCAGACACTTAACGACTGAGCCACCTAGGCGCCTCTCATTCTTTCTCTTAATTCTATAATATAGAATTATATAGAATTATGGAATTCTATAGAATTCATTTCTATAATAAAGAAGAAAAGGATCAAAAGTTTGAATTTGCAACAGCTGTAAACTTTCCAGCGGGGCCAGGGGAAATAGAACTCTTTGTCACGAAGAACTTTGCAAGCTAAGGCATCAGGAAGAAATCAGCTTCCTGGACTATTATGTACAAATGAGATCACCTAGCAAATTGGGAAATATCTGTTACCTAATGTAGTGCTCGTGTCCTCAGCATATTACAAGTACACGTACAGATGATGTTGATCTCTTTGTTCTGACCAAGGCACCATGGTCATGTAAGATGTTAACATTAGAAGCAGCTGAGTGAAGAGTAGAAGGGAAGTCTCTGCATTAGCTTTGCAACTTTTGGGGACATCTAAAATTAAAAGTTTCGGTAATACACAGTTTGATTAGTCCCTCTGTGATGCTGAAATTGGGTATTTGGTGACTCCAGCCATTCAGAGTATTGCCATGAATATGGAAATCAGAGAAAAGGTCTTTGGGCAACAGAAAGCTCTCATGAACTCACGGGAAGGGCAGAGGCGTCCTCAGGCCTGCTCACGGCCGCTGTACACAAAGATACCGAAAGGACTGGAAGCTGCTGAGAAGTACAGACTGCAGTAGGCCGTGTGAGAAGGAATAGTACCAATAAATGCACAGCTGGTTGGGGACATTTGGTGCACAGGCAAACAGAACCACATATTTCACGGAGTGTGACTGAATCATAATGCATTTCAATGGAGGACATTCATAATGATGTTCTTGGATGACAAAGAAAGGGTGAAGTGATTTTTGGCTTAGACAGAAAATGCTTCTTAGAAGGTCATGTTCAACTCTGCTCACACACCCTCCACACAGGAGAAAGGTAGTGGAGAAGGAAAAGCATGGGCTTTGGAGCTAACATCCCATACCACCTGACCTTGGGCAAATTCCTTCACCTTCTTGAGTCTTCAGTTTCTCCATCTATAAAATGAGAATAATGATAGATATCCTGCACAGGTTACAGTGAAGATTCTGTATTAAAATCTGTATAAAACAGCGAGCAAATTCCTGGCATTCAGAGGACATGAAATGTTCAGGAGGGGACAAATATTCATTTGCACACCTGACTGTCTGAGATTTAGGGTTGATGCTCAGATTACTCCTCCAGCTGTGGCACTTTGGAACTCCCTCCCTGTGTGATCTCTGGGCATAGGAGGAACTAATGTGGGTCAGGTCAACAACGTTGTCAAGTCCCAGTGATCAGAGTAAAACTTACGGGCTGAAGAGCAAAGAGGTTAGGAGCCCTGGCATCTTTGTGGTCTTGGCTTAACTCTGTGTCATCTTCACCCTTGAAATTCCCATGAGGCTGTCAGAGTAGATGGGCCTGGGGTTGCCACTGGCCTCCAGCTCCAAGATGGTGGTGGGTTGCTCCTGCCAGCTCTCCTCTGAGCCTTCAGGAGAAGCACTCCTCCTTTGGATTAATAGTTCCTGACCCTTTTCACCATAAGAGTGATAAGATCCCAAGAGGCATGAAAGCCATTAGCCTGGTTTTAACTGAGGCCAAAAGAGACCTCCCTGTCTATGAAGTCCATCCTCATCCATCAGGGCCAAAGGCTCCAAGTGGTCATTTGGGGCCAATGCCTGGAACAGAGTCTTATCTGCAGAGCACCTTCAGAATCCTCAATGTAGAAAGAAGTAGAGGGTTCTCTCATGGCTAACATGGTTCCTTGAACTTCATCAATCTGCAGATATTACTTGATGCCCTAGAGTGATTTATCTTTTGCCTATGCTGGTTTTTAGGACCTGTCCATATCCCTGGTTTGGGCTGAGCCTTGGTTTAGCAATGTTCCCATTCTGTCTTCTAAGTCTTGCTGCAAAGAAGCTTGTCCCAGCCTCATGTTTTGTGTCTATGATCTAATGCCCTGGCGAGAAATGCATACCCTATGCCTTAGAAAAATATCTGTTCAAAATGGCTCAATAGACAAAGATTGACAGTCAAAGAAGAAAGTGCCAGATATCATGAATATTCATGCATGTGGATGTCTTATGGATCCAGATGTTACTGAGCACACAGTGGCCAAGCATATTTTCCCTGACTGTGGAACGAGTTGACAATTTAGAGGAGTTGCTAGAGTTCTCTGGAAAGTACCTGTCCTTTCTCGCTTCTCACTTTGCTATTGATTTCCTGAGTCCCTGCTCATATGCCCTTACCTTCTCCACCTCCTTCCGACTTAGAATTGAGATTGGTCACTTCCCAACATGCTTAAAACCAATTCTCAGCAGCTGAGCTCTCATTTCTGATCACAAATGTACATCATCTTTTCAGGTCTAAACATGATAATAGTAACACATAAAATTTTGTTGATAGCAGTCTCCTGGTTTGAACTGCTTATAAAAAGAGGTCAAAATCCAAATGAACTGGCCATGAAGTCGTGAGTCTTGTTTCCTCTGGAACTGCTGACATTCAGCTTATTTCCTTTTGCAGAAGGAGGGAACAGATTCCCATTCTTTTATCTCCTTGCCTCTCCCCTGTCAGATCTATCCTTGTCAGTGTCCTCAGGCATCTCCTCCTTATGTTTGTGGCTTCCTCAACCCTGTCAGCTCCTTTCATTTGCTCCTTTTCCTTCAGGTTCATCTTAACAGTATCACCCTTGCCTCCCCACTGAGCATAGTTGCTGAGATCATTGGCCCCCCCAAATCCTCATGCCATCATCCACCTCCCCCTGATCAGTGGGCACCATGATAACTAGTCTGGAAGGGGTGAGTAAATAGGCTTTTTTTTTTTTTTTTACTCTCTCTTAGAAGCAAGTGTGGATAATGATGCAGGGAGACAGGAATTCTATTTCAGCCAAGCAACGGGCAACTGTCAGTGCACATTGAAAAGGTGAACCCGGGGATCCTGGGTAACTCAGGTTTTGATCTCATGGTCATGAGTTCAAGCCCTGCGTTGGGCTCCATGTATGGAGCCTACTTGAAAGAAAGAAAGAAAGAAAGAAAGAAAGAAAGAAAGAAAGAAAGAAAGAAAGAAAGAAAGA
>NW_023270415.1:47365645-47375801 GCF_011800145.1 Mirounga leonina
AGAAAGAAAGAAAGAAAGAAAGAAAGAAAGAAAGAAAGAAAGAAAGAGAAAAGGAAAAGAAAGCAAAGAAAAGGTGAACCCAACAAAAAGCTTTAGAGCATCCAACCTCACAAGTATAAAATGAATCTATGGGAGAACCCAACTAGAAGCATAAAGAAATCATTTTGTTTGTTGTTAAGATGAAAAAATAAGGCAAAATGGACAGAACATGCTTGTCTTTAGCATTCCTTTCTTTACCTTCCTGTATCCCCTCTTCACAAGATTCAGAGATCTAGCTCAGCTCCATTCTGCCTGCCTAAAAGCTGGACCCATGGGCTCACTTTCACAATGGGGACAGAGAATCCCAAACACATGGTAATGTTTGAAACTGAGGAACAGGTTACTAATGGAGAATTTAAAAGATCCTAAGTGTTGATTTGTTTGAATTAAATATGGACCATGAAGATGGGAACCAGGCTTTCCTAGCCTGCTTCATTACTGCATGCTGACTGCTGCTGGTATCTTCCACGTAGCAAACTGGCCCAGGGAAGGGGAGCAGCTTAGACACGTGCAGAGACATTCCAGGGTACCACATCATCAAGGTGGGACTTTCTGAATCTTTACCCATTTTCATCTTGTTTCCTCAATCTTCAGATGGGTGGATGGCTAAATAAATGCAAGGTTCCAGGTGCTGGGGAGAAAAATATGGCTAAGCCACATTTCTGCCCCTGCAGAAAGCAGACATTTTCATGAGAACAGTTTCAGCAGAAAGAGCTCAAGACAGGACAAGCACAGGACAAGTAGAAAGAGGGATGACTAGAAGGAATAGGTATATAGGAGGGTTCTCTGCTCCAAACCATCCCAAGCCTAGCTCAGAGAGTCTTGGGTTCTGCCCACCTAAGCCTCCAGAAATCCCTGGTCGGGGGGGGGGGGGGGGGCGGCAGGGGGAAGCGGTGGGGTTGGGTAGAGTCCCAGCTGGTCTCCTCCACTTTTTCTGGGGGAGCATTCTTTCAGGGAGGCTACTTTCTCTTTTTCTTATTCAACCATGTGAATTCTTAGACCTCCTGGCCTCTGAGGCCTGCTGTGATTCCTCTGGGGGTCAACTGGCCCTCTCCTCAACACCTGGAGTTCTCGGAAGACACCAGGGCATTTTTCAAGAATGTTCTATATGAAAGCTGCGCATCTCAGTAAAAGAACAACTCCATCTCGGGGCGCCTGGGTGGCTCAGTCGTTGAGCGTCTGCCTTCGGCTCAGGTCATGGTCCCAGGGTCCTGGGATCGAGCCCCGCATCGGGCTCCCTGCTCTGCGGGAAGCCTGCTTCTCCCTCTCCCACTCACCCTGCTTGTGTTCCCTCATTCGCTGTGTCTCTCTCTGTCAAATAAATCAATAAAATCTTTAAAAAAAAAAAAAAAAAGAACAACTCCATCTTTCCAGGTGCTTAGGGTAAAACCCTGGGGTCATCCTTGACTCCTTCCTTCTCTCACATTGTACTTTTAATCAGCAATATCCTTTTGGTCCTACCTCCAAAATATATACTGAATCTGATATCTTCTTTCCATTGTTACCACCTTGACTAAGCCACCATTAATGCTCTTTTAGATATTTGCAGAAGCATCTTAATTGGTTTTCTGACTTCATTCTTGTCCTTCTACAATCTATTCTCAACACAGCTGTCAGAAGGATCTTATCTCTCCTTTGCTACAAATGGTCCAATGCCTTCCCATGTCACTCCGAGTAAAATCAAAGTGCCACAGAGTCATGACCAGCCCAACCCAATCTGCTGACTTATGTCCTCCTTCATGGCCTCACCAGCCTCCTTCCCATATCTTGGAGACACCAAGTATACTTCTGCCTCAAAACCTTTGCCCATGCTCTTCCCTTGGGTAAGACACTCTTCCCTCAGAAACCGGCCCAGCTCCCTTCTCACTTCCTTCATACCTCTACTCCAATGTTGCCTAATCAGTAAAGCCTTCCCTCATCACCCTCCTTCCCAACCCTGACCCTGATTTATTGTTTTCCTTAGCACTTATTTCCTAACATATGTATTTTGGTATTTGTATTTGGTTTGGGTTTGGTAGTCTTACCCACAAGAATGCTAGCTTGATGAAAACAGGGACTTTGTGTACTTGATTTACAGCTGTATCTCCAGGGCCATGGACAGGAGGCACCCAGGAAATATTTTTGAATGGCTAAGTGAATAGAAATTAGGTACAGTGAGGTATGATGGTAATCTAGATCTACAACCCTGGTTTTCAAACCTTCCTTCACCATGGGATCCCTTCTTTAAGTGAAACAGAGGGGTTGAAGGATGGGGGAGAGTGGAGGTCCATTCATTAGTCTCCCTTCCCACTCCCTGAGGAAGTCTCCAGCACACCTTGACTGAACCTGCGAGGGTCTGAGGAGCACAATTGGAAGACCAATGATCTAGGAGATAATTTTAATATTGTGACTCTTTATAATGGTTAAGAGGTTGTTTGTCTTTGGGCTATAATTTGAGTGAGTATATACATGTATTCTTGCAAGATGTTCTCTAATTAAATACCTTTACTTCAAAACCAAGCCCACCCTCCTTCTGAGAAAATAGAATTTGCTTTGCAGCAATCAACTTTATGATGCAGTCTTCTAGAATACTATGTGGCAAAAAGCGGGGACTTCTTGTGATAGTATTTTGGCAAGGTCATTGAGGTAGAACCAGGAGAAATGTTTACATTTGACTTTTTGGTGATAGGTGAAGAATCAGAAACCGAGGTATTTGTGTTCCAGTAAACTTTCATGAAGTGGCTATCTTGGGCCAGGCTAGGTGCTGGAGACTCAGTCAAGAACTAGACAGAGTCCTTGCCCCCATGGAGCTTCCGTTTGAGAGGGCCAGGTAGATAGTAAACACATACACAGATAAATGAATTGTTTATTTTCAGTTAGCATTGCATTGCTATAAAGAAAAGAAATCAAGACTATGTCATAGAGAATGATGAGATCTGTCAAATAACTGTAGCCTTACTATTTAATTGTCCAAAAAATTAATCAGGCTAATTTCCATACCTCAAAACTGAGCAGTAAAATTTCATGTTCAGAATGATTGTCCAGAAAAGCCAGACAAATTATTTCCCTTAAACTCATTTTTAAGAAGAAAATGAGAGAAAATAAGAAGGAGAGAGGAAGGAAGGAGAAAGGGAGGGATAAAACTATGTTCTAGAAAAATTTCTTGTAAGGTGGAGAAAATCCATTTAACCAAAGCATGCCACTCCCAAAGAATTCCAGCCAATCAAGGATTTGTTGAACCAATTAAAACTGTATCCTATTACTTTGGCTATTTAGATTGAAAATCTAGGAAATAGTGCTTATATTTATTTATATTTCCTGATTTTTCTCTCTTTAATAAAGGAAATCCCTGGTGTGGTTTTTATAAATGTCATTTTGATTTCAAGTATTTCTCGTTACTTAATCTAGCTCCTTTTGGAATTAAAAATGACATCCTAATCATCTTTATATAACTTTGTAGTCTTTATATAACTAGAAAGAATCACGTCTGCAAAAGTGACACATTTGTAAAAGTGACAATCTTTTTTAGATCTTTTCTAGATCGATTCAAATTTTTTAAAAATTTTATTTATTTATTTGTCAGATAGAGAGCACAAGCAGCCGAAGCGGCAGGCAGAGGGAGATGCAGGCTCCCCCCTGAACAAGAAGCCCGATGTGGGACTTGATCCCAGGACCCTGGCATCATGACCTGAGCCGAAGGCAGACGCTTAATGACCCCCCCAGGTGTCCCAAAGATTTATTTATTTATTTCAGAGAGAGAGAGCATGAGTGGGGTGAGGGGCAGAGGGAGAAGCAGACTCCCTGCTGAGCAGGGAGCCTGATGCAGGGCCCAACCTCAGGCCCCTGGGATCACTACCCAAGCCAAAGGCAGACGCCTTAACCAACTGAGCCACCCAGAGCCCCTAAATCAATCCAACTTAATTCAAATTGATTCACGTTATTGCTGACTTTGAAAAGAGTTGAAAAGACATACTAGACCATACCAATTGCTTCCGTTTTTCTTGACTGACAAATAAAAGGCAAAGGCATCGTTCTCAGAATGAGTCCAATTAAACCGAGTATGACACTGGCAGGGACTGCATGATTTAGAGGCAATTTCCCTCCCATCCATAAATATAGCTTTTAAAGCCAAGGATAAAGGACGTGACAGGGACATGAACTTGGGTCAGAACTGATATTTTTCAAAGCAAATTTCTGTCATACTGGGGTTTGTGGAGAAAACCAAGTGCTTGGTCACAGTAGAGGCACTCTGGAATGTTCCTAGGTGGTGGGGGTGGCACCAATCTGGGCAGATATAAGATTAGAACAGTGTAACCGATAAGATCTAGCGTTTTAAAATGTGGTTCCAGGAGATGCCTGAGCCATAACTGGAAGTTGGTTCACCCTCTCCTCTGCCATCGGACACCCGCAAAATAATTGCTAACTGTTGAGTGCACCGTAGGTGCCATCCATCTGTTTTATTCATTGTCTCGTGCAGCTACCTTGCCAGGTGTGAACCGTTATATTCTCATTTGCAGATGCAGAAATTGAGGCTTGGTTGGGTAATCCGGACAATCGCACATACTAGTAACCGAAGGAATTAGGATGCCAACTGAGGCAAGTGGTTTTAGAAGCTGCATTCATAAACACTACCTCCTGAAAATGTTCCACTTTGATCTCATTGTATGTTGGCATCTCTTGTAAAGTTTTGTTTAAAAAGAAAAAAAGAATTATGTTGTTAAAACAAACCACCTCCTCCCCAGACTAGGTTTGAACACCCACTTAGAATAATCAGAACATCTCCACTCACTGCAGGGATACCTTGCAAAGAGGGGTAAATGGTAATCTCCAAAGAGAGGCAAAAATGTCCTGGGGAAAGGGCTTGGAGCCTTCTCACTGAGCCCAGACACCTGAGAGAATAATAACAAAGAGTAAACAATGGCAGGAAGTACTAACAACACCCATCATTTATTGAGTGCTTGCTCTGTGCTAGGCCTTAAGGCCTTACGCTAGGTATGTTACATGGATTATCTCAAAAATTGGTCCTTCCCACAGGGACCCTTCTGAGGTCAATACTACTGCTATTCTGGATTTTAAGAGGAAGAAACTCACACTTAAGCCTTGTGCCCTACCCAAGGTCACGCAGGACTCCCAAGTGACACATATTTGAAACTTCATCTATCTGATTGCAGAACCTGCGTCCTTAACCGCTAAACTCTATACAGCCCAAAGTCAAACCAAGCTGAATGTCATGAGGAGTTGGGGTCAGGTTAATGGCCTGAGTCCAGAACAAACAGATATGAGCCTGCTAAGAAGAAAGTGGAGTAAGATATAGCAGTTCAGAACGTATTCATCAATCCATGGACTCAATCTATTATTCTGTAAGTCTTTCTTTTTAATTAAGTTTTCATTTTAATTCCAGTATTGTTAACATACAGTGTTATATTAGTTTCAGGTGTACAATATAGTGATTCAACAATTCTGTACATACTCTGTGCTCATCATGATAAGTGAGCTCTTAAATCCCCACCCCTTACTTCCCCCATCCTCCCACCCACCTCCCCTCTGGAAACCATTAGCTTGTTCTCTATAGTGAAGAGTCTGTTTCTTAGTTTGTCTCTCTCTCTGTCTCTGTTTTTTTCACTTTGCTCTTTTGTTTCATGTTTTAACTTGCACATATGAGTGAAATCTTACGGTATTTGTCTTTCTCTGACTGACCTATTTCACTTAGCATTATACTCTCTAGCTCCATCCATGTCATTGCAAATGGCAAGATTTCATTCTTTTTTTTATAGCTAAAGAATATTGCATTCCATTCCAATACATACCACATCTTCTTTATCCATTCATCTTTATCCATTGATGGACACTTGGACTGCTTCCATAATTTGGTTACTGTAAATAATGCTGTTATAAACATAGGGGTGCATGTATCCCTTTGATTTAGTGTTTTAGTCAACAAATATTTCTTGCATGCTCACTAGTTCCACTCATGAGCTCTTTAATTCGTTCAGCAAACATGTACTGAGTGCTTCATCCTGGGGAGATAAAGATAAGTCAGTCCCTGTCCCCAGAAGCTCCAGCCTACCAGAGAAGTTGTGTTGACAAATCTCTAAGAAAATAATCACTAACTCAAACAAACAAACCAAGCCCCCCGACCAAACCCCACTGCTTTCTGGACAGCTCCCTTCCCACTGATGGAGCCTGGTATCTGAGGGAGCTACCTCTCTGCCTGTGTATTCGCAAAACTGATTTCAGAGCTCTTGCTGCTGATGGATGGTGCTAACGGGGACCGACCTGTGGGAGATAACACTTTTTGTTTTAAGATTATTTATTTATTTATTTATTTGAGAGAGAAGGAGAGAGAGAGAAAGAGAGAGTGCACTAGCTGGGGGGAGGAGCAGAAGGAAAGGGAGAAGCAGACTCCCCGCTGAGCAGGGAGCCTGACTCTGGGCTTGAACCCAGGACTCTGGGATCATGACCTGAGTCGAAGGCAGATGCTTCACTGACTGAGCCACCCAGGTGCCCGGAGACAGCACTTTTTCACTCATTTGTGAGTCCTGGATATTCAAAAGTAGACCCAGATCTTAGGGGAGGGGAGCCCAAAACCTTTGCACACAGGGAATTGATAGGAGTTAGGGCTGGTGAATGGAAGGAAGGTGGGCACATGTGGAAGGGCTTCGGGCTGGGACACAGCCCGTGACAGGCCAGACATCTACGGGGGCTCTCTGAGGACAAGAAATGGTTGGGAGAATTTTAGGACACTGCTATTGAACACTTGCTTTTAAGCTGCTGCCTATATTATCCTTTCCCCCCAGACCTGCAGGAAAAGTGGGCTATGGTGGTGTTACTTGAGGGAAGAGGAGGGCGGTGCTGCTCTGAGGACCCAGGAGGCAGCAGGAACCTGGGTGCAAACTGACTGTGGGACCTGCAGCCCCCAAGTCAGCTCAGAAACCGTGAGGCGGGAGCTTGACTTGCCGGGCGGCAAGGCGCACATGCGGGCCAGACACGGGAGGGCGGACTCAGCCGTGAAGGCAGAGGCACCTTAAAAGTCTAGTTGACGGGGATGACTAGACACCCCACACTTGGGGGTGAGGGAAACCTCCCCCACGAGGGCTTCCTGGGTGAGATCAGGCCTCGGGTGGGCTGCCTGCTGTAAGGGGAGCCCGGCAGAAACAGGTGGCAGGAGGGTTCTAGGAAAAATGGAGGAGCGAGAACAAAGGTGGTGGCCAAGCATCACCACAGTCTGTGGGCCGAGTCCAGGCCGGTGTGGGGGGCAGCTGGGAAGAGGCCAGGGCCCAAGGCTGAGCATCCTGGGGAGGTTGGTTATTCATTCACGGGCCCTGGTTCCCAAAAGGTCTTTCAGGATGGAGTTGCCACAGGCTTTGCTGAAATGAGAAAAATGTGGACATCTGTGTCATTTAAAGAACTTTTTTTTTCTTAAGTAATACATATATTTTCTTACTTTTTGGTTATGATGACCTTTCTTTCATGAAAAAGTAAGGATCATTAAATGGTCATTGTTTCAAATGACTTACATGACGAAAGAACAAGTTGGCAGCTCTACACGGCTCTCCACTATTATGTTTTACTATTTATTTTATTTTACTTTGCTTTACTTTCTTTTCAACTGCCCTATAGAACCCAGATGTCTGGGAACTAGGGTCAAGGGGATGGGAGAGGAGTTTAGCAAGGGAGTGACACAGATCTGCATTTTGGAATGAAAACTGGTCAGGAGGTGAGAGTGACTTCGGAGGGTGGGGTCCATGACAGGGAGGTCGGGAAGGTGGAGCCACAGCCTGGGTGTAAGAAGAGGTCTCAGCCTGGGCAGAGGTGGCAAGGGCAGGATGGACAGAGCAAAGGCAAGGAATGTGTGGGAGGTATGGCTCCAGGAGCTGAAGGGCTTTTCTCATTTGCCTCTGGGTTCCTGGTGTCTGAGGTGCTGCCTGGCCCAGCTGATGACCACGCATGCTTGCTAACCATGAACAAACTTGGAGATTGGTTGAGTGCAGGAAAGGAGGGACAGAGTGGGTGGCTCGTGGTTCCTGGCCTGTGTGGCTGGGTGAATGATGAAGCCCACAGCTGAGATGGAGGAAAATAAGGAGACAGGCAGGACTGGGGGAGATGGTAACTCTTGCTTTGGAGGTGTTGGGTGTTAAGGGTTTATGGGGCATCCAAGCTGGGAGGCACAGCAGGCGAGCCCATCATAGGCTGGGAGGTCCAGGGAGGGGTCAAGGCTGGAGCTGAACTTGAGAACACTTCCTAGGACCCCGCCAGCTGGAAGAGAGGGAGGGAATGCTCTCTGAAGTGACTGTAAGCCGGCAAGCTAAACTTTATTGAACATTCTAGAACACATCAGTGTGGGAAACACCCCCTGCATACTCCATTTTGAAGTACAACATGGTGATATGGTATCATTGGTGATATGTTAGGACTTTGGGATTTACTCTACTATGCCTGCTTCAGATACTCAGAATCTCTATCAATACTTCCTTGATATACCCAACATCCTGTAGCAACTTAAATGTTTCCTAGTTTTGCTTATTATGAATTTCAAAACTTGAATATACATGAAAGTTTTCCAAAAGGTGAGAAAATATTCTAGATATTTAAGTTTATACATCGTAGGCTTTATCAGACACATAGTCTGAGGAGGTTAGGAGAAAAAAAAAAGGTCTGGGATTGTTCTTTCTTCCCAAATTCAGACTTTACTGGTTAACCTGGTTTCTTCAAGGTTGATGTGATATTTATTCTAACCTGCGTTTACTGCAAAATCAGAGGCAAAAAATAGGCAAATGAATAAGCATTTGAGGTGGAGATGAGGAAGGACACGTTTGGAGCATGCGGTGTTGGGCGGGCGCTGTGTTGGGCACTTGCAATAGACTCTCTCACTGAATCTTCCCGCGTGCACTGTGGGACAGTACCATTCAGCCCTTACAAATGAGGAAACTGAGAAACTTCAAAACCTGTCCTCAGTCACATGCTCAGTAAAGTGGTAGAGATTAGGTTGGAACCCAAATCTGTCTCTCTAAAGCCCTTGGAAAAGCCCAGCATGTACTCTGATTTTGCATTTGCTATTTGTCTTAGGTCCTGTTAGGCAAGCCCTGAATCTGGAGAGAGCTGTGCCTTGGGCTTATTAGGGCTTGATTTCCATGGTCACCAGGAAGGAATCCTCTCCCCAAATCCTCCACCCTCAGGTTATCGTACTGCACTTGAGGAAAGAGGAGTCAGAGAGAGAGAAGGAAATCAATGGAACCCAGTATGTTTGCACCCTGACAGCTCTGAGCCACGAAGGCAATGCTCAGCCTATCAGGACACCTTGATCGTCATCAGGCCAGAAGACCCACAGAGGGCACCCAGATCAGGGCAGAGGTGACCTGTCCAAGCAGATAACCTATTGACAGAGGTCACTGCAGGAGCTGGGAGGGACCTCGGGCAGTGATGGAGAGGCTCTGTCACCACTCAGCTTGCAATCCAGCCACTTCTGCTCACTTGGCAAAAGAGTGGGGGAGGGAGGAGGTTTTGGAGAAGTTAAAATGAGGCATGTGACCAGCATTTGGGGAAATACTGAAGACCTGGGCTCCAATATTGAAACGTATTGCTGTGGGGCCTATTCACTCATCTCTTCAACAAGTATTTTTTGAGTGACTATTTTGCGAAGGATGCTGGGGCCACTAGTGGTGAGTAAAACAGACACAGGTTCTTGCCTTTGTAAGGTTTATCATCTGGAGGAGAGGGCACAGGCCGTAAACGAATCCAAATCCGGTGCGGGATAAGGCACCCAGCAAGAATCAGCTCACACAGCCTGAGCACTAATAAGTGACTGTCCAGAAGAGACCTTCTACCTCTCCTGCTGCTCTTGGGCAAGTATGGGGGATGGAGAAACGTTCATGAACATGAGGGTGATCGATGGCTAATTGTTTAAAAATATTCACACCTCGGGGGTGCCTGGGTGGGTTGAGCGTCTGACTCTTGGTTTTGTCTCAGGTCATGATCTCAGGGTCGTGAGATCGAGCCCCGTATCGGGCTCTGCATTCAGCAGAGTCTGCTTAAGACTCTCTTTCCCTCTCCCTCTTCCCCTCCTCCCTCTAAAGTAAATAAATAAATCGTGAAAGAAGAAGAAGAAGAAGAAGAAGAAGAAGAAGAAGAAGAAGAAGAA
>NW_023270415.1:47375811-47438828 GCF_011800145.1 Mirounga leonina
GAAGAAGAAGAAGAAGAAGAAGAAGAAGAAGAAGAAGAAGAAGAAGATTCACGTTTTCCCTTCCACCTCCATGGTAAAAGTATAGTTTCCTATCCCTTGACTTCAGGGTCAGCTGTGTGACTTGTTTTGGTCAGTGGGCTGCTAAGAGTAGTAATGCAAGCCCAGGCTGTTGGGATTGCCCTTCTGCTCCTCTGCCAGGCCATGAAGAGAGCTTGCCCTTGGAGCTGCTGCCCCTTTGGCTTGGACCCCAGAGAGAACACACAGACTGTTAAACTCAATCCACAGGAGAGGCCCAGGCCAGCTGGGGCCGGAGCTCGGTGCAGTCACTGCCGATCCACGCAGACTTGTGAGATACGCAGGCTTGAGAGCGTGCGAAGAAAGCCTTGCAGTTGGAAGCCGTGAGGTTTGGGGTGCTTTGTTACACAACAGTGTGTGGCAATCGCTCATTGATACAGCCAGTAATGGTGCCAAGAGGTAGTCGGGAGAATTAAGCTCCCCTTGCTCAAGCTCTCCCAAAACAAACAATCCAACTGAAAACAATGGATATACTATGCAAATACAATACCCAAGAAAACCCTCCCTTAGCAGCTGCCTTCCTACCATATTCCAGCCCGCAGCTCCCACAAGAATTCTAGAGCCCCCGCCGTGGAGCACAGCTTCCGCCTCAGAAAGTGGGCATTGCTGCCTGGGCATTGCCATCACCCGGGGCACAGGTGACTCTCTTCACGCACTCCTGGCCTCTTGGTGGCTCTGGACTTCTGGGTTAAGGGCAGAAGCTTTCATTTCCCCTGCGCCTTCCACTGTCTCTCCTTTCCTTCTTCCCAACCCCCCCTGACATTTACTGTGAGTAGGCTCTGACTGGTTCTGTGTGGGTCAAGTGGACACCTGTGGTCCAATCAGCTGGGCCTGGGGTACAAAATCAAGTTCAATGAACATGACTGCAGGGAGCCAGCTTCCTGTGAACAGGTGTAGAGTGGGAAGTCCAGGGGGCATTGCACGTTGAGCAAAAAGCCCCAGAGCAGTCTATTTCCGGGCAGGGCCATCTCTGTTATTTCTTAGTATGGCACATTGCAGACAGTGCTGAGCACACGTATGGGACTCCCGGAAGCTGCACACAGACCGGCAGCTGATTGATCCCAGTAGCATTTTTACACCGGAAAAGAACATCGACCAGAGCAGTGATGATAAAACCAGTTATAGGGCAGTATTAGGGGACCAAGATTTCTCATCATCCTCAGGTAACACTGGACAAAGAGCCGGTTAAGTGATGACATTGCAGTCCTAGTGTTTTCCCTCCAGAGTTATCGGGCACCAGCTGAACTGAACCCCGATCGCCACTCTCAATCCCTTCTGAAAGAAGCACATTTCCCAGAAAATCAGAGTAGTCCATTCCCCATACCAGCCCCAACTAACCATCACAAGTACAACTCCTCCACTCTCAGTTAATTTTATCTATAGCAAGAGCCACTTACAACTAAAATATATCTTTAGGGAAGGAAGGCAGTTCTTGCTGCAAAGGTATGATGGCTGGATGGTCATAGCTTGGGTTTGCCTAGGGGTAATAAGGCCAAAATCAAGCCATGAGTCAAGGGAGCAATCAAAATCTGAGTCAGATCTCCAGGCTGGGCTTACAAGTGTAGCAGCGTTTCCCAAAGTATATGCCAAGAAGCAGTGGTTATAGGGGACATGATGAGAAAAACAACAAAAGAATCTTGTGGTTAAATAAGAACCAGGAGATCAGAATCAGCTTGCTGAACCAGAGACTAGAAGATGGAACCTCAGAATCAAGAGTGACGGAGAAGCTCCAGAGTTCACGCTCCGAGGGTAGAGTAGAATGACAGCCCAGCCATATAAAAACCAGAGATCGAGCCAAAGTGATAAGAGAGTACTGAGAAGGGAGAGATGATTCATACCAGGGAGACACAGGACAATTTCCCAGATTGGGACATGTGCCTAGTTGGCATTCGTGGAGAATCAGTGGTGTAGATAGGATTTGAGCAGCGCTTGGAAGGATGGCCGATAGGGAGGTGGAAAGGTCATTTTGGGCAGAGGAAATATTTGAACAATAGCCCGGAGTGTGGGGTTAGTTTGGCCTGCAGGTGGTTGGAAAGGGGGGCATGAGGCTTTAGCCTTGTGCATTCTCAGCATCTCCCCAGGGAAGGAAGAGCGACTTTCAGCCTCGTGCTGTTCCAGGGCGCAGCCTTGGAATGAAACAGGACCCTCCGCCCTCATCAATGCCAGCTTTTGAGCAAGACTGGGCCGAGATGGGGCCAGGCAGCCCCAGTTCCCACCTGGACGAAGCAGACACCCAGACTCCCCTGGCGTGCACCACCTGCGCTCAGCAGAGCTGAGTGTCCGTTACTCGGAGCTGCAGGCTCCCAGGCAGGGCCCCAGCTGCTTTGTTCACCGCTGCTCCTCTGAGCGCGGAGAGCTGTGGTGCTCGTATCTCCTCCCCAGCCCAGACACTCGCTTTGTTCTACAGGACAGCTCTACCTTTGTGCGCTCTGTCACCCGCCCCTAGGTCTTCCTCTCAGTCCGCACTGCAGGCCAAGGGAGCGGCAGGTGCTGTGTCCTCAGTTTAAAAGGCTTCAGAGGGGCGCCTGGGTGGCTCAGTCGTTAAGCGTCTGCCTTCGGCTCAGGTCATGATCCCAGGGTCCTGGGATCGAGCCCCGCATCAGGCTCCCTGCTCCGCGGGAAGCCTGCTTCTCCCTCTCCCACTCCCCCTGCTTGTGTTCTTGCTCTTGCTATCTCTCTCTCTGTCAAATAAATAAATAAAATCTTTATAAATAAATAAATAAATGGCTTCAGAGTTATTGGATAGGAAGGGAGGGTGGAAAAAGATGGAGAGTAAGAATGTCTATGGCGAGTACAAAGGCCTGGCACTGAGCCTTTTGGCAAGACTTTCAATGAAACTTCACATTCAAAAAACAACATAAAACAAAATTAAAAAGCTTTCCCTTCGTTCAGTAGTACTTACGAGAAACCATAGAAGCCTAGAAGACATGAATTAGAATCAGAATCATTTTCTCCTCTCGTGATTGATCTTTAATTTCTTGGCAGTCTTATTAAGCTCCTAATAGTTTTTCCTGCCTGTAAAATGGGCCACCTCAGTCCACAAGGCAGCTCTTGTGACCTATGATGAAGGTGTTGATAAAGACTCTCAGAGAAGATGAGGATAGCTGGTGAAGAGCAGGGAAACATGAGGGAAGGCCTCCCCCACAAACAATCCTTCCAGTGAACGACTGGTAACTACTGACGAGAGTGAACAGAGGTATTTCAGTACTTAAGTCAGGGAGACTTTCTGAGCTGCAGTCCTTGCTCTCCCATCCATCTGCTGCCCAAACTGGGTCAAAGTACTTATCTCCCCCTCCTGTTAAGTGGGGATAATCACATCTACTTAACAAATAGTTGTGAAGATTCAGTGAAATAATAGGTATAAAGCATTTAGCACAATGCTTGCACCTCACAAGTGCTCAAGAAATGTTAGCCCTTCAGTGTGAAAACCACTGCCCTACCTGTCAAGGCTGTCCCTTTTATAACGAACGGGTGGGTACACACATTCATAGCCCTTGATCCAGCTATTCCCCTCCCAGAACTCTCCTTAAGAAACTATTCAACCATGGGGCGCCTCGGTGGCTCAGTCGATTGAGCAGCCAACTCTTGGTTTTGGCTCAGGTGGTGATCTCAGGGTCTTGATCTCAGGGTCATGAGATCGAGCCTCAAGTTGGGCTCCATGCTCAGCGCAGAGTCTGCTTGAGGTTCTCTCTCCCTCTTTTTCTGATCCTCCCCTGCTCCCTGTTCACGCACGCATGCGCGCTCTCTCAAATAAGTAAGTAAATAAATAAATAAATAAAATCATTAAAAAAACCACAACTATACAACCAAGAGGAAATGAGGTATAAACATAAGGGTATTCTCTGCAAAGTTAATAACAATAGAAAAAAAACTGGAACAGTTAAATGATGAAGTACACTTATTATGAAACATCCATTTTATGGACTATTCTGCAACCATTAAAAAGTGTTACAAAGAATAGCCAAAAGAATTTTGAAAAAGAAAAAGAAAAGGGCGCCTGGGTGGCTCAGTTGGTTAAGCGACTGCCTTCGGCTCAGGTCATGATCCTGGAGTCCCAGGATCGAGTCCCGCATCGGGCTCCCTGCTCAGCAGGGAGTCTGCTTCTCCCTCTGACCTTCCTCCTTCTCATGCTCTCTGTCTCTCATTCTCTCTCTCTCAAATAAATAAATAAATAAATCTTAAAAAAAAAAAAAGAAAAAGAAAAAAAAGAATTTTGAAAAAGACAAAAAAAGTTGGAAGAGTTACACAACCTTATTTCAAGACTTACTCTAAGGTTACAGAAATCAAGACAGCATGGTATTAGGATAAGGACATGAATGAATCAAAATTGAGCGTCCAAAAATACACTGTTATATTTATGGTCAACTGATTTTTGACAAAGGTGTAGAGGCAATTCAACAGAGAAAGGATAGTCTTGCCAACAAATGGTGGTGGGACAATTGGATGGGCACATGCAAAAACTAAAACACTTAGACTTTACAGTGTATCAGACACAAAAATTAAGTCAAAATTGATCACAGGCCTAAATATAAGAACTAAAATTATAAAACCTTAGGATACAAGAGAGGAGAAAATCTTTGTGACCTTGGATTAGGCAAAGATTTCTGAGGTACGATACCAAAAGCACAATCTGTAAAAGAAAAACAAACCCTGATGTTAGACTCCAGCAGAATGAAAAAGTTTTTCTCTTCAAAAAAATATCACTAAGAAAATGAAAAGAAAAGCCAGATGGGGAGAAAATATTTGCAAATTGTATATCTAACAGAGGACATAAGTCCAGAATATATAAAAAACCATTTATAACTCAGTAACAAGAAGACAAACAACATAATTTAAAAAGGGGCAGAAGGTTTGAAGTCATTTCACCAAAGGAGACATATAAAAGGCTAATACACATGAAGAAATGTTCCACAACATAAGTTATTAAGGAAATGCAAATTAAAATCAATGAAATGTCATTTCCCTTCCACTTTAAAGGCTACAATGAAAAAGAGAGACAATAGGAGCACGTGAATGGCTCAGTTGGTAGAACATGCAATGCTTGATCTGAGGGTCATGAGATCAAGCCCCACATTGGGCACACAGCCTACTTAAAAAAAAAAAAAGAGAGAGAGAGAGACAATAATAAGTGTTGGCAAAGATGTGGAGAAATTGGAACCTTCATACATGGCTAGTGGGAATGTAAAATGGTGCAGCCACTTTACAACAGTTTGGTTGTTTCTTTAAAAAGTTAAATAGAGGGCGCCTGGGTGGCTCAGTTGGTTAAGCGACTGCCTTCGGCTCAGGTCATGATCCTGGAGTCCCAGGATCGAGTCCCGCATCGGGCTCCCTGCTCGCCAGATGTCTGCTTCTCCCTCTGACCCTCCTCCCTCTCATGCTCTCTGTCTCTCATTCTCTCTCTCTCAAATAAATAAATAAAATCTTAAAAAAAAATAAAAAATAAAAAGTTAAATAGAGCTACCATATGACTCAGCGATTCCACTCCTACTTATCTGGCCAAGAAAAATGAAAACATATGTCCACACAAAAACATATGTTCACAGCAGCAGTGTTTGTAATAGTAAAAAATTGGGACCAATCCAAGTGTCCATCATCTGGTGAGTAGATAAACAAAATATCTATACAATAGGATAATATTCAGGAGCAGACTACTGACACATACTACAATGTGGATAGACCTCAAAAACATTTTACTAAGTAAAATAAGCCAGACGCAAATTTACATAAAATTTCTAGGAAATACAAATCTCTAACACAGAAAACAGATCAGTGGTTTCCTAGGGCAGGGATGGAAGCAGGAACTACAAACAGGCACAAGGGAATTTGGGGAGTAATGGAATTGTTCTAAAACTGGATTTTAGTGATGGTTGCACAACTGTATAAATTTATTAAAAGTCTTGGAATTATACACTAACATGTGTAGATTTTATGGTATTTATGCTATACATCCACATAATACTATAAAGGTTGTGTAGCAACATGAACAAATTATGATATGTTAAGTAAATACAAGAAAGCTAATGCAAAATATGTAAGTATTTAAAATACGTGAATGATTACAACCAATGGATGCATCAGAATAAAGATGAAGGAACTATGGAGCAATAAAATGGGAAATTTTGTGTGTGCGTCTTTTAACAAAATATCCCTTAATCATTTTTTGTTATTTTTGAAAAAAAAGATAAAGAGAGAGGCAGACTGTTGTGTATTTGGTCCTTCAGCTTTGCAGGGAGTGGGGGAGGGGATAATAGTTCTCTGGTTCTTTTTTTCGGCATTGCCAGAAAGCTTTACAGACATTAGCTCATTCATCCTCAACAATCCATGAAACAGGTAGAGAATAATATTACCTCCCCCACCTTGCTTATTCTGATTCATTTAATGGTATAATTTATTTGAACTTAGGATGAGGGCTTTCTGCGAAGACATTTGTAATCATATTTTTATAGATTCCGAATCTCCACATATGTATACACCAGAACAAGTGGATTGCATTTTAACCACCTCCTCTGAATGTGCCTCCTTCTCATTGTCCTTTTAACCATTCTGAGCTAAAGCTGAGGTGTCCTGTTACCTTAGCTTCAAAACAAAAAGCACTCGGCATGCCGAATGCTTCTGGTGGGCCAAAATGGAATATCTCGTTTTGGGCTATCCTTAACTCATCTGGACCACAGAACTGAACGTTCAGGCACCAGCTTAGCCTGCTGATGAATAACATGTCACTTTGTTTTGGTTCGGACTTACTTTCTCTCCTCCACAAACAGGTGAGGTCCCATGTTTGAGAACAAACGATAACCAAATAACAAATCCTGAAGAACGTCCTTGCTCCACAAGAATTCCACTGTCTGTGCTGTGGCCCCTCGCTTACCAAGTGACCTTCCTTGGTCTTTTCAAGCCTACAGCCCTTTATAAACTTTTCCTTTTTTCTCCTTTGCTTCTCCTTAGGTACCCTCTCCCCCCTCCATACTGAGAAGCATTGCTCTCCATGCTTTAATGGGTACAGACCTGGATTTTTCTCCTTATCAGGCTGCATTATGAAGTATATTTGCTTATGTGCTTGTCTCCATTAGATTGTGAATTCACTGAAAAGGAGTTAATGGCATGATGATTTTTGAATCCCAGTATATGGGGATGGTGGTGATGGTGATGATCATTAGTCTGCTAGGGCTGCTGTAACAAATACCACAGACGGGGTAGCTTACACAGTAGAAATTTATTTCCTCACAGTTCTGGAGACTAGAAGTCCAAGCTCAAGGTATAGGCAGGGTTAATTTCATGCTCTCTCTCCTTGGCTTGTAGATAACCATCTCCCTGTGCCTTCAACATGGTCTTACCTAGTGTATGTCTCTCCTAACCTCTTTTTTTTTTTTTTTTAAGATTTATTTATTTATTTTAGGGAGAGAGTGAGAGAGAGAGTATGCACACAGGGTGGGGGGTGGAGGAGCAGAGAATCTCAGTCAGATTCCACGCTGAGTGTGGGGCCTGACACAGGGCTCGATCTCACAACCCTGAGATTGTGACCTGAGCTGAAATCAAGAGTGGGACACTTAACCAACTGCAGCACCCAGGAGCCCTGTTCTAATCCCTTCTTATAAGGACACTAGTCATATTGGATTAGGACCCACCCATATGACATCACTTTACCATAATTACTTCTTTAAAGGTCCTGTCTCCAAATACAGTCATATTCTGAGGTCCTGAGGTTTGAGACTCCAACTGTGAATTGCAGGGGGTGGCGGGGGAGGACACAATTCAGTCCATAACAATGGTGATGGAGAGGATGGTAACAGCTGTCATTACTGAGTGCTTACTATATACCGGACACTTGACTTTCCACCTGCTTTCTCTTTTAATCTTCTATGATCCTATAATTATGATCAATATTTTGTCATTCCCATTTTATAGATAAGGGAACCAAGGAGATTCCCTTAAGTCACTTACCCAAGGTCAGAGAGCTAATGTGTAGTGGAAATGAAATTCAATCTCAAGTTATTTTGCCTCCCGAATTATCCCGCTAAGCACCATGTTCTGCTACGTGCTACTAAGAGGAGTGCAGTGTATGTTTGAAGAAAGAATGATCGAATAAGTGAATGAAATAATAAAGAACACGGACATGTGACATTTAGATTCAGTTGTACCACAGACCACGTTATAGTTCCGAAAACTTATGGAAATTACACCTGTCAAAGTTTGCTAGATGGTTATCCTAAAAAAGGTAATTCATTCTTGTCTTCCAATGCTAGATTTTTTTAAGGGATTCTGTCAAGTTTAAAATCTAGCAATTTTTTGCTTAAAAAATAAAAGCTGGGGGTGCCTGGGTGGCATAGCCAGTTAGGTGACTGGCTCTTGGTTTCAGCTTGGGTCATGATCTCAGGGTCCTGGGAAGGAGCCCCAGGATGGGCTCCCTGCTCAGCGTAGAGTCTGCTTGTCCCTCTTCCTTCCCCCCCTCCCCCACTCACACTCCCTCTCAAGTAAATAAATAAAAATCTTTAAAATAAATAAATTAAAAATAAAAGCTGAAGTCCTACATTCAAAGAACTATAGGGCCCCCAGAAGTTTCACATATCGTCAGTTTCAAATTCTGTCTTTTTCAACCAAGGAAACGAGTTCAGTGAGGTTAGCCAACTTGCTGTTACTTTATTAGACTGATAACACATTAATTATGCATCATTGTTCTTATTACCTATCATCACTGTGCTTTTAGGTGTGGAGTCATTAAATTAGGTTCTCCTTTTCCCCAAGATCATTCCAGAGAAGTGGGAGTGTTAGACATGTCAGGGGGTGATAGTAGGGCTAAATCAACAACCTTTCAAAGCGGCCTTCCAAATTCCTTTCCCATTTGCCTACCACCACCCCCCACCCCGCCCCTACCACAAGTCATCCAAACTAGAGAAAGGGGTTTTTTTTCCCATCCAGTGGCTGGGAAGAGTATTCCCTAACCATTGCTGATGAAAAGAAAAGCAAAGTTCTGCAAAATTCCCAGGAAGATTAAGCACGTTATGGAGTGCTGCCAGGAAACTGACTCTGTTCATAGCCACCTGCTCTTGACAGCATCTCCTACGGCGGTGCTGGGCCCCGCACAGAATCATGGAAAAATCAGATTAGAGACGGAAAGCAACTCACAGCCTATTTAGCCCACCTTCCTTAGAAGAGGAAATGAAGTTGTAGGAGGTGAGTGACGAACCCCTGATCAGCTAGTTAATGAGAGTGTTGGAACCAACTGGCCTCTTCCAGGGAAGAACTGGGCAGACTGCATAAAGTTTCCCTCGCACCTAGCATCCTCCTTAGAGCTGGGCAGTATTCTCTAACATGTGGTGCATGCCACCCATGGTTACACAGGATGTTTTTACCTATTGTTTTTTAAAATGGACCAACACTTTTTTCTTGTGATAGCTATGTATTTGTTTCAATTGATATTAGAAAAAAATAATTAGCTCACAAAAGCTATGACTCCACAGGTCAAACTGACTTCAAAGAGATTAACAATTTTATTACAAATATGCTCATTTAGATTTTTTTTAAAAAGTGAGTTGGTTTAAAGAAAAAAAATCCAGGGACACCTGGGTGGCTCAGTCGGTTAAGCATCTGCCTTCCGCTCAGGTCATGATCCCAGGGTCCTGGGATCAAGTCCCACATTGGGGTCCCTGCTCCGGGGGAAACCTGCTTCTCCCTCTGCCTGCTGCTCCCCCCTGCTTGTGCTCTCTCTCTCTCTCTCTGACAGATAAATAAATAAAACCTTAAAAAAAAAAAGAAAGGAAGGAAGAAATCCGTAAATAACATTACAGACAGTAGGATGATTGGTGGTGTGCAATTTGTTAAAATGTGGGACATGCTGAACAAGGATAATTCCCTCCTTTTCATAGATGTATTAACTGGTGGGTAGAGAAGAGATGGTATCTGCTCGTAAATATAACAAAAATATTTTTACTTCTAGTTCAGGGATCTGGTCTTGCCCTGTCCTTCCAAGCAAGCGCCAGGACTGCTCATTTATGTTCACAGGTCTTGGGATTACAATGCGTTCAGGGTGGCCATCAGACAGAGCCTTTTCTCCTCTTAGATGAATCTTGTAAATACATTGTGAGAACAGCAGCTGTATTGAATTTTATTGATACACTTACACGTTCGGCGCTGAAATGATGAACCAGAAAAGATCCTGGGGCAAATGTTCTCATGGTAATCTGTAATCTGTCACTTATCAGATCCCGGTCTTTTATCTGAAAATTGGCAGATTGGACAGCAACCAGTTTACACTTGTCTATACGGCGGCCGTTCTGACATGTTTACTGTGAAAAAATACACTTTGTTTTTATAGGGTGAATAATATCCTCAAAGGGCAACTTAGGTTTCTCATTGCCCAATTTAAGCTGGTCCCAGATATCCTTAGCCTTTAAGTAATCCCTTTCTTTATTTAAAATGTCTCATTAAGTCCTCAAAATTCACAAAGTTGAGTAATGAGTTAAGGTAAAGTTTTCTGCAGAGTTTTTCTGGGGCCGTTTCGTTGTTCACAGAGTTCCTACCTTAAAGATTTGTGTCTGGAACACTTGGAATCAATGAGCAGAGGCTTATCCCCCCGCCCCAGGGGAAGATCAAGCATTAATCCTCAAATTTGAAGTGTGTGGGCCCCAAATTCTAGACCCAGAATCTTCTTCTTAGCCCAATCCCCGGAGGCACATGGATAATCCATCAAACCTCCCCTTCCTACAGAGAGACTTGTGGTAATGTTTTCTTAGAGACACGATGTCAAAGGAGGATCCCCAAATAATTGGCAAGATGTGAGTCCAGCCCTGTGGTTGGATCTCACAAGCATCTGAATGGCATGCAAGACTACAACAAATTATAGGGCAATCCCTGGGCTGGCTTTCAAAACGTCTCAGGGAGCATTATGTCCAAGGGCTCTTTTAGAATGTTGCACTCTCCTTTGTGTTAAATATGGTTTAAGACATTTACCTGGTCTTAAAAATGGATCCTCCTTCTTACTCCTTAAATTCCCTTTCATCAGAGGCCATGAGACCTCATAGCTGAGACCTTACAAGTATTCAAACTGTATACAAGCTGAGGATTAGAGTCTCATGAGATAAAAACACAGCTCCAAGCCTGGAGAGAGCACAGCCGGTACTCCACACAGTCTTGAGGGCTGAGCCCTCACCCAGCCCCACTCTCTCATTCTACCTGAGTCTCTACTCTTTTCCGGTTTCACTCTAGGTGTTCTGGGACCCACAGGGAAAGCAGCAGTTCCTGTCTGGTTTGTGGTCTTGGCTGGCTTGCCTCCCACTCCAAGCTCCAGCTCTCACCTGGCCTCTCGCTCCTCCCCAGCTCTCTCACTCAACTCCCTTATTATAGTCATCTTCTCCCCACTCCCATGGCCTGAGGTCCTCCTTCCACCTGTCCTCCCATTGGAAACCAAAGCCTTTTGGTTGAAACACTTCCCTGTTAGTTCACCAATTTTATGCAACACATTTGAAGACCCAGTCGACATTCTGTATTTGCCACCGAAGGGAAATGTCCACATTCTCATAGGAGATCTTCTTCAAGGGTAAACCACATCATAAGGAATCTTGGTTGGAGATATAAACCTTGGAAATTTTCTTTAAAAACTAGATGAAAATGGTAGAAAAATATACCTTAAAGGAGATGTTTAATATGTAAGAATGCGTCTTGAATTTTGGTATCATCACAGGTAAGATGCCTCTTACCAGATATTTTGCTAATGCTTCCTGAGCGGTCCACATCTCCTGCTGCGTGAGCCTATCTCATCACCAGGTGAGCCTATCTCCCCAGACTCAGCTGATTGTACCTGGTGGGAACATCGGTCTCCAGGATGGCCCATGGGTGGCCTGTGACATCGCCTGACTCAACCATCAGTCAAATCCTTCTCTCGGGATTTAGGTAAAGACACTCAGATGGAAGTTAATTATGGTGGTTGGACCTGGATGACCATGCAGATTTGGGGACCGAATGGCCATTTTGGGCTATGCGTAGACAAATAACCAGAAGTAGCCAGCTGGCAAGGAAGAAGTTAAAGGAGACAACATACAGAGAGAGACTTTGCTGTGACAGGGAGAGTAGGAAATGCGAAAAGAGCGTATCACAGAGCTGCCTTGATTCCTGACTTTCCTGTGACTGGGTACCTTGGCTCTTCCAGGACTCCCATGCATGTATGTCCTCTCAATAAACTCCATTATTTCTGGAACAATGTGGCTGAGTCTGGGTTCCTGATTAAGACAAAACTGGTGGTGGGGCGCCTGGGTGGCTCAGTTGGTTAAGCGTCTGACTCTTGATTTCAGCTCAGGTCATGATCTCAGGGTCATGAGATCGAGCCTGCATTGGGCTCCACGCTCAGGGGGGAATCTGCTTGAGATTCTCTCTCTCCCTCTGCCCCTGCCTTCTCTCTCTCTCTCTCTTTCAAATAAATAAATCTTAAAAAAAAAAAAAAAGACAAAACTGGTGGAAGCACAGAATGAATCAATCTACAGGACACTAATGGGTGACCCATCAGAGCTCTCTCCAAGGGCAGGCTGGTTAGTGACCTCTTCTCAATGTTGGCTTGGACATCAACCAAAGAGATGTACTCAACCATGTTCCATCCTCATTCCAAGACACTTACCTCTGCCATTTTGCTTTAAAGGAGCTGCACATCTCCTGCACATCCAATGCTCAATCTCTCTAGTATAGAATCACAGACCCTTGGTGTAAGAAAGAAATGATGCCAGGCACCTGGGTGGCTCAGTCGGTTAAGTGGTTGCCTTCAGCTCAGGTCATGATCTCAGGGTCCTGGGCTCGAGCCCTGCATCAGGCTCCCTGCTCAGTGGGGAGTCTGCTTCTCCCCCTCCCTCTGTCTCTGCCCCCCACTCATCCTTGGTCTCTTTCTCTCTCTCAAATTAATGAATTAATTAATTTTAAAAATAAAAAAAAAATAAAAGGAAAGAAATGATGCTATCATGCCCAGCCACTCATCTCATGGTTGAATCACCTCTGTAAATCTCTGGTCAATCATTTTCCGGTCCAGACTTGAATACCTCCCGTGACAGAAAATTACAAGTGAATCCCTTCCATAGCTACCATTTACTGTACCATTTATTGAACAACTGCTATGTGCTAAGCACTATGCTAGCTACTCTGTAAATATTTTTTCTGAAAACAGAAAATTTATGTTTTAAAGGAGAAAGAGAAGAGAACCAGCATTTATTGAGTACTTACTATGTGCCTTTCTCTTTATAGATGCTAACGCTTGTTATACTCTAAAACCCACTGAGATCATTTTCAAATGAGGGAACTAGGGCTCAGAGAGGTCAAACTGTTTCCCTCAATCACAGCCACACACATCTAGTCAATGGTTGTGTCGGTTAGAACTTTTCGCTCGCATTGAAAAAATTCCTGTTCACTTAAGCAAAAATAGAGTTTACTGGGAAGACCTGAATAGCGCATGGAATTGAGAGAATGCTAAAGAATAAGGAACAGGGATGGTAATAATTCTCTTTTTAGGCAAACCACATCATAAGGAATTTAGGTTGGAGATACAAGCTTTGATGATTCTCTTTATTTTGGTGGGGGATGAGCTTAACTCTTTTTTTTCTTTAAAAGTAATTAATTAACATATAGGTTATTATTAGTTTGAGAGGTAGAGTTTAGTGATTCATCAGTTGCATATAATACCCAGTGCTTACTACATGATGATTCTCTTTAAAGGCTGGAAGCAAATGGTGGGAAAATATAACTTGAAGGAGATGCTTGCTATATAAAATATATCTGGTATTTTGGTATTCTCACTGGTCAGGGCACTGCTCAGGAAAGAATCAGCTCTGGCCATTTTCCACCCTCATGTCACTCAGCTCAAGATAGAGAATCCTGGGGAAAAGAATCTGGCTGGGCCAACATGGGTCACATGCTCAACGCTGGGCCAGGGGTTAATAGTACAAATTGATTGATTGTCCCACCAAGACTGCTGTCAATGGGGAAACGTCATTTCCCCAAAAGAAATCAGGCCACTGCTTTTATAATAAAGAGGAATGGACTCTGGGAAGCAAAACAACAAATGCTTACCACAGGGATGGAACTGGCATTCAACCATTCTTTCCACCACTTTCTAGTCTGAGGAAAAACAAACTTGCCTTAATACAGGATCAACACCTGTTTCCCTCCAACTTCCCCTTATTGGTCCTGGGTTTCCAACTAGGAGCCATGCAACACCAGCCTATTCTTTCTTGCATCTGACAGTCCTTCAATTATTTGAAGGCAATTAGCATATTCTCCTCCCTGCTCTGCCCCAACACCCCAGTCCCAGTGTCCTCAAATCTGGCTATAAAGATTTCTGGTTCCATAAACTCTTCCTCACATGACATGGTTTGAGTAGCTTCTCCACTGGTGGTTCTCCTTAAAACCTGCTTCAGATTTTTTCTTTTCCCACTTAAAGCATGGGGACCAGGGAACTCAAGGTTAACACTTCTGGTATACATTGTTCAAAGCAGAGTAGGAAGAGCATCTCAGAATCACAAAACCTTAAAGACCAACTGGTCATTTGCTTTTATATTCTGCCTGATGCAGAATACCCACTAGGGCCTAATGAGCCTAGTTCTGCCTCTTAGCATCGCCATTAGTTAGCTATATGACCTCATGTGAGTTATATATGCTTTGTGAGCAGGCTTCCTTCCCTGGTACCTGTAATCATAATACATACCTATGGCCACTGTAATTATTCAATGAGACAATGCATGTAGAGTATTTGGCACAGTACGTCTAGCCCATAGCAGGCCCTCAGCACACTTACTATTATTACCATTTATTATTATTACTCTACCCCAAGTAAGTGGCCATTCAGCCTTTCTGTGGCCACTGAAAGTGGGTCATTGTCAGAGAAATCACGTCTGTCCTTCAGAGTTTGCTCAAAGGCACACGAAAGACAGATTGGTCAAAAAGCACAAAGTGCAGAGTTTATAGACACTATCAGAAGGAAATATCAGTCGGGAAATGAAAAAGACCTTGTGGGAAAATGTGCAATGCTACAGCGTAAGGAAATGGCTTTATGGCCATTATATGGCCATTTCCTTTGGGTAAAGTGCAAACTAATTTTTTTCTTTTCTTTTTTTTTTTTTTCAGGATTCACTGGAAGCAGTCATTATGTCAGAATCTGTGAAGATCGAGTTCTAATTATCAAGAAGTAAAAACCAACAGGCAAATACCTGTTATTGATAAAATACTTAGTGATTGAAGGGGCTTCTCACACCCAGAGTAAGCTCTGTTTGCAGGACTTTCAAACTTGGATTTACTGCTCCCACACTAATTAGGCGAATAAAGGAAAGCAGGCCTGGAGTATACATGTAGTAGATGCCCTAGAAAATGGCCATTGTCCTTTGCCGCATGATGACGCTGCAACTAAGGGTGTCCAGGCATGGCTAGGAACGGCGTGGGTGAAGTAGTGGTCTCTGGTATGGTGGTGGGTGGCGTCAGACACAACTGAGCCCTTAAAGTGCGTGCACCGGTAAGGGGCTGTCTAGAGGATAGTCAAGAGAATCGGTGTTGGAATCAGAAACAGTAACTAGATTCTGTGACTTCTGATTTGTCCATGAAGGACCAACTCCAAGACTTCATCACGGTCTTGTAAATCCCTGGCACTGTGCCTATCTCAGAACAGGAGTTCAAAACTGAATGAATGAATGAACTGCCTAAGTTCAGACCCTGGCTCTGCACCTACCAACAGTGTGATCTTAGAGAAGTTCTAGAACGTCTCTGTGTCTCAAGCTAGTCTGTAAAGTGGAGATCATAATAAAACCTGTCTCAGAATTGTGGCGGAGATTAAATGAGAAAATGGAGACAGTTTGGAAAAGTACATCTCACCGAGTAAGAGCTCACGAACCGGGCGTGGTTACTGTTTCTGATGTTTCGTTACTATTACTACCGACTTCTGATCAGTCCTGGTCGATGGGCTGCACACAGGAATCTTCACATTACACAGATACCTAAAGAGTTAAATTGCCACAATAGCAGCTGTTTTACCACCAGCACCAGTCAACAATGAGATGGCTAAGTTTTTGTTTGCTTGTTTGTTTCTGCCAATTGAATTTTAAGATCCTTTGCTTCACTATAATTAACTCTTTGAATTGGCAAGGCTCTTTCTGTGTAATCACCAGCTGCCAATCCTTCCTTGCCCTCCCATCTCACTACCAGGACTCCAGGGATGTGCATCCAATGATGGACTTCAGAGCTTTGGGAGCACAGAGGCAGGGGAAGCACCCCCATTTATGTGGAGGTGACTCACATATTTTCTGCAATGAAGGGAGACAATGTGAAAGAAGGGGAGGTTTCTTGTTGGTTTTTAAAGAAAACTAACTTGGCAAATTGTTTTAAGATTTTATTATTTGAGAGAGTGCATGAACAGGGGGGAGGGGCAGAGGGAGAAGGGGAAGCAGAGTCCCTGCAGAGCAGGACCCTGAGATCATGACCTGAGCTAAAGAGCCACCCAGGTGCCCCTCACTTGGCAAATTTTTAAAAAAATTAATTACTTGGAGGGGCACCTCGGTGGTTCAGTCTGTTAGGCCACCGACTCTTGGTTTCGGCTCAGGTCATATCTCAAGGTCATGGGATCGAGCCCCACATTGGGATCTATGCTCAGTGCAGAGTCTGCTTCAGATTCTCTCTCCCTCTGCCTCCCGCTCACTCTCTCTCTCTCTCAAATAAATAAATCTTTTTAAAAATTAATTACTTGGGGCGCCTGGGTGGCTCAGTTGGTTAAGCGACTGCCTTCGGCTCAGGTCATGATCCTGGAGTCCCGGGATCGAGTCCCGCATCGGCTCCCTGCTCAGCAGGGAGTCTGCCTCTCTCTGACCCTCCCCCCTCTCATGCTCTCTATCTCATTCTCTCTCTCAAATAAATAAATAAAATCTTTAAAAAAAAAATTAATTACTTGGGGGTGCCTGGGTGGCTCAGTTGGTTAAGCATCTGCCTTCCGCTCAGGTCATGATCCCAGGGTCCTGGGGTCAAGCCCCGCGTCAGGCTCCCTGCTCAGTGGGGAGTCTGCTTCTCCCTCTCCTCCCTGCTTGTGCTCTCTCTCCCTCTCTCTCTCTGTCAAATAAATAAAGAAGTCTTTTAAAGAAATAAAGATAAATTAATTACTTGGAAATTTTCAGAGTTTTGAATTTGTTTTAGCCATGTTCCCTATAACATTGCAATCAACTTTCAGGTCCAATCTTCTTTGGCTTGATTCTCCCCTTTCTCATCAATGATGAATATGATACAGGGAAGTTAAAGCAATATACCAAAATCCCCTGGGAATCAAAAGGAAGTCATGTGATGCATGTGGGTCTATGTCTGTGTATACTCCCCATTACACTATATATACTACATATATTATATTATCCTGATCTTCTATTATTTTAACCACAAACCTACTTTCTTTAATTATGTTTTATCAAAACAGTATTTTTTACTTTCAAAATATACAGATTATGTACAATTTATTGAGGAAAAAACCCCGAAACTTTACTCTCCTGGGGGTCTTCTGCAGCTGTGCTAAAAAAAGTAGCAAACATTCCTAGACTCTCCCAAGCCAGACAGCATCCTTCAAGGAGCCTACGTTTTGCTCTCAATAATATTATGGCCTCTTTAAAAAGAAAAAGAAAAAGAAAAAAGTAAGGGGAAAGGGGAAAGACTTTTTACTTCTATTATCTTTGGCATTTTGTACCAGTCCACAGTTTCTCAGGTCTTGAGACAAGAAGCACATTTTCATTTTAGACATTTTAAAAAAGAAAAAAAAAAAAAGTCCTGAATGTCTTTACAGTTTCTTCCTTGAACTGTCTAGAGGGAACTATTTATTTTGCCTCTTTACCTTGCAAATAGCTAACGGCTTCCAGCCAGGGCTCAACCCAACCCTTTTGTGCCCTGCAGTCATTGCTGTGTCTTTAAAAGAAAACCGATTCTCTGGAATGTTGTGCGTGCACATGCCTGTCGGACTGGGCAGGCCCCACCTGCTGAGCAGGTAAACCAGATCCTCCTGCCGGCCTCTGCAGCCACATTCCAGCCGGGCAAGCTCCTACTCTCTAATTGTTACCTGTCAAACAGGTCAACCAGGCACTTGGGTCTGGTCCAAACATGCGTATGTTCCCACGAAACCCTAAACCTGCAAACCTTTGACCTTTCTATAGTTCCCCAATTCCCTTGGTTATTTTCACCAGGGCTGATTTAAATCCAAATGATGACTTTTTAACGGGGTGCAGAGCTCTTTCCTCCTTTCCCACCGCTTGGGGTGTCTGGACTCGCACACGGCAGTTATTGAAGTTGACCAGCGAGGCAAAGATCGGGGTCGCAGAGCTCCCGAAATGAAATCTACTAGCCCTAAATCATCATGGAAATCACAGGCTGTCCACCCTGGCCAAATGGAGAGTGAATTCCCCAGGGTGGATAACAATGGAAGAGCTTCACAGGTGAAAACTCCCTCTCCTTTCTGGCCCTGGGCCGGCAGCAGAGAATGTGGCCTATGGGCTCAGCCTCAAACCTAGGACCAGTGAGACCTTGAGTAAGTCGTGGGAACTATTTGCGCTCAGCTTCCTCTCTTTAGTAAAGAGTAGAAGGAGGCTACACAGGTTCTCAGGCCTCTTCCAGCACCATTCAAAGTAGGGGGGATCCTATCACAGGCATGCTGACGCGTCTTCATCTTTGCTATCTGGGGCTGGGTAGGAGGCGTGGGTACTGCTAGCGGGACCCTGAATCAGCCTGGGTCCATTTTGATGAGGTTACCAGGTCTGGGGACTTCTCCTCTTGGGACATCTGGATAGAATACAAGACATCCTTCTTTTTTTTTTTCTAAATTAAGTGTGGGTGGACCTGTGGATTCTGGATTCATCCAACCTCAGGAGCAATAGTCTTTTTTTCTTTTTTTTTTTTTTAAGATTTTATTTACTTTTTGACAGAGAGAGAGACAGCAAGAGCAGGAACACAAGCAGGGGGAGTGGGAGAGGGAGAATTAGGCTTCCCGCCGAGCAGGGAGCCCGATGTGGGACTCGATCCCAGGACCCTGGGATCATGACCTGAGCTGAAGGCAGATGCTTAACGACTGAGCCACCCAGGCGCCCCAGGAGAGGTGATTCTTTTGATTGCTTTGGTAGTATTGACTATCCTTTTTATCCTGCTGATAAGAAATTCAGAACCAAAACTAGGGGCTCACTGAATCCAAACGCTTCATTCTACAGATAAAGAATCTGAGGCCTAGAGAGGGGGTATGAGTTACCAGATATCCCTCAATTAGTCAGGCTCCGCATTTAAGGGACTGTGGGGGTTGGTGAATATTGTGGGCTAGCAGAATCACTGCCGGAGAAGTGACATTGCAAGATGCTCCCTCTCAAGAGCTCCAATTAAGGAATTTCAAAAATCCAGGCAAAGAACACAAGCTCTCTTCTGAGATGGACAGTGCTATCAGGCCGGTTTGCTGGGGCTGGCGGGGGCCGGGGTGGTGGGAGTCTCTCCTCTTGGGCTGGACAGGTTATTCTACAAAAAGCTCGGGATCACTGTGGGCAGGGCAGGATCCGGCACTTCCTGCTCATTCATCCAGCTCAGACTTGTCTGCTAGAGCCAAACCTGCAGGGCTGGCTCCCAAGAGAGAAACTTCCTTGAAGCTCTGGGATGGTGGAGTCAGGCAGTCTGCAGGCCTGCTTAGCATCCTTCTCACCAGCCGCTCCCTTCAGGGAGGGCAGAGTGTAGGGTGCATGGGCTCAAGGTCGGGGACTCCATCCAGAAGCCTGCCTGTCTTGCTCCCTGGAGTGCATTCACTCACGAGGGCTGCTTCATGCTGTGGGTGCCATGACCCCCTGGCCCACCCTGTGCCCAGACACACACACACACACACGCACACAAAGGGGCTGTATGGACGGAAGGGGTCTTCAGAGGTCAAACTGGATGAACGGGCCCTCTGTCTCCTTGTGAAGATCTTCGGGAACGTGTGGACCACTCTGCGATTGCTTTAAAATAAACATTACACAGTATTGACACAACAGACCTGATTAGCATTATTTTCTCATTACCAAACACAAAACTTTCCACGCATAATGAATTGTTGAGCCATCAGCTTCTATCAAACGCCAAACGTCCTCATTCTCATGCTCTTCCTGGATTCACTCCACCGTGTGTTGGCCGCGGAACGCTGAGCCAGGTACCCCAGCTTCCTTCTCTGCAGACTGGGAACAGTTGTCCTACTTAGGACATGGCTTCCTTATGCGGAATAAATGAGATAGCAGCGTTTCCTGCCTGGTATGGGGCCTCACACATGATATGCATTTAATGTCAGCTCTTTTGGTTGTTGTTACTGACATAAAACTTATTAAAATAGTGACCCACGTGGCCCGTTTCAGAATGCTAGGTCTAATGATCAAAAAGTAACTTCAAAATAACTCAGAGTCCTTTACTTGTCATTCTCCACACTGGGAAGGGGGGGTCCTTACACACCAGAGTGGTTCTTTTCTTTCTTTCTTTCTTTCTTTTTTTTTTTTTAGATTTTTACTTATTTATTTCTCAGAGAGAGAGCACAAGCAAGGGGGAGTGGTAGGCATAGGGAGAAGCAGGCTCCCCGCTGAGCAAGGAGACCTAAGCCGAAGGCAGATGCTCAGCCCACTGAGCCACCCAGGCATCCCCACACCAGAGCAGTTCTCAGCACATGCCCGGCCTTCAATCCCAGGCTCCTTCCCCAGCCGTCCCTCGTGCTTTTTGATGCCTCTACTTGCCATCAGTTGGTAAGGGATCAGGGGTTTTAAACAGATTTTAGGATGAAAGAATCCAAAGCGTGATGAGAAAAGGCACTCTGAGAGAGAGGGTATTCTGGATCATGGCTGGGGTTTTCCTACCCTCCTCCTCCATTGGCTACACCTCATCCAAATGACCACATGGCGGTAGCGGTATTGGGTGACTGTCCTTCTCTGACCCTTTCTTTATGTCACCACACCGGTCACAAAGCAGGCTTTCAGATAGAGGAGTCTTAAAGGCTGAGAGAATCTTCTAACTGGGTAATCAGTTCCCAAATCCTCACGTGTTGACAGCTCTCTTTAAAGCCCTGCCCTTTCTAAAATCAGAATGGCCCAGGGCTACCCCAAGCGTACTCCACTGGGCAGGGTCAGAGCCCTGACCCAGGCAGAAGCAGCCTGGCCTCTGGGGATGGATGAGGAGGTTTGCTGGACATTTGGCCCGGGGGTTGATAAGGAAATAAATCAGTCAAGGTCCTACCTCGAACAGAGGGTGTACTCAACAAACAGTTGTTGAATTGGGGCTGACTGAACCCAGTACATCCAATGAATCACCAAATCCTGTCAATTCTACCTCCTAAATCTCTCTCAAATCTACCGACTGCTCCACATCCTCATCGCTTTGACTCCCGCTTAGAGCACTGAGCTTTTGCATTTGAATTAATGTAACAGCATCCTAACTGATCTTCTAAGCATGGTATATGTGGCCTTTGATGGTGGAGCTGAGATTCCTCTCTCCAGGCTTACTCCTAGCAGTTCCCCATCTTTGACGCAGGGCACGCTGCCTCTGCTCTTCCCTCTGCCTGGGACACCCTCCCTGCCTAACCCCTACCCATCTCGCAGGTCGCTGCTCATGCATCTCTCTTCAGGAATGTCTACACTCTACCAAAACCAGTTTGTAGCTCCCTCCCAGGCTCTTGGCAGCACGAAGACAGGCACGGCTTCCAACCTGGTCACTACCCCAGACTGTTCAGTGAGCCATTCGTTGTGTGTTTTCTCATTTAATCTGGAGAACCACCGCGGAACACAGGTGTGACCATGCCCACTTGACGGATGAAGAAACTGAGTTTCAAGACATGAAATAACTTGCCCACAGTCAGCCAGCTGAGACAGAGGCAGAGTCTATGGGATTGAGGCCTACGCTTTTTACTTCCACAAGAAGTTGCCCCAAGAATTCTTAATCCACTCTGTAATTAAACCAGTCAGAGGTCAAATAATTAGTTAATGAGGCTCTGAGGCAATAATGAAAGGGATCAAAAGATTCTCGCGAGCCTCAAATTCAAAATCAAGTGAACACGTGGCCTTTCAAAGGAAGGTGTGTGGGCCCCTTGGGAGCAGTTGCTTTTTGAGCCCCTAGATTAGCCATTTTCACCCCCCGAAGTATGTAAAAGACACTTTTCCCGCCACATTCTGAAGAACTTTTTTATAATGCTTAGAAAAGAATTCTGGGTACAGAGGCACATTTTTGCTTTTAGTTTGGACTCTAGCAGTTAGAAAGTTTTATGAGAGAATGAGGTCTGAAAAGCCATGCTCCAAAGGCCGAGATGCAGGGAGTGGCTGGAGAGGCCAGAGAGGAGGCTGAACCTGAGGGAGGATGACACCCCGAAGCCCTCTGGGCCGTGTGGGGGATACAAGAATGCCAGGGCCCTACCTTCCAGAGACCCCCAGAGCTCCCAAGTTCAGAGGAGAGAAACAAAATTGGACGCAGAAGAAACAAGACCGTCCTGGGCCTGGTGGCAGTTAGAGAGAGAGTGGAGGGAGCTTGAATTTGAACTGTTTTAGCCAACAGCAAATCGCGTGAACCAAACGCTTTCTAATGTCTCACCCGGGTATTCCTGAGAGAACTTCAGGATGAAATGTCTTGAGTTAGTAACAAGAAGGACATGAGGACATCAGCTGATCTGGCCTCCTGCCCTTACAGAGAATAAAAGTCAACATTCTTTAGCCACAGGCTTTGGTTAGAAATAAATATGAACGGGAGCAGACAACTAAGACTCTTAAGTGTGAAGGGAGGAGTCACATCCGGTTGCTTTGGCTCTTTCCGGTCCTCCCTTCGCTTTGCCCCAGAGCCCTCACCTGCCTGACCTCTGGTTTCTGCTCCAGAGGCTGGGATTCAAGATCCTGAGAGAACGAGTAAGATCATCGATTCAAAACTCAAGAGAAGGTAGCAAGATTTACTAAACAAATGATATGATGAAGGATTGTTTTGCTTAAACTAGCCATCATAAGTCCTTTCCGAGACAAGGTAAGGTACAAAATAATTAAATAAAATAAAAATTAATATTGAAGTTAAAAAGGGAGAGGTGGCGCTGGTGCTTATAAAAATTCCTTGGATGTAGAAATAGAGAACTAAAATCCACCAAGTCATCAGTAGCACCCCCTTTTTTTTTTTGCTAAAGCAAAAATCACATCAGAAGGGGAAATATTCTGGAGCTCCTGGGTGGCTCAGTCAGTTAAGCGTCCCTACTCTTGATTGTGGCTCGTGTCATGATCTCAGGGTCGTGAGATGGAGCCCTGCATCTGGGTGTGGAGCTTGCTTAAGATTCTCTCTTTCCTTCTGCCCCTCCCCCACTCTCACTCTCTCTCAAAAAAAGGGGGGGGGGCATTCTTTATAGAAGGCACAATGATGGTCTGCAGAAATCAGCTTGTGCTTTAGGAGTGAGCATCATAGAAGCATGTGTAGGCCATATCTCCCAAATGCAAAGTATTGCTCCTGTTTATAGAAGAAATACGTTTAAACTTGAATGTCAGAAAAGTACGTGAACCAATTAGTGGCTGAGTGAAGCAATTGAAATGCATCCAACTTCCTACCTGTAAAAGATAATAACGTTTCATAATAATGAATGATAATGGTTTGTGATGGTATGGTGAGCACTGAGAGGCTGAAACACCAGTGTAAAAGGGAAGTGTTTGTGTGTTCAAGCAAAAACACGCATGCACATGGACTCACACACACCAAACAGGATTTGTGCTGCTCAATGACTTCAACAGGAAGTCCTTCCTTGGAAAAAATAATAGGACTGAAGATCTATCTGTGTCCAAAGCAAATCAATGCTGACCCTGATGGGAGCTTGGGGGGAAAATGAACCATACCATGGAATACCTGGCTAAAGCTGCCTGCAGAAAAACACTAGCCTAACTTCTCTAGGTAAGGGGGAAGGAAAAGCTACCCTGTTCAGGTTTCATTAATACACTCATAGACTATATTAAGAAAGTACAATTCTTATGTGAGCCAAAGTCAAAAGGACTTTGTAAATTTATACATGAGCATTTTACCAGTCTATTGTGTGTCCTTGAACTTGCCACGGGCTTTCTGAGAAGACATCATTACTTCCCTTCAATTTTATTATGTTTTTTTTTTAATTTATTTTTACTTTTTCTTTTAAGTTTTTATTTAAATTCCAGTTAGTTAACATACAGTGTAATATTAGTTTCAGGGGTACAGTATAGTGATTCAGCCCTTCCATACATCACCCGGTGCTCATAAGTATACTCTTAATCCGCATCACCTGTTTCCCCCATCCCCTCACCCACCTCCTCTCCGGTAACCATCAGTGTGTTCTCCATAGTTAAGAGTCTATTTCTTGGTTTGCCTGGCTCTCACTTCCCTCCAATTTTAATCTAGCTGGGTAGATAAAACAAAGGCATATGAAAATACAGGCTGTCTACAGCAATGGATGAGTGAAGAGAATTTGTGTGGTTTTGTTGCCTGGGGACACAGGGAGTCAGACAGCAGAAGAGCACATGCTGTGGGATTAGACAGAGAAGGACAGTCCCATTAAATAAATGGATCTAAAGAAATTACTTGGACTTGAAACGTCCCAGCTCTGACCAGGATGCCCAAATAAATCATCACAAGGATATTTGCTGAGTATTTCCAAGGCCTATGACACCATGAGTCTTACTATCTGCAAAGTGCCTTACCCATGGTATCCTCTTAAATCCTGCCGCCACCACCAAAAGGCATGTCCCAACACCACCCCTGTTGTTCAGGTGAGGAAACTGAGACACAGAGAGGTGAATCACCTTGCCCTCAGTGACTGAACTAGGAAGTGGCCTGTGATGTTAACCACCACTCTCTTACTAGCTAGAGAGTAAATGCTCAATAACTGTTGAGGCTTCCGGTCAAGCAGAAACGCCATCAGAAGTCTCAGCATTAGCCTAATACTTCTGCTACCATGCTAACGTAACAACTGCTTTGAAACACAGATACTTGGTTTGGAAATCTCAGAGATATCAATACATCACATAACACAGCAATTATACAGAGGATTTTCAGTGGACTACTACCACTCAGGATATTCGCCAATTAAATGTTGAAGGGTCTTCTCTAAACATTCCATTCAGTCTGTAATGTTGATTATAATAAGCAGAGTTTTGGCAACCTTTTTCTTTCCTAAACAGAATGTCTGATTCTGCCCAGTGTGTCAACAGAGGCTAGGTTTACTGCATACAACTTGATTTCTGGATTTAGTCTTTGCCCCTTTTAAACCTGTAAGAGGTTCAGCTAACATCCATAGGAGTTGGAAGTCTTACGCAGTGACATTTTGAAACAACCCAAGAAATGCTTACTTTTCACTGGGGTTTCATTTAAAGTGATCCAGTGGTCCCTGCTGGAGACCATCTCCTTTACTGAAATCCAGCCTGCTAGAATTATCACCAAGATGCCAAGAGTCCCAGCTCTTCTTAGGAATGTGTTATATTGTTTTCTTATAGCCACTCACACCTTGTGTTTGGGCCCCATTATTATATCACAGAAATCACTTGAATTTTTCTTTTTGGTATATTGGTATAAAAATATCCATTATGCAAAAACATGTTAAGTAAGGCGACCCAAAATATATAGCTGATAAACCAGAGGGCGTCCTTACCGCAGATAAATTCTCACGCGGGTACACAAGGGAACACACCCAAGGATGGCTCTGGCAGTGTTATGGTGTTTGGGAGCTGGAAGCACGTGGGTGAATACCGCTGGGGGTGTGGACGGGGCAAGCGCGTGGAAGCACAGACCAGAATACTCTGCAGCAGACAGGAACAACGGATTGGATGGAGTGAAACACGGATGGAGCAACATGGATAGAGTGAAAAATTAACTATCAGAATGAGGCGCAATGCATATACATAAAAAAAGTACAGGCATAGAAAGCAAAACACATTTTTATAAGAAGGCATATGAACACGAGTATATATTGTACCTGCATCAAGTGTATTTGGATGGTTGCCCGTGGTGAGGGTAAGAAACTTGGAGGGAGAACGGAGTAAAATGGAATAAAGAAATAAAACTAAAGAGGGCCTTGCATGGACCAATGAAGACAGTGTACTATGAACTGGTGAATATGACAAACTCAGCTCTGAATCTGAGATCCAAAACCCAGAGAAGTACACTTAACCCAGAAAGGTTTTCATCTTGGGTGCTCAGCCCTGTGGCTCCTGAGTGAGGTGTTTGAGAGGAAGGTTAATGATTGCTGGGTGGGTTTCTTAAGCTCCTTGGATGTGCTTGGATGCTCTTTAGGCCAGAGGCTCTCAACCTTGGCTACACAGGAGAGACACCTTGGGAGATGTAAAAAAATCCCACTGCTGGGCCCCACCCCCAGAGCTTCTGTGATGGGCCTGTGGTGAGGCCCAGGCATCTGTATTTTTCCAGAGCTCCCCAGGTAATTCTAAAGTGTACCCAGGATTAAGAACCACTGCTTTAGGCTTTTGCCTTTTCCTTTCTAGTTGTGAATGTTGCATTCTTTGGCATTGGAAAAGAGACTACTGAAATCAGATAATTTTCCTTTTGCCAAACATTAATCTCATGGTTAACAGAGAGCACCAAAGATAGCATAATTCATGTATTTATTTGATTATACAATTAAAACTTTTGGCAGGGTCACTGTGTGTGCTTAGGGTGGGTTCTACATAATTCTAGGGGATGTGTCCACAGTGTAGTTTATGCAAATGGAGCGCCTTGGAGTTGACCAGTGCACAACCTGCTCTGCTGTATATAGCGACCTGTGTGCTATACACTGGGCTAAGTGTCTTGGCTACATTGGTGACCAAGATGACATGGTCTCCAGGGAAGGTGGTCACAATGGGATTTGCTTGAAGTGTGGCTGTGCGATGGTGGGAGGGGCACCTCAGGAGCTCAGGTCAAGGCCCCTCACCCAGTCTAGGAGGGCTTGCTGGAGGAATTAAAATTTGGATCAAAACCTGAAAGATAAATACTTAGGATGATCTGGGGTGTGGGAGGAAAGTGCTGTCCACCAAAAGGGACATCCCTAAAAGGGTAGAGAGATTTTACTGTGCTCATAACGTAACAAAGAAGCTGAAAGACACAGTGAGTTTGATGGGTAGGGGTGAGAAATGGGTACTCCAAAGGAAAGCGAGGTCTGGCTACCAAAGGACTTGTGGATCAAATTAAGAAGTCTGGGCATTGTCACATGGGTACTGGAGAATAAAAAGAATAAAATAATCAAATATGAGACTTAGATCATTCTAGCAGCAAGTACAGTTGAGGCTGTGGGGAGGCAAGAGTAGGCACAGAGGACTAGTTATGGGACTACTGTGCAGATCGGGGTGAGAGATGCGGTGGCGTGGACAAGGCCTGGGAAAGAAGAGAAATGGACATGTGTGAACAATATCCCAGAGAGACAGGACATGGTGACCACCCGAGGGAGAGGGTCGATGCTGGACAGAGGTGAAGCCATTCACTGAGTTAAGGCACAGAGAAGAGGAAAAGTTGGAGTGGAACAAGGCAGGGAAAGATGGTGATCTTGCTTGAATGTATTGGTTTGGGGGGGCTAGTGTTGCAGGCTGAGTTCCTGGGAAATAGACTCTGAAACACAGTTTGATGAACAGGGTATTTCTTAGGGTATGTTCTTGAGCACAACACAGAAAGGAGGGGAAACAAATGGGAGTGGGAAGAGGGAGAGACCAAGCTGCAGGGCAGGCCTAATGACAGCCTTGGCTGTGGCAGAGTATATTTCCCAAAGATGGCCATACCTACTTGTGGCCCATCCCACATGTTCTTCTTACAGTGAGCTTGATGCTCCTCCATTAAGAGGTGGGGTCTACACTCCATGTTCTTGAACTTGGGGGTACTTTTTAAACTGCTTGACCAGAATGATGCTGCATGACTTTTAAGGCTAGGTTATAAAAGGCAATATGGCATCTGCCTGGCTTCCTCTCTGCCATATGCATTTTAGGAGCCCGTAGTCAACAAGTAAGAAGTTTGGCCCTCCCGAAGGCTCCATGTTGGAAAAACAATGTAGAGAGATCATGTAGAAGTAGAGAGAGATGCCCAAGGAGGCCAGCAGTCTAGCCCTGTGCAGTTTGAGTGTGCCCAGTCCAGGTGCCAGACACATGAGTCAGTGAGAGAGTTTTTAAATGCACCCAGCCCCTGGGCACCTGGGTGGCTCAGTCGGTTAAATGGCCAACTTGTTTTCAGCTCAGGTTGTGATCTCAGGGTTGTGAGATAGAGCCTGGGTTGGGCTCCACGCTCAGTGGGGAGTTTGCTTGGGATTCTCTCTCCCTCTCCTTCTGTCCCTCTCTACTCCCTCTCACTCTCTCAAATAAATTAAAAAAAAAAAAAATGCACCCAGCCCCAACCTCCAAGCTACCCCAGCAGGCACTTAGTGGAGCAGAGATGAATGATCTCTGCTCCTTCTCCAACCTGAAGCCCAGACCGCAGATTCATGAGCAAAATAAGTGTTGCCATTGTCTAAAGCCATTACATTTTGGGATGGTTTGTTACACAGCATTAGAAAACCCGGCCCATCAACTCACCTAGAACTAGGATGGCCTTTCAGAGCTGTTCCAACTTGGTCCAAGATAGTGGAGGATTTATATCCCACACTGATCAATGATTGGATGTGGTTGCCCAAGAACTGGTGTGACCTTGGACAAGGAGGGTCTTTCGAACCGAGGCAATCCTGGAAGTGGGGCACAAATGAAGGCTGGATGTAGACAGCACTCCCTGCGGCTGGGGCAGAAAGTACTTCCCTGAAGGGGGATCTGGGCAGCACCTTGCCATGACTGCCAAAGCCAAGGAGATATCAAGCCAACTACACAGTCTAGAGCTTGGAAGGGCATGACACTGAGAAATATCAACCTTTGGCACAGGGTTTCATCCCATGGTCTGAGAACAGAGAATACCCTGCACTGAATTATCCGAATGCAGCCCCCTCCCCTGACCTGACAAATCAGCATTCAGGATGATGAGCAATCTCCTTCAGATCATCCTCATGCCCACTAACATTGAGTTCCTGGGAAAAAGGCTCCTTTCTGTGTTGTGCTCAAAGCCATGGGGGAGTAGATGAGGTAGTCCAGGGAGATTACATAGGATGAAATGAGAACCCTGGAACACCACCATTTGCCAAGGAAAAGGGGTAAGAGTGGGGAATACAGTAGTTTCCAGGAGGGGCAGGAACTCGTAGCAAATACAGATGCAAGTCCAAGAAGGGTGAGAACACTGGAGTATTTATTGGATTTGGCAACAAGGAGGTTCTTGTTGGCTCTAGCCAGGGAGTCAGGGTGGCTGTTAATCATGTGGGGGAGCTGTGGTGAGATGTATCCTGAGCTGCTTCCTGGCTGAGGTTCCTGGGGCAGAGGAAGGGACTAGAACTAAGAAAGATCCCTGGAGGATTAAATGAGGGTTGTCTTGGGATGGGCCCTCTGCTCAGAGCAGAAAGAAAGGGGCTGACAACAAAGGCAGCGCAGAGTAAGATAGGAAAGATAAGTGAGTTGAGTAGCTAAAAGTAAGACCATAACCCATCAGGGAGACAAAGGACCAGCTAAAGGAGCTAAAGTCAGGAAAATACTTATTATCAAATACTCTTCAGGGTTTACACAAACCAAGGCAATTCAGAGGAGGCTCTCATTTAAATAGTCACATTAGTAGTCAAGAGAGCAAATGTGTTTTAGAATCAACAGCATTTGGTTGGGTTCCCGGCACACAAAGTAGTACCTCCTTGGAAAGCTACTTAGCTTTTCTAAGAATTCATTTCCTTATCTGTAAAATGGAGAGAATTAGGCCTAACTGGCTACTTTGCTGCAAGGACTATGGCCTATCCATTCATTCAGTGAGCATTTAGTAAGCTTCGCCGTGTGCCAGACACCACGCTAGACATGAGCACTGAAACAGGGAACAGCACGGGCCGGCCCATCCCTTCCTGGAGCTTGTGCTCTCGTGAGAGAGATCAGCATTAAATGGACTATAACAAGATTGACATCACTGCAGTTGTGGTCAGAGCCACAAGGCAGAAGAAAGACAAAGGATGTTAGATGCTGAGTAGTGCCGGAGACATAGCAGGGGCCGAAGGAATGGTATTTACAACCACCCTCACCATTGGGAAGGTATTTAATGGCACCATGTTCAGAAAAATAGTGCAAAGAGATACTTTACGTTCAGCAGCTGCAGCTTCCCTCTCTCTGCTGTTTTCCCCTCCTTCCCCTCCTGAGGCAACTGTGGTATTTCACATTTTTCTTATCAAAATTAGTACTTAAGGGGCGCCCGGGTGGCTCAGTCGGTTAAGCAGCTGCCTTCGGCTCAGGTCATGATCCCAGGGTCCCGGGATCCAGCCCCACATCGGGGTCCCTGCTCAGCAGGGAGTCTGCTTCTCCTTCTGACCCTCCCTCCCCCTTGTACTCTCTGTCTCCAATAAATGAATAAAATCTTTAAAAAATATTAGTACTTAATTAGCACCATCAAACACTTCCAGGAAGAAGCGAGCAGACCGGGAGGAGAGAGGGTATTGTTTCTTGGCCTTCAAAATTAACACGTGAAGTTGGAGGCCCGTGTCATTTGAAATGTAAACTTACTCTTGAAATTTTTACACATGAAAACGAAGGTTTTTAAGGCGTTTTCTCTTCATGCACTCATTTATTAGAAACAGCACAAAGATGCTGTCTTGTGATGCTAATCTGTGCAGTATATTGGTGCCTCTTTTGGTTTTTTTAAATTTTTGAAGTAATGTTGACATAAAGCTGACTCATTTGGCAGGAAATTTGCCAGTGTGAGTCAGGAGTGAGTAGGAGAGACATTTTACAACTGATCAGCCAAAGAGTCACTGCTAATAGCCCCCACTGGGACAGCATGTTCATACCAGGCATGGGATTTGATACTCTGCACAACTCGGCGACATACTAACTCCATTTTACAGCTGAGGAAATCGAGACTCAGAAGTTTACAGAGCTTGCCCAAGGCCTCAGAACTGTGATTTGACCCAGGCCATATGTTTCCCAAAGCCCAGTCCACCACACCAAGCTGTGTTTGGAAGAGGAAGAAGCCGGAGTGGGGCTGTGATGCTGGGTGGTCCCTGTGAGGAGGTCAACTGAGGGGTTCCCGGCTTCCACCCCAACTGCCACTCACTCGACACACCCTCGCCTGCTTCAGCAGCCTCCGGTCCCTCACACATGCGTGACATGGAGTCAAGGACAGCGTGACCAGGCTCTGAGGAAGACAGCAGGGTGGCTAAGGTGAGCCTGGGCCTGGGAAAATGCTGACTGGGCTGGGCCCAGAAAGGAACTTGGGCAGGTTAGAACAGCTGCAGCAGCTTTGCCAGAAGTATGTTGTGCAGGTGAGAGAGAGAGAGAGAGTGTGTGTGTGTGTGAGAGAGAGAGAGAGACTGTGTGTATGAAGAGGACAACTGAAAAGGCTCAGAAATAAAGGTGCTATTTGTGGGTTACTCTGAGGCATACGCCCTCCTGATTGACTAGGACACCACTTTAATTTTCTTTAAGGGGGAATCTGAAGGAACAGAATCCCAGCGTTACCTGAGCCACTAATCCCCAGGAGTGAAATTCCTACACACCAGCAGGTATTATTTAGAGCCTTTCTCAATTAGCAATCATAACACCTGAAGCTTTGAACAGTTGTTGTATGTTTATCTTTCTCTTCAAGTTCACTCTGTTGGCTCTCATAGCCAGCCAAGTTCAAACAACCTTCTGTCTGGCAGCCACGACCACAGCGCCCCCAGCCCCCACCCCAAAGCAGTTATAACCAGACGGAGGTTGGAGCCGATTTCCATGATCTCTGTGTGTGTTCTTCTGCCTTTTTATTTAATTGAGCTTTAAGATGTGCCTACTTCCATCAAGGATTTGAGGTAGCTTACAATATTAAAAACACGCACCCGACAAAAATGTTTCAGAAACACAAAAAACCCAGATCTAACCTCAAGCCACAGGAGAAGAAAGTTGTTCCAGTGTGTGTGTTCTGGTGCTTAATTTTCACGGACAGTGAAGGAGACACATCAGAAGTGCAATACCGCGTAATGGTTAAGATTGAGTCGTCAGGAGTTACCCTGTCTGGATTTTAATTACTGTGCTGTTTGCTTAAATTCTCCAAGCCCTGCTTTCCCCATCACTAGAAATGAGGACAATGATAGTACCTACCTCATCGGATTGACAACCAAGTAAGATAATGTATATAAAGCGCTTCACGCGGTGCCTGGCACACAGTAAGCAATCGATTCAGTTGTGTTGTCATTTTTACCGCCATTGTAGAATTTTAATTACACCCACATTGCCTCTCTTTTGGGTTGTGTGCACAGATCTAGGTGGGACTTCTACCTCTTTGGCCCCCTATGAAGACAGGTGCCCCCTATGAAGACAGGTAACGAGGATGTATTACTTGAGCATTGTCATCCAATAGCCCCAGCGTGGACACTGTGGCGGCAAGGTTTGGCCTGTGGGCTCTGCGAACAGCAGGTGTGCCACTGAGCTGAGCTGAGTTGGGGTGATGCCATGCGCTCAACTGCAGGTCAGGTCTACTGAGACTATTCCAGGGCCAGAGTCCTCGAAGACCCACGGGCCTCTTTCTTGGCCAACTTGAGTTCGGTTGCTCTCCAGAACAACTGGTGTCAGAACACTGGTAGCCTCTTTGGTGGACACAGCCTATGGCCCAAACGCCTCCATGTGGGTTCTGTATGCCCCCCAAGATAACTAGACACACAGCCATCATGTCCATTATTTTCTAATTATCATCAGTGGCAGTGAGAGATGATCTATCACTCCTCAAATGTAATTAAATACTCAGGAGAATCCCGCTGAGCCCTCCCACCTCCCAGCTACCCCTTGGCTTTGCCTCGGTTCCCCACGTTCCTGAGGCCAGGGTCATCCGGACAGGCAGGCGTGTGGGAGTTACCCCAAGAGTTATCAAACTAATCCTGCCCAGTATTTGTTTTCCACGCGGATGTCTCCCATTCTCTCCCTCCGGCCAGCAAGACGGGTTCAAGGGCTGCAGTGATTCATTTTTTATCTCTGTGTCCCCATCCCTCTCTCTCACCCTCTGGTCTACTCAGTGCCTGGCACTTGGTAGGTACTCCATTAATGCGTTGGATCAGAGTGTGAGTATGAAAGCAAGCAAGCAAAGGCGTGAACTATTTCACAGAGAAAATGTTAAAGCAGAAGTAAACCCTAGAGGCCGTGAGGACGAGCACCCACAGGTAACAGGCAGGGACATGGAGACCGTGGCTCCCAGAAGACGGGCTGAGCCTCGGCAGCAGGACTGGAGTCCAGGAACCCCAATGTCGCTGTGCTGCTTCTTGTTTCCCTTCCCAATCCTCATCTCCCGTTCTTCTCAGAGAGAGACTCCAGGAGTTTGCGGGGGCGGGGGGGGGGGGGGGGGGGGGGAGTCTGTCAGCCCCGCCTCTCCCCGAAGTCACTAGTTCATTAACTAAGGTACAACTTAGCCTAACCTCACAACAAAACCGAATCAATAAATATTGATTGAATGCCTACTATATCGACAGCCAGGTGAGAATGAGGGAAGGCAGGAAGCACAGAAGAGAGAAGCTGTGTGCAGCTTATCTGCCTCGTTAGTGGTCAGTCTGACACCCCAGGTCACATTCATGAGACAGTCCTGAGAAGGCAGCAGGCATGCTTGCGGGCTTGCGGCTAGGAGAGATAAGGTGGGGAGGTCTCCACTGGCTCTGGAGAAAGCCCCTTTCTCCCTCAGGCAAGACGGAGGGGAGGATGTTGTGTAAATAATGAGTCCAAAACTACACCCTGTTCATGTACCAGAATTCCAAGAATGATTAAACCTGACTATAGCTCCAGGATAGAGAGAAATTTAACATTGCAGCTGCCCGTGCACTTTCTCTCCGTCTCTGTCCCTCTCTGCCACACGCACGCACACGCACAATGTGGACATCTGCTACCTCCTAACTGGTCTGTAAGGAAGGCAGTTTAGTCTGATAGAAAGGGAACACTGGGTGCACTCAGAAGACGTTGGCTGCTGTCCCTGCTCAGGCATTCATTCACGTGGTCCTGGCTTCCTAAGTGCTCCAGAGCCCTACTTGTCCATTTTTTAAAAGCATAATACCAGTATCATTTATCTGCTTTACAAGGATGCTGTGATTACACAGCTTCATAGATATAAACAATCTTTAGAAGCTGAACTAGTGTATGCTCCACACAGTTGAAGTATTCTTGGAAAGGTGACTGTAGACTTCAACTGATTGATAGGATGTGTCCTTATAAGAGGAAGCACCAGAGAGCTCGCTGTCTCCTACCCCCCCACCCCCCCACCCCCGTCTTTACCATGTGAGAACACAGTGAGAAGGCAGCAGTCTGTCTTTGGCTCACACCAAAGCTAAATGGGCTGGCACCTTGATCTTGGACTTCCTAGCTTCTAGAACTGTGAGAAAATAAGTTTCTATTGTTTAAGTTACCATCTATGGTGTTTTCTTACAACAGCCACAAAACAAACCTCAGTAAATTAAAAAGGATAGAAATAATACGAAGTATGTTTTCTGATCATGATGTAATGAAATTAGAAATCAATAGCGGGAAAAAAATTGGGAAACTCACAAATATGTGGAAATTAAACAGTACACTCTGATATAACCAATGGATCAAGGAAGAAATCAAAATACTTTGAGGGAAATCAGAAAATACTTTGAGGTGGGGCCCCTGGCTGGCTCAGTCAGAGGAACCTATGGCTCTTGATCTTGGGGTCATGAGTTCGAGCCCCACCTTGGGTGTAGAGATTACTTAAATAGGTAAAACTTAAAAAAAAAAGAAGATAGTTTGAGGTGAATGAAATGAACACATAGCAAAATGTATAGAATTCAGGGCGCCTGGGTGGCTCAGTTGGTTAAGCGACTGCCTTCGGCTCAGGTCATGATCCTGGAGTCCCGGGATGGAGTCCCGCATCGGGCTCCCTGCTCGGCAGGGAGTCTGCTTCTCCCTCTGACCCTAACCCCTCTCATGTGCTCTCTCTCATTCTCTCTCTCTCAAATAAACACATAAAATCTTTAAAAAAAAAGAAAAAGAAAAAGAAAAAAAATGTATAGAATTCAGCTAAAGCAGTACTTAAAGGGAAAGTCATAGCTGTGACTGCTTATATTAAGAAAGGAGAAGGATCTCAAACCAATAACCTGATCTTCCACCCTGAGATACTGGAAAAAGAAGAACCCACTAAACCTAAAAATGAGCAGAAGGAAGGAAATAATAAAGATTAAAGTGGAAATTTAGGAAGAGCTGACAGGAGGGCAGAAGTGGAGTAGAAGCAGCTACACACCTTCCGCGGGCTCACCTGTTGGGGCGGACCTTGACCAGCGGCTAGACATGGCCTACAAGCAGTTGACGCAGCTATACGGTGCCCAGCAGCGGCGAGGCTCAACCTGGGTTTGCAGAGGAAGCGGCACTCACTGCTGAAGCGCCTGCCCAAAGCCAAGAAGGAGGCTCCTCACATGGGGAAACCGGAGGTGGTTAAGACGTGCTTGCGGAACATGAGCCATCCTGCCAGAGATGGTGGGCAGCACGGTGGGTGTCTCTAATGGCAATATCTTCAACTAGGTGGAAATCAAGCCCGAGATGATTGGCCACTACCTGGACAAGTTCTCCATCACCCGAAACAGGGCAGGCCTGGCATCAAGACCACGCACTCCTCCTGCTTCCTCCCTCTCAAGGAGCCTGTTCCACCAATAAAGCCACAGCCTTCTTTAAATTAAATTAAGTGGAACTTCAATAAAATAGAGCCTAGAAAAACCATAGGAAACAAATCAACGAAACCAAAAGCTGGTTCTTTGAACAGAACAACAAAAGAGACAAATCTTTAGCTAGATTGACTAAAACTCACCTATAAACAGGGATTTAAACAGACTTTTTACTATGGCTAGGGCCCTCAGACCCCTGCTCATCCTTTACAATGGCCCAAGAGGCTGAACTTTTAAGAGCTGGTGGTCCGGCCAAGTCGGAGGCAAGACTGGAAATCAAATGTCCTGATCCCCACCTGGGGCTTCTGACACTCTACCCCCTTATCTAATTTCTCGCACCAGATCAAATGCTTGTATGTCAACTCATATTTGAAAGGCAATAGGAAAACCAATGAAGAGAACTTTGCCATGATGTAAGTTGAGAAATATCCTTGAGTAAGTCAAATCACTGCCTCCTACTTGGTCTTCTGCAGAAGTCAACAAATGTCCTAATTTGATTCATTTGAAGAAGGGATTACTCTTCTAAGCATTGGACCTATTTTCTCTGGCTGCTTCAGAACGACCCAAGGCCATATTAGATGTGGTAAGAGAGAATTTAAATCATGCTTGAATAAATAACTGTTCTCTTTCAGGGTCATAGTGACTCTTTTGGGATTATAATCCTGGACAGGAAAAAGTTGAACAGTGGAGGAATCAGGATGTGCACTGTATTAGAGACTATGGTCTATTTGGGGGCAGCAGAATCCCCAGAACATTCCCTGCATCTCTCATTGTACTTCAGAAACACTGCCACAGGATGGGGGGTAGGGGGTGGGGGGTGGGGGTGGCAAAAGCTGCAATGACCCTACTCTGTGTGATTTCCGAGAGAATGCTTGATTCTTTTCTGAGGAAAGATGAGCCTAGAATTACTTCCAAGAACAAAATCAAAATCTCAGATGCTGCTCTGATGGGAGTCCCTAAGTTGGTCTCCCTATCGAGCAAGCATTTTACGGCAGCCCATATTATCCCATGTAAGGGCAATGACCACTCTCAAACATCTAGACTTTGCCCCTTTTAAGTAATATTTTCTTGGAGCGTTCCAGCGACAGACATGCCTTCACAATACCAGCTGAGCTTGCTCTTCTCCTTGATATGAATTTCATTCAGCTAGTGAGTAGAACCTGAAGGCAAGGAGAGGATTTTAGTTGCAGTCAAATGAACCTGGGTCAAAAGAAGGAGTCTTATAGTCATAATAACAACAGATATTTACTGAGTACTTGCTATCGCCAAATCATGTTCAAAGTACTTTATGTGGATTAACTCATTTAATCTCAAAAATTCTGATACAGGTGCTATTATTGACCCCATTTTATAGATAAGAAAACTGAGGCAGAGTAGTTAAGAAATCTGCCCAAGGTCACAAGAGGCTGGGCTCCAGTAAGTCTTTTTTTTTGGAAACCATGCCACATAACTAGCCTTTTGAGGGAGTCAGCTTTAAGATTTGGCTCTACCAAGTACGATTTGGAATCATATAAACAAAGCCTCTGTCTTACAGTTGAAAAGACAAGTCTAGAGCATTCACTAGTGTTAATGATAGAAGAGATAATTACATAAGGCACAATCATGTAGCTCTAGTTTCAGTAGTTAGAGACCACCAAACCACAAGTCTATTTGATAGATCCTTCTAAAATAATTCTGGATCTTTCTGGGAAAGGAGAGAGCCTTGCCCAAGGGTTTTAGACCCTGGCTGCTCATTAAAATCACCTGAAGAGCTTTTAAAAAGTACTTATGCCTAGGCCCATTGAATCAGAATCTCTGGGGCAGAGCTGGGACAACTGTATATACATTTTTTAATCACCCAGGGGAATGCCATGCATAGTGAAGGTTGAAAATCACTCAATTTGCCAGTATTTGATATATTCTTGCTGCTTGGCCACACCAACACTCTATTTAGTTAAAAACTCACCCGGTGAGGGTGGAACAGGATTGGGGCTGTCTTAGAAAAGCAAAGTCAGGATGGCTGTTGGTGTCTTGAATTCTTTCTGTGAATTAAGACCCACTCACATAGCATGCAACCACAGTCTTCCATATAAACAGGACATTAAGTTAAAGAAGGTACGTGCTGGAGCAAACACAAGCTTTTGGAAGTAAACTGGCTTGTGTCTGTCTAATCCAGAAAGGCATCAGCAGACCTACCTGATAGCCACACATATCTCAGCTTTGGCCTTTCCCTGTCTTGGCATGCAAAGGCCTGAGGGTCCCAGACTAACCATCTGGCATCAAAGCTAAAATCAGGCTAAAATCTAAAGATACTCAGTTATTAAAACAAAACAACAAAAAGTGTGGGCCAGAGGAAGGACAGGCAGTCTTTCCCAACAGAAAAAAATTAGCCCGCTTGCCCACAGGGCAAGTGCTAATGTACAGGACCAGACTGAAGAAGTGGGAAGTTAATAGAATGCCATCTCTCCAACCTGCCCGGCCCCCACGCCCTCTTGAACTACATAAACAAACAGTCATTTGAATCACTTTGCTTTTCCTTTTTTATCCTGCACAATGCTAAAGACCATCCTTATGGTGTTTTTAGGGCTAGTTATATAAAAATGCATTTTGTCAGTTTGAGTCCTTTTTTTTTAAGCCTGAGATCAAACAGAGGTGAAGGAAAGTGGGGAGTGGGGTTAAATGATCCATTTGAGGTGTTTGCCTTGGGTTACATGAGAGGGAAAGCGGAGCGTGCAATACTGGGCCATGCAAAGCAGGCCTTTCCCGGCTTCCTACAACATCGTACAAAAAGGAGAGGCACAGGCTGACCCCAATCCCTAATGCACTCAAGGCAGCACCTTGAAATCCATCTCCCTTTCTAAGGCAGAATTAACCTGAAGACGTGAGTTAATAAAAGCTCTCTGATGAGCAGTGATGAAGAGTGACCAAAGCATCAGGGTCCAAAGAAAACAATTACAAATGGAAAAATAGCTGAAATTGTTTCTTATGTTTGTCAATGAAATACAAAGTGTGTGCTTAAGCGCATTGAATGTCTCGGCGAGTTCTACCTGTGACCAATTTACCTGTGAGCAGATACTGAAGACAGACGATGTCATTAAAATGGTCACAGTAGCACGCTAGTGGTCTTGCTTCAAATTCCAAAACCTGAGAATTTTTATGAGTTGTCCTCTCTTTTGCACATGTCATAGCATGTGGAAGGACTGAGCTGCAACACCCTCATTCCCCACCCCCTCATCTTTCCTTTTAAGTTTTGGCCCATATGCTAATGACAAAAGGAGCACCGGGAGGGAGGGCTTTCCACTCCGAGATCCTTTGGTGCGCAGCATGGGCTGGAGTCAGGGAAGGAGGGGGTTCACCCCCACCAGAGACAGAGTGTCTCAAACAGGAGCCTCTGCTTTTTTTCTGAGGAGGAAAGCCTTCATGATGAGGCTGATCATAAGGAGAGATAGGGATACTGCTGGCCAAAGTTTCTTAACCCTCTTTATTTTGGGTTTGCATATTCACCGACAAAGATCCTCATTGTTGAGAAGCTGTCTGAAACCTTTTTATATGCATTTAACCAAAGTGGATTTGCTTTCTCTAATCCCTAGAAGGAGGAAGGAGAATCATTATTTATTAAATTTTAAAGAATGCTAGATGCTTCACAAACACTCTCATTTTAAATCCTGTAACTAGGGGCGCCTGGGTGGCTCAGTCGTCAAGCGTCTGCCTTCGGCTCAGGTCATGATCCCGGAGTCCTGGGATCGAGCCCCGCATCCGGCTCCCTGCTCAGCGGGAAGCCTGCTTCTCCCTCTCTCACTCCCCCTGATTGTGTTCCCTCTCTCACTGTGTCTCTCTCTGCCAAATAAATAAAATCTTTAAAAAAAATTAAAAAATAAATAAATAAATCCTGTAACTACCAGTGAGGTCGGCATTATTAGTTCTCTTTTATACAGATGAAGAAAATAAGGTTCAGAGAGGGGAGATAAGTTTTCCAAGGTCACACTGTAAGCCGGTGGTGGAGCCAGGTTTCAAGCCTAAGTGTACTGGGCTCTGGGATCTTCACTCTTGTTCTCTATACTAGGTAGAGTGCTATTTTCTCCTTTCTGTCCATTGTTATCTTTTTTTTTTTTTTAAGATTTTATTTATTTATTCATGAGAGACAGAGAGAGAGGCAGAGGCAGAGGGAGAAGCAGTCTCCCCGATGAGCAGGGAGCCCGATGCGGAACTCGATCCCAGGACCCTGAGATCATGACCTGAGTGGAAGGCAGACGCTTAACCGACTGAGCCACCCAGGCACCCCGTCCATTGTTATCTTCCTCCAATTCTCTTGCCTCCTGTCCTGAAGGGTGGTTTTACCAAGGTCAGCATCTTCCCCCCATGCTCTCCTTGTTCCCAATGACAGAGCAGTTGCCCCTGACTGAGCCCGCAGACAGCCTTACTGCGAGTGTGGGAATTTCGGGGCAATTGCAACCTTGATGACCTTTAGTGACCAGAAGAAAGGATACACAATAGCCTGTCTTCTGATATTCCAATCTTCCATTTCTCTAGCTCTTCTCATGCTTCTTCTTGATATTATGGGGACATTTCTGTTCCAGCTTAGGTCATACAGGTTAAAAGCTTGGGCTCTGGAATAAGATAGAGCCAAGTTAAAATGTACTGTATGGCTTTGTGTAAGGGACTTCAGTTTGTAAAATGAGAGTGATCATGGGATTTTGTGAGCAGTACACGAAATAATGCAAGCCAAGAGCTTAGAGCGGCAGCTGGTACATAGAAGGGGCCTTGGTAAGTCCTCCTCATCCTCAGTGTCCCCCTCTTTATTCTTATTATGACTTCCCCCGGAAACGGGAGGCAGAGCAGGGTGCAGAATCGTACGTCTGCCAAGATGGCAGTCTGATCTGCCAGCTCTCAGCCATCAGCAGGTTCTCAGGGGCTGGTAGAGAAGCTGAGTAGGGGACAAGGGGGGATGCAACCGAGGCAAGTCCTCTTGTCTTTGCCCTTTCCTCTGGCTCCAGAGACCTCACTGGTAACATGATTAAGAATTGGGAATGGAGGCTGGAGGATTGTGGGGAGCAGAACAGAGAGAGCTACCAAGATCAAAACTTACGTGAAATACAACTGTATGAGCACAATGGAAATAACGTGGGTTTGGGATTTCACCAAGTAGACTCCAATTTGCCTTCACTGCTTTTGAGCATTTTTAACTTTGGGCACATTATTTCATCTCTCCGAGTCTCAATCTCTCCATCCTAATGTTTATTGAGCTGCTTCATATGCCAGGCACCTTTCTGATCAGTTTTCATATCCATCGATCATCTATCTATCTAAGGGCTCACATTAACATGTTATTGATATCCTAGTGTATTTTATGCCACTGCCTAGTGAGTATCTCTTGAACCATACATTGTGCTGAAAATAGGGATGCAATTGTGAGCAGGTGAGCATGCTCCTTGCCCTTATGTAGCATGTATTCTGGGGGCAATCTCAGGTATGAGTGAGTTACCGCGTCTAGCACATAGTGTAACTTTGTAAATGTCAGTTCTCTCCTCCTTTGCCGTAATTCACCTCATGGTGCTCCACGGAGTTCAACTATTAAGCTGATCACATAAAATTGACAGTTTTAGAATAAAAAATGGTTAAGGAGCCGCAATTGCATATGGTCTAACAGAGTATGGAAGGGAGAAGCCCTGCCTTGATTTAAAGACATAACAGTAGCAACAACCTCCCCGCGGATGCTTGAATGGCACTATTTTTCTTGACTTCTCAGGTAGGCAGTTTTACCCCTTGCTTTGTTAAACGTGGTTCTAAAAGCAAGGCATCAAAACAGACTGTTGAATGCTCACTGAGGTGGAAAACCAGAGCCCAACAGCAGCGTCCCACACTAGGAGCCAATAGGTGGGAACAAGGGATGGCAGGTGAAACAGCAAACAGAGGCAAGCTGCCTGACCTGTTGCCCACCTGGACAGAGGGACCGACCAGCTAACCCAGAGCAGGGAAACGCAGCCGGACTTTCTCCCTGAAGCCAATCTAAACAAGAGACAAGCACTCCAGAAAAAAACAGTACCATTTTGAATCCAGGCAAGGCATTGTCAAGGGAGATGCCAAGAAAAATGTACTCTGCCCCAAAGTAATGCTCCTTCTGCAAAAATTGGGCAGCTCAAAGAATTTGACTCTTTTAGCATCTAAATGCCCCCACACAAGCATTTGATTATCAAATCTCATTAATAGTGCTCTCAAGGACAATTATCTATCATTATGGATGTATTGCTTTACCCTTTTTAATTAGGATGATAATGTCCAGTGTAAATAAAGCCTTCTTTGCTAATTTCAATTGTGCACAATGAATAGCCTTTTTTTCTTTTCCTTTTTTTCCCCTTTTCCCCTAGGGTTCTTTGGACTGAATTTACTCTGGTTCCTGAAGTGTGGAAAAAGTAAACAAGGTTTTGTTTGGATTCCACCCTTCAATTTCTCTGGACTAAAACATACTAAAGTACCAGAAAGTTATCCCAATGAAAATAATTATTCTGTGGTATGAGAATAGTTTCAGAAAATGTTTTAGAACAAAAAAATCCAGAGTTTATAATTAAAGAGTTGGGTGAGGGGATACTTGGCCTATTTCCAATTGCTTTGTATTTCCACAGAAAGGTAAACAATTTAAAAATTCATGTTAAATTTTAGCTAAATGGGTATTCAGGTCATTACAAAAAGGATCCCAACATGGTAGGTTAACTATTTCACATGATTACATCTTATTCAGATACAAGAACTTAAAGTAATCAATATAAAATTTCTGAAAGATGAGATGAAACAAAGGACACACACACACACAAGGAAATAAAAATCATAGAAATAAGTGACTTTAGTGTTTCCTTGTGGCCCTTAGTGATCTTAGTCTAGTGAGTGAGAATTGACTTATCTCTGGGGAATGTGCTAATTGGTCCCTAGGGTATAGTCCGTCATCTAACACAGCCAGCTTGTCTCTGGAGAAACCCCTGGCCGAGAGCAGTCAGGAATGGACGCCACGCCTCACTTACGAGAACAAGAACATCTCCCTGGCCTGTTCTAAATGCTGTTCTGAGGCTAAAAATAGGGCAAGACTTCTTAAAGGGTTTGAAGTTCTAGGGTGGAAAATAACTTGTAACAAAAAAGCCAACAGATAGGTGGATAAGGTTATGGGTGATTATTGTATTCTTTCTTCCCACAATGATTATTGAAATGAATTCCATTACCTTTGTAGTAAAAAATTAGGAAATAAAAAATATGTGATGCTATAGGGGCGCCTGGGTGGCTCAGTTGGTTAAGTGTCAGGCTCTTGGTTTGGGCTCGGGTCATGATCTCAGAGTCATGGGATTGAGCCCCTTGTGGATCTTTGTGCTCAGCGAGGAGTCTGCTGGAGATTCTCCCTCTCCCTCTGCCCCTGCTCAAGACTCTCCCCCGCCACCTCTCTCTGTAAAATAAATAAATCTTTAGAAATATATATATGATGCTATGTAAGGTAACTTTTAAAAATATTATCTTAATTGGCCCATTTAAGGGGGTTTTATAATGGTTGGCTCTCACCTCAATTACCATTTATATAGAGAGACTTGCTTGTAGGGCAAACCTTAATGGTACTCCACAAATCTATAAAACCTCTCTTCTATTTGGCCTATTTACCAAAAAATAGATTTTTTCCCTTTTTAAAGTCTCTTTTATCCACAAAATCCTTGAAAATGATCTCTATTATATTCCTAACAAACATCAAAAATATATGGGGGGTGAATAATGTGTAAATAAGCCTTTAAAAACCTATATTTCTTTGATTATAAGAAGTAATATAAGCCCACAAAAATTTTAGAAACTATAAAATAGTACCTAAAAAACATTTCCCATAAACCTAACAACTGGAATCAACTCTTGTCAGTATTTCTGTGTAACAGTCAGGAAGGCCATCACAGCTGGGGGCTCCTTTCCAAGAGACTCTGGCCCCCTCAGGTGAGGGTCAAGGGGGCCAGAGCTCCATTGTATTTGTCACCAGACCTGTTTCTGCCCCTTGTAATGGAAGTGATTTACTTGAACATTAAGGAAATATGAGTGAGAAAACAAAGAGAGTCTATGCAAACTAGATTGAATGTTTTGGAAAGACTCCACGGAGGCAATTTTATTTTTTTTATTTTAGAGAGAGACAGGGTGGTGGTGCAGAGGGAGAGAGGGAGAGAGAATCTTAAGCAGGCTCCATGCCCAGCACAGAGCCCAGTGTGGGGTTTGATCTCACAACCCTGAGATCATGACCTGAGCCAAAATCAAGAATTGGACGCTTAACCGACTGAGCCACACAGGCACCCTGAGGCAAGATTTTTTTAAATAAAAGGGGTTCTGCACTCAAGTTGGCTGGAAGGGGTCTGATTTCAAATTGAGATGGAGCTCTTCTCAGGCACTGTATTCCATGTTCTAGAACAGCCATGGACAGGACGGGCACACGGTGGCTGAGGCAACCACATGCATCATTGTATACTGCGGGCCAATAATCCAGGATCTGGAAGTTCATACTGTGTAGACTTCAGCTTCCCAACCTTTGAGATAAAATCACCTGGCTGAAAAACTCCAAATCTAGAAGACTGGAGAGGCTCTCAAGGGCATCTGCTAGTTCCATACACTTTTGAGGATTTACTCCCAATCCTTCAGTTGAATAACAGTTTATTTATTTATATATGTATTTTTTTATTTTCATATACCACAGCCAGGTGGGATTTATTCTAGGTATGTGAGGTTAATTAAACATTCAAAAAGCAATTAACAATCAACCCGTCATACCAACAGGCCAAAGAAGAAAAATCATATGATCATATCAATAGATGCAGGAAAAACATTTGACAAAATCAAACACCCTGAATGACAGTTTAAGTTAACTAAAGCTTTAACTAAATACCAGCTCAAGTTTTCCCCTGCTGCCCCAGGGAAAGGACCCCCTTCTTCCCCTCATTGCTTTTCTTTTCGGTTTTCATGATTTAGAAGGTGCCCCAAAATGTTTAGGGATGAGTCAAACTCAACCAAAGCTGTATTGGTCCAGACTCCTATCCAGATCTACTCTATTTAAGAATATTGGATAACAGGAAGCAGAGTCAGGGGACATTCCTGGATGGAGTCCCAGGTAGGTGCCAAGGCAGGAGGAGGACTCTCAGAGACATTTTGGCAGGCAAAATGAATGGACTGGACAAGAGCCAGCTCATTTTCCATTTGTACCTCAACAGAGGCAAAACTGCCCTGATAGTCCAAAAGGCTCTTGCAGTGACCTCTGTTGGCTTTGTCTATTGGGACTGTATTCCTCTTCCCAATATTGCTGTGGGGATCCTTACCCTTGTCCCAGTGGATGCCATTTGGTGGGTCTATCAGTCATGGTACTGGGGTGAGCAGGCAAGAGGCCTTTTTGGCCATAGCTAGGCCAGTTAGATGTCTTCTCCCTGGGATCTGAATCTTGAGCTAAGGGGCAGAAAACGGTGTGCCAGCAACTTGAGGAGACCATCAATTCATTCCTGCTGACTCAGAACCTGAGAATAGCCCCACCCAGTTCCTGTCCCTCCTTTGCCTGAATATGTGGATTTCTCCTTGATTCTGTCAGTTATCCATCTGTTTCCACTGAAATCTGTTTCTGGCTGAAGTATCCAGAACTAATTTCTTCTGATTGAATCCTGAGGGACATAACTCGTTCAGTCTGTGTGTGCACGCATGTGTGTATGTATGTGTGTATATGTATGTACTCATATGTGTGTGTTTTGCCCTGGAAGTAGGGCCTGTAAATTTTTACAGTCAATTATATAACAAATACACAGTTTACTACATGTATTCTTTTCACTAACATCTAGGCCACTGAGCTAGGAACAGAAAGTAGAAAAGGGAGTAAGACTCAAAGTTTTGCTATGAAGCTGTGGGGTATGTATGTGTGTGTGGGTTTTGCCAGAAGAATCCCACAAACTCACCACACCACGTTTTAGAAAACACCTATTGGATTGTGAGCCCAGTCCTTCTAAATTGGTGGTGGTGGGGTTGGTGTGGAGAGTGGCAGCTACTTCTCCTGCATGATCCTGCCTGCCATAAGGGGAACACCTGATCTAACCTAGACCAATCGTATTTTTCTCCTAGGAACTTAGAATGGGGAAGAGGCAAGAGGGGTGTGAGGGAAGGAGAGAGAAAGGTTGAGAGAATGAGTTAGTGGGTTGCCTCCATGTGGGTCAACCATAAAAACTTGAGTGGAATGGAAGCCATCTTCTGCCCATTGAATGGATGAGTAGCAGAGAAAGGTAGTTTGCCAAGAAAGAGGAATGGCGGGACTGTCAGAGAGAAACCAAGAGCTGAGGCAGTGAGAGGGTGCTCTGGGCTCTGTGACCACACAGCTGTGGGCCACAGCTCCTTTTTGAGACCTATCTGCACATCTGTCTTTGGATTCTGTGAGACCCCTGGATCCTAATAATGTATTCCCGCTTGCATAGCCAGCTCAAATACTTGCAAGTCAGAGTCCTAACCAATATAAGCATGAATTCCAAGTGCTATGGGAACCCAACCTACAGAATGACATTCTCTAGGGGTGAGAAGAGACTCTACAAGGCTATTGTGCTACTCCACTGAATCCTCTAAGTGAAATTGGTTGAATTCTGTTTCATAATGGAAAACAACCATGTACAAATGTAGGTTCCTGTTTTTATATTTAGGGTAACTACTCCCAAGAAACTTGTAAAATTAGACTCCATTATTGGCACATTATGCTTTTGTTGCTGTGTTCTAATGCAGTTCAATACCCTCCATTTGTATGTACCATGAACATAGACCATATTCCCACCACAGACTAAGATTTGAAGCAAGTCTGACATTCACATTGCCCCTCTACAGGGACACCATCAGAGGTCACACGGTGAATTTTGCCAATGTAGGCTGACACTGCACAGGATGTAAAACCAAATCTTTTCTTGTGACAGTTGCCATGACCAAGAAGAATTCTTTGATCCCATATAAATTTTCATTGACTTTATTTTTTTTTTAAGATTGTATTTATTTGCGAGAGAGAGAATGAGAGACAGAGAGCATGAGAGGGAGGAGGGTCAGAGGGAGAAGCAGACTCCCCGCTGAGCAGGGAGCCCGATGCGGGACTCGATCCCGGGACTCCAGGATCACGACCTGAGCCGAAGGCAGTCGCTTAACCAACTGAGCCACCCAGGCACCCTCATTGACTTTATTAATAGAACTATCTAGAGGGTACTGTTCATACCTGTGCACTTATCAATAGAACACACCACTGATGATTTTATTTTTTTTTAAGATTTTATTTATTTATTTGACAGAGAGAGAGAGAGAGAGCACAAACAGGGGGAGTGGCAGGCAGAGAGAGAGGGAGAAGCAGGCTCCCCGCAGAGCAAGGAGCCTGATGTGGGGCTTGACCCCAGGACCCTGGGATCATAACCCGAGCAGAAGGCAGATGCTTAACCGACTGAGCCACCCAGGCGTCCCTGGCCTCCATCTTTAATCTTTATTTTGTTTCTCATCTTGTTTAGAACCTAGGTGGGGGAAAAAAAAAGTGCAATTTACTGGGGGCTTCTTTGGCAATCCCAACAAACCATTCCTCTCATTTTTCCAGTCCTGTTTTGCACATGCTGAGTTCCAGTTTTTCCCAGTTGCTGGTTAGGGCAGATACATTTTGCTCCATTCAATACTTTCATAAATTCACATCTGTGAAAGGCTTAAACATCCTGACATCAAATTCATAACTGCCTTCTGCAGCAACTTCATTGACTTTATTCACACGTTACAACCAGCTCTTGAAATGTGTATCCTCTTTTTCAGTTTGACAATGTTTTCATCTGTATGGTCTCATTTATCCTAGTTCTAGTTACGGGTTTTTATGACAATTACTAATTTGTGTTCTTTAGGTAGTCATTCTGTATGTAATAAACACAGCAATATACATTTCTTGTTGGAATCCTCCCTAATCCCTCAAGGGCTGCCAGTTTGCCCATTATCAGGGGCAACAAGAAGCTCCTAACGTGGTTTGGCACAGGAGATCTATGTCATGAAATTTGTGGGGGCCAGGTTTGGGGCCCCTCTTTGGGGACAAGCTATCTTCCTTTCACAGGGCTGAGATGCCTGGAACAGAGGGGGTAGGGATGGTGGGCTGATCCTGGCTAAGGACCCATTTTGCATTTTGCCCCCCGGGGCAATTCAGGCACGGGTGACTCACCAGCGCTATCTCCCAGATTCCAAGCCAGCGAATTCCACCCTCAGACTTTCCTTCCCTTAGCTTTTCTTTCCCTCCCAATCTGCCCATTCTCACTGTTCCAATTTTTTTTTTTTTAAAGATTTTATTTATTTGTCAGAGAGAGACACAGCAAGAGAGGGAACACAAGCAGGGGGAGTGGGAAAGGGAGAAGCAGCCTTCCCGCTGAGCAGGGAGCCCGATGTGGGGCTCCATCCCAGGACTCTGGGATCATGACCTGAGCCGAAGGCAGACGCTTGACGACTGAGCCACGCAGGAGCCCCTCACTGTTTCAATTTTTTAAACTAGAGAAGTTTGGTTTCAGTTCAGATTCTGTAGACTGGTGGATACTTGGTGAATTCCTAACAGCTGGGGAACACAGCTAACAGCTGAAACAAGAAAGACACAGTCAAATTAGATAGGGAAAATGTCTGGGGTAAAATGTAACACTCAGGAAAAACAAAAAAGTATTTCACTGATTGTGGAGAAAATCTAATCAATCACAGAATCGAGAATGAAAGCTACTTTTTATGAGACATATAGAACACTCTAAGCTCTCCTGTAAAACTGATCTGAGGGGCACCTGGGTGGCTCAGTGGGTTCAGCGTCTGCCTTGGGCTCAGGTCATGATCTCCTGGTCCTGGAATTGAGCCCTGCATTGGGCTCCCTGCTCTGCGCAGAGTCTGCTTCTCCCCCTCTCCCTGCTTGTGCTCTCTCTCTGTCAAATAAATACATAAAATCTTTTTAAAAACCCCTGATTTGATATTCTAAGAAGATGCATGCACACCTACATATTACACAGTGTCCTCACACATGTATAAAACTTTTACAAGCCTTTGTTTTAATAAACTATTAAAAACAAGTTTTTGCAATATTTTTTAATGTTTATTGATTATTTGAATATCCATTTTTTGGAATTGCTTATTCCAGTTTATCGGCTCATTTCCCATTGGATGTATTTTTTTTAAAGGTTTTCTTTCTTTATTTGACAGAGAGAGAGATGGTGAGAAAGGGAACACAAGCAGGGAGAGTGGGAGAGGGAGAAGCAGGCTTCCACGGAGCAGGGAGCCCAACGCGGGGCTCGATCCCAGGACCCTGGGATCATGACCTGAGCTGAAGGCAGACGCTTAACGACCGAGCCATCCAGGCGCCCCTGGATTGTCTTTTTCTTACGGATTTATACAAATCTTTCTTTCTCTCTTTCACTCTTTCCTTTCTCTTTTTCTTTTCTTTTCTTTTTCTTTTGGTCTACTCCAAGGTCATGAAGGTATCTTTCTGTGTTATCTTCTAGAAGGCTTATTGTTTTACTTTTAACATTTAAAATTACAATCTACCTGGAATTAACTTGTTTTGTGTGAAGCAGGGGTAAAGTTCCTTCCTTAATTTAGATATCCTATTGGCCCAGATTCATTTATTAAAAAGACCATCCCGGGCGCCTGGGTGGCTCAGTTGGTTAAGCGACTGCCTTCGGCTCAGGTCATGATCCTGGAGTCCCGGGATCGAGTCCCGCGTCGGGCTCCCTGCTCAGCGGGGGGTCTGCTTCCCCCTCTGCCCTCTTCCCTCTCGTGCTCTCTGTCTCTCATTCTCTCTCTCAAATAAATAAATAAAATCTTTAAAAAATAAAAAAAAATAAAAATTAAAAAAAAAATAAAAAGACCATCCCGTCTCTACTACACTGCATGGAGCTTTGTCATAAACGAAGATGTGTGGGTCTATTCTGTCCATTCATTTTTCAAGTTTGTTTGTTTTTCCCTAAGCTTTAAAAATTACCCATATGTTGAAGGCAGGGTCTCAGATGGCTCCAATGATCCCCACCTCCTCATATTCATATCCTGGTTTTGTTCTCTCCCAAATTGCATCAAGATTGGTTTGTGTGACCAACAGAATACAGCAAAAGAATGGTGTGCCATTTCCAAAATGAGGTTATAAAAGATGCTGATGCTTCTGTTTCCTTCTCTCTTTCTCTGTCACTTGTTCTATGGGAAACCAGATGTCATTTATTGATAATATTCAGACATCCTTGTGGAGAGATTCACATAACAAGTAACTGAGCCCTCCATCCAACAGTCCATGGCACAACCATGTGAGAGAATTTGGAAAGAGATCCTCTAGCCTTCGGATGACTGCAGACCCAGCTAATGGCTTGACCACAACCTCATGAGGACCTTGAGCCGGAACCACCCAGCAGACCTGCTCATGGATTCCAAACTTTCAGAAACCAAGTGAGATAATGTTTGTTGTTTGGGGCTACTATATTTTGACAGTCTGTTACACAACAATAGATAACGAATAGACCATTGTTTCATTTTAAAAGTGCTTACATATTCAAAAATACAAACAGAACTCCTAAAATTGTACTTTCTAATGAGTTGTTTCTGTTGAAATGTCAAAGGCATTTTTAAAGCAGAGAATTGTCTAATAATTAATGCCTTACACTCCATAAAATTACAGGCAGCTCTGACTTTGAGCACACCATTGCCCCAGAAAATATGTGGCAGCAGCTAACAGAATGAGAAAAAAAGCAAGATTAAATTTAAGATGCCAGGATAATTTCTGGGGATCCTTCCTTCTGGACTATTTGTGATTCTGATGGAAGCCCAAGAAGCCTTTTTTTTTTTTAAATCCTTAGAATCAAGAGCAATCACCTTTCTTCTTCCTTCTTCTCTTTTTTATTCCTACACTGACAGTCTTTCTTCCTTCTTTTTTTATTCCTACACTGACGTCTTTTTAAAAATTAATTAACTAATTAATTTTTAAGTAATCTCTATGCTTCTATGCCCAGTGTAGGGCTTGAACTCAGAACCCCAAGATCAAGAGTTGCGGGCTCTACTGATTGAGCCAGCCAGGTGCCCCTACACTGACAGTCTTGAGGTACTTAAGTTAAACTGCTTTAAATACCCATGGAAAATTCAGTGAGTACTTAAGACACAATGTGCACAGCAGTTTGCCTGGAGCAGAGTCGATGAAGGGGACTGTTAGAAGGTAAGGCTGACAAAAGTTAAGGTGATGTCCTTTCTCTCTTGGTCCATAGAGCTGGGATTAGCAATACACGATTCTCCATGGGCTGGCCTTATTTTCCCCAAGTCTTGTGTACTCATTCTCTTCATCTCTGACTCCAGGGCCTGACCACGAACTTGCCCCTGAGATTTGTGAGGCTCCTTTGTTTCTGAGGACCTAGCTGGCTTTGGGGAACCTGTTTTCTCATCTAGTTTCTTTATGCTCCCTTTTCTTTCTTGGTTGGGGCATCACCTGATGTTTTGGGAATGGAATTCCCTGGTGCAAACCTGGTCCTTAGGAACGTCATCCTTAGCTCTGTCCTCACTGGCTCCCAGTAAAGAGTTGTCTCATTTTGCTTAAACATCATATTTTCAAATTGAGTGCCCACCCCAATGCATGTGCACACATGCGTACACACATATATATACACACACACACAGACTTCCATAGCTCTCACCCACTCAGGGGCCAATGAAGCCTGGAGACCTCAGCTGGTTCCACATATTCTGGTTCTTGAAACCCTTGTTTAAAGCCTTCCATACCCACCTCCATCTGTCCACTCCCTTCCCTGCAGCATTGCAGCTAGGCAAATATGGAAATTGAGTTCTGGATTTTGTTGCTTTTTTAACAAAATTTTTGCTTATAAAAACATTAAATTACACGGCAAGTACAGAAACAGTACAATGAATCCACTTAGACCCATTCACCTAAGTTCAATAATTATGAAAGGTTTTGCCACATTTGCTTTATCTTTTCTTTTTCCCCCTTTTGTTGAATTATTTTAAAGTAAATTCAGATATCATATCATTGCATCTCTACATATTTCCCCATACATTTCTGAACTGTTGTCTAAATCAAGATCCACACCAGGTCCACTAATTACATTTAGTCATTTGTCCTTTAAATCTATTTTAATGCAGATTCCTCCCCTCCCCACCCCACAATTTTTTTTTTCATGTCATTGACTTGTTGCAGTAAGTAAATCTGCTTCCTATTGGCTCCCCAATAGTCTAGATTTGTCTATTTGGCTTCTTGGGGTGTCTTTAAATTAGTTTCCCTATTTTCTTTATTTCCCAAGGCTTGATAAGATTTGGCTTCATTTTTAGGCAGTAACACCTCAGAAATGCTGCCATAGACTGTGGTACTGTACCTCAGAAGGCCTGCAGGGTCTGGTTGTTCTACTTTTAGTGATGCTAAGACTGATCAATGGGTTTAGGTGGTGACCACCTAAGAGCTCATTCTAAAGTTTCCCATTAACCATTCATCATATTAATTTCACCCATTGATGATCCCAAGTGAGTTTTGAAGAGGAATCTTTGCTACAACAGACCTGGCCCACTGGTTCCGATTTACTTAGAGCAACCCATTATACAGTTGACCCTTGAATAACACAGGTTTGAACTGCACGCGTCCATCTTATGCAGATTTTTTGGATAAATACAGTATAGTACTGTAAATGTATTAACTCTCCTTATGATTTTCTTAATAACGTTTTCTTTTCTCTAGCTTCATTTATTGTAAGAATACAGTATGTAATACATGTAACATACAAAATATGTCTTTATGTTATTGGTAGGGCTTCTGGTCAACAGTAGGCTATAAGTAGTTAAGTTTTGGGGGGAGTCAAAAGTTATACATGAATTTTTGACTGCACAGGGGGTCAGCACCCCTCATCTCTGTGTTGTTCAAGGGTCACTGTACTTCTTTGCCCTGAACCCCCAGAAGATACAGCTTCCATGTCTGTATGTATCTCCATGCTCTAGACAAGTGCTCCATAAAGATTAATGTGCATATGAATCTTGATAAAATGCAGATTCAGCTCAGGAGGCCTGAGACTCTGTATTCCTAATAAGCCCTCAGGTTATTCCAATATTACTGATCTGTGGCTACACTTTATGAAGCAAGGCCTTAGTGCACCTCTAACATCTAATATCCCACAGGAGCTATGGGTCAGTCAGAGATTTCCTGATGATATATGACAACTGGCCCTAAGAATTAGGGAGAACATCAGAATTGGGCAACACTATAGAGCTCTCTTCCTGGCAAATCTGCCCTCTTCTAACATGGGAACTACTACATGGGGACCAGTCATGGCCTCAGAAGCCCTCGTTTATATGGCTTCTGCCTCCAGTGCAAGAGCCCATGACCATCACCTTCCTGCTGGACTGGACCATCTAGACTTAGTCATCTCCTCATCCTCTCTTCATGCGCATCTCTGCCTGAACCTCTGCAAGTGGAGATGGAAGAAGTACAGTGAAAACTATACTGTGCTCTGGTTTTCTCCAAAACCTAGTACACTGAGAAGGGCATGGACCAGTTTGTGCCACAGAGACCTACCTACTATCTCCACAGTACCGTGGAAAAGGTCAGGGCTTTCTGCCAGAGCCACCCAGGAAGAACTGAGATCATATGATGCAGGGGATGGAGGGAGCTGTATCAAGATCAGGGCAGATAATAAAAGTCAATCATCCCCATCAAGTAAATGCTACAGACACTTGCCCTAGATTTTTTACTGTCTGACTCTCAATGCTCCCAGCTGGCTTTTACTCATGTATATGTCTTGGCTTGATATCCTAGATCCGTGGCCTAGTTTTAATATCACCTTTTGGCCCATTTACTTAAGTTTCCTCCAAATACTCTTCTGGCATTTTTGCTCCACCTCCTGATTTTCATTTCAGGTCTGTGACTCTGCTCATAGTTGTGATTTTGGAGTCCCAAGCCTTGGACAAGGACAGTTCCCTCCAGTCTGTAGCCCTGCAGATCTCACATCAGACCATAATCAACTTAGGTTTCCTTAGCAGAAGACCAGTGGGGCTGGATTCAGGCAATTGGAGTTAGATTGGGGTAGGTCTCAATTCATAGATTAGATTAGATTAGATTGCCCCACGTGTACTGAGGAATTGCTGAAGGTTTTCAAACAGGGAAGGGGCAGTCTCACGGTATTAGGTTATTTGAATATGTTTTTCCAGGTTCAGACATTGTCAAGAGTATATTGAAGCATCAACAGTGAACATGCCTCATTAAAAATCTCAGAGAGAACATTCTGTTCTGCTGTAGCCCCAGCCATGGTCTCTGGGTTCTCATTTTGGCATTTTCCCTTGGGTAAATGTCACCTCTTTTCAGTTTATTTATAGTTCATTTAGACCATCAAAGCAATAATCATTCCCCAAATAGGGAGAGATGCTCTGATGATCAGTGGGATACATGAAAAGCATTTTTATACGAAAGTGAAGGTGAAGAGGGCAGTATTAATATAATACCCGACAGCTACCCTCTCATTTTCTCCTTGTGTTATTTCAACTTGTGTTATTTCCTTCAAAACCTTGCCTAAAGTATTTTTCTTCTATGAAGTCATTCCTGACTAAATCTACCACATTTTGATACAGGAGGAACTTCTTCATATTCAAGGCTAGGAAGTGGCATGGCACATGGTTTGGAAAAAGGCAGATCTAGATTCGAATCCCAGATCTGCTACTTACATTATCCGAAATGAAGGTCAATTTTTTTTTAAAAAAGATTTTATTTATTTATTTGACAGAGAGAGAGAGAGAGAGCACAAGCAGGCAGAGGGAGAGGGAGAAGCAGCCCCTCCCCCGCTCCCCAGCAGGGAGGCTGCTGCGGGGCTGAATCCCAAGACTCTGAGATCATGACCTGAGCGGAAGGCAGACGCTTAACCAACTGAGCTACCCAGGCACCCCTAAAATGAAGATCAAATTTATCATCTGTATTATGAAGTTATCAGTACTGTGGTATCTGTTGATTTTTTTTCTTTTTAACCAAAGGTCCGTCTCCCATTTTTTCTTGCTAAGATAACCCTTATTTGTTCAAACGTTGAGTGGAGATTCCTTGATATCATGAAAGTTGGATGCGGCTCCTGAGCTATACTGGTCATATGACTCAGTGCTGGCCAATGAGATATAAGAGGAAGTTTGATGGGGGATTCTGTGAAAGATTTTCATGCCTGAAGTGAGTGCCCTGTCTGTCTTTTGCCTGCTTTTAAGTTTGACCTATCTCATAGGGTACTACTGAAAACTTGAATGAGGAATCCAGTTTAGCGCCTAGAATACAGAAGGTAGTCCATATACACTCCTGGAATTCACTTATTTATTCAACATTGCTGATGAAAGTACTCAGTTTGATGTTTCTCTCAATCGAAGTCCCTCAACGGACCATGGAATAGTTGTAGAATGGGAAGGATGCACATGATTTAGAGTATTTGTCATGTATTCATTCATCACATATTTACTAAATGGTAGGTAAGGTGTTGAGCTCTGGGGAAACAATGATGAACCTATAATAGGCATAATCTCTGTCCTCCTGGAGCTTAGAGTCTAGTGGAGGGGGATGGCCAATGGTCAAACACCACTCAAGTAAATGTGAAATTACAACTGTGATAAGATTTTCAAGAAGAGGAGCATGTTGCTACATTGACAAATAATGGAGAAACGTATCTTCCCAAAATAACTACCCCCAATCTGAGAGAGCCAGAGAGGCTTCCTTGAGGATGAGATGATGAAGCACTGATCTGAGGGAAAGTTAGGAGCTAGTCAGAGGAGGGAGAAAAGAGCCAAAGTTTAGGGAGATAGAGTAGTAAATTCAAAGACCCTGGGCAAGAGGGAACATGATTTGTAGTTTGCATTTTTATTTTTAAAATTTATTTCGATCGAAACTGTATAAACATATAGACATATGTGTATAAGATATATACGTGTATAAAACGATATCCATAGTTTTAAAAGTCAAATAATTACATTAAGTAATAATATAGACTATAACATATTGAAAAGTAGCAGTCCATGCCTCACCCCGCCCCACTGTCCAATCCCACTCTTAAGAGGCAACCTATTTTTATGAGCTTTCTTTTTAAAATTCTAGCATTTACTCTGTATTTCTAAATAATATGCTGATTGGCTGACCCAGAATACATTTCCATGTTTTTCTTTCTTGCCTGCCTCCACCTTAGAGTTTGGGAAAGCTAGATACCCATTTTCCAGCCATCTTGCGAGAGGGGTGACTGTGTGACCCAGTTTTGGCCAAGGACACGAAGGCATACTGGCGGCTTCTAATGTCAGTGCTGGAATTGCTTTCCTGATACATGGCATCACTGAGGCTTACACCATCTCTTTCCCCTTCGTACTGCCTTAAACATAGACATAATGGCTAAAGTTGAAGGGATCATCTGTGTCCACAAGAAAAGGCCAAGAGAATCTCAGAGATGCCGAAACTGAGCACCAGAACTGAAGCAAGCAGCTGATAACTTTCAGATCTTTTTTTTTAAAGTGAAGAAAACAAAATTTCATTTTTCTAAACCACTGCTAATCAGCCTTGTTGTGACTAGCAGCTCAAAGCATTCCTGACTTAATATTTATGTCACTAGTTTTTGATTTATGAGATTTACGCAACAACTACTGACTTTCTATTATAGTCGATGATGACATTGCTCTCCGTCACAACCTTCCACTTCCTCCTCCCCCACATGACACCACTATCTTTCTCCTTCCGCCTTCCCGATTGAGTTTTATCACCAGTTTTAGGAAATTATCATTCAGTAATTCCATTATTATGATCATATGAATATCATCTGCTATCAAACCAAGTAGGTACTAAGATTAGTATGATAGTATTTCCACTCTTATATAATTTCTTTCCCCCTGGAGCTACTGAACGCTAACTATGTACTTAGTTTTCTCTGTGCCTATTGCTAAGACTTTCCACACCCTCAAAGAATTTCTCAATATAACTTTCCACAATGTTAAACGTAATCGTTGGGTTCCACCTCTACCACCACCCAGAGACCTCTGTTGAAAGAGAGTTTCATTGCTTTCTGAGCCTGTGACAAGGCCACCATTCTGACCTCCCTCAAACTGCCTCTTCTGTTGGCTCCCCTGTTTTCTGAGTCTTAAAGACCACCTCTTTCTTGGTTCTGCCTTGTTCTCTAATTTCTAATGGAGCACACTGTCCAAAATCTTTCTGAGAAAGAGTGCAGGAGAGGCAATTTGAGACTCTGCATACCTGGAACTGAATTTTATTCTACTTTTATACTTCATTGATAACTTGCCTAGGCATAGAATTCAGTACTCGAAGGTATGGCTTTTAATATCTTCAAGGGGCAGTATTGTTGAGAGAGCTAATATATTCTGATCCTTGAGCCTTTGTGTTTGAGCAATTTCTCTGCTCATTTCATTTTTACTCTCTGGAAAGGTCAGCCCAGAAATTTAATCATAATTGCTTCAATTTACGTCATTTAGAATCCACTGTCCTGAGCACTACAGGGTCAGATCAATCAGGAGACTCCTAATGCTTGAGTTCTCAAAAACAGTATTTTATCTTTCCTCTATAAGTTTTCTTTCCAACATTTTTTCCACTCTTTCTTTCTGAAACACCTATTAGTCACATATTAGGCCTTCCTGACTGACTGCTCCTTCAATTTTCTTATCTTTTCTCTCTTATTGCCTATTTTGCTGTCTTTTTATTCTACTTTCTAGGAGGTTTCTTAGATTCTATTTTCAAGTATACGATAAAAGGTTCTATTTCAGCTTTTATATTTTAATGTCCACAAACTCATTTTGGTTCTCTGATGATTGTTTTATTGTTCTTTAATAGTACGCTGTTCTTGTTTCATGACTGCAATACCTTCTGATATATTAATTATATAATCTTTATTCCATCCCTGTGTTGTTTACCTCAAAATCACTCTCTTAATTACATTTTTGCACTGGTCTTTTTTTTTTTAATTTTTTTATTGTTATGTTAATCCTCATACATTCCATCATTAGTTTTAGATGTAGTGTTCCATGATTCATTGTTTGTGCATAACACCCAATGCTCCATGCAGAACGTGCCCTCCTCAATACCCATCACCAGGCTAACCCATCCTCCCACCCCCCTCCCCTCTAGAACCCTCAGTTTGTTTTTCAGAGTCCATCGTCTCTCATGGTTCGTCTACCCTTCCGATTCCCCCCCTTCATTCTTCCCCTCCTGCTATCTTCTTTTTTTTTCTTAACATATATTGCATTATTTGTTTCAGAGGTACAGATCTGAGATTCAACAGTCTTGCACAATTCACAGCGCTTACCAGAGCACATACCCTCCCCAGTGTCCACCCAGTCACCCCATCCCTCCCCCCCACCCCCCATTCCAGCAACCCTCAGTTTGTTTCCTGAGATCAAGAATTCCTCATATCAGTGAGATCATATGATACATGTCTTTCTCTGACTTATTTCGCTCAGCATAATACCCTCCAGTTCCATCCACATCGTTTTGCACTGGTCTTTATACTTCATTTTGGAGGCTTCTCTCAAATATGTGGTGATCCCTGGCCTTGTATTTGTATTTAAGAGTATGGCATAAAAAGCTTATTAGGAGCTCCCTGTGTGAGGATGGAACTTGCTGACTGATGGGGGGAGGCACGGGTGGTGGTGGTATAAGTCTGGCTCCGGGTTCTCTAAGACGGGTGGAGCGAGCTAGGAGATGGTGTCTCCCTGATGAGCATATTGCCTTTTACTTATTCCCCTTGCAATTAGGTCCAGTGCCTCACTCTTTTTTTTTTTTTTAAGATTTTATTTATTTATTTGTCAGAGAGAGAGAGAGCGAGAGAGCACAAGCAGAGGGAGCAGCAGAGGAGAGAGAGAAGCAGGCTCCCCACTGAGCAAGGAGCCCAACGTGGGACTCAATCCCAGGACCCTGGGATCATGACCTGAGCCGAAGGCAGCCACTCAACTGTCTGAGCCACCCAGGCATCCCACAACATCATATATTTTTAAAAGATTTTAAGTAAATCTTTTTTACTTTACAAAATCTTAAAAGATTTTAAGTACACCCAATATGGGGCTCAAATGGACAATGCTGAGTTTGAGAGTCACATGCACTCCTGACTGAGCCACCCAGGTGTCCCTCAATGCCACACTCTTGATGGTTGATGTACCCTAGCCTAAAGTCTGCCTGGTTCCATCTGACACTGTCTCCTGCCAGCATGGAGTAGGGATGGGGTTTTGGGCTGAGCTATGTCTCTCCTAAATTCATATGTTGAAGTTGTAACCCCCAGTGCCTCAGAATGTGACCGTATTGGGACATAGGACTTTTAAAGAGGCAATTAAGATAAAATGAAGTCATATGGCTGGGTCCTATTCCAATATGACTAATGTCCTTATAAGAAAAGGAGATTAGGGGGCGCCTGGCTGGCTCAGTTGGTGGAGCATGTGACTCTTGATCTTGGGGTTGCAAGTTCCAGCCCGACATTGGGTGTAGAGATTACTTAAAAATAAAATCTTTAAAAAAAGAAAAGAAAAAGAGGAGGACACAAGTGTGCATTCACAGTGAAAAAACTATTTGAGGACACAGCCATAAGATGGCCACCCACAAGCCAAGGAAAGCAACTCTGCCAAAGCCTTGAATCTTGGACTTCTAGCCTCCAAAACTATGAGAAAATAAATTTTTGTTGTTTAAACCACACAGTCTGTGGTATTTTGTTATGGCAGCCCTAACAAGCCAATACAGATGGAAGCTTGATTATGCTTCTGGGGCTGGGGACCTAGGGTATCCAGATTTTGAATCAATCCCTCTGGTTTCACCCCTACCACTTCCACCTTCAGTGGTTACTGGAAACTTGATCACTCTACCTTTATGAGGTTCTGCAGGCAAACCAGGCTTGATCCTCAGAGCCTATAGATGCTCAGGTTTATCTTTCTCAGCTCAGCTAAGTCTCTTCTTCCTTCTTTAGTCACTTTCCACTCCCTGGATTTTGTTGTCATCTTTAACCTTCTCATCTCCTCTCTTATTCTTCTATCAGTGGGACTGCAGGAAGAAGTAGAGATGAACCCAAGTGTTCAATGCACCCCGCTTTAACAGGACCAGAAGAATTATTATTAATGGCCAGCCCAAGAAACAGAAACATTTGCTATCCTGAAGGAAATAAGCAAACCTCAGCTGACTGAGAGCTGAATTCCATATCACTAGTTCAAGAGCCTTCATGGAATCAGTAAATGTCCATGCAAATACACCTATCAGTGCAACTATGAAAAACACAAGTGGCCCCAAACTGTAAGGAAACTGCTCTTAATGCTCAGTTGGTTAAGTTATAAATTTCTCTGTTGCTTTCAAATTCAGAAATCCAGGTACATTTCATTCTTCCCAAGGTTTCTTCTTGGGGATAAGAGCCAATCAAACAAGTTAGTGTTTTTATAGTGCAAAACAGTATGGCTCTGCCGTGGATTCAGTGACAGTCATGCTGTAGTGGCCCTGTGTATGATGGGCAAACAAGCAGCAGCCAGACTTGTTTCACTAGAACTATAACCCTTTAAAACTTGAGATTTCGGCCCAGATGCTGAAGTGGCCACCTTCTCCCAAAGTCTCACTATAGAAGATTCACCATAGGGGCGCCTGCGTGGCTCAGTCGGTTAAGCGTCTGACTTTGGCTTAGGTCACGATCTTAGGATCTTGGGATCCAGCTGCAACGGGCTCCCCTCTGAGTGGCGAGTCTCCTTGTCCCTTCCCTTGTCCCTCCCCCTCAGCCCCCCCGCCGTCCCTCCCCTTGCTTGTGCTGTTTTTCTCTTTCAAATAAATAAATAAAATCTTTAAAAAAAAAAAAAAGATGCACGATAATAAAACAACAATTTAGTATCAAATACTAAACTTTTTACTTTAGGAAAATGTAATTGGCCAACATAATAGATGCTAAAGATTACTATTAAAATGATAATAAACAATTCTGTTTTTCTTGCCTGTGAATTTAACTACAACTTTAATCTTATAAATGAAATAATTTAGTTTAAAAACAATACTCTTTTATGACTAGCTTTTTATCTGAAAATTTACTTTGTTGCTGCCACCTAAATGACCATCAAACCTTAAACTGTGCAGAAACTTTTAAGTCCATGATGAATACTGTGGCAAATTCCAGGCTCATTTTTTTGATGTGCTAATTGCTCCAATTAAAGACAGTGGTCAACCATTATATAAACAATCACTAGGTTGAGAATGGAATAATGTTGAAGAAGAAAGGAATCTTGACCATCACTGACCAATAAAAAGAAAGGTTTGGCCATAAATGCTGGTTTTGTTTGCACCAACAAATTTGGGATGGATAAATTTGATAAAAGCTTTTGGATAAATTTTTTTACAAAATATATATATATATTTTAAGATTCTATTTATTTGTCAGAGAGAGAGAGAGAGAGAGTGAGCACAAGCAGGGGGAGCTGCAGGCAGAGGGAGAGGGAGAAGCAGGCTTCCTGCTGAGCAGGGAGCCAGATGTGGGGCTCCATCCCAGGACCCTGGGATCATGACCTGAGCCACCCAGGTGTCCCTGGATAATTTTTTAAATGGCTGCAAATTAAAGATGACAGATTGACTCACACTCGTTTATCTTGTTTCCTAAAAAGGACAGTAAAGGAACATAAAAGATAAATACACAGGAACATAGGGCACGAAGGAGGGATCATCCGCAAAACATGTATTTCAACACAAGTCTGCAAGATGGGGTGGATGGAACAGTAGAAACTGGTTTAACACAACAGCAAAAAACTACACTTTAATGTCATCCTAGAGGTCAATACAGAAAGAGCCTGATATGCTACCAAGCTTCAGAGTGCCCCGGGTCCAGAGATCATCAGAGGGAGATGCTAATGAGTGGCCCCAAGATCCCAGAAGTTGAGAAGAGGTGAGTGGCAGGGGCCTGAGTGAATGTGAGCATTTGGAGTTGTTAGATCTTCAGGTCCCCTGACCCATTTCTTGCAGCCAGGTGATTACCTCCAGCTGGAGAAACAGCAGAGAGACTTGTATGCCAGGCACAAAGAAAGGCAGGAATAAGGTACCTACAGAAAAGAAAAGAACATGAAAAATCGCATAGTAAGCAATGACTCACCTGGACCACTTCCCCTGAGCTGCTTCCAGAATATCAGCAGCCTGGTGAATGTCCCCTCAGGCAAGAAATTGCAGATATTTCTCCTGAGAAACTGAAGAGCCCAAAAGAAAAGAAGAACCTATGGAAAGAAGAGCCTCCACCTGATCACCATACAGCAAGCCCACTCCTTCCCACCCTTATACATAAGGTTTCTGGTGGGGTTTTATGACCTCATTCTTAAGTATGAATGGAGAGTCAAAGGTTTGCAGACCTTTGATGGAAGCCTTCAACATGGTGAAATTTCAGAATACTAGAGAACTAAGGAGCATAATTATGACATTTCAGAATATTAGAAATAAAGGGATTATTCTTCAAGTTTCTAGAAAGAAAAACTCCAGGTCACAAAGAAATGGGAATCAGGATGGCATTGGAATTCTCAGTAGAAACACTGGATATTAGAAGATAAAAGAGCAATTTTTATCAACTTTTGAATGAAAAATTTCAACTTAGAATCCTACCCTTGGTCAAATTTTCCATCAAAAGGGTTGAATAAAGCCATTTCAAGTTTTGCCTTCTGTACCCTTTCTTGGGTTTTTACTGGAACATGTGCCAGGAAAAATGAAGCAGTAAACCAAGAAAGAAGGCACAGGACAAAGCAATGGAGTTTTTGCTCTGGAGATGAAGGAATGTTCCAGATGACAACTGGGCAGCAGGTCCTGAGAGAAATTCATCTCCTTTGGAACAGGAGGACAGTGGACTTTTGGAGGGATGTTTCAGGCGGGAGGGGGAGGATGGAATTATTTGATCACTTGGAAAATAAATTTGATAGTCATTTGATAGGTATGTTGTAGAAAGAATATAAGGATGGGGGCATAACAAACTAAGTAAACAGATTGAAAGGTTTTATAAGAAAGAAAAGAACCACAGTACACTAGTTGGCTTTGTTGTCACTGGTATTTGCAGTCACCAGCTACTCACCACCCCTAAACTGGAAAAGAGCTATGTTGGAAGAATGGTGGAAGGGAAAACTGTATGAGGTCTGAAAAGGGCTAAATCCTTATCTAAAGGCAAAAGGTGGTCAAAGCACAACAATTAAATTGATAAATCAAAAGATAGCAGTATAAATTATTTAGAAATGGGAAGGTCAGGGCGCCTGGCTGGCTCAGTCTGAAGTCTCGAACTCTGGGTCGTGAGTTCAAGCCCCACCATGGGTGTAGCGATTACTTAAAAATAAAATCTTTATATGAAGAAGAAGAAGAAGAAGAAGAAGAAGAAGAAGAAGAAGAAGAAGA
>NW_023270415.1:47438838-47838718 GCF_011800145.1 Mirounga leonina
GAAGAAGAAGAAGAAGAAGAAGAAGAAGAAGAAGAAGAAGAAGAAGAAGAAGAAGAAGAAGAAAAGAAGAGAAGAAGAAGAAATGGGGAGGTCAATGACAGAAGAGATGGCTAAAAGTGGAATGTGGATGCCTTTAGAAAGGAGATTAAGAAGGTAGAGAAAAGGTGGGTATTGTATTGTCTTTTTTTTTTTTTTTTAAGATTTTATTTATTTATTTGACAGAGAGACACAGTGAGAGAGGGAACACAAACAGGGGGAGTGGGAGAGAGAGAAGCAGGCTTCCCGCCGAGCAGGGAGCCCGATGTGGGGCTCGATCCCAGGACCCCGGGATCATGACCTGAGCTGAAGGCAGACGCTTAACGACTGAGCCACCCAGGTGCCCCGGGTATTGTACTGTCTTAAAATATATTATCTTTAAAAAGTGTGTGCTTATACTGTGCTTTATAAAATTTTTAAATTCACTTGGGGAGCATAAAACATGGAACAACCAAACCTTGTCTCATAATGTAATTTTCAGGAAATATCTGATCCATAAAGATTGAAATAGAAGTTGGGTATCATCTCTGGCAATGTAGTATTAACTTGAAATAAAATACGATATAACTCCCATGCCCTCCTTATTTCTATGATTCATATGTATGGACTACATTCCTGTCAGAACTTTCACCAATATTCTTGAGGAACAAGTGGTTATAAATTAAACCTTTGGTAATTTGTGTGGTTCCCAACCAGAAGACCCAGAAGCACAAATAAGTCAGTTTCATCCTGAATTGTTTCCATAGCAACCATATTAAGCTGGAAGGATAAAGCACCTTTGTAGTGGCTGCTTCTATTGAATTACAATGTAAATGTTGATGCCTGCCTGGAAACGTCAAATGACAACAGGTTAACAGAAGGGATTCGGTGGTTGTTTGCAGCTCTGGAATCCCAGGCTAGAGTTGAGATAGAAGAGACAGGCCTGGGCCATCTTAGCGTCTATTCACCCCAAATCTTCTCATCCCATCAAAACCACCCCACTCTCCATCTGCCCAGCTCATGAAAGGATGCTCATCTCTGTGAAAATCTGTAATCTACCTGATACCTTACACATGAGGACACGAAAAGTGTTTGTTCTGGATAAGAATGTTAAAAATGCAATTACACAACAGACTCGGCAATCTTTGTGTTTTCCCCCCTCTGAGCACAAAGTAACCTTCAGTCCCTCACTCTTCTGACAATGTCAAAAGTCCTCTTAAAGTGGGTATTCAAAGCCTTGCGGTCATGCTGCGCATTTGATTCCGGTTGGCTTGGGGTACCTGAGTTCAGCTCTCCATAGGCCTTCCGTTTGACCCACAATCCCTAGTGGTTCCAAGTGTTGCTTTTTTTCCCTGCCCCCCCGCCCCCACCCCCGGCCGGCCTCCAGGAAGAACGAAAGCGTGGCGTGAAGTCTACTCCTAGCCCTGACCCTCAGCTCCCACGGGCAGCTGCAGAGCTGCAAGCGTGCCGCCGCTCCACGCAGGTAAACTACGGAGTGAGTTACCTGCACTTGGAGAAGGGCCTTACCTGAGCGCGCCTCTGCCAATGGCAGCTCACCTGAGGGAGCTTCGCAGCCAATCACCGTGCAGCTCGTCCCTCGGGCTTGTATCCTTTAGTGAAAGAATTCAGCTCCTTGCGAGAAAGTTACCTGTGGCCGCCCAAGTCCGCCACTTTCTGCTCTGTGGCTGCCCATTGCCACGATCCCGGAGGACTCCGTGCCGCCCCGCCGCCTCCGAGCTCGGGCCCCATGTGAGGGGCCCCCCCTTATCCCACCTTTCCGGCTAGGTGAGGGCGCGAGCGGGCGAGCGAGCGAGAGTGGTGAGGGGGGACGGAAAAGCAGAATTACCTGTAGCTCTTGTTCTGCCATCTCGGGCGCTCTCACACACCTTCACCTGCACAGACTTGAAAGTCCAGTTTCACCAGAGGCTGAGGCTCCAGGAAAAGGGGAGCGAGTTCATTGGATCAAACATGTCACAAGAGTCGGACAAGTAAGTGGATCACACGCGCCGGCTGCTGCTACTACCGCTTTGGGCTGATGGCAACTGGTTTGTTATGTTTTTGTTTTTGTTTTTTTTAAGTTGCTATTGTTGGTTTTTTTTTTTTTTTTCTTTCTTTTTTCTTTTTCTTTTTGGTGTATCCAGACTTTTCCAGATTATGTTTCTACCCTGGTTAAGGGGAGAAACCCTACAAGAATGTGAATGTTTCATACCCCCTTTGGGCCTTGATAGTAAAGTAGGTTTTCCTCTTTCCTTCCTCCCTTGCGAATGAGCTCAGCTCCCGTCTCCCCGGGCGAGGACTTGCATATTGACAGAGGTTTTGGTAGGTGAGGGCGGGAGGCCTGTTATTCTCCCTCTCTTGAGTTGCTCCCACCGCTTCAGGCTGCTAAGGCCATTTGGAAACTCATCTGAGTTCCTTCGATTTGTGCAAAGGGCCTGCGAGAAGAGCGGGTCTTGGCTGCTTTTGTGTGAGCGCAACAAAGAGCCTTTATACTGGAGCAGAAACGGCCATCTTCCCGTACTGGGGCAGGAGAGTGCGTGTGTGCGCGCCCGCGTGTGCGCCCCTGTCGCGAGGCGAGGCGAGGCGCGGCGCGGCGCCGGGCGGCCGGGGTCGCGGGGGTCGCACCCCCGCCCCCTCCCCCCCCCCCCCCCCCCGCCCGCATTGTTCGTTCGCCCTCCTCAGGTGCGGGAGCACAGGGCCCTACGGAAGTGCGGGGAACTGATTTGAGGCCCCGCGTTTGCACCTCCGTGGCGCGCGAAAGGGCCCCCGCCCCTGATCGAGTCACCCACGTCCGGACGACGTGTGCACGCCCCTGCGAGCCCTCGGCCCTCCGCGGCCCGCCCGGCGCAGGCGCTCCCTGCCGGCGGCCGCCACCTCGGGCGTGGCTGGCGGGGCGGCGTGGGTCGCGCCGGGCCTTCTCGGGCGGCTGGGATGCCCAGGCGGAGGGCCCGGGCGGCAGCGTCCGGCTTCCCGCGCCTCGAAGGCAGGGCGGCCGAGCACGTCCTTTCCGTCCTTTCCGTCCGGGACGGGAACTCTGGACTCGCCCGGATCGGCGGCCTGCGCGGCCCGACTCGCGGGTCTCCGGGCCGCGGTCCGGTCGCGTCCCGGCGGCCTCCTGCAGGCCTGGCCCCCGCCTTGGGGACGGCTTTGTGCTAGCAGGGGGAGGTGGGGCCGAGGGCGGGAGCGGGAGGGAGCCGGAGGTGGGTCCCGCGGCCTTTCTCGGGATTAAGTGGCGACACTCCCTTCCCCCTCCCGGGCGCGTCCCGCGCTGGGAACTGGCCGAGTCCTCTTGGAAGTGCGTCTGGGCCACCTTTTTGCTTGTCTTGGTAACTTTACTCTGGTGTTGTGGCCACCCCAAGGAGACCTTCCTGAGGGTGACCCCGTCAGGGCAAGGACCGGGCGCCTGGAGGCCGCCGGTGCCTCTCGTAAGTGGCCCGTGCCAGTCCCGAATTGAGCGACCCTGAGCGGGCCACGGGAATGCCCTGAGGACCTGTCCAGGGGTGGAGGGGCGGACCATCTTCAAAGTTAAGCCGCTGGTAGAGTAGGCGTATCCAGCGACACAGGCTGTCATACTTGAACCACAACAACAACCCCCCAAACCACTACCAGATAGGAGTACAGTTTTACCCACCAACGAAAAGCTAACTGCTTGGCACACCCCGGAGCGGGAAGAACTGGTGTTAAAAACGCTGGAAGAGGGTAGAAGTAGGGATAGGAAGGTGTGTGATTGTAGGAGGATACCCCTACCATCACCCCCACATTCCCTGTAGCCTTGTGGAAATCACTACTCGAGCTTGAAAACCTAAGTAGCCAAAAGCCGGAGGTGACAGCAGGATTTTCTGGATTGTGTTGATCTTCGTGTCAAAAATGGTTGCAAACCTAGTGAATATCGAATAAAACTTCTTGCAGTTCCTTAATTAAATCGCACGATTGACATTTGGTTGCACTGCTTAGTTTTGTAATCCAGCGTGACTCAAATGAATTCGGAATGAAAATGGGTCGATTTTTATTTTAACCTGTTATACCTAGCACCAACAGACAATTTATTTAGTATTGAAAGTAAGTTCTGCGTTAACGATCTGGTTTACCACGATGCATTACTTAATTTTTATGGGTAATAACTATTTGGGATTCCAAATCCTTACATTTAATGAAAGTAGCTTTTATCTAGTCACGCTTTCCAAGACTTAATTTTGTATCCTGGGAAAAGTAATGCCAACAAGAATACCCATAAAAGACTGTTGGACCCCACTTGCCTCTCTCTGCCTGGACTATTGAGAAATGCTTGAAATTAATAAATGATATTTGGATTATTTTTGGGAATTCTAGTTTTGTTTTCTTAATGTTAATACTCTAATGGAGGACCAGAGGGTGGGTCTGGGTTTCACCCGCCTGAAGCTTATGCAACTGTGGGTGTTAGGTGGGGTGGTGGTGTGGGCTCTTAGAAAAAGAGCAGGAGAGCAAGTTACTGGGGCTTCCTGCCAGAGCAGGCAAAGAGTCCTGAAGCTTGAGCTTTATCAGCTTCATGGTAAATCCACCTAGAGGGCCTGTCTGTTTTCGAGAAGTAACCTAAAAGAATACACACAGGATATTTTTCCATAAACCCATCAAAGTGTAGGTAATCTTTTGGCTAGCATAGGACGATAATTCCAGGTAGCAAGTCTGGACTGAAGTAGCATCATCTTTTTTTATGGTTATGGACTTTTCAGATTGAAACGTTCTGCTTTTTATGTTCTGTAATGTTGACGCTATCACTAATTAAAGCAAAGTATTTTTAGGACAGCCTGTCTTTGTACATATTTGAAGATTCTCTGTTCCGCCTTAAATTTTATTGAAGATTTGTGATGCTGGTCAACAAGCTTGTGTATTCTAGCAAGGCAGTGATAGATTTAGAAACCTTTTTTTTTACTGCCAAAATATATAAAATATATTCAGGGAGAATATAATATTACATATATGAATATAATTTTATTTGATACCCACAGGTATTTTTCATTACACAAATGTTTTCTGATTATGAACTCTTTGCAACACATTCAGATAGGCATTATGAGAAAGTAAAAAGATGTATAAGGTGAGCCACGTCCTCAAGGGGCTCACACTGTCATGGAAGGTGAGACATGAACAGACATAATTTTAATTAAGCCAATACCTGTTAAGTGCCTAAAAGTCACAAAGTAAATACAATAATGTATTCATCAGATCCTGATATCACAGTCCTCCTCGCTATTCACCCCACTTTTGCCTAGGATAATTTCTTCTGGTCATCTTATGTGTTTTAAGGAGTCTGTCCATTATTCTAGAAAGGAAACAGAAAATGCTCAAAGTTATAGCTATTTTGAATGGTATAAACTTTCAGGTAACGGGATAAAACATTCTAATTAGACTTTCTACTCTTTAGTTTTATAGATGCATGTTTGTTTCCATTTGGCTATATAAAATATATTTTAAAATCACAAATATTAAGAAGTAATCATATCTTCCTCACACCACTAAAAATATCTATTCATTTATTCAACAAATAAATCTTGAGTGCCACTGTATACCAGGCATTGATCCTGGCATTGAAATTCAGTAGTGAGGGGTGCCTGGGTGGCTCAGTTGGTTAAGCCTCTGCCTTTGGCTTGGGTCATGATCTCAAAGTCCTGCGATCCAGTCCTGCGTTGGGCTTCCCACTTAGCAGGGAGTTTCCTTCTCCCTCTGCCCCTCACTCTGCTCGTGCTCTCTCTCTCTTTCACTCCCTCTCTCTCAAATAAATAAATAAAATCTTAAAAAAAACCCCTGAACTTAGTGGCTTAAAACAACAATTTATTTAAAAAAAAAAAAAAGAAAGAAAGAAATTCACTAGTGAATAGAACAGAGTCCTTGCCCTCAGAATGCTTACATTCTAGTAGGAGGAAAAACCGACAGTAAATCAATCAAGAAGAATACATAACAAATTAGAGGGTGATAAGTGATATGAAGGAAAGAAAAGCAGGCTAAAGAGATTAAGAATAATGGGAGCTATTGTATGTAAAATGGTCAGAGATGGCCTCTCTAATGAGATGACCTTTGAGCAGAGACCTGAAAGAAGTGAAAGATCAAGCACTGAAGGTACCTGGGACAAGAGTATAGGCAGATGGAAGAGCAAGTGCAAAGGCCCTGAGGTGGGAGAGTGCTTGGCATATTCAGAAAGGAGCCTGTAAAGCAGGGACGTAATTAAGTAAACTAATGAAATCTATTCTCTCCTTAATAGTCCAGATATTTGTATATTCAAAAACAGAAAAATCATACTTATAAATGATCCTGGCAATGGAGAGGTAAGTAAATAATAAGCTAATAGCATCAGTCTTATCTCTTTCCTGAAGTATCACCAGTTTAATGGTTAAGGGCTCGTGTTCTTTTCCCTACAATGGATTAAATTCTGCACGCTCCTTAATTTAGAGATGAATGAGTACACACATCCTAAAAGACTGCTGGGAATTAGAACTGAAGAAGAGGGACCAAGTACAGGTGGTGTTTGCTCTGTCACTCTGCGTTAATGAAACCTACCACCCTTTAGCCACTATCTCAACCCTTTGATGTTAACCTCCTGCAAAATAAAGCTTGCCTTTCCTGCCTTCTTCCTCTTGCCCTCTCTCAGTTTCTGCAAACTTGCATCCTTCACAAAACACAGACTTATCATGGGGCGCCTGGGTGGCTCAGTTCGTTAAGCGACTGCCTTCGGCTCAGGTCATGATCCTGGAGTCCCGGGATCGAGTCCCGCATCGGGCTCCCTGCTCGGCAGGGAGCCTGCTTCTCCCTCTGACCCTCCCCCCTCTCATGTGCTCTCTCTCTCATTCTCTCTATCTCAAATAAATAAATAAAATCTTTAAAACAAAACAAAACAAAACAACAAAAAAACAACAACACAGACTTATCCACTGTGTTTGGAAGTGAAACACCACAGTATGCTTTGGTTAGCTTGGTATCTTCAATGAAGTAAAGTAATATACAGGCAAAGTTAACCTACGTGAAAAATAAGAAAATGCTAGACAACAAGATGAAAATTTGGATTGACTTTAAAAAAAGCTGAATTACGTATGTGCCTAATAAATACACTGCTGTGTTTATGTATATTGTGCTTAATAGAAATCTCCAAGAAATCCTTTTTTAAAAAATTTTTTAAAAGATTTTTATTTATTTGACAGAGAGAGACATGGCAGGTGAGAGAGGGAACACAAGCAGGGAGAGTGGGGGAGGGAGAAGCAGGCTTCCTGCAAAGCAGGGAGCCCCAATGCGGGGCTGGATCCCAGGACCCTGGAATCATGACCTGAGCCAAAGGCAGATGCTTAACGACTGAGCCACCCAGGCGCCCCTCCAAGAAATCCTTTAAATCATTGCTTCCCAAACTCTTTTGATTACAAAAATACCACCTGATGCATTTGGTTAAACTAGAGATTCCTGGGTCTCACCCCAGACCTGTGAAATCAGAGGGGCTACAGCATCTGAATTTAAAAATTGTCCCAGCTACATTTTAATGTACATTTTATGATAGGGTTAGTTAGTGAGATCATGCTTTAAGTGAGTACTTGATGTGACTTTACATAATAAATTCAGTTTATATACTGACTTCTCAGGTGTTTATCCAGCGTGTCAGTGAAATGAAACCTGGGGGCTTTATTTTACATTCTTTGTGCTATCCTATTTAAGCAGCTTCTGATATAATTTTAACTTGGCTTTAGAATTCTTTGGCCTCCTGTCAATTTTGTTTGCTTTCATTGTTTTGATGAACTGCCCCTTCTGGAAGAGTGGGTCCTTTTGACAGGTCATATATTTCCAGAGCTGCTAAAGACCTCATTTGGAGTCATGTCACCTATGTGGGCCTCTGCTGGGCCTGTAGCTAAGGGTCAAGCTCAGATTTTAGGCTGGAGCCCACTCACTAGGGAACTAGGTTAGAGTTAGAAGGTCAGCCTTGACCTTCTATAGTTTCACATTAGAACCTAAAACCAGTGTTCATTTTTCTAGGGACAGTCATTTCACTGAATTTAGAATCTATTTTGTAGCACAAAGTCAAAGATAACAAGTTCCAATCTGATGTTGGTCCCTGGTGAAATGATTTAATGGGATGATGGTTATAGTTTCATTTCTAGGGCTAATGGTAGCTTTAAGTATTACCCTGATAAGGTGGTACTAGACCTTCTGTTGTCCTGTGATTAGGTCCTGTTTTAAACTGACTGCCAGGATCAGGCCACCCAAATGGGCCCAGTGCCATCTGATTTAAGGAGGATTAAGAGTTGGTGCTGGAGCAGTTGATGAGGAGCTATATCTAGCAATTTCTATTAGACTCTGCAAAGTCAAAAGGAGAATTTAAACAAGTGTTCAGGTAAGTCAAACATACATAGGCACATTTAAACAATACCCAATAACACAAGAGGTATTTATTTAAAATCTATAGATAAATAAGATTATTATTTTGATGTTAGGTTTTTAAATCTATTTTTTTTTAAAAAAGGTTTAGGTAATTCAAGCAAGTGCTTTGGTTTCTCTTTGTGACTTGGATATAACTAGGTACACATTTCTGGTTAAAAAGTGAAAAATTGGGATAAAGAATATTTTCCCCCTTCCTCCTTCCTTTCTTCCTTGGTCTGTCTCCTGATGCTGCTTTCTTGGTTTTTTTTTTCCCTCTCATATTACTTGGTGGAAATTGACACATGCACATCTTTTATGCATTGAGATAAATGTGAATCTGATTTTAGATGTTACTTTAGTCAGTGAACTTTGCTGCATTCTCTTAGCATTTACATTGAGCATCAGCACCCCATCCTTGCTACCTGAGCCAAGAGTTAAGATGGCAGAGATGATGTTGCCTTATCTAATTGAAGTCAACTGAGTTTAACCTTGGAAAATGTTTGCTTTTGAGTTATTCTTAGTATAAGAAAAGCCTAATCCTAAATTAGAGTCCTCACTCATGATGCCTCCCCTCATATCAGGGTGTGGACCTTCTCTTCCTTTTCAAAAGGTATTCAGGGATTGCTGCTCAATTACAACAACTAAGTGTAAACCGAAATTGAGTAGTGATTGGTTTGGCAAACCTGTCCAGGAAAAATTCCTTAGCGAGCAGCAACAGGTTGAATAGGAATTTTTGCTTTGGCCCAGGAGGACTAGTGGTTGCTTAGTAACAACAACATGTACTTGGGAGTCCCTCAGACAGCTTCACAGGTCTTGGGAAGGCCCCCAAAGTTCAAATTCACCTTTCTCTCCCTCTGCCCTGCGTATTTCCATCCTTTAGAGAGGTCCCAGCTTCTCGGTTCAAATCCATCCATCCATCTATTTAATACTAGGAAATTACATTTTATTCTGTAAGTCTTTTAATGGTAAATGGTAAAAAGGACTGTACTATAATGGATTAAATGGGATAGAAATAAGAAAGTATCTCTTTGAGGATCTACCTCCCAACCCCCACCCCACCCCCACTCATTTTTAGTGGGAAGAGGATTTAAAAGTGTTTAACTTGTTGTGTTTTGGTGACTACCAGGATTACAGTAACATTATTTCTAAAAACAGCACATTTTGAACTGCTATATACCATACAAATACACCTTTTTAGAGTTCTTTGGAGAATACTAGAAAAGCTGGTACATTTCAGGGGATTTCAATGTACATTTCAACAATAAGTCAGGTCTTGGAGATTGTTCATGCATTTGAATGGGCATTCAGTGGAAAGCAATTGCTGCCTGCAGCGGATGAAGAGCCTTATTTTACTTTGTAATGAACATGGCAATGAACTTTGTGGGGAGCACTTTTAAAGTGATCTGACTTCACATTCACTCCCAAGGAAATGCTTCCTTTACAAGTGTGAATGCAGACACCCTCCAGAGCAGAAAAAGAAAGCAAGATTTGCTTGCTGCTTCTTTCTACTTTGGCGCCTGCCTTTCATCTGAACGCTGGATGTACAAGTATCGTTCGCCCCCCCCCCCCCCCCCGGGGGCCACAATCTTGTTTTTTAAGGTCTCTGAATGGAGAAAAAGAGAGGAAGAGAAAGAGCAGAAAGAAACTGCTTTAGCCACTGTGCGTTGCCAGCACTTTTCTTAGTAGAGGGAGAGTCTGTCTCTTCCTGACTGAAGTTTAGTGTGGGATGGCATGTGGTTATCTGCCCTCCTGGGGAATTGATACTGACTTTACCTTGAAGCCTAGAATCCTAGAGCTAGGATGAGCGGTAGAGATCACACAGGGCATGCGAGTAACCAAACATTGGATTTGGAGCTAAAAGTTTGGTTTAAAGAGAAAAGTGCCATGCATTCTTTATTCTGTGTTGCATGTTGAGGTTGTAAGTATGGGTTGAAAATCTGACATTTTGATAATTTGAAAAAAAATTTGCTGTCTTTTTTTTTGGGAAGGGAGATTGGGAACAGGGGAGGCATTGCTTATTTACTTCTTAAAATAGAAACATGAATGTATGAAACACCTGTTTAAGATTCTGATAGTATTAGTGTGAGTTGGAATGGACTTTCCTTCCCACACTCACCCCAAATCATTGTTTTTAGTTCTCAGTTCAGTGAGCCCCATAAAATAACTGCTTTCTGTACTTCTTGGATCTAACTTTTCAAATAAGCAAGGAACAAAGGTAGCTTTTGCCTCTTTCCTGAATTGTCAGTAAGATAATTAACATAAGATCAGACAATTCTGTTTTCATTATTTTTCATCTGTAAAATGAAGTTGAAATAAATGATCTCTGAGGATAATCACCTGCTGCATCATTCTGTGAGTCTCATCTTCTCCCTCCAGAGGGATCTGGACTAGTGGCAGCTCACAGAAACAGTGATGGATGCTAACAAGATAGGAAAGTACTGGGCACAGTGGGACCTGCTCCCCGCCCCTGCCATGCCACCCTCATCCCTTTAAGGTCTCTGAATGGAGAAAAGAGAGGAAGAGAAAGAGCAGAAAGAAACTGCTCACTAAAGCAATAAAAGATGGTCTAAGATGACCAAGAAACAGACTTATGGCAGGTGGGAGGAATTCAGAGGGCCGCATGGAATTCAGAAGGGCAGCTAGGAAGGAAAATCTGGTTTACCTAGAGGACCCCTGCACAGCTTCACTGGGCTGGTAGATAAAGAGTACAAGAAAATCAGATAAAAAAGGGCTGGCAGGTACGCTGAGAACTCTTTCCAGAGACGGGCTAGGGAGTGGGTTCTTCTGCGCAGGTTTGAGGGGTGAGAGTGAGGCAGTATCGGAATGGATGGAACATGGAGTAAAATTTAGAAAGCTGAGAACCTTGAGCAAATGGGATAACTTCTTCTCCAATCTCCCTCCCTCTTGCTCCTCCTCCCCCATTCTCCTTTCTTCTTCCTTTTTCTTCTCCCCCTCTCCTCCTCTTCCCTACTCCGTTTCCTCCTAATAGAACATAATTCAAGGACACCCATTTCCAGACGATACTACCAAGCCAGTAGTTTAATAAATGTTCAGAGAAGGTATTAAATAATACAAGGGTAAGAATAGTATCTGTGGTTTCACTTCAATTACAAGGTAATATATTATCTCACATCAGGCACTTAAAGACCATTCATTTAGGTGTGAAATAAAATCTCCTTCTCTGGTATCTTACTGTGTTTTTTATATATAGAATGTAAGGTCTCTGAAGTCAATTTTCTCTGAGGTCAGTATTGGTACCAGGACAAAATGGATAATGGATTGTAGTTTTGGAAGGTTTTCATGTTGGAGACTTTTTATAGGTTAACCCTTTACGTACATTTATACTTCTGCAGACCACGATTTTTAGCTGCTTTGGAATCTTGGTGTCTGCTTTGAAAAATATGTGTATCTTATATATTTTTGAAAGCATTTTAATAAAGTGCAGATGCCTCAATAGAAATATGGTCAAAGAACATGAGTAGATAATTCACAAAAGCTATAAAAAGCTGGGTTTGGGGAAAATACATTTCTAGGAGGATTATAAATTATTACAAACTTTCTAGAAGGCCCTTTGGCAAAACCGGCTAAAATGGGCCTACTTGTTGACAACACACCTGAATTCCAGTTTTAGAGATTTGTCTTAAGGAAATAATCAAGAATATTAACTGTAGCATTATTTTTGAAAGTGACACATCAGAAAACTCTTAAGTGCCCAGCTACAAAGGATTGGTTTAGTAAATTGTGCTCAGTAAGATGGTCAGATACTCTGGAAGCATTATAAATCATATTATGGAAAAATATTTAATGGCAGGAGAGAATGTTCATGATGCATTTTACTGGGATGTTTATAGGCATAGAAAATAAAACCTAAATACTACTACTACTATTACTACTACTATATATATTGTATATATATATATAATAATAATCTCACAGTAGGTTAACAGTGGTTTGCTCTCTGTGTAGAGAAATTATAGGTACTTCTGCTTTGTGCCTTTCCATGTTTTTCTAGTTTGCTTTAGTGAGCTTGTACTGCTTTTGTAATAAAAGAGAAAAATTTAAAGGTTATGCTTTAAAATAGTCATTCTGCCATGGAAACATTTAAAAATAACACATAGGTACTCTAAATAAAATGGAGAAGTCTACCTGCTTGCTTGTTCCAGGTAGAGTTGATCTGATCCAGGCATATGCCTCCTTGCACTTCACTGCTGGTGGGCCCCGCGTGTCTTCTGCACTTTGCCTCACTCACCTGTAGATTGGTTGGGTTTATGTCTCAACAACCCTGTATTTTGGGACTTGCCCAATTATCAGATTCCAACTATTTTTCAAAATAGCACAAATGGGTGTAGGAGTTTCCAACCCTCATATAATTTGAAGTGGGGGAATGGCTAAGGAGGAGAGAAACTCCTACTCAGTAGGCCGTATGCGCCGCGTAGTTTCCCTTGGAAGAAAATTCTCTGTAGAGGAGGCCGACTCCACCTGACTGTTCTTGGGAGAGACTCGGTGGTGAGTCTAGTTGTATTTAATCTCTAGGAGTAATAGGGAGAGGGCAGAATACGACTTCCTTTAAGAATAAAAAGTAGTTGCAGGCAAGTTTGAGTTTCTATTATTTTTTTTAACAACAGTTTATTTTTTCCCTAACGTAGACTTGCATTTTCGCTGGAGGGCCGAGTGTGTGACTCATCTACTTGCTTCTACAAGCTGGTACATAGATCATGCCAGATGCACGCTGGAGTCTGTTAGTTAAGCTGTATGAGATTGCATCACTGGATTTCCTGCAGGCTCTTTAATGGAGTCTTTGTAGAAAATGTGAAATTATTATTATTATTTTTTTAAAGATTTATTTATTTATTTATTTATTTATTTATTTATTTATTTATTTATTAGAGAGCGAGCGAGAGAGAAACAGCATGAGAGGGGAGAGGGTCAGAGGGAGAAGCAGGCTCCCGGCTGAGCCGGGAGCCCGATGTGGGACTCGATCCCAGGACCCTGGGATCATGACCTGAGCCGAAGGCAGTCGCTTAACCAACTGAGCCACCCAGGCGCCCCGAAAATGTGAAATTATTTGCTTATCAACATATCCAAGGAGCATCCACAGCAGAGGAACAAAAAGTACACGACAGGAACTTGAGAGAGAAAATGGCCTTACAGAATCACTGAAGTTCTGTCAGGGGGGAAAAAAAAAACACGGAGTGGGGAGAGGCTTAAAAAAAAAATGGAAATGAACTTTGCAAATAGGAGCAAACCAAAACAATGTTTGGCTGTGGGAATCAACACAAGAGTTTGTGACACAGAAACTCATTGTAGGTACACTTCTTGGTTGTGGATTCAAAAGTGAAATTTGCAATTTCCCCTTTCTCTTTCATGCCTGCCTGGTTCCCCGCCCCCCCCCCCCGTTTCTTCTTATTGTGCAGAAATTCATCAGATCTCATATACTGTCTTAAATTTTCAAAAATCATTATTTTCTTTCAATGTTCAACGTCTAAATAAATAAAGGCACATATTCTTACAGGACTTGTGGGGGGATGAACGAAGAGCTTGTCTTTTCATCCTGTATTTATTTTCAGTTTTAGTGAACAACCTAAAAGGTGTGGTTTGTATTCTCTTCAGCCACACAAAACCCACAAGTTTGCTTTTTGAATGCCCACACATTTTGGGACACAATTCATTTGATTGCTTCTAGTATCCTGAAATTGAAATAAACTGGGGTAGGGGTTGTTTTTCTCTTTCCTCATTTAAAAGACCCATATGCTTTTTTTTTTTTTTGTCTTCCTGATCCTTCCTAAACAATGAAATACGTATGTGGTAGATACCTGGGATACATTTAATTACAAGTTGCGAGTTTTTCTACTGCAGCATATCCATGCTTGGCTAGGTGAACAAAATCAAACACTATTCAGAGCTTCAGGACTAACCAGATTTTTTTGTTGTTACTGTTGTACCAAATATTCCTGGAATATGGAGGAAATTGAAAATGTTATGATTCTGAGATTTTTATTGTCCTGAACATACGATGGACTATTTTATAAATCACTGTTTTGCACCATTTCTGAATGACCCACTAAACTGCTTCCAAGGCCATCTCCCAGGCTGACTTTCATTGTAATTATTTTATGAGGCACTTTTGCATTTGCATGTGTGTTTTTTTTAAAGCACCATCTCTTGGGGAGACTTATTTCTGATTATGAACATAATAAATGGTCCTGAGGAAAAACTGGAAACTAGAGAAAGGTAGATAGAAGAAAAATCACTCATAATTCCAGGATCCTAACACTATATATTTTCTTACAGTTTCTAATAAATGCCTGCATATGAATGTGGTTATAAAAGAGTATACAAATTATGATCCCTTTATTTTTACATCATTCATGCCATTCTGGGTTTTCCATTTAATGCTGTATTATTAGCATTTTACTAGTCTCAATATTCTTCTACATAACACTTAAAGATGAAATCAATCATCTTCTATTTTTATTTAGGTCATTTTGCTTTTTCATTATTATAAATCATGCTTATACATAAATCTTTGTATTTCTGGTTATTACTTTAAAATAGGTTTCTGGAAGTATAAGAATGAAAAGACATAAATATTTTTAGGTTCTTGATTCATAATTTGAAAATGACTTCTAGAAAGATTGTAAAAATTTTTCTCCCAGCAGTGTGAGTGTCACAACATGTCATCAATAAATGAGAATTATAATTTTTTTTGCCTGTTCAAAAGGCGAAATAAAAGTGTATTTTTGTTGTAACTTTCAGTTTCATAATTCATGAAGTTAAACATTTTCTCAGATGTTTATTGATCATTTATACTTTTTATTGAAGATCTGGCTCTTGCCTTAGCTACTACATATGGTTATGTTGTTGTGTTCTAGATGAGGGGACCTTGGGGCTGAGATCCAGCTATGCTTCCCTCTGGCCCCTGCCCAGGGAAAAGAGCACCTTTCAACATCTGCACGAATGCACCATATGGGTTAGCAGTGCCCTTTTCTTATTTTTCACTCATTTGAAAAAAAGAAAAAGAAAACTGTGATGCTGGTATTTTTATTATTGATTTGTGAGAGCTCTTTACACACCTATGATTATTAACCCTTTTGTCAAAATTCTGGCTATCATTTCCCCAACTCCTTGTCATTTAATTTCATGCTTCAAAAAATGTTCAGAGCTTTACATTTTTTGATGTCAGATAATAGAGCTCTTGTGTGTATGTGAGTACTTTCGTGGCTCTCTAATCATGATTTGCAAAACTCATTAAATTTTTTTCCTTTATTTAGCCTTAGTTTTAAGGTTATTTAAAAGACCCTTGGGAAAAAAAGACCCTTGATAAGGTAACTAATTCATACTTAATTGTAAAAACATTAGGATACACAGTTACTTTCAAAACTACCACACAGAGATGTTAACACTACTAACACCTTGACATCTATATTTTTACTGTCTTTGTATATACATACAAATGTGTACAGAGATGAGATAGATCTTAACATATTGTTTAATAACTTATCTTTTAAATTAATATTGATCATGGATAACTTTCCATGATGATATTTTTAATGGCCCCATCGTTCTACATGGAATGGAAAAGTCCAAATTAGCCAGTTCTTTACTCTCATACATTTAGATTTTTTTCTCAGTTTTTTACTATTAAAGTCAATATTTGGATGATTATCCTTAGAGAGAAATCTTCACGTACTTCTTAGTTATGTCCTTGAAGAATGTTGCAATGAATAGACATTCCTGATCAAAGGCATGCTGTTTTTAAAAATGTTTGGTTCATATTTCCAAATTGCCATCCAGATATTTTCTCCTCATTAACATTCCCACCAACAGTGTATCTGAAGGAGAAGGATTCCTCGTTCCTTTCCCAACAATGCATATTATCCTCTTTATAGTCTTTGCCAATTTGATAGGGTGAAAATGGTAAGTTATTTGGGACTGTATTTCTTTCCATTTACTCAAATTGTGTTTTCTATCTCAGGAGAGCTTTATGTATTGTTTTTAATATATACAGTATTTTGACAATCTTTTTTTTTTTTTAAAGATTTTATTTATTTATTTGACACAGAGAGACATAGCGAGAGCAGGAACACAAGCAGGGGGAGTGGGAGAGGGAGAAGCAGGCTTCCCCCCAAGCAGGGAGCCCGATGCGGGGGCTCGATCCCAGGACCCTGGGATCATGACCCGAGCCGAAGGCAGACGCTTAACGACTGAGCCACCCAGGCGCCCAGTATTTTGACAATCTTAAAAGCTTTTGTTGGGATTTTGTAGAGAGTTTAGCATCAGTAAAAAGAGTCTGTTAGCAGAAGGTCCAGCCATGGTCTCTTCTCTCAGTACGAGTCATTGGGTCTGAACTGTCCCTAATTCACAGCACCCATTCTTTGCCAACTAAAGCAACGACCCAGGTCCGCACTCAATCTCCCTAATCAAAGACCACAAGTTCAGGGAACTGCATCAAGGGACAAGGAGCCTGTATCTCCAAGCTGACTGATGATGACCGAGTACAGGATGACTATATTCAAACAACAACAAATAAGTGGTCACCACACACATCTGTTCCACCTTGTGATTTATCGAGTGCCTGCAGGCCAGGCACAGAGCTGGGCACCATGCCAGGTGCCGAGACCACAATGATGAAACAGACTACTAGTGTAAGGTCTGAGAATCTTAAACAATATAATTAGAAAAAAGTAATTTAGAAAAAAAAATGCACATTTGCCTTCCATTTTGGAGGTAATTAGTTGTGGGAAAGTTGGAGGCCGGAAGGTCCAAGATAAGACAAAATAGTGCAAGTCTTCAAATTTTCTGCTTTATTTTGATTTGAAAAGACCTGTCGCTGTTTTTCATTTCTCAGGTATGGCCAGGCTTTCATCCATTCACATTTTGGGGGGGTGGGGGGTGGGGTCTATTATTAGCAGTTTAAGAAACACTCTGGTTGTTTATCTACTATTTAGATATGGGCTATTTAGAATGGAATCACTTTTCAAAGATAAATCTCTAGGGCTCTGTAATTAAACTTTATGTTAAAAAATGCCTCTAAAGCTATGGGGTTAAAACGTGTTTGTATTCTCTGTCATATGCATGTTGCTTGAGGCTTTACAGGTAACATCTGTGGAAACTGGCAATTTCTGGAAATTACTTGGTACTTTTCTAAACTGAGGTATAACATTAAAACATTTAGGACAATTAAAAATTTATTTTAAAAGTGTTGGTGGCATTAAAGCCAGCTGCATTAAAATCAGGAACCCATAATCTGGTTTGTTAATTGTGGAGGCTGTTTTCTTCCATCTTCCTCTTATGGTTAACCTTTTGGATATATAACTCTTTTTTTCCCTAAAGACCTAACAGAGGGCATGAAAAGGAAGATTCAGCTTAATTAGTTTGGCTACTCATTAAGGAGGAAAAAAATATTTAATTCCATTTGAAGGTAGAACTCATTATTTTAAATACATTCTTTGATTATCTAGGATTTCGTGTGATCCATGTTATACTTTCTCCTGTTATTTCAAATTTTCTTGAGGCTGTAAATTTAAGAATTGTTTGATTAGGAAGTCTACCATTTGCAAGGTACAGATAATGGCCTTCCCCCATAAAAATTATAAAGCAGTCTATGCCAGGGAAGGGGAATCTTTAAGTGATTGGTCATATTGCATATTTTTCTCTGTTTTTCCAATCTAACCCTAAAAGTATTTGTCCATGATTTTATGATTTTTTTTCCTAAATATTTTAGTGGCTACAGAGCATTACCTGTGGGTTTGCTGTTATTGACTTAGGTTTAGGTTACATGTGGGCTGTTCCCATAGTTCTTACTGTTATAAAATCATACTTTTATAAAAACCCTTTCAAGATTTTTAGATTGCTTCCTAGAATGAATTTCTATAAGTGGAATTTACTGGATTAAAATGTATGAATATTTTTAAAAATTTCATTACACAATAACTGTATATTTAGGGAGAAAAAAAGACAAATACTCCTTCTATAGTTCTTTCCTACCATTTTCAACAGAATTTTGACGGTCTGTTGTACCGAATTCTAAATGTGTTTCTAGGTATTATATCACATATGAATGTGTGTGTATTTGAGAGTTTTAAAAATATTCATTTTTTTCTACATAAACGATTTTACACGTGTTGTTACATGAGTTTTGATTATTTCATGTCAATCCAGAACACTTTTTTTTTTTTTTAATGCACAGTATTCCACAGTATGAATATGTGCGTGGCTAAAGGATGAATTCATGGAGGTGGAGCAAAGGCTATGCATATTGAAATCTTAGGTTGTTGCCCCAAATTGCTACTTTAATTTATATTCTAATCAATAATGTTTAAATATAACCATTTCTGCCTACCCTCAAGTAATGGGTCTTATTAGTCTTCAAAATTTTTGCTAACATGAAAAATTGCAACTCTTCCCTTACTTTACATTTCTTTACTTCTACTTATTTTTAAAGATTTTATTTATTTATTTGAGAGAGAGCACAAGCGAGAGGAGGGGCAGAAGGAGAGGGAGAAGCAGGCTCCCCACAGAGCAGGGAGCTCAATGAGGGGCTCGATCCCAGGACCAGGAGATCATGACCTGAGCCGAAGGCAGACGCTTAACTGACTGAGCCACCCAGGCATGCCTCATATATTTAAAAGCCATTTATATTTTTTCCCCTGGGGGACTGTTAATGCTCTTTGCCTGATACTCTATTTTGTTGTTGGCCTTTTTTAAAAATGGCTTTGTTGAGGTATAATTGATACACAAAGAATTGCATGTATTTAATGTAACATTTGTACATAATGTACAATTCAGTGAGTTTAGACATATGTAAACACCTGTAATACTGTCACCGTCATCAAGACAAAAGACATATGCAACACCTCCCAGAGGCTTTGGTGTCCCTGCGTGTATGTATGTTAAGAACACAACATCAGATTTACCTTCTTAACAAATGTTGAAGTGCATAATACCATATTGTTAACTACCGGGACTATGTTGTATAGCAGATCTCTAGAATTTATTCATCTAGTATAACTGAAACTTTAAACCAGTTGTATAACAACTCCCCATTTCCCCCTCTCCCCAGCTGCTGGCACCAATATTGTATTCTCTCTTTCTGCGAGCTTGGCTACTTGAGACCCTTCGTGTAAGTGAAATCGTAGAGTATTTGTCTTCCGGCTTATTTCGCTTGGTGTAATGTCCTCCAGGTTTATCCATGTTGTTGAAAATGGTAGAATTTCCATTTTTTTTAAAGGTGAAATAATATTCCCTTGTATGTATACACCACGTTTTTCTTTATCCGTTCCTCTGTTAATGAACACTTGGTTGTTTGCATATCTTGGCTATTGTGAATAGTGACGTGACGAACAGTGAAGTGAAGATACCTCTTCGAGATCCTGATGTCAGTTCTTTTTGATAATATACCCAGAAGTGAGATTACTGGATCACATAGTGCTCTTGGTCTTTTCCTGGTGAATTGTAAAAGCTATGTATGTACCCAGAGATTAGCCTGTTGTCTACCAGTTTGTTATGTGTCTTTTGACTATGTTGCATTTTTGGCTTTGCAGAGATTTTTAATTTTTAGGTAGCTGAATTCATCTTTTTTCTTTTCTTTTTTAAAAAGATTTTATTTATTTATTTGACAGAGAGAGAGCACAAGCAGGGGTAGTGGCAGAGAGAGAGGGAGAAGCAGGCTCCCCCGCTGAGCAAGGAGCCCAATGCGGGCCTGGATCCCAGAACCCTGGGATCATGACCTGAGCCAAAGGCAGATGATTAACTGACTGCGCCACCCAGGCGTCCCTCATCTGTTTTGTTAAATGGCTACTTCTAGGTTTTATGCCTTGCTTAGGAAGGCTTTCTCTGTTCTAAGTTCCAAACAAACAACCCTTCCCCTCCCCCAACACTAGTTTTTTTCCAAATTTTATTCTGCCATTCTATGACTTACGATTTCACATTTCCATTGAAAATTTTGATCCATCGGAATTTACTTGATGAAGAAATGAAGTAGGATTCTTACCTGATTGCGTTTCTAGATGGCCACCCTGTTGTATCAATACCACTTATTGAGTAACACATACTTTCCCCCCCTTAATTTAAAATCCAGCTTTTATCACATATTAAATATCTATGTGTCTTGGGACTGTTTCTTAACTCTTTATTCTGTTCCACTGACTGGACCATTTATGCTTCAGAAGCAACTATGTACCTATTATTTATCTCTATAAAATATTTTCATATCTGAAAGTGCTGTGCCATCTCATTCTTTTTCTTCTTCTTCTTTTTTTTTTTTTAAGATTTTATTTATTTATTTGACAGAGAGAGAATGAGCACAAGCAGGGGGAGCGGCAGGCAGAGGAAGAGAGAAGCAGGCTCCCCCAGGAGCAAGGAGCCTGATGTGGGGCTCGATCCCAGGACCCTGGGGGGATCATGACCTGAGCCAAAGGCAGACTCTCAACTGACTGAGCCACCCAGGCACCCCTCATTATTCTTCTTTTAACATATCTTTCTGGTTATTTTCCCTTCTTTTTCCTTTCATTTTCAATATAAACTTCAGAATCAGCTTCTGTAGTTCTCAAGAAATCCTGATTTGGGAGTGGAAAGGAAGGAAGGGAATACATTAAAATTTAAGGATAACTTTGGTATAGAGTTGATATTTTATTAATTATATGAGTTATTTTTTATTAATTTTGTATCCTTTATTAATTTTAAATAATTTTATTGTTAATGTTATAGCTTCCTATTTAAGAACAAAGTATGTCTTGCTTCATTTATTTAAATCTTTGATGTTTCTCATCAAAGATTTGCACCTTTATTGTTAAGTTTATTTAAAAAATTTAAGTTTTCTCAAGAGTATGTTATCTTTTTGGTACCATATTAAGTGGAATATTTTCTTCCTTTACATGTTTTAGCTGGTTATTTTTATATAGGAAAGATGCTGACTTTTAAATGTTAGTTTGTATCCAGCCACCTTATTTTATTGCCTTTTGCTTGTAATGGTTGTTCCCCTGATTCTCTTGGATCCCAGTCATGAAGTCATAGTTTGTGCAAATGATGTTTATTGATCTCTCCCAATTTGTATACTTTTTATTTTACTCTCATTTCTAAGTGTATCAATCTATCACGATAGAATAATGTTAGCTAATACTAATAGGTGTGTGAGAGTGGACATCCTTGTCTAATATCCTCAGGGTTTCAGCATTAAATATGATCTAGTTTTTGAAAGCTCTTGGTTTTATGTGATCTTGTACCTGACTACCCATCTGAACTCCTCTATTCTAATACCTGTCTATCCATTCATCTCCCTTTCCCCTCTCTCTGAATCTCAGATTGTCCATTAAGTAATTATGTTGTCTGCAAATAATGATTTTTTTCCTCCTTTTCAGTATTTCAGATTTCTTAAATCTTTCTCTTTTATTACATTGCTCAGGATATCAAGTACGATGTTGAAAAGTAGGTAGCAGAGGACATTCTGTAAAGGAAGTGGTTTTAATGTCTCACTTTTCACTCTGATGGTACTGTAGGTTTCTTGGCTCTCAAAAATGATTTCATATTACGTTATTCTCTTGCTATAATGATATCCATTAATACATTTCCTAGTTGTTTTTGGAGCAGTCTTTGTGTGGTCACGATGTAAAAACATACCGACAGATTCAGTTCATCAATATTATTTTGAGGATTTTATAGCTATATTCACCCCAGTCCCACTGCTTACTGGAATTATGACCTTTGTGACCTTGGGTACGTCCCTTAGTCACTCTGTGCCTCAGTTCCTCCTCCATAAAATAGGAATAATAGTAAGAGATCTTGCCTCCCAGCATTGGGATGAAGTATAAGTCCATGGTACATGGTAAACACTCAGTAAATGCCAGCTGTCCTTATCAGCGTCATCGTAATTGATCCTGTTCTCTTTTTACCTGTGTGTGTGTGTGTGTGTGTGTGTGTAGGTGCATGCAGTCTTTTGTGTTTTAATATACATGTTATGCTAGCTGATTAGAATGAGTTGGGAAACTTTCCATGTCTTACTGTGCTCTGCAGTAATTCAAACAATGTTGAAATGATCTATTCCTTGAAGGTTGCCTGTGCCTGGTGAAGGTCCTTGACTAACCTTTTAGTTTCTTGTATGCTTCCTTTGTCTATTCAGGCTTTCTCTACTTGAGGCCAAGTCTTAGCATTTATATTTTCCAGGAAATCATCAGTTTCTGATCTCTTACCGGTGGGATGTCTTCTCATTTCCCACCCTTTTTTTGTTAATCAGATTTTACCTTGCCTATCATTACCTTCACCCCAGCCCTACTCTTAAACACACATTCACACCCATACACAGACACACACAGAGGACAGCTCATCATTGCCTTTATGGATAATTCAACTAGAAAAAAATGGGGCCACAAGAAAAGACTTAGGCAGTGGTTCATGTAGATAGAACTAGAACCAACAGTTGAAAATGAGATTTAGTCTCATTTCAGGTAAAATATACATAAGATTTTGGCTCAGTTTATGTATAAGTTAATTCAGATCCTCCAAGAAGCCATCACTAAGATGAAATTAAATAAGGACTTTATGGGGGCGCCTGGGTGGCTCAGTCGTTAAGCGTCTGCCTTCGGCTCGGGTCATGATCCCAGGGTCCTGGGATCGAGCCCCGCATCGGGCTCCCTGCTCAGTGGGAAGCCTGCTTCTCCTTCTCCCACTCCCCCTGCTTGTGTTTCTGCTCTCACTATCTCTCTCTGTCAAGTAAATAAATAAAATCTTAAAAAAAAAAAAATAAGGACTTTATGAAGGGAATGCCTTATCCCACGGTCCTCTGAGGGGGTGTAGGGAGGCCACTGGATAAGGCAGGGAGACCCCCAGGCCTAGAGGCAAGTCTGACTCTGAATGTGGGAGAGAGGGGGGAATTAGGTCCACGGAAGTTTCCTCAAAGCCTTAGGAGTCCTCTAGGAGCAGTCTGCACCTGCTTTAGCACCTAGGCTGAGTTTAGTCATTGGCAGGGGGCTGTCCATGGGAGGCCTGGCTTCAGTGGCTGCTGGGCCCTTGTCAGTTCTCTCTAGGGTGCTGGAGGTCTGCAGGGTGCCCTTGAGTGACTGTCACAGAGTAAAAGCTTCCTAACAGTGAGAGCTTTCTAGCAGTGGAATGAATCGTTTTATAAGGTAGAGACTTCTTACTAGAGGTGTTTAAGCAGAAGGATGTTGAGTGCAAGGGTGGGGGGTGTTTACATTAGAGAGAGTCTCTGTCCTCCTGTCCCCCATCCCCAACCCTTCTTTTTCTCTCTCCTGTTCTTCTTCTCTCCTTCTTCTACTCCCTGCTCTTCCCATCTTCATCCTTCTCATCCTCCTCCTTTCCTCTTTCTTTTGTCTCTTTCTGTCTCGTCTCTCTCTGCACACACACACACACACACACACACTCATGATCGCACACGCGGTTGGGGTGTATGTAACCACTCTTCCTACTTCTTAAGCTTTGTTTACAAATAAAAAATTTCTTTTAATATTGAAATTAAACACATCAGCATCCTGCTGCCTTCCCCCTCCACTCAGACTGCCCTTCTCCCCCCTCTCTCTCCCAGGGTCCTGTCTCTTCATTAAGTTCATGAATCCTGCAGCTTACTTGGGTCAAGGTTTCAGTCCTGGTTCACAACAGAGTCAGGAAAATAATACTGTTAAAATGGGGCCAGGGAGCCTCCATCCCTTCTGCCCTTTTTGCTCTTGCTGTCCTTCAGAGTCACTGTTGAAAACTAAGGTGTATTGTTAGTTGGTCATTAAATGTTCAGGTTTTGATGAGAGGCAGTTTAAGGGTTTTCATGTACACCCTTTATCCCCCTGAGAGGCACCTATAGTGCTAGAAGCTGGGATAGGAGAGGTTGCCAACATCAAACAGGAGAACATGCAAATCGCACCCAAGGCATCAGCCTGATGGTCCCCTCTCCTTCTGGTGAGGCTCCCATTAGAAACTGCTGGTGGGGGCGCCTGGGTGGCTCAGTTGGTTAAGCGATTGCCTTCGGCTCAGGTCATGATCCTGGAGTCCCTGGATCGAGTCCCGCATCGGGCTCCCTGCTCAGCAAGGAACCTGCTTCTCCCTCTGACCCTCCCCCCTCTCATGTGCTCTCTCTCCCTCGTTCTCTCTGTCTCAAATAAATAAATAAAAAAAAAATCTTTAAAAAAAAAAAAAAAGAAACTACTGGTGGGGCACCTGGCTGACTCAGTCAGTAGAGCATGTGACTCTTGATCTTGGGGTTGTAAGTTCAAGCCCCACATTGGGTACAGAGATTACTTAAAAAAATAAAATAAAATATAAAAAGAAACTTCCTTAAAAAAAAAAAAAAGAAACTCCTGGTATCTCTTACCAGCTGCCTGGCATTGTGATCACTTCAGTCTCCCAGGGATGGCTTAATAATTTCAAACCTTAAAATGTTAATGTTAATAGCCAGTGTAGATCGAGTGCTTACTGTGCCACAGGTAGTAGTCTAAGTGTGCTACCTGAATCAACTCAATTGTTTCTCAGATCAGACCTCTGAGAGTTGATGGAAAAATGGGGCACAGAAGGGTTAAGTGATTTGCTCAGTGTGCCAGAGCTAACAGGCAGCAGAGCTGGGATAAGAAGCCCTGTGGTCTGTCACCACTTCTGAATTTAGTCATCATGCTTCCTTGCCTTCGAAAGGGAACAGGCTAGGGGTCCTGATCCCTTTCTCAGGAGGTTCCTGGGCCCACTCACCTACTTTATTTCGCCAGAAACTTGGTAGTTTAGTGGGTGAAAACTGGCAGTCATGGGCTGCTTCTGGGCTGCAGACATGCTTCATATGATCCACATGGTGTTTTTGTAACATGTATTTTTAATTTTTATCAAAAAAATGTATTTAGTTTAAAATACCTAATAATACTAAAAAGATGTGTGAAAAATAGCAGTTTCCTGAGACCCATTCTCCTCCCTGGATTCTGGTCTCCAGAGGCAACCATGCTGAGCTTTCCCTTTGTACTCAGTTCTGTGTGTCTCAGTAATAAATACTGCCATTTCTTCATCTATCCATTTTAGGTATTATCTATTGACTTCCAACCAAGCAGATTTTTTTTTGCAAGCCAAAATCAAAAACAGTGTTATTAATTCTGGTGTCTCTGAAGCAAAGGAAGGAAGGAAGGAAAAGGAAGAGAAAGGAAGGAAGGGAGAGAGAGAGAGAAATAAAGAAAAGAAAAAAAAAGAAAAGAAAAAAAGGAAGGAAGGGGAAAGAGAGAAGGAGGGAGGGAGGAAGGAAGGAAGGAAGGAAGGAAGGAAGGAAGGGAGAAAGAAAGAGGAAGGAAGGAGGAGAGAGAAAGAAAGAGGAAGGAAGGGAAGGAAGGGAGAGAAAGAGGAAGGAAGGAAGGGGGAGAGAGGGAGAGAGAAAGAGGAAGGAAGGAAGGGAAGGAAGGAAGAGAAAGGAAGGAAGGAAGGGGGAGAGAAGGAGAGAGAAAGAGGAAGGAAGGAGGGAGGGAGGGGGAGAGAGAGAAAAAGAAATAAGAAAGAAAGAAAAGGAAGGCAGGAAGGGAGAGAGAAAGAGAAAGAGGAAGGAAGGAAGGGGGAGAGAGAAAGAGAGAGGAAGGAAGGGGGAGAGAGAAAGAGAGAGGAAGGAAGGGAGGGGGAGAGAGAGAAAGAGGAAGGAAGGAAGGAAGGAAGGAAGAGGGAGAGAGGGAAGGAAGAAAGGAAGGGAGGGAAGGAAGAAAGGAAGGGAGGGAGGGAGGGAACTTCCACATTTCAGACCCACGTCCAGGTCAAACGGCTGCCCCTGCAGGGAGAGCAGGCCCAGGGGCCAGGTCAGTCCTGACCAGGGCTCCGAGGGGAAACAGCCATGGGTTTGGCTTCTCAGGCCTGACTGGGAGGCTGCCTGCTTTAGTTCGGGGAACCCAGGCTCTGGACTAAGAAGAGAAACGAGTCACGGTCAGAGGTCTGGACTGCTGCGTTCTGGTGCTCTGGCTGTAGCGAGAAGTCAAGGTTCCCATGGGGAAGCCAAAGCCACTCAGTTCCACGGTGCCGCAGAGAGGGCCAGAGGCCAGGGCTACTGAATCCTGCGTTGGCATCTGGAGGGCACTAGGCCCCTCGCAACTCAGGATCCGGCAGAGGCTGGGCAGCCTGGCCTTGGGCTCCTCAGCAGGGTCAGGCCACTCTCAGGACCCTGCTGTCCAAGCCGGCGCTGTCCGGGGCTGCTCCAGGAGGTGAGCCGCCGGTGCTGATACCTGGGCTGAGGCAGAGGTCTAGGGGCGCCTGAGATTTGGGGATGCCTCCTTTGGGGCCCCCTGAGGCAGGCTCCCCCTCAGATTCTCCCAGCCCCTTCTGGCCCTCAAGGCTCCACCTTCCCACGGGGACCCTCAGAACTGCGGAGACCAGGATCGGGCGGCCCTGAAGGCCGGAGCCCCTCAGTGGGGCCCAGAGAAGCAGGGAGCAGGCCAGGGCCCCGAGGGGGCGGCCGCTGCAGCGCGGAGGAGGGCGCGGGGCCCAGCCAGGGCCTGGTGGCCAGCCCCTGAGGGGTGTGCCTGGGGGGTGAGTACTACCGAGAGAGGTCAGGCGGCCTCCACCGCAGCCCCCGCCACCCTGGCGGCCCGCTCACAGCCCTTCCGGAGCCTGTCCAGGCAGGCCGTGGCCGCCGTGGCCGCCGTGGCCGCCGTGGCCGGGCGCCGAGGAGCGGTCACGAGGCGGTGGCGGCGCCCGCAGGCCTGCGCACACGCCGCCGCCACCGCCCCGTGACCTCCTGTGACCCGGGCTGTGGCGGTGGCGCCTGCGCACGACGGGCGGCGCGCGCGGCTGCTGGTGCGGTGCTCCTCCCAGGTTGGCTCCCGCGCAGCCTCCGGAGGCCTCTGGAGAAGGGGTGCAGGAGTGGAGGTACGTTTATCTGCCATCGTCCTTGACTGATAGTGTGGTTAGATACGGAATTCTTTTTCCTCAGAATTTCAAAGCACTGCTTCAGTTGTTGCTAGATTCCGAAGAGGCTGACCCTTTGCGTGTGACTTTTTTCTCTCTGGAAGTTTATAAAATCATCTTCATATTCTTGGTGTTCCGGAATTTCATGATAAATGCCTTAGTGAGGGCTCACCCCCCCCCCCCACCCCCCACTTTTGGACTAGGTATTCCATGGACTTTTTGATCTGGACATTCAGGTCCTTCTGTTCCGGAGCATTTTCTAATGTTATTTCTGTGGTAATCCCTTTCCATTAAGTTCTCTTTTCTCATTACGGAATTCATACTATTTTCACGCCGGGCCTCTTGGACTGATTCTCCACTTGGCTCACATTTCCCCTCCTATTGTCTATCTCTGTCTTTTTACTCTGCTTTCTGGAGTTGCCCTCATCTTCATCATCCAAACTTCCTGTAGAATTTTTGACATTTTAGTCATACTTTTTTTTTTTTTTAGTTTACAAGAGTTCTAGCTTGCTTTTTTTTTTCCCCCAACAGCCTCCTCCTTTTACCACATAGATGCAATAACCTCTTTTTATCACCCTGAGGATATTACATTTATTTTTCTGTAGATTACATTTATTTTTCTTTGTTTTTTTTTTGCAGCATCTCTATTACCTGGAACTTCTTGTTTGTGTTTTCATTGTAGCTTGCTTCTGTGTTGACCTTCATGATTCTTGCCTCTCCGTTGAGCTGTTCAGTGGCTCCGGATTTGATGGCTGAGTGCAATAGCTACTCAGTGGCTGGCTGGAAGCTGTATGTGGGGGGTGGAAGGGAGGGCAGCAATGGGCCAGCTCTCTGACTGGCTCATTTCCCTGGGGGATGACCAGGCAGTGCCTTTTCTTTGGGTTACCCCAAAAGTCAGTATCTCTAGGTCTTTACTCTGGGACCAGTGACTGTCTCCAGAGAAGGACCGTCTGCTTATAAGTAAGGGGATGGGACTTCGGAAACTGGTGGGGTGAGGGGAATCTCATGGTTTATTATGTTGTCTTGTCATGCAGTCCCTCTGTTTTCATTCAAGGGCCTTATCTCTCTTTGGTGCTTGGTGCCCCCAAACCCAGGGCCTTTTGGGTTCAGTATTACCAGAGAATTAACCTTCCATCCATGCTAAGATGTCAGAGAGGTAGATGCCTGGCTACTGGGGTGGAAAAAGAGATTTAGGGAGGGGGAGGTTCACTCTTCTATGTACTTTTAACCCATCTTCCTATTTTCAGCCACTCCCCACACGCCTACATTCCAAGATCCCTAATGCTTCCAATTCCTCAGGCTTTCCTATTCTTTGGTACTGCATGACTTGCTTCTTGTATATCCCTCTGCATGCATTTAAGCTTCATTTACTCCACTATGCTGGGGCAGTTGCCACTCTTCTAATTTACTTCTTGCTCTAATTAATTGATTATCTGATAGGCTTTTGCCTCCTCTCCCAATTCTTTGATCTTTTTAACTACCATTTTAATGGGGTTTCGGATAATATATTCAACCTGCCATATTTAACCAAAAGTCTCTTAGCACTCTTTCAATGCTATTTCCTTTTTCTTCGTTTGGTGTTCTACTTCTGGGATATTTATTATCTCCATATTTGTTCCTCTTTGTCCCTGATTATCTATAATCTAGTGACTCTAATTTCTGTCTCCCTTCTGCATTCACTGTGATTATCTCAAGCCTTTCCTGGGTCATTAATTCCATTTTCAGTTCTCTTTTTGTACTACTAATGCTGTTGTTTTGGTCTCCTCTTTTCTTAGCTCTGCAGTTTCCCATTCTACCTAATTCTGTTTTGCCATCAACTTGTACTTTTGTTTTATTGAATTCATGTTCTTATTATGTTTTATAGTAGAAAGCAACTTAAGGGAATTTTATTCTTTTTTGGGGGGAGGGGTTAGTTCAGTTTTCTTATGCATGCTATGTTCTTTCATTATTTGTTTGATATCCTGTAGTATTTTTTGCCCTATTTCTATGCCATTTCTTTTGTTCATGCTTGAGATGTTGTACTTGAACCTTGTTTTATCATATTGTAGTCAAAATGAATGATTTCTTTAGTGTCTTCCCACCATCTGAGACCTGTTCGCATGCCCTTTTAAAGCCACCCTGAAGCCTGAGCCCTTGAAGATGTAGCAGGATGGAAAAGCTCAGCTTGGCCTTGTGTAGCCTGTGAATAACTTGGTTAAATGCTCTGTGTGGCATTGACTCTACCTCTGTAGGAAGGCCTCCTTTTCCTGTGTGTGGGGGGTGCCTTTGGGTTTTAGGTCAGAGCCCTACTTGGCCATGGAGTACCGGGGCCTCTTCTTCCTACCAGAGAAAGTCATCCTAGTTGTTCACATCTCTCATTTCCGTTCTCACTCCCGTCAGTCACTTGGGTTAAAAGAAAAGCGTACCTGAAGTGTTGGCACCATTGTTAGGAATACTAACAGTGGAAAATTGTCATGAACTTCATCTAGAGCTTTTAATGGTCTCTCTGCCCCTCCCCCAGTTTTCCCTCCTTCAGAGAGTTCTTACTGGATTTATCTACCATTTTGTTTTCAGTTCTGTTAAGTTCCTCTTCACTACTGAGAGTATTTAGCACTCGTCAACCTAACCCCTCTGGCTAGACCAGAGCCCCCAGGCAACAGAGTTGGCAGAGAAAGGGTCCAGACAGCTGCCGCAATAATCTCCGCAGGTCACAAAAGCTACCAGGACAAAAGACTGTGCTGACTAGCACTCCGGTGACCTCTTTCTTCCTGTCAAAGAAATCAGGGTGTGCACTGTATTTGATTGAATTCTGCAGGACACTTTTATTGGGCAGTATTCTAACAGCTGTTGGGGAATCTGTGTAATTTTTTAAAATGCTCACTTTCCTCAGCAACAAGACAGACAAGATGAGGTCTTCACAGAGGGTCGGATAATATCAAAATTACCACATTGACATTTGTCTTTTCTTCAGACTTTCAGGTATGTTTGAAGTAGTCTTTTACAAGCTTTACAAGCATTGTAATTAAGCAGCTACAGTTCCTAGAAAGTTTTATGTCTCCTGCAACCCCACCTCTCTTTCTAGCTGGCTTAGCATGAGTTCGGCTAGCATCTACACAATATGACTAAAGTCAGGAACTAGAACTGCACATTTTCATGCAGCAGTGATACCAGGTAGAAGAGGTAAGGCAACTCAGATTCACCAACACCTTGCTTATTCACACTGACCCTGTCATGTGGCCAGCAGAAGAGTCCCAAGTGTCTTCAGAGTCTTAGATGTTCTAGAGCTTCCAGGCTCAAGATGATCCTCTTATTCATAATGCAGGGTTAGCCCCTGCGATTTCATGCTTTGTCTGTAATATAGCATGCCCTCTCTGAACTCTCTAGTACATCTTCCCTCCTCATTATCACTTGTTAAACTTCCACGTGACTTTTCCCATTAGAAAACATACTTTGCTGGGGCACCCAGGAGTAGTGCCCACACAGCCTCCTCTTCCCTTGGTGGAGCTCCACCCAAGTTCCAGTCACTCCTCATGTGTTTGGTCACAAGAACATAACCAGTTTGCAGGCTCCTGATCTTTATCTTAGGTATTTCTGCTAGTGCCTCCCTGCTAGTCACTGAAACAACTTATCCTTCTATCAATATCCCTTCAATACAGAATAATTCACTCTTAGCCAACCACAGTTACCTATACATAGTTGAGATCATTCTGTGTTTCTTTTCGTCTTTTCTCCCAGACTAGAAAGACCCCAAGGTCTTTTCATCTCTGCTAAAGTCTGATGGTGGAGGTAATAATTTATCTCAAAAGATTTTCCCAAGCTATTATTCACCTGTCCTTGGGCTTCTCTCCATATTAGGGAGATATTAGTGAGATTGCTCCATAATTTGTTGCTTTAACTTCTGTCTCCTATATTGCTCTGGGTGAGGCACATTGGTACCAGAACCTTTTGTTTTTCTCTTTAGCACCATCTGTTGGACTGTATGACATGGCATTGTGCTCCCTCACTGGTGAATTTTTGAGACACACACACAGACATGCTACTTTTTGTCCATTTTTGTTAGGTCTTATGAGAGAGAGGGTTTGTATTGCAGCCCAACTTCTGTGTGTTTAACTTGAAATCCCTACACGTTTTTAATGTTTAAATGGTCAAAGTTACCTATTTTTTCTTCATAGATTCTTCCATTGTTTCTCTGCTTAACAAATTCTTCCCAAATCCAAGAGCAGATTAAAGATTCTTCTGTATTTTTGTATGTGTGATTGAATACTAAACTGCACTTAAAAATTGTCGGGAATTTATTGTAATGGTCAAGTAAGAGTCTAACAACACAGACAGACAAATAAAACACCTCATCTGCTTGTCCCAGCATTATTTATTGCAAGAGAAATTCTTTCAGTCCCCTTCCTTCCTCCTTCCCTCCATCCCTCATTCCCACTCTTCTTCATTTCTTTTCCTTATTCTTCTTTTCTTTTCCTCTTTTTCTTCTCTTTTTTTCTTTTTCCTTCCTTCTAAAATTTCTTTACATGTATATAATTTTATACACGCACATAATTTGCATAAATGCACAGTGTGATTATATTATACATAGTGTTTTTTGTGCCTTTCTTGCTTTCCTTTTCTTGCTGCTTCTTTCTGCACTCTTCCCCTTCACCCATATCACACACCCCAACCCCTAAGTGTGTTTATGTAAAGATACATGTGTGTATATATGTGCATATTAATATTCATTCACATAATGTGTACAACTTTAAAATTAGAGTGCCCTTTAAAACTTCAAGCACAGAGGAATACCTGAGTGCCTCTGATAATTTTCCAGAAGAGGAAAAAAAGTAATTGGGTCTTATTTTTCTGATAGTGTTCTCAGAAGCCCATCTAAACTCTAATAAGGCAAACCAAAGTTTCACTGGTTTTTATTATTTCCAGCATTTTTATTTTAGGTGAAGTTTATTACAAAGTAAGGCCTACTTATTTTCCCTATTTTGTTTTAGAGGAGGAACATCCTGTGTCATCAGTATGTTTAGTATGGACTTTGTATGGGCTTTCTCATTACTTCTGTGTGTAACATTTCTGGGTCTGTAATCCTTTTCCGTATCTATTAAGGATAGAGGTGTAGTCTAACGTTTTTATTATTGAGTATTTCTGTTAATTTTGAAGCATAAGAACTAATTCACGTGTTATGTGAGATTACAATTTGAGTCAGATGTGATACCTATGTGCACAAAGATGGTGAAAGTGAAGACTTGCACCTAAATAAAGAATAAGGCATAAACTATTGAATGCCTTGAATAAACAAAAGGGCCATGAAATCTTAAGGCAGACCCTGTAAAATGATTTTTTTCCTGTTAGGAACGAAATAATCCTTAATTTATCTCTTTACTGGACCATTTCAGTGGCCTCCTTCTTGATTTCCTAGCACTTCTTTTCTTTTTGATCCATCTACTGCAGCCCCAGTGATCTTTATAAAACACACATTTGAGGGGTGCCTGGATGGCTCAGATGTTAAGCGTCTGCCTTTGGCTCAGGTCATGATCCCAGGGTCCTGGGATCAAGCCCCGCATAGGGCTCCCTGCTCAGCGGGAAGCCTGCTTCTCCCTCTCCCTCTGCTCCTGCTTGTGTTCCTTCTCTCACTGTGTCTCTCTCTGTCAAATAAATAAAATCTTCAAAAAAGAACCCAAAAATATACATTTGATCAAGTTGTTTCATTGCTCAAGACCCTATCTACCTATGCCATGCACTTAGAAAAAAGTCAAAAATTCTTGAATTAAATGACAAATCCTTGCATAATCTGGCTTCTGCCTATCTGTTAGGCTTCACCAGACCCTGCTTTCTTCCTTGTTGAAATGTTGCAGTCCAGATACACACTGCTCTTGATTTAGTTCCTCGACTGGGAGAAGATCCATCCTGCCTCAGGGACCTTGCACATGCTGTTCTTGCAGTGCCCTCCTTCATTTCTCCTTTTCTTTTTTTTCCATCTGACTGATTTCTCCTCCTTCGAGTCTCACTTTTTTTTTCCTAGCGAGAGAGAGTGAGTGGGATTGGGGGGAGAAGGGAGGGGAAGAGAGACAGAGTGAATCTTTTTTTTTTTTTTTTAAGATTTTATTTATTTATTTGAGAGAGAGAGCATGAGCGTGGGGGGCGGGCAGAGTGAGAGGGAGAAGCAGACTTCCTGCTGAGCAGGGAGCCCAGTGACACATGGCTGGCTCCCAGGACAGTGAGATCATGACTTGAGCTGAAGGCAGATGCTTAACTGATTGAGCCATCCAAGCACCCTGGGACAGAGAGAATCTTAAGCGGGCTCAGTGCTCAGCACAGAGCCTGACGCGGGGCTCAATCTCATTATCCTGAGATCATGACCTGAGCTGAAATCAAGAATGGGACATTTAACTGACTGAGCCACCCAGGCATCTCAGAATCTCAGTTCCCCAGTAACCCAATCCTAAACAGTCCATCTCAATCTAAACTAGGGTCTGTGTTAGTCTGCACTTTCTGAGATGAAGACTCGAAGGTGGGATTAAACATGCAAGGATTTTATTAGGGCAACCACCTGTGAGAAAACATGGGGAGGGAGCTGGCAGCGATGGGAAGGGCTGTGAGACCCCCAGGCAGATATGGTCCCCAGCAAAGAGAGAAGGAAGGAATGTTGAGTGGAAGCCTGCAAGACTCCTCTGCATTCTAAGGAAGGTTCGGCAAGGCCAGGGGAGTCTTCAAGCCAAAGTCAGCCATAAGAGGAGTCCCCTGCCTTCCAGGATTGGGCCTGTCCTAGTAGTCCTGCCATGTGCAGTGACTGGCTAGGAGCAGCCCATGAGGAAGCATGGCCTCCACACAAATGTCATGGTAGATTTCGGAACTGGCAGTGGGCTCCTTGATCATTGTGCTTTCTGGAGTGGGAGGACTGCGAAGTGTTTGTGGCCCCCACAGGATTCACATGACACCTTCTCTCATGGCACCCTCTGCGTTTTCTTCATTAACCTTGTCACATCTGCAGTGATACATTCATCTGCAAAAGCTTCACCAGGGCAGAGACTGCGTCTGTGGTTTTCATCGCTGTATCCCAGTAGTCAGAGCAATACCAGCCCATAGTTGGCACTCAGTTTAGCCTGTCAGTCAATGTTGTCTTAATTTCGTGGTTTATAAATAGAAGTGCCTCTGTATATGACATACATGCCTTCCACAATCCAATTTTCTGTTCCATCTTTATACCTGTTCTCCTATATCTAAGGATTGGAGCCTATTGTGGAAAAAGGACCTCAAGTGCGAGCACTGGGATTAGATTTTTGTTGGCTTCTCGTGGAAGCTCTGGTGATAAGATTACTGGAAGGAAGTCAGGCAAGACGGAAGGAAGGAAGAAATAGCCGGTATTTTCTTACTTGGTCGGTGCTTGCCGCCTGCACCTAGGTCACTGCCTGTTGCACAGTAGGAGCTCAGTAAAGGTTTATTCAGTGAATTGAGGGAGAAATTAAGGGCAAGGGTGTGGGTGGAGGAGGGAACCTTTTTGCTAAAGGTGGATATAGTTTTCACTTTATCCTCAAATAGAAGTGTTTATGTGTCCACAAAGCACTACAAATTTGCCAGTAGTGTATCTGTCTTCCTGCAACTTGTCCTCTAATCATTTTGATGTTAGTAAAGACACCTGTGCAGTCCTAGAGAAGTGATAGGATCTTTTTGGACCTCAGTTTCCCCATTGGTAAAACGAGAAGTTTGTAGTGGGTAATGATGAAGATCTCTTTCAGCACTTACATGTTGTGACTCTCTTCACAAACATGGAAACAAGTTTTACCTCAGGCCATCGGCAGTCCTTACAAATACATAATCTGTACCTCTGAAACAAATAATACATTATATGTTAAAAAAAAAGAAGAAGAAGAAGGTAGCAGGAGAGGAAGAATGAAGGGGGGAAATCGGAGGGGTAGATGAACCATGAGAGACGATGGACTCTGAAAAACAAACAGGGTTCTAGAGGGGAGGGGGGTGGGAGGATGGGTTAGCCTGGTGGTGGGTATTGAGGAGGGCACATTCTGCATGGAGCACTGGGTGTTGTGCACAAACAATGAATCATGGAACACTACATCAAAAACTAATGATGTAATGTATGGTGATTAACATAACATAAAAAAACCCAAATACATAGATAATGTAGATTATATCTAGTTCCAAGTAGTTTTGGAACAAACTGCATAAAATATGAGATTCTTTTAAAAATGTCATTTCTCTTCTTTTTTTTTTATTTTTTTTAAAGATTTTATTTATTTATTTGAGACAGAGAGAATGAGAGAGAGAGAGAGCACATGAGAGGGGGGAGGGTCAGAGGGAGAAGCAGGCTCCCTGCCGAGCAGGGAGCCCGATGCGGACTCGATCCCGGGACTCTGGGATCATGACCTGAGCCGAAGGCAGTCGCTCAACCAGCTGAGCCACCCAGGGGCCCTAAAAATGTCATTTCTCTTCTAAGTAGACCTTTTGGTCACAAACTGGAAGGGTTCACAGGGTAGAAATCTATTCTTGAAAGGAATCAGAGGGAGCTTTTCCATTTGGGTGAAGAGGGAAAGGTGCACAGTAGAAGCCTCATGCTTTGGAGCGACGAGTCAAATAAACATTGCTGTGACCAGCTTTTATGTGTGAAGCAGAGAAAGGGAAATAAAGAATTCTGGATGCCACAAAGAGGAAAATGCCCAACTTATTAGTTCCCTAAAGCTAATTCCTTCAGTCCAGAACTTCTCTATCAGCTGGATGGTCTTTTCTTCCATTTATATTCAGTTGCATAAACAATATTAAATAAAATCTACTAAATAGAGACAAATCACTCACAGTTCCACCTGCAAATGTTGTTTTTATTTTTCTAATTCATAACCTTATTTACTTATTGACACACACTTATTTGTTTAAACACTGTTTTTTTAAAAAAGATTTTATTTATTTGAGAGAGAGAGAGCACGTGTGCATGCACACGAGCAGGGAGCAGGGGCAGAGGGAGCAGGGAGCCCGATGCGGGGCCCATACCAGGACCCTGGGATCATGACCTGAGCCAAATCATACTCTTAACGGACTGAGCCATCCAGACGCCCCTAAAACAAGATATTCAATATACTTTTAAAGCAGCCGCTCTCCTATTACTTCTCAGATATTTCATTTGAACTTGGTCTTATTCTTTTTTTTGTCTTAGTGAGCAAAATGAATACTACCTCTAATAATCCAAAGTGATGAAGTAATTAGAATGAGAGTTTTCTCACCACGAAGATGTTTTCTCAGATAAACTTTTTAAAGATTTTATTTGTTTATTTGACAGAGAGAGAGATAGCAAGAGCAGGAACACAGGCAGGGGTAATGGGAGAGGGAGAAGCAGGCTTCCCGCTGAGCAGGGAGCCCGATGCGGGGCTTGATGCGGGGCTCGATCCCGGGATCATGACCTGAGCCCAAGGCAGATGCTTAACGACTGAGCCATCCAGGCGCCCCATCAGATAAACTTTTTTTTTAAAGTTTTAATTTAAATTCCGGTTGGTTAACATACTGTGTTAAATTAGTTTCAGGTGTACGATATAATGATTCAGCACTTCCATACCTCATTTCTTAGTGGCATAAATTTCATTTCCATGATCTGAAATTATTTATGATGAATTTAACATTTTATTGGTTTATTTGATACTCTGATTGCTGTGTCACTTTTCTTCCCTACCCATGAATGTCTTTTTTTACTTTGAATCGAGGTATAATTCTTTCAAAGGGGATGTATGAGTAGAATAGGTTTTGGATCGTTTCATGACCAAACATGTCTTTATTTTGCCATCACACAGAATTGATCTTTTGCTGTGTTCACAGTTCCACGTTCAGATTCCTGTGTTTTCTCTTGTCTTGAAGAATTTAGTGATGCAGACGAAAAGATGACTGGTTGACTGTTCCTTGTTTTTCTGGAAGTTACTTAGTTTTTTTTCCACTTGCAGCATTTTCCATTTAATTTTTAACAAAGAAGTTTTGCAGGATATGGATAGATGTGTGTCTTTTTATTATCCTTTCCAGCACTCTGGAGCCTTTCATTTTCAAGACTCAAGTTTTTCTTCAGCTGGAGAACATTTTCTTCTATTATTTTTCTGATTACTTATTTTTCCTTTTCATCATCTTCATTGCTTTCTGCTGTCACTCTTGAACAAATCGAACATTATACCCCTAAATCTATTCTGTATGCCTTTTAACTACATCTCATAGTTTCCTTTTTTTCTTTAAAAATTGGCAAAATTCCTTGCTTTGATCTCTTAGGTTATTAGTTTTTTTTCTCTTTTCAATTTAACCCTCGTACAATTTTTTTTTTAATTTCTGAAATTATGTATCTTGTTTTGTGATTATTTCCTTTTCATAGTAACCTGCATTTGCTTTGTAGGTGCAGTATCTTTTTTTAACATTATTTTTTGTATCCAACATTAATTATTTTCCTCATCGATAAGCTGTTTTATTCATCTTGGGGTTCTTTCATTCATGTTAGGTTTCCTTAAATATCTAATGATCTTTAGTTCTCCTATTAAAAGTGAAGAGTTTAACTACTCACCTATCAGAGCTGGCGGGGTTTGTTAGCTGAGTGGAGTGCACTCTTCCCAGGGTGGGCTCTTTTCTTTAGTGGAAGGAGTGGCCACAGGTGCTGAGGGTACCTGGAAGATTCCTTCGTGTATGTACAAGTGAGGTCCAAGGGGGTAAGGTGGGGATTGAAAACATTAGAGGATTTTCCTGTTTTAAGCTGAATTTTTTTTCTTTGTTTCCATTTGGTAGTTTGAAGTTACTCTAGGCATTTAACCAGGTTATTTCTCTCTCTGGTCCTAGGGCTACCCAAAGGCTGACTCCTTCTATATTTAAGAAGTAAATGCTGGGGTGCCTGGGTGGCTCAGTTGGTTAAGCATCCAACTCTTGATTTCAGCTCAGGTCATGATCTCAGGATTGTGAGATGGAGCCCTGTGTGGGGTTCTGCAGTGGGCATGGAGTCAGCTTAAAATTCTCTTTCCTTTTCCTTCTGTACCCCATCTTCCACCTGGCTCGCATGCCCATGCTCAAGGGCCCTTTCTCTAAAAAAAAAAAAAAGTCAGTGCTGCCTCTAGTTCCTCTGGGTACACTGTGTAGGGACTGGCTTGTTCATGGATGCTGAAGACTCTGCATTACAGTTTTCTGGGCTCAGTGGGAAAACCAGTTCTCACTTTCACGTTAACCCCTTTTGCACCAGAGTTGGGGTGCAGCCTTCTTGATTTTGGTTTCTCCTGTATTCCAATCTCTTTTGCTTTCTGTCTTCTAGAATTGCACTAAAATTTCTGTTTCCACGTTGGTTATATACATGATTACTTCTCTCACTTCAGGGAAATCTTTAAGATAGAAGTACACGCATGGAATGATTTGAGATGGAAGTCTGTCCTGCAGCCTTTAAAGAGGCTTTTGTATTTTGTTTTTTTCTCCTAGAGATTTGAGTATGGTAAGTTCCTCCAAAGAATTGATTCTCTTTTTAACTTGTAAAATTAATTTGGTTTGAAAATGATTTTTTCCTTTAAAAATTGTATTTTGGGTTGCTATCTAAATATAGTGTGTCTAAATATTCTAATTATTTAATTTATATTTCTATCATCTCAGTTATTTAACATTTCTCACGGGACATTTAAAAACAGATGGCCTGTAGCTATGTCAAGCTGAAGATGAATAAGGAGGAATTGCTACCCTTCCTCCCTCCCCACTAATTTATTTGTGGTGCCGGATATGATATGCAGTCTGCAGAATGTTTTAGTACCTTGGAATTCTACAAATAATTTAAACATGTTGTCTTTATTTTCAAGGACCTTATTGACTTCCCTTTGCGCAATTTTTCTAGTACTCTGATTTCGGACATCCTCTCATTTACTTCTGTGTAAGAAATCCCTTGTCATATTGGACTGTTATATCCAGACTGTTTTCTAGTTCCCTCTTTTCAAGTGACTTTTTTTTCTGATTATGAAAGTAGAGCATAGTCAAGAATTGGCAAAAGGGAAAGATGCTTAAGAGTTCACACTCTGGGATGCAGTCCTGGTGTAAACAGACTGCCCTGTGACCCTGCGCAGATGATTTAGCACTTCTGGCTCGATGTGTTCATATGTGCAAAGGGCATCATTACCATGCCTGACTTTAAGGCTGTTGTAAGGGATAAATGGTTAACCCATGTTAGGGGCTTAGAAAACTCATATCTGGCACATGGGAGGTGCTTAGTAAGTATGTGTGACTTACTGAACACTATTTGAAAAGTGTAAAAGTAGAGGCAAATAAAAACTCACCTTTGATTCCTGTTAACATTTTGAATTTTGATTTACATACACACACATTAACCAGTTTTAGTGATATCATAGATTTGAGTTCTCTGCAAATTCTTTTCATTTTGTAATTCTTTCTTGTCCTCTTCTTTCCACTTCCGATTGTGATATCTTTCTCCTTATGGTTGTTTCTAGTGCTTTATCCTGTACCTTTTCTGCTTAATTATTTTCCTAATCCTCTCTGTCTCAGTTCTGGATTACTTAATAGGTGGACTAAGGGCACTAGCAAAGCTGGGGCACCGATAAGAGAGAGAGGTGCAGAGGGGCAGGGGAAGGAGGAAGGGAGGAAAAGGGAGGGAGAGGTATTATGTATCAACCAGTGAATCAGCATATTTTGCAATGAGTATATTTAAAATGAAACCATCTTAATTTCAATAAACTAAGTTTTGTTTTACAGCTTATTATTTTAAAAGTTATGCATTTTACATGGTAGAGGGCATCATACTATGTTCACTGAATTAATTGGATCTTTTCTTTTTAAAACATAACAATCATTAATATGAAGATTATCAATATTACCCCGGGCTTGTGGATTCATTTAATTTCCCTCAAATTCTATATGGATTAGGTCAAGGGCTAAGGTTAGAGTTATTAAGAACAAGTGCTTAGTGTAGATACTTCCTAATAAATTTCAACTCTTGTTCTAACATGGGAACTATCTGCTATCTCTTGTGATTTCCTCTAGCAAGCACCAAAAGGAGGGGTATTACTGAAGGTAGACAGCAGTGAAATGACTAACATTGTTGGCATTTAAATCGTGACATTAACCCTGGCTAGAATGATTGGTTCATCAGTTTCTATTTGCAAGTATAATTTTGTCAATGGAGAAAATGCTAAGATTCCAAAAGAAAGAATAATTGTCACTTCTTGAAACTTTACTCTTAAGTTTAGGGTCTAAATATTGCTGCCCTCCCCCCACTCCTGGCCCCCTTCCTGGGAAGCTGAAGTGATTTTATGCCAGTAATGAGGTACAATAGATCAGCTATAAGATTTTGGAGTAGATGAAGACTAAACCCCAAGTGCTGAATACTCAGAGTATAAGATAAAATATTCTATGTGGAGAATAGAATTCATACTATCTTAAGATAAAGACTGTGTGTGTATGTGTGTGTGTGTGAGAGAGAGAGAGAGAGAGAACAAGAAAGAGATGAGGATGGGGGGATGGAGGGGGAAGATTAAAGTAGAGGATATAACATGAAATCCTGAGAATTCTATAAAAGCTGCACTTCTTCTGAGAGAGAGGTAAGTGGCTTGTCCTGGGTGGAAAAGTCCTTTTGCCCCCAACTCAAGTCAATGTTGAGAATGATGGACAATAGGTAGGAGAACAGCCCATGAGTATTGGACCTTTACTGATTGGATTTTAGTCTTCCCCATTTTACCTTTGGTCTGCATGTAAATCTGCTTGGTTTCCTAGTGATATAACTCACATTGAAGGAGAATAGAAGAATGAATCCTTAATTTGTTTAATTTGAAGGTGAGAATTAGGAGGTGAGAGAAAGTTTAGATATGATCAATGCTTGTTAAATTAAATTTACAATTATGCTTCCTAAAATTAAGGCAACTTTTATTTGTGTAGCACTTTACTGCTGACAACCAACTTTACAAATATGCTATAAATTGATTTTATGAAAGCATGAAAAATATAGCTCCTCCCATTCCTTGTATGGTACTTGAAGCTCTAACTCATGCTTAGATGTTCTAGGAAGATTATTCTGCAGGGCTGCAATATGGATTGAAGAGGGGAAAGTTGAAGGATAGGGAGACTAGCTGGAGGCGGGAAGAGAGAAGACTAAAGCTGTGAGGCTGGATACGATAATGGATTCTGTAGAAGGGACAGAGAAAAATAACAATAGCTAACATGTATGCAGCTTTTACACTGTGTCTGTATTTAATTCTGACAAAAATATGAGGGAGTACATATTATTATTCTACTTCATTTGGGGGTATATCCTAATTTTACAGGTGAGAAACTGATGTATAGAAAGATTAACTAACTTGTCCAGGGTTACACAGCTAATAAGTAGTGCAGCCAGGATTTACACCTTGGCGATACGGCTACAGAGTCTGTATTTTATTTATTTATTTATTTTTATTTTATTTATTATTTTTTAAAGATTTTATTTATTTGAGAGAGAGAGAATGAGAGCAAGCGAGCACATGAGAGGGGGGGAGGGTCAGAGGGAGAAGCAGGCTCCCTGCCGAGCAGGGAGCCCGATGCGGGACTTGATCCAGGGACTCCAGGATCATGACCTGAGCCGAAGGCAGTCGCTTAACCAACTGAGCCACCCAGGCACCCCAGAGTCTGTATTTTAAACCAGTACACAAAATTTGATTCTAGATGACCAGGGACAGATGATGGGTGAGAAGTGCCCAACTAAGAAATGATGAGCTTAGTTTGGATATGTTTGAGATGAAGCTGACCACAGAACATCTAAGCAGAAAGTGCAAAACTGGCTCTCTGGAAATATACATCTGTTAGTTAGGAAGGTAGAGGATCCATGAAAGTCAGAAGAATCAACAATGGAGACAAAAGAGCAAAGGCCCCAGGATTGTCAGAGAGGAATAAGGGGAGAGTTGAGGTGGAATAAAAACTAGAAGAATGATGGGCTGCAGAGGAGAACCACCTTCATACAATGTCTTGGAAGCCAGGCAAGGCAAGATTCTACAGAAGTAAGAAAAGTCTGAGAAAATTCAAGGAGATTAAAAACTGAAAACAGCCTATTGAATTTTGAACAGAAAAATAATAGAATCATTTCTAAAGAGAAGTAATACTTTTAACTGTTACTAATTTATTATCTGTAATGTGCCAGTCACTTGGTCTGTGAATATTAGAGTTATTCCTTAAGAACAGCTTTGAAAAGATTAATATCATGTTATAGACGAAGAAATGGAAGCTCAGAGAAGGAAAATAACTCATCTAAATTCAATAATTGATAAAACTGAAATTAAACTGAGATTTATTCAACTCCAGAATCACCCTTCCTCTGGATTGACACCCCCCCCAACAACAGAAAAAAACAAAACAAAAAAAGCACCAAACCCAGCAATCTCCTAGGGGTTACAAAAGAAATGAATGATGAGAAATGGATCGAAAGTGGTAATTTGTGTGAATATGTCATATCCTCATTTTTGTTTTGTGGTCCCAAGTGCAACAGATTTATGTCTGGATTTTTTGATTATTACAACACATATTTTTAGAAGGTAAAGACCTCGTACGCTGCTGCTTCTAAGCTTCTCCCTAGCAAAGCACTCCCGCGTTAGACTCTTGTTACTGCTTACGGGGGATGGTAGGTTGCCTCTGGCGGAGTGATCTGGAGCTTTCCCGGACTTGTGGGTTGTGATCTCAATCGCATGACTGCCCCACCTCTTTCCCTACTTCCGCCGATGACTCATCTCTCAACTGTTCTCCCAGCATCCACAAAGTGAAGTAGTGGATTAAAGAAAAAAAAAGTGAGAACAAGAAGTTATATGTGTGAGCTAACATGGCCTTTAGCCTTGCTGTGAATGTTCCCAGGTATTAATCTAAACTTCTCTCCAAAGAAGGACCATGGATCAAGTTTATAGCTGCTGTTTACGGTTCTGTGTTTGAGACTGCCTAGAACATGCCATACCTAAAGCTACAAAAAGAATATTTAAAAGGTTGACCAGAGCTGAAGTAGAGCTGCCAATCCAAAAGAACGATGATGAAACTCAGCTTCAGAATGTGTTCCAAACTTTGGTAAAATCTGCTCTGTGAAACTTTCCTTTCTTTATAAGTCTACGTGTTTGCTTAGTGTACCAGAGATTATTGTTTTTATTAAACCAAGCTTTATTCAACAATGCTGTGTACCAGAGAGATTATAATCTATGAAGCGAAAAAACCAAAAAAACCAAACCAAACCAAACCAAAAAAACAAAGAAACACCAAAAAAAAAAACCAAAAAAAAAAAAAAAACCAAAGTCATTATGCAGTTAAAGGAAAGGGCATAAAAGGCTCCTTTGGCGATCAAAAATGTGAAAAACAGCTAGGAAAGTTGTGCTTTCCCGGAATATTTCCACTAATCATGTAAGGATTCATCAACCATTTCATCATAGGGGAAAGGCTGATCAATCAATTTATGACTGAACATCTGTGCTAGGAACCAATGAAATTGGCAATCCAGAAGACTCAGCAAGGGAGGGGGGAGTAGGGACTTTAAGAAGGAAGACTTGACAGGAAACGACAGATGTTGGCGAGGATGGGGAGAAAGGGGAACCCTCCTACACTGTTGGTGGGAATGCAAGCTGGTGCAGCCACTCTGGAAAACAGTATGGAGGTTCCTCAAAAAGTTGAAAATAGAGCTACCCTATGACCCAGCAATTGCACTACTGGGTATTTACCCCAAAGATACAAATGTAGGTGATCCAAAGGGGTACATGCACCCCAGTGTTTATGGCAGCAATGTCCACAATAGCCAAACTAGGGAAAGAGCCAAGATGTCCTTCAACAGATGAATGGATAAAGACGATGTGGTGTGTGTACACACACAAACACACACACACAATGGAATATTATGCAGCCATCAGAAAACACGAAATCTTGCCATTTGCAATGACGTGGATGAAACTAGAGGGTGTTATGCTAAGCGAAATAAGTCAATCAGAGAAAGACAAGTATCATATGATCTCACTGATATGAGGAATTTGAGAAACAAGACAGGATCCTAGGGGAAGGGAGGAAAAAAATGAGACAAGATGAAACCAGAGAGGGAGACAAACCATAAGAGACTCTTAATCTCAGGAAATAAACTGAGGGTTGCTGGAGTGGTGGGGGGTGGGAGGGATAGGGTGGCTGGTGATGGACATTGGGGAGGGTATGTGCTATGGTGAGCCCTGTGAATTGTGTAAGACTGCTGAATCACAGACCTGTACACCTGAAACAAATAATACATGTTAAAAAAAAAAAGTAGGAAGGGTAAAGTGAAGGGGGGGAATCGGAGGGGGAGACGAACCATGAGAGACTATGGACTCTGAGAAACAAACTGAGGGTTTTAGAGGGGAGGAGGGTGGGTGGATGGGTTAGCCCGGTGATGGGTATTAAGGAATTAAGGAGGGCACGTATTGCATGGAGCACTGGGTGTTATATGCAAACAATGAATCACGGAACAATACATCAAAAACTAATGATGTAATGTATGGTGACTAACATAACAAAATTAAAAAAAAAAAGGAAGACTTGAAGAGAAATCTTTCCAGTGAATCAGGACACCACTTAGTGTAAAACACGAGTTGGTTTTTCTCCTTCAGCCTGGCACTTGCTGTTAAACTTTTGGAAATTAGCCAGTGTTGTAATTAACACCTTCCTTCCCGCCCCCCCGGCAATATGTGCTTCTCTCAGTCATTGAAGAGAATATGATCCACATCTTTTTTGATGATGAGGTCACTGCAAATAACATGAAGCTCTTCATTCCTTCCTATAGGGCTGAGCATTTTAGGGAGTGTGCATGATGGCTGGACCTTCCTGGGCACAGATTAGTTTTCAGAATTTGCTGCCTCCCCCTCTTAAGTGGTGGAATCACCCAGGGTGGCCCCAGCTAAACAATGTGGATGGAACTAGAGGGTATTATGCTAAGTGATATAAGTCAATCAGAGAAAGACAAGTATCATATGATCTCACTGATATGAGGAATTTGAGAAACAAGACAGGATCCTAGGGGAAAGGAGCCATAGCTGGGCTCACCACCTCTGCTCTCTCGGTTCTCCCCAGAGACCTCATTTCTTCCACTGATAGACTCTCAGGATGTCACCAACATTTCTGTCCCCAAGTCCAACCCTATCCTGTATAAATGAGTAATTTTCACAACAAGAAAATGCTATTTTAGAGTATATAAATTTCTGTAGTTGACTCCAAAATGAATACGAATGTGCTCCTCTTGTCAGAAAATTCCATTATTCCAAATCACCAAAACGTTGTTCCCTTTACAAAGTATTTCCCACATCTGCCCATTTCAGCATGGACTAACAATGCATTCCTTCCTTCAGATCTTTGTCAAAACTTCAGCTCCTCTTTGATCCTCTGGATAGGTTGGTCCCCTCTGTCATGTACCCTCATGACACTGTCCATTTCCCTTTCTCACACCTGTTGCCCTTGTAATGGTGGTGTCTTCTCTCCACTGGGCTGCAAGCTGTGTGGACAGTGGGACGGGGTCCGTCTCGTGTGCCACCACGTCCTCAATGACAAGCGTAAGACCTGGTACCTATTGAGTTTGCAGTAAATACTTACGGAATATTGCTAAGTGAACAACTTCAGTTTCCCTCGAAAATGGTTATCTTTAACACCTGTCAGTTCTAATTGACTTTACCAAAAATTGGTGCACCTACAAACTTCACAGGAACGAAGAACTGTGCAGTGATCGTAGTACCTCTATTTGTGTAGCACGGTGCAGTTTGCAGAGCTCTGTTTTCTCCATTATGCTGTTTGCTTCTCACAATCCCACTGTGAGCTAAGTAGGGTGGGTATTGCTGTCCTTATTTAAGGCATGAAAAAGGTGAAACTCGAGACAGTTTTCTACCTCTGTAAATGGTGAGCAAGGACTCACTTCCAGTACCCACTGCTAGCCCATGTCACCACCCCGCCTCATGGTTAGTAAACCCTTCCACCAGGGTTTTTCCCCTTCACTTCCAGAAACATCGTTAGACCCTTTTAATCCACTTCGTTTGCAGTTGGGTCAGTATTGTCTCTTTCTTCCCAAACAGTTTCACCAAACCACCGGCAGAGTTGAAATCAGGGGCCTGGTGACTGTCTAGCTCAGAATTCCACTCCACTAAATGTGGATTTCCCACCCTCACTCCCTGATAGATCTTACCAACAATGACAGTGTCATTTTCTGACCTTACACCGGTGCATGGCACCATGCCAGCACAGAAAGGGCCCTCAACGCAGTCTTTGTCAGGAGCGCATGCTAGTTCTCTGTCGTAGAGTGAGCTGAGAGACCATCTCCCACTGGAAGGTCCCATAGGAGTGTCAGCAAAAAGGTACCTTTTTTAAAGCTGAGTGACCATAGAGGACCCATGGTGGCCTACTTTACATTCATTAGTTCATGTGTTGCCTTCACCAGTCCTGTCACTTGTCCATGTTATGTTATTATGAGTTACAGCTGTTACTGAAATACAGTATGTCATCGTTACATTTTGGTTCTGTTTCAATGAACAAAGAGTAGAGGGCCAGGAGGCAAGTGCCAAAGCCTCTCCAGGCTCCTTTACTCTGGGGATCCCGGCCCAGGGAGCTGCTGAGGACTGTCATAGGTGTTGGGTATTTGAGTCACTGCCACATCCTCTGCAAGAAATTGCCTTGTCAGTTGCTACTTTACCCAAGTTTGGCTTGGTTAGGATTGATAAATGACTCCAACCCCTTTCTGTCTCTACTGAAAATTCTCCAGATACTCTCTTCACTCTCTATGAGAATTTTATAACCTGGAGCTTCTCTGTCATTTAAATATAGTACGATCCTGTGGCAACATGGGATTCACATATAGAGTCTGGGTGTTGCATATTCCTTATTATGCAGCATATCAGCAATATGTCTTATTTACAAAGTAGCTTCTACTGCCATTTTTAAATTAAGAGACTTGGATTGGTCTATTATTTGCAAGCGATTTCAAATGTAGATTAAACTTGATAAAAGTTTTTAGTAATTGCTAACATCTTGATTACATTTAATGTATTGCACATATTTATTTTATAATTACAACTCAGAGTTAAATGAAACCTGCTTCCCATAGGGTCACATGCATTCTCATATTAATAAAGAACAGCCAAATAAGAATGATTTGGCTCCTAGAATGACAATATGAAAAAATCAAGTGTGAAGGGGATTAACTTACAGTACTTACACGACCTTGTAAAGACCATTTTTACTTCTGGAGGCGTAGGGGCTTTCTAAATGCAGTGTGGCAGCCATTTTAGTGTTAACCTTCCCTTCCTCATGCTAGGGGAGTACAGATTAACCATGTAATGGATGTATTTTTAGTGGAAAAGAAAATTGCCCTGATAATGAACCTCACGTTTCTCTTGCTTTCAAGTAATAAACGACTGGTGGCCTTAGTGCCCATGCACAGTGACCCCCCGTTCAATACCCGAAGAGCCTACACCAGTGAGGATGAAGCCTGGAAGTCATATTTGGAGAATCCCCTGACGGCGGCCACCAAGGCGATGATGAGCATTAATGGTGATGAGGACAGTGCTGCTGCCCTGGGCCTGCTGTACGACTACTACAAGGTAGGTCCCGCAGCCCCGCCTCCCTCCTCTGCCCGCCCCCACAGACTCCCGTCCTCCCCCTCCTCCTCCTCCTCCTCCTCCCTCCCCCTCCCCCTCCTCCTCCTCCATGGGAAGAGGGGAGAGAACAGTATTTCCACGCCTGCTTTGGAATTCAGCCTGCTTCTGTTCTCCTTGCCTCCCTGCTCTCCCATCAATGGAGCACAACTTCACCACCCACCCAGAGGAAATTTTCATTTTGGGGTCATTACTTCTGTGTCCTCTGTTCACATGCGTACATATTGTCTCCATGTAATTCCTACTTCGTACTGTATTGCAAATACTTCCTTGCTGCCATTTTCACTTGATGATTTTTGGTGAATAAAAATATCACAGGGGCACCTGGCTGGCTCAGTCAGTAGAGCAAGTGACTCTTTGATTTCAGGGTTGAGAGTTTGAGCCCCATGTTGGGCGTAGAGATTACTTAAAAAAATTACATTGTGTGGCTTTACCTTAATTTAGTCATCGCTCAGTTATTGGGCATTTAGGTTGCTTTTCAGTTTCTCATTTTATAAGAACGTTCAGGATTTCTAGATTTCTATATTTTTTTAGTTTTATAAGGAACATTCCAATGAGTGTTTTGTGGTAGGCTTTTGCAGCAACTCCAAAACCTGATTTTGTTATAACCCTGTTTCCATTTGTTTTGATGGGTACTAAATATTTATTTTGAAAAACCTTTAAAACAAAATGAATGTTATTCACTTACATTACAAAAATACCTGCCATGCAATACCCTCAAAATAGGAGTATTTTGGGAAACCTAATGGGAAACAGTGGTCTGTCTCAGAAACGTATGACCTGCTCCCTTAGCACTGGTGAAGTGTAAAAAATCAACATGTATTTACTGAATGAGGAGATTTATTGCCAGCTTTGATTGTAAACACTGCTGGCTTATGCTGGGAATTGGCACAAAGGTGAGAATGGCTGTGTTTATTTTGCTGGTTGGGCCCAGTGAACATTTTATTTTAGAATAAGCACTGAGTCCTCACCTTCCCCCTCTCTCCATCATGAGATCACCCAAGAGGAACAATTCTTTTAATATAAGCTTTAGTCTCTTCTTCCTGTTTTCCTCTCTCTTTCCTGCTTTCTCTATCCTTCCAGCAGTCTCCACGTTTGCAAGTCGTGTTGTTTCCTGTCTTGCTCCTAAACCAGAGTTTTCATACTTTCCAGAGATCTCCTACCATTAATGTGACCCTGATGTAAACCACTTGGGTCATGACAACTTCCCTTTGTGGCTTTTATAACTATATTAAACTAATATGTTAGGTGATAGTTTTGTGAGGCATTGAAGAAACATATCAAGATATATTTTGAAGACATGTATTTTTCTAATTTTTTAAAAATAGATTTTATTCCATCACTGTGAAATGGACATCATTTCAGGTATCTGTATTAGATGGCAATTCTTCTGTATTAACGAAAAGAGAAGTATATCTCAAAGCAAAATACTTGGTAACATATGAAGGCCATGTATTTTATTTCCCATAGGTTCAGAGGATAATTATTAGTAAATATGGTACCTAGTTACCGTTCCTCTTGCATATTTTTGATATTTAAAGGGAAGATGAAATATTGCTATCTGTAAATATGTTGAGATGCAGAATAGGGAATTTATATACAACTAAATTTGTTGCCAAGTCTATAACTCTTCTGTTGAATTAATATTTTTCAGGGTTAATTTATTAATTTAAGATATAAAATATTTAAATAAAATGTTTCCTGAGACTGTGTGAACAAGTAGAGTTACATGGCTCCTTTTATTCCACACAAACTTTATTATATTTTTGCTTGAAACATTTTAAACATTAAAGAATTAGTCTTGTTTCCCAAAACTATGTGCAAATGGTCATTTTCAGGCCTTAGATCTCTGACATTCATGCCTTACATATGATGGTATTAAAGTTTCAACAAAGTTAAATCTACTTTGAGAATAGACCTTTCTGTATGAAGTAAAATATTAATGAAAAAAGAGATTCTATTTTTTGAGTCTGCGTTGGGAAGTTAAATTATTGTAACAATTACTGCCATATTATCACTTAAATTCTATAGATTTTTTATACCTCTTTGGAAGTGCTAAATACACCATTTTTCCTCGCTCCTAAGGTTGGACTACATCGCCCCTCAGGGGACGGTAGTAGGCTCTGTTAGAGAGAGGAGAGTGTGACGCACAGCAGGCACTCAAGAAATGGCCATCTCTGTCCTTGGAAACTGCAAAGGCTTATCTTGGTATCATACTTCATACCTTTCAAAGTCGTTTCATGTACATTTTTAAATTGTCACCACAGGAACACTGCAGTGAAACCCATCAGGTTTTATATTTTATAATTCAGGCCACTAAGTGGGATTTCCTCAAGGTCACAAGACAATCCTGTACATTTCCTAATTCCATTCCATTATTCTGTCTGTTATTAGTCTGCAGGGCTGCCATAACAGAATACCACAGACCGGGGGGCTTAAACAGCAGAAATTTATTTTCTCACAGTTCTGGAGGCTGGAAGTCCAAGATCCAGGTACTGGCAGGGTTGTTTTCCAGTGAGGCCTCTCTTCCTTCCTGCCTTGCAGGTGGCTGTCTTCTGGCTGTGTCCTCAAATGTGTGGGTGTATACTTCTCTCTGTGTGTATACCCCACTGTTATGATCTCATTTAATCTTAATTACCTCCTGAAAGGCCCTATCTCCAAGTACAGTCACACTGGGGGCTAGGGCTTCAACAAATGAACTTTGCTGGGACACAATTCAGTTCATAACCTGTCCACCATTAGAAATTGCCCTTTTTGAACCCTCATTTAAAGATGGGTTCAAATTTTTAAAAATCCAAAGCACATTAAATGGGATCTATTAAAAATAACCAAATTGCTAGAATTCTCAAAATTTAGGGACTCAAATATAAGCCCGGTTTTCTATCCAATTCAAGCTACTTATCAATAGCAGCTCCAAAGTCAAGTATGAACTTTTGATGAATTTCAGGCATGACAGAAAAACAGAACGAATTCCATTAGTTAGTGAATTTTAGAAGTGGTTTGACTCACTTTATCTTACTTCCTTTTCCCCTGAGGGAGCTGGTGGTTCATTATCATTTGATTCTAGTTCTATGAAAATATGCTTCTTTGGCTAATTGGTTCCCATCTGTTCTGTTGACCATGTAGTGCTGGAAACCAGTTTGTTGGTTTGCTTGTTTGTCCATTTATATAGCCATCTATTTATCTGTCTGTCTATCTGTATATCCATTTGTCCATCCATCCATCCAACAAATACTCACTAATCAGCTGTGACTGTCCAGCAATGGTGATAGATATGGAGGTGGAATGGATATCCAAAGGCAGAGAGGACACTTTGACGGCTCTGCTGAGAGAAGGAGCATTGCGTGTTTGAGATACAGTGTGACTATATGCATGGCAGTGATGGGGTCTGCCAAAGTTGAGGTAGGAGGTTTTTGGTGCCATGTTTTCAAGAAATGGAAAGCATTGAAGAATTTCAAGTATGAGCATAATGAGATTAGACTTGCATTTTTAAGTTCAGTCTGAATCTTCTTAATGGATTCAGAATGGATTTGCTGGGACTAAGTGAAGGAGAAGAGAGACCAGTTGGGATGCAGTGCAGTAGCCCAGGCAAGAGATGTCAGAGGCTGAACCAGGAGGCAAACATACAGAGGGGAAATGGATAGATTTGAGTCATATGGGACTTAGCATAAATGTCTTCAAGATTCATATTAGAGCATGTATCAGAATTTCATTTTTAAGGCTGAATAATATTCTGTTGTATATATATACCACATTTGATTTATTCATTATCTGTAGATAGACATTTGGGTTGTTTCTAGCTTTTGGCTATTGTGAATAATGATGCTGTGAACGTTTATGTTTATCTGTCATCTTCAGTTGATAGTAGGAGCTATGTTTCATTCAGCTCATTTCCATCTAGCACTTAGCAATGCCTGGCACATTGTAGACCCTCAACATTGACATGTGAACAAAAGACTTAAAATTGATTTATTTTATTCTTATTTAACAAATACTTATAAAGTACCGCTACTCCAAGTGCTTTGAAAAAAATTAACTCACTTAATTTTAGTAAAAGCACTGAGTCATACGACTGCCCTTAAGCATGGTTTAGAGAGTTTAGTTAGTGTTAGAGCTGAGTTTCAAACCCAGACAATCAGGTCTAGGTCTTGACTGGTAGCTACCCTGCTATGCTGCCTCCCTCTTCCAGGTGACTGGGTTTGCATATGTATCCAGGTGAGTGGAAACTATAAGAATTTCTAGAAGAATCTAGAAGAGGGATGCTTCTCATAAAGGCTCTTTTATATCAACATAATGAAGGCTGCATTTGGGTGCAGAGGAGTTTGGCTAGCATGAAGGTGTGGAGATGTAGCAAAATAACACAAAAATAAAAACAAACAAAACATCCAGCCAACCAGCCAACCACACAAACAAATCTAAACCTACTATTCATGTGTCTGAAACTATAGCAGAGATAAGCGAATGATCCGTGCTGCAGTAGGACGGTTGGATGGTGGTCAGAAATGCAGCTGGTAGGGGTGTCTCTTTTCTCTAGTAGCACTTTTTCACTCATCTTTCAGGTAATGTGTTGGCATTGTGGTTGCAAAGACAATAATAAAAGTGCGTTAGAAGAAAAATTGTGGAAGCAAGGCTAGAAGCTACGGAGGGGTGGTGGTTAAAGGATGGTCCAGGTATTAGATGCTCCTGTCCTGCTGCACAGTGCAGCCCCATGCCCAGTTTGCTCCCCTCTCTGTCAGCACCTGAAGTCCCTCATCAGAGTGGAGGGTCTGTCCCTGTTCTTTGAGAGGATGCTTCTTGTAAATCCAAGATGATTTCTCTCTGTTCCGGGGTCCAGTTTCACCCTCCACTCATGGTGCTCCTTTCCAACCTCATTCACTCGCATGGTGGGGTGGGCTTGAGGGTGGTCAGGTCCAGGCAGAGTTGCCTGTCAGCAGGTGCACAGCAGAACCATAATCATTATGGCCTTCTGTTTATCATCACCCCTTTGTGTCTGATCCACTGTCATTGCCAGTCATGCTACTCACCTTTAACCATCACCTGCCTATCGCAAATCTGCCACCTTTTCCCAGAGAACATTCCATTTCAGTTGCTTTGCTTATGCTGGTCTCTAGCTCTGCACTTAGTCACAGTTGCATCTGTGTAAGTTTGACTGATGGTTGGTGATATTTCTAGGTTCCTCGAGACAAGAGGCTGCTATCTGTAAGCAAAGCAAGTGACAGCCAAGAAGAGCAGGATAAAAGGTATGGTGTTATGTAAAGGAATATGCCTGGCTCCCCAAATAACTCTTTCTATGTTTTTGAAAACAACAGTATTAAACTAGTTTTTGTTCTTGAGAGGAGATGGGATCAAGAAGTTTAGCTTCTTCTGTCTGTCTTTTAGAGTATGGACCAAAACTGGATCTCTCCGTAGGGAGAGCAAATTGCATATTTTGGTTGTGCACCCAAAGGGTCATCAGCAGGCTCTTGATACACCCTCTTTCAAGAAGGCTGAAAAATCCTTGGTTAGAGGTGAAATGCTGGCAAGATAGCCTATTTAGGGGTGAACTTTCCTGATCAGTCCCATGGCTGGATAATTGTAATCAAGCCCTTGAGGGAGTGAGCCATGGAGAGACTGCTTTTGATGAGGGGCAGAGGAAGGAGGCTGGACTGTTTCTCACCCCGGAGGCAGCTGGAGGAGAGCCCTGAGTAACAGCAGACACCATGAGCGTGCAGGGGCAAGAAAGATGTTAGGAGATCTTTATGTGACACCCCTTTCCTGCAATCCTGAATCGAGAACCAATTGAAAAACAAGACACAGACAGATTAAAATTAAAAAGGAAAAAAAAAATCAGTTTTATTTCTGATTAAGCCAACAGAGAACGAGATTTTTGAATCCACAGTTTGCAGCATGTCCATCCTGGTTTAGATATGTCTACTCACCCAATCTCAGGCAGGACTCCAGTCCTCCCTGAAGGGACAGGCCACTGTGGTATGGCAGCGGTGACTAGAGTCCTCTCTCTTTGGCCAGGATGATCCAGACCTAAGGAGGGCACCAGAAGGGACTGAACCACCTTACTTAGCTACTTGTCCCAAACCCATCAATCAAATCTGTCTCTTTCCTGCAGAGGAATGGAGAGAAGCCACAGTGTTTTCCTATTGGTGATTCTTTCATATGGAAATATGAAGCCAGGAGAAATGAAATACCCTGCTGGCACGTACATCAGACTCTTAACCTGGCCTTGAGAGGAACTACTTACGACATTATGATCTTGTTATATGACTAGCAGCGAGTCACCCCACCAGCCAGCAGCCCTGGGCTGTGCATCACCTCCAGAATATACCCTCAGTGAAGATTAAGCCTGTCTGCATCTGATTTGCAGTTTCAAAGGGATCTTGTGATGCTCCACACTGTCTTGGGGCCCTGGGGCCCTAGTTGGTAGCAGTGATGACAGGGAGAAAGAGCCTGGCACTCTTCAGGTCCTGTGACTTCACCTCCATTTTAGCCAGCATTTATTAAGCTAAGCATGTGCTGTCTGCTAAGTCGTATACTAGTAATCATAGAAGGGTCAGGGGAAAACATGTTTAAGATATGTGCTCTGCTGTCTGCATCATAATGGGCAAGAGAGACCATTTTTTTGTTAACACATCTTTTAGAACAACATGAAAGAGTGATAGCCCCTCATCATATTTCAATGGTTATTTTTGTGATTTCAGTGGAACACCTTCAAAAATACTGGCAGTGAGATATAGACAAAACCACCTTGTATAGACTAATTTTGACCTAGTAGTCTTCTGGTTGAATGTAATTTGGAAGGATATCATTTGATCTGCAGTATATTCATGGATTAAGGTGCCATGTGCTAGCATACTATCATTACAACTGTCTGTTTATAGAAGTTGGTACTTGGAAAAATAACTGAAAATCTCAATGGCGTGATTGAGATTTTTTTTAAAAAGTATTCAGTTCAATTTTAAATTCTATTGCAGGTGAGTCAGTAGCTCTCAGTAATTCTTACTTTGTTCTGATCATCCATTTTATGGATGTCTTTCTGAAGTTCTCTAGCTTCTAAAACTACTGCAGGCGGGTACATATTATAGAATGATGTTGCATCTAATATTCCCTCATCATAAGATGATGATGAGTGGACTAGGTTTATACAACTCCGTAGTTCACTTATGTTTGTTTATAAGAGTGCCCCAAATATTTTTACTTGTGTTTCTTGTTTAGAATTCATGTGTTTTGCATGAATGAAAGAATTAATAAATTTGGCCTGAAATGGACTCTAACTGTAGAGGAGTTGGTTAACTTTGAGTATTTTGGCAAAGGCAGTAAGTCTTTGTGCCACGTCCAGAGGAGTGGAAACTGGACACTTGCTTTGGTAGCTAATCAATGTAGACCAGCCCCTCTTACATCCAACCTACAAGACATTATCTGCAAATATTAATAGTTAATCCTCCACAAAAGAGTCTGGGGTAAAATTAGTTTGGGAAATTCTGGGTTATAATTAAGCAGGTGAAGGAATGCCTGGGGGCCTTTACTGTGTTCATGATGTTTATGGCTCACACAGGCTAGTTTTGTTATGGCAGTTTTTTAAAAAAATACTGATTTTATCACGGACTCCTTTCTTTGAGGAACATCTATTAACATTCCATGCAATGCTCTAAACAATGGAGTTTAGGAAATGCTGACATAAATGGGTGGTCTGGGTTTGGCATCATCTAGCTAACTGGACTCAGATTAAACGTAACTTCTAAATTTTCGCTGTATCTTATATACAGAGTCACTGTATTGCTATGACCATGAAAGCAGGTTATTACTTAAAGCAGAATATTTGTAGACTTGCAGTTTTATTCTTTAAAGGATTACTTTCTAGAATGATTTCTACAAATTTGTGACAGACTCCAAGAAGTTTAGGTATTTTTCTGTTGGCTTTATTCATGTGAAACCATTCTTTCCTCAAGCTTCATTCACTTTGAGGTTTTGTCTGAGAAATCAAAGCTAAACTTACATAGTCCTGCTTGAGAGTTAGGCATGCTTAGAGGAGCTAGGAGAGCTTTATTCTGGGAAGAACCAATTTTATTCAAATATTTCTTTCTATGAGAGATGCCAGTTAGCCCCAGAAAGATCATGCTAGTTTAAGAGGGAAAAAAACAGAATGAAACCCAAAACAACAGATACTGGGGACAGGGCTCCATGCAAAATATGTATTTCTTTTTGTCCATATCATTCAGAATAATCCATATATAAGTGAGAGGTGACCCCAAATTTAACTGACCACAGGGGCGTTGCTAGTAAAATCATGGTGCTATTAACCATACTCTTCCATTGTCTAATTTCTCTTTGCTTCTGCTCTCTCCCAGAATTCTGTAGTAGAAATAGAAAGCATTTTATCCCAGCCTGGCGAGAATTAATTTTCCAAACCCTCTCTTTCTCTTTGTACCAGCCAGGAGGTCTGAGATCTGAGAGATCTTGTTTTACATAAGTCCAGTTACACCACTCCCTCAAGCCCCAAAAGTAATTCAGTGCTAAGGATATCAATGAGCTCATGTTGTTTCTCAATTCAGTGAAAACATTTTAATGATAAATTCTCATTGCCTTTTTTTTCTTGCAAGGAGTTTCGCCCACAGAACAGTGTAAAATATTCTTCCCACTGCCCCCCTTCAAATTATTGTCTCGCCCTGTATGTCTCGCCCCCATCTTTTTCAAAAAGCTCTTTTGTAACTTTTTCCTTTGAAAGTTTTCAAACACATCCAGGAGTAAAGAGGACAGTATAATGAACCCCCAAATACCTGTCCAATTCTCCTGGTTCAGCAATGGTAACTTTTTGTTACACCTGCTTAATCTCTACCTTTTCTCTCTTTCCCTTCTTTTTTTTTTTTTATTGCAGTGATCTTTAAAATAAGTTCCTGACATCATGTCATTTCATCTCTAACTACTTCTCATTTGTATCTCTAAATAAAAAGGATGTTTTATTATATAATCTCAAAATCATTATCACACCTACCTAAATGAACAATACTTCCTTAATATCACCTAACTCCCAGTCCATATTCAATTGCCTCAAAAATCCTATTGTCTCATAAATGCCTCTTTGGTTTTTCAGATCAGGATCCACACAAGATCTACTCATTTGATTGTTATGTCTTTCAAATCTTTTAATCTAGAACAAGCTTCCCACCCTCCTTTCTTTTTTTCATGCCTCTAACTTACTGAAGAAACCAGGTCAGTAAGATGTGCTACATTCTGTTTGTATGCTTGTTTCCTTTTGATGTTGTTTGAGTCATTCTTCCAGCCTTCTGTATTTCTGAGAGCTGGGAGTTAGATATGAAGCCTTGCTAAATTTAGGGTCAACTTTTTTTTTTTCCTAATTGTACTTTATAGGCGGGCTGATTGCATGGTACTGGGAAACACATGTCCTACTTCTAGTGATGCAGAGATCCACTGCATTCCCTTGTAAATTTCACCATCAACTTTTCCCCTAATGGCATTAACATCCACTGATATTGCTTGCATCAGTTATTTTATTAGGATTTGAAAAATAATGATTTTTCTAATTCTGTTATGTTGTGTCGGGGGGTGGGTTTCAACATGCAGAAACTGTCTTGGCACCAGTGAAGCCCAGAGTAATTTGAGTGGAGGAGAAAACCGAGTGCAGGTCCTAAAGACTGTTCCAGTGAACCTTTCCCTAAATCAAGACCACCTGGAGAATTCGAAACGGGAACAGTATAGCACAAACATCTCTGAGAGCCCAGCCATCATCCCCGTATCAGGAATCACAGTGGTGAAAGCTGAAGATTTTACACCCGTTTTCATGGCCCCACCCGTGCACTATCCCCGGGGAGACGGTGAGGAGCAACGTGTGGTTATCTTTGAACAGACTCAGTATGGCATGCCCTCCATGGCCAGCCACAGCACCTACCTCAAGGATGACCAGCGCAGCACCCCAGACAGCACTTACAGTGAGAGCTTCAAGGATGGAACCACAGAGGTGAGTCCCTGGCCCTGTCATCTGCAGCCAGGACCTAAACCCAGAAACCCCAGCTAATTTTGTTTCTGTTTGCTTTTTAAGGTGGACAAATTAATTAATCTGTGAGCTTGGGGTTTAAAAAATGTGTCTGTATCTTTATAAAAAGGTTTTAATAAATCTTTGGTCTATGTGTATTGAGGAATATTTCTATTTTTCTTGACTCCTGGGCACCTGGATGACTTAGTTAAATGTCCAACTTGTGATTTCAGCTCAGGTCATGATCTCAGGGTTGTTAGATTGAACCCTGTGTCGGGCTCCACGCTGGATGTGGAACCTGCGAAAGATTCTCTCCTCCCTCTGCCCCTTCTCCCCACCCTGCTTGCATGCTCTCTCTCTCTCAAAAAATAAAATAAAATAAAATAAATTAAATTAAATTTTTTCTTGATCCTTAAATGACATTTATTTGTTTTAGTTTTAGTCTTAAAATTAAATATTTATGAGGAATGAAGAGATGTTTGTGTGGAAACTTCCTACTTTGTGAAGTTTTCACTTTGACCTCTTCTGGTTTATTACCTTTCAAGTGGTAGCTAAAGATGTTGACTGCATTTTTTGAAACAATGTAACTCTGTAAGACCTAGTCTGAATACTCAAGCAAGAATTTGTACTATCAATAATCAACTGTTGTATGTATGTACATTTTATACTTTGCAGATAGAGATCATGTATTCTTTTCATGTGCCTGTAGAACTTACACAAACAAGGTTCTCGGATTGCTTGTTTTATTTTTTAATTTTTAAATTTTTTAAAAGATTTATTTATTTACTTTAAAGAGGGAGGAGAGGGACATAGGGAGAGAGAGAATCTCAAGCAGATTCCACACTCGCTCAGTCACATGACCCTGAGATCATGACCTCAGCTGAAACCAAGACACTTAACCAACTGAGCCACCCAGGCACCCCTTGCTTGTTTAAGTTCACAAGTTTTAAGTGAAGTTTGAGTATTTCGGTAATTGTATACAACATCAGAATCAATAGAAATTTCCCTCACCCTAAAAGTTTTCTTGAGCCCCCTAGCTTTGAAACCTCCTCTTTCTTGCTCTGGGTAAGCACCAATCTGCCTTCTGTCTATAGTTTCACTTTTTCGAGATTCTGTTTTGTTGCTTGTATTAAAAGATTGTTTTGTTGACTTGCTAAATAGTATTTCATGGTAAGCATATATCACAGTTTGTTGATCTGTTCACCAGTTAATGGACAGATTTGGCTGTTGCGGTCTTTTGAATAATGCTGTGAACGTTCACGTGGATGCTTTCACGTGGACATGTGCTTTCGTTTCCTGGGTAAATACCTACGATTGGAATTGTAGGGTCATATGGTAAATGTGTGTGTAACTTTGTAAGATACTGCCATACAGTGTTTCAAGTGGCCATGCCATTTTCCTTCCCACCAGCAGTGTGTGAGGGTTTCAGTTTTCCTCATCCTTGCCCAACCTTGGGGCTGTCAATCTCTTTAACAGGAGCTATTTTAGTAGATATGTGATGGTGTCTCGTGGTTTGAATTTGCTTTTCTCCGATGTGTAGTGATGTTGAACATCATTTCATGTGTCATAATTGGCCATTCTTATAACTTCTTTTGTGAAATGTCTGTTGAAATATTTTGCCCAATTTTTAAATTGGGTTAGCTGTCTCCTTTAGTTAAGTTGTTAAGAGTTCCTTAAATAATGTGAGGTCAGTTACATGTTTCACAGTCTTTTGTTTTTTTAACTATGTCTTCCAAAGAGCATCCGTATTTAATCTTGATGAAGTACACTTAATCAAGTTTTTCTTTTATAGTTGATGCTTTTGATGTACTGTTTAAGAAATCTTGGTCCAGCCCAGTGTCACAAAGATTTTTCTCTAGCTTTTTTTCCCTAGGCTTTTAATAGTTTTACCTCTTACATATAGGTTTATGATCTGTCTTGAGCTTTTATAATGGCATAAGGGAAGGGTTGAGGTCCATTTTTTTTTTTTTTTTTTTGGTCATACCTATATCCAGTTGTTCCAGCACCACTTGTTAGAAAGACAGTCTTGTCTCCATTTAGTTGTCTTGGGATCTTTGTAGAACTGGTGTAATCGTGGATTAGTTCTTCAATTTTTGACCCAGAATATTTAATGCATTTTTTTTTTAATTGGTTCAGGTCAGCCTCTTTGACATTTAGGAGCAGTGCTTCTCTGTTTGAGATGATGGTCATGGGCTTCCCATTTTTCAGTCCACCCAGGACAATAAGAGACAATAGCAAAAGGCAAAACTCGTGGTTTCTAATTTCCTAAAGAGGAGTTAGTGTGGTGGCAGTGTGCCAAATACTTACACCCTGCTGCCCACTTATTTTGCCATTGGGACAAAATGCAGCTACCTGAGATTGAGATTGCATCCCAAATAACAATATTCAAAAATAATAAACATTTGGGGACCGTACTTACTATAGGCTGGGCATGATTCCGAGTGAAATATACTCGTTTCATCCTCGCAGAAACCCTACGAGGTATGTACTATTTCTGTCATCTCTATTTTCCAAATGAGGAAACTGAGGCACAGAGAGCCTGCTGATGCCCATGGTCACACTGCAGTAAGTGGCAGAGATGGGACTCATCACAAGCTCTCCAGCCCGGGACCAATATCCTTTCCCGTTACCTCTATTCTCTCATAGAAGACTGTGCGGGGTCTTCTAATCCTCAGTAGTTCCGTTCCTAAACACAGTGAGTGACTCACCCAAACTTTTTTTTTTTTTTAAACTGAGTGTCCTTTATCAATGTCATTAGATGTTTCTTATCTTTCAGATGGGGAGAAGAAGAGCAAAGGGACTGGCTGTCTGCAATGTTGGGGGAGAGTTAGATAGACAAGCTGCTCTGGCAGCTCCCTCTCTCCTGGTGCCAGCCATTCCTGAGCTCCTGCTCTAGTCTCTGAAACAGGGAAAAAGCAGAGTGAGGCAAGACGAATTCCCTGCCCTTAAGAGGCTGCCTTATTTCTTGGGTACTGGTAGCTTTCTAATCAAACTTTTCATGTCCTTGTAGTAAAAATATTGTCTTAAACTTAGCTTCCTGGGCCATATTGCTTGAAATAGTTAATAGTTGGAGTGCTTCTGTAGGAAAAGCAAGTTACTCCACATGGGAATGTGAGACACATGCTTTTTCACTAAAAGTTTGCCACTGATGTTTTTCTCACCAGGTGTGGAAATAGTCCATTAGTCACAGAAGAGCCCATGGATGTGGCCCAATGTCAACAGAACCATCATGCTGTTTGGGGGATGTGTTATCAGTTGTGTTTGTGTTGTAGATAAGGAGGCTTGTGAAAGGAAACTATTGTATTTTGGGTTTTATTTGGAAGTAGATGAGAAAGTAACTTACCAGAAACTCAATGTGAAGACTGTTCTCACTAAATTTTGTTTAGCTGCCCTCCTAGCCTTGGAAATCACTGTTTACGTTGCATATTGTATTTAAATCTGACATAAATTAAATGGAATGATCTTTAGTCATGGCATTGCTAACCCGTATTAAGATTAGGTGAGCTCAGAGTAATTTCGCCAAGTAAATTTCACTAGGAAAATTTGTCTAAAATCTAGTACTTCTTTTAGGCAAACTATTAAAATGGCTAGGATTCTTGTTGAATTAGCAAATTTCGTTTTTTTATTTGAGAGAGAGCATCAATGCAGGGAGGGGCAGAGAGAGAAGGAAAGAGAGAGGGAGAGGGAGAGAAGCAGACTCCCTGCTGAGGGTAGAGACGCAGGGCCCAGTCCCACGACCTGAGACCATGACCTGAGCCAAAATCAAGAGTTGGACACCCAAATGACTGAGCCACCCAGGCGTCCCAGCACATTTCATTTCTTATCAGAGACTGATTCTTCTGTATGTATGTATAGGTGGGTATCAGAGAAGGGAGCAGTTTGGCTCAACTCAGGCTGGGATTTTTTAAGACAGTGGTAGCATTAAAAAGTTCTTTAATGGATTGATTTTAGCTAATCGGATTTACATTTTATTGTCCATCCCCTTTGTAATAACATTTGGTAAATATTTACTTCTACTGGTGTTAGGAGGACAGAAGGAAGGATGCTTTGACTTTTGTCCTGTGGAAACTTACTATCTGTCTATATTTGTGAAGAGAAATAATGATAGTTCCCATTTATTTTGTAGTATGTGTCAGCCACCGTGGCTTACATATTTTATTTCTAATCCTTACTACAATTCCAAAAAGGTGTTATGGTTTCCATTTTACTGATGAAAAGACAGAGGTTCAGAGAGGTTAAGAAACTTGCCAAAGGTCATACAGCTAATAAGCAAAAGAGTATAACTGATACATACAAATCAGGGAGGTATTAACACCTAGGATGTTTTTAGGAAACATGTAAAACTTAAGACATGGAAGGAAGAGTTTTTATAGAAAAATTATATAGTTGTAATAAGAATCAAAATGGAAGGAAGAGTTTTCTTATTCTGTACTAAAATTTGGTTAAGTTAACATTAGTCTACCTAGCTGTATGAATTAAGGAGCACCAAAATCTCAGTGATTTAATACACTAAAAGTTTATTTCTTTTTAATAATAATCCTGATACATGTCTGTAGACCTCTTTTCTTATTAATGACTCGAATCCAGATTCCCTCCATTTTGTGACATTACCATCTCTATATGTGGCTTCTGGGTCACCCCTGCTGGGGAAGTGCGATCCTAAGACTTCAGACTGACTTGTAAATACTTTGACCTGGAAGTGACCTGTATCACTCTTGCTCCTATTTCATTGGCTAGAACTAGTCAGATGGTCTTAACTAACTGCAAGAGGGCTGAGAAATTTAGTCCTGTTGTGTACTCAGGAATAAGAAGAACTGTATATGGGCAAACACCAGATATTTCTACCATGTATTTCATAATTCAACCCCTGGTATATTATTTGTCAAATTAACATAGTTTGCAGAGAATCCTGAAATGAAAGCAAAGAATGAGTATTTGTCATACTCAATAGACATATGATTGATTTTATATTCATCTGTAGACTGATACTGGAAGTAATCCTGAATTTTAAGCCCTGTCCAGCATGATTTTTAACTGGGAGTTCATTTCCTCCCACATATTTAAATAATAAAACCTTAATAAGAAAGATATGGTGTATTACACACACACACACACACAAATGGAATAATAAGCAATCATAAAAAAGGATGCAATCTTGTCATTTGCAACAACATGGATGGACCTAGGGGGTATTATACTAAATGAAATAAATCAGTCAGAGAAAGACAAATACCATATGGTTTCCCTATAAATACAGAGAACAAACTATTGGTTGCCAGAAGGAAGAAAGGTTGGGGATAGGCAAAATGGTTGAATGGGGAGTGGGAGATAGAGGCTTCCAGTTATGGAATGAATAAGTCATGGGGATAAAAGGCACAGCGTAAGGAATATAGTCAATGTTACTGTAAAAGTGTTGTATGGTGACAGATGATAGCTACACTTGTGGTGAGCAGGGCATAACATATATAGACGTTGACTCACTATGTTATACACCTAAAATTAATGTAACATTGTGTGTCAACTATCCTCAGATAAAAAAAAAAATTAAAGAATAAAATCTTAAAAGTGTTGAATCAGGTACTAAATTGGAACATAGTGTCACTTGTGATTAATGCACTTGATTTTACTGTTTATTTTAAACATATAGTGCATACGGTACCATCAGACATCTATCATTTTATTACATCAGTTTGTTTTTGCATCAAGCAAAATTTTGGGAAATCCTTAGCATATACATTTTATGCTTTAGGAAGCTTGAGATTTCTCTATGTGTAGTGAAATTTGATGAGCTTGGATGACCCGTTATTCAGTCATAATAGTCATTTTCCCACCTCATGAATAAAATGGCTATGGAAACCCCACATCTGTTAAAGCTGGTACTTTGCAGCACCATTTGATACTTTGATACTTTAATCACTCTTTCCTCTTAAAAATGCTCTTGGCTTCATGTCCACAGTTTCAGTTATCATGTATATCCTAAAGACTTTCAAATTTTTTTCTCCAGCCCAGTTCTTTCCTCTTTGCTCCAAACCTTTATATCCAACTGCATATGACCCTCCACCTATCCCAAATCTGATTTACAATCTTTCTTTGTGTTCTCCACCTTAGTGGGTAGCATCACCATCCTGGTTTCTTAAGAAACCAGGATATTTTCTTGATATTTTGCTCTCCCCTCATCATCCATTATCAATTCTATCAATATTACTTTCTAAATATCTCTCAAATCCATCCATTTGTCTCCATTCTGTTTCACCATATCATTATCTCTGGCCTAAAACGCTGCCTGCTTTTGTACACTGTACCGGGGATAATGTTTTTGACATGCTTATCTGATTTTGTCACCCCCCCCCCCACTTAAATCCTATTGCTTTTAGGATTAAGGTCTAAATCTTTAACAGGTATACAGTGCATTGCATATTCTGCTTCTCCTTTGCCTTTCCCACCTCATCTTGTACCTCTTTCCTCCTTGTGCTCCCTGCTGTGGGCTCCATCCAGTTCCGTGAACCTGATATACTTCCTCTTGCCTCAGGACCTTTGTGCATGCTGCTCCATGTTCTAGAACTGTGCTATATAATGCCATAGCCGCTGGCCACATGTGGCAATTAGAATTAAATAAAATCAAGAGTTTAGTTTCTCAGTCCCACTAATTACAATTTTAAGTGCTCATTGTGACTGGTGGCTACCATATTGGACAATGAAGATACAGAACATGTCCATCTTCACACAAAACTCTATTGGACAACACTGTTCTAGCATATTCTTCGTCACCTCCCATACCCTTTGTCCTTTGTGACTTTCTCAGGGAAGCCCTCCCCGTCCTCCCTTCAGTTCCTAGTAGAGTCAGTTTTCTTTGTATCTAAGTATCCCAGCCAAAGACTACCATGAACACTTCTGTAATCAGGATTACATTTATTTAGTCTGCTTCAGCAGGGGACCCTTAGGGACAACTCAGTAAGACAGAGTTCGGAGGAGCTCTTCATAGTGTTTGGGCTTATACTGGGTAGGTGTTAAGGAGGGATTCTGTGATAGCCAGCTTTGGACTGGATATGAGAAGATATTGAGGCAGCCTGGAAACTGGGTAGCCATTGTTTAGGAGGTGAGATGAGCACAGCAGGACTGAGGATGTCTGTCAAGAAAGCGCAGTCCCTCAGAAGGAGAACGCGTTATTCACTTTTGTGGCTGTGTTACTGTTTTCTGGGCTTCTGTTGGAAACATTCCTGTTGGCCTTGTCTGTGTGCCACAGTGGGACTGATTTTTACATTCTTAGTTGTGCTGTGTTCTCCTGTCCTAGGACTCTGTTGCTTTTCTCCAGAGTGCTTGCACACAGTTTGTAATTTTTTTAATGAATGACTTTTTAAGTAACATGTTTCCTCTCCTAGACCAGAAGCTTCATGAGAGCAGAGGCCTCTTCTCTTTTGGTTCACTTTGGTACCCATAGCACCTAGCATGCTGCCTGATACAAAGTAGAGGCTCGCTCAGTCTTTACTGGAAGAGTGGATGAATGAATAAATGAATGATAAGACCTAAAAAATTGGTGGCTGATCAAAGACGTGGAATCAGAAAATATCTGATTTTCTGACAACTGAAGAATCATTTGTCTTTTTACAGTAGATTCTTAGCAGATGTCTCTTTCCTCACACCCAAGAAAAACACTAGAATTCTAATATTCAAAATTTAAATAGAACATTCAACTATTGCCTGATATCTCAAGTCCTTTTAGAGTAGTCTTTAAAATATGTTATCATACCTTCTTTACTATCATTTTTCTCAGTCCAAATGAAGAAATGTATGGATGCATTATATCAAATTACAGTAAGGTAAAGTCATGTTGGCTTTTGGCATCCTACAAATTATATTAAAAGGTTTCCAAATAGTTGGTAACTGTAACTGGAAAGACCCAAACATTTTGACTGTGATTCTTAGTACTAAATCATGTAGGCCATATGACCCATCAATGTGATCAGGTCTCATAAAGGATTGTGATGTTTTCCAGGTGGAATAACTTTCTTTTTTTTAATTACACAGGCAATATAAAAGAATTAAGGATGAAATTTTAAGCTTGAAAAAAGCAATATCCACATTGGTAACATGTCTACTATTTTTATTTTTTCATAGTTCTTGTCCACATGCACTCATGTTATTAGAGTAAGATTATTTTAGTCAGCATACAGTTGACAGTCTCTTTGAATCTAAACAGTTGTGGTGTATCGCACCTTCTCACATCACCTGGGGGATTAGAACCATTGAATTGATAAGTCCACTATGTTGTAGTAGACTAGCCTATCTTCAGGCTTCAGAGTTCTGTGGCATGGACGATAAAGTCACTGAGGGCCACGTTTACTAATACTGGTTCACCATGTGTTGCTCTGGTTACTGCATATTCCTTCAAAGAAGACCTTGGAAGTGCATCTCCTCGATCTCTTCCTTAAATGCCCTTTTCATCATGCTACCCTCCTACTCCAAAATGTCTTAATTCTTAACTATACTAAATGTAAATACCTTTTCATAGATCAGCCCTTTCCAATAGAACTTTCTGCAGTGATGGAAGTTTTCCTTTATTCTCTCTAATATAGTAGCCACTAGCCACGTATGGCAACTTGGTACTTAAACCGTAGCCGGTTGCCTAAGGAACTAAATGTTTAGCCTAGATTTTTAGGTCCTCTCTTCATAATCAAATCAGGCCTATGTCCTTGGTCCCATGTACGTACCACATTTGTACCTATCATTTTGTCTTGACTCGTGTTGGTCCTCTTTCCGCTGAATGACTTTTTCTCAATTCCTTCATTTAATCCAGCTTCTCTGTAGCTTCCAAGGGTTAGAACAATCTCCACAATTTCTGTGAAATGTTCCTGTAATCTTGCTGACCTTCCTTCCCTGGCAACGGCCATTTTGTGCTTCTCCAGCTAGGACACCTGAATGAATGAATGAATGAATGAATGATTCAAAATAGACTTTCACATCTAGTCATTTGCTGTATTTTACTTCCATTTGTTGTTGTTGTTGTTGCTTATGTGACTGTACTCATCTCCTCAACTAGTTTTTATATCTTTGAGGCCAGGACAGTGTTTTATATATTTTCTGTATTTCTCTTGGCACCAGTCAGTTGGTGGAGCCCCAGAAAATTCCCATTGAATGCTTTGTTGATTGATTGATTGCAAAAGAAACACAAATCTGTATCTTAGATTCTTTGTCACGATTATTGAACTGGTCGACAAAATTTATGAAATGTTCCTGGGATGCACTTTGAAGGTCAAACCATTTTCTTGGATCCAGGAATTTATAAAACTGCATAAAAAGAAGGTCATATATATGTACATATGAACTGTGAATTCTAGAGATGGTGATTAGGGATTGTGAAGAAAGTTTGAAAAATAGCAGTGAGTAACCCTTCCCTGAGAAAGAAACCTTTGAACTGCTAGTCAAAGAATAGAAGTTTATGTCTGAGAAATGAGAGGCAGGAAAATTGTTTCTTGGAAAGAGGTACTACAAAAAGGTCACGTGGGAGGACCAGGTGTGTGTGGTCAGTCAAGTGCTTTTTCATCCTGTTATATTCACTTTAGGATCAAGAGTTGGGGATTTTGTGTATCTGCTTTCGAAAGAGTTTTAAAATGTAGCAAAGTGCATCCTACTTGCACTAAATCACAAATGGAGATCTCTGGATCCAAGCTTCATCGCGTGTAATACTAGGACTCAGAGTTTCCCTCCAAAACGTACTCTTATAATATTGTGATAAAGACGATCTTAGAGAAGGGCACAGAATATGGTCAAGTGATTACTATATAATAGAATTTAATACACACATATAGAGCCCACTATGTCCCAGGTACTGTACTTAGTACTTCATATCTATTAACACATTTATGCCTCTAATCTCTAATCACTGTAAATGAACATTTTACAGATGGAGAAAATATGGCCCTTGCCTCAGTTTATATAGGTAGCAGGTAAAAGAGTCAGAACTTGATGCTAGATAGTCTTGCTCCAGAAACTATGTCCCTAGCTACTCTAAATACTGCCCTATGCTATGTATGCTATGTAGTCTCTCTGTAATCAGTGTTCCATTAACTCAGAATTTGTGACTTTTGGAATGAGCATTGGAGATAATAGGAAATGGAAGAGATGTTTTATATGTTTGAAGAAACAGGTTCCAATACCTGCAGACACTTCTGGAAGACCTGCAGACATGTGAATATGGACATGTGAATAATATGCAAAGCACAAATGCCTTTTCTGTTGAGTGTAATTCTCAGTGTGCAGCTGATATGCAAGTTCTGTGTACAAATGGTAACTATTTTCATTGTAGTTGAAAACACAATACTAAAAAATGTATTATCTTCCTTTCTGAAGTGAGGATAAAACAGTTTGGGCACATTTGTTGCCTTTTTTTAATGATGACTTACCTATTCATTTTAATTTTGATGACTTTTAAATTTTGCAGAAATTCCGGAGTGCTTCAGTTGGGGCTGAGGAGTACATGTATGACCAGACATCAAGGTAAGCTACCAGGAGATGCCCCTAGAAACTAATGAACTGATAACACTTTAAATGTACCCCCAAGTTATACTTTTGAACCTTTAAAAGAAAATTCTTTTCTCTATACCGTGACTTCTGAATTACTGTTTCCAATCTTGCCCTGTATTCTGAGGCCTATGCCCTTTTTCTGTCCTTCTGTTGGTTAGATATCCCTTCTTAGGTGGTTCTCTGAATCTCAGACACATGGACCTCCAACACAGCATGTGAAAAAATGGAATTCTTTGCCGTTCTTTTTCTTTTCTTTGCTTCCTTCTCCACTTCTTTCACATCTGTTCTGCTTTTATTTCCTGTTGTGGCTAATGATGTAACCATCCTTCCAGCTACCCACTCTGGAGGTATAAAGATCTGCCTGACTTTTTGCTACATTTTCATCACACTTCCCAAGTGCTGAATGTTCTGTTTTACCTGTCCTGTCCCTTGCAACTTACTCTTGTTCAGGTTCTGAACTGTTGTGATATAACTGATCTTCCTGCCAACACTGTTTTCCCTTCTATTCCACTGTACACATATTTAGCTACCAGCTAAATACACTCTGGTGCCTTCCATGTACAAGCAGTGCGAGAGGTATGGGAATAAGATAGAACCTCTCCTTAAAAGAGGCCCCATAGACTTTTGGAGGGGACAAATGTAGTGATGGACAGTTGTAATACAATTTGCTAAGTGAAGAGTTAGTCCTGCTACAGAGGTACATAAACAGAAAGCTGAAAGGACCTACAGGTCTCTGTGTGTGTGTTGGGGTTGTGGGGTGGGGGGACAAAGCTTGCAGGAAGGGGCATTTGAGCCACATGCTGAAGGACTGTGAGCAGGAGTTTTCCAGGGAAAGAAGGAAGATTAAGAACTTCCAGGTAGGGGCGCCTGGGTTGGCTCAGTTGGTTAAGCGACTGCCTTCGGCTCAGGTCATGATCCGGGAGTCCTTGGATCGAGTCCCGCATCAGGCTCCCTGTTTGGCAGGGAGTCTGCTTCTCCCTCTGACCCTCCCCCCTCTCATGTGCTCTCTCATTCTCTCTCTGTCAAATAAATAAATAAAATCTTAAAAAAAAAAAAAAAAAGAACTTCTAGGTAGAGGGGGTAGACGTTCAAAGACCTTGGTCATGATCATGCCCATAGACAGGAGAGAATGGCAAGAAATGAATTGATCTCTCCCATTTCACAAAACTTATCAGTTATGTCACCATTTCAGAAAGGATTAAACACAAATTACTCATGAAGGTAGTCAGGGCCCTCTACGTGCTGGTCCCTTTTTACTTTAAACCTTGTGTCTCACCGTATTTCTTGCCCCTTTGCTGTTACATGTGTGGCCCTCCTCTGTTCTCTCTTTCTACCTGAAGTCCTCCTGATCCTTCAGGATCTTGCTCCAAGCTCAGTCATCCTCCCCCAATCATCTGAGTCAGAATTTCAGTGTGTGGTGTTTGTGAGTGGGAGGGGTGAGGTGGGGAACATAGAGTTCCAAATCACCTTCTAAAATGTGGAAATACATATATAACTTGCATGCTATAAACCCAAATCACCATGTAATCAGCTATCAGGCTGGTGAAAAGAGCTTTGACCTACCAGTCACTTGACCTGCCTTCTCGTTCTGCTGCTGTCATTGTCCACTGGAGTGAGCAAGTTTCTCAGCCTTCCTCACCTGTGAAATGAGGAAGGTGGTTTTATTTCCTGTGTTATGGATAGGTTTGGGGAGCATGAACTCCCCTAAATGATATTCAAAACCATTTCTGTTCATATGTGCTTTTTTCTGGGGAGAGGGTTCACAGCTTTTCATGTTTTTTGTTTTTTTTTTTTTTTTTACGCAGCCTGTGCCCTAGACAAGTTGCAAGCTGCTGATCTAGGTGATTCCTAATATCCTGTCCAGGTCTCAAATTTTATGATTCAGTGGCTGTATTGAAATTGCTTTTTCCAGGCAAAATGACAGTGAAATTGGTTCTGTCTTGAATGATTTATTTCCCACCCTGTTCTAAGATACATATTCTGGAATTTGCTTAGTTTATCAGCCTACGTGTACGGTTTTTATCATGAAAAGAGGAATATTATTGTGCCTTTCCAGTTTCTTTCTCCTTATGAAAGTTACAAAAAATTAAACGTTGCAGAAATATTTAACATAGAAAATAAGAGTCTCCCATAATCTTCTAAGTAGACCATCTTAAGAGGTGAACTTTGAGGCATTTTTACACCCAGTCTTTCAAAGACTATGAAATTAAAGAGCTAAGAAAATAGGCCCAGTGAAGAGCTTCTGATGATTAAAAAAGTGCACAAAGCATTGGTTATTGGATTATCACTATGAGCCATCCTGCAGTGTAGCAGAAATAAATATTTCTGAATGTATTAAACAAAAAAGATTGTAGTTCATACCTGTGGTTTATTTTAAATAATTGATACATTCTTCAGCATTGGGAAAATCAGTGTTTTTATTTTGTAAATTAAGTAATATTTTAAAAATATTAGGGAAATTGTAGAGCAGAGATTTACAAACTTTTTTTTTTTTTTTTAAGATTTTTATTTATTTATTTGAGAGAGAGAGAGAGAGAGAGAGCACATGAGAGGGGGGAGGGTCAGAGGGAGGAGCAGACTCCCTGCAGAGCGGGGAGCCCAATGCGGGACTCGATCCCGGGACTCCAGGATCATGACCTGAGCCGAAGGCAGTCGCTTAACCAACTGAGCCACCCAGGCGCCCCGAGATTTACAAACTTTATCTGCAATGGGTTAGATAGTGAATATTTTAGATTTGGCACACTATACATTACAACTATTAAACCCTCCTGTTGTAGTGTGAAAGTAACAGTAGACAAGTCCTAAATGAACGAGCGTAGCTGTGTTCCAATAAAACTTTATTTACAATAATAGGCAGGGAGCTGGATTTGGCCAATGGATCAAACTTTGTAGATTCCTGATTTGGAGCAGTAGTGTCCCTTTCATGAGTCTTAAAAACAGAAAACAAAAAGACAACAATCTCTGTTATAGGAACTAGATTCTCAATAATGAATGTCTGAGTTTTAGATTTTCACATTCTGCAATGTTTTATTTTATTTTATTATTTTATTATTTTTATTTATTTATTTATTTTTAAAGATTTTATTTATTTTTTAGAGAGCGAGCGAGAGGGAAACAGCATGAGAGGGGAGAGGGTCAGAGGGAGAAGCAGGCTCCCCGCTGAGCCGGGAGCCCGATGTGGGGCTCGATCCCAGGACCCTGGGATCATGACCTGAGCCGAAGGCAGACGCTTAACCATCTGAGCCACCCAGGCGCCCACATTCTGCAATGTTTTAAAGTGGGTTATAGCTATTTGCAACATCTTGGTGATACAAAAAGAGGGTTAAGTATAGGTATGATTTGAACAAAAGCTTTCACACATTTGGCTTGCTGCTAGCTTGAAAGGGGCAAATTCTATCAATTCTGAAGCCTCAGGCGTTACTGATTGCCATCCAAGACCTAACAGGCTCTCCTGGCACAGCCTTGCATAATTGGACAGGCACCTCATGGACTTTCTCCCCTTCTAAACCATCTGGTTTATGAGCCACTATTAGAAATGTTGTATACATTGTATTAGCAGTGACCTTTGGTCTGGTCGCATCTCTTTTGCCATATGCTGTGTTTTGTCTCTGAAGTAGACTAAATATTGGTTAATATTCATACAAAATGCTCCAAATGTGAAATTGATTAGGAAGGCAGAAATGTCCAAGCAAGTCAATCTGACCTCTGTTTGTTTTCTGTTCACAGTGGCACATTTCAGTACACCCTGGAAGCCACCAAATCTCTGCGTCAGAAGCAGGGGGAGGGCCCCATGACCTACCTCAACAAGGGACAGTTCTATGCCATAACGCTCAGCGAGACTGGGGACAACAAATGCTTCCGACACCCAATCAGCAAAGTCCGGGTATGAGCCTCATTTCTCAAATAAAGCGCAGAGGGATCACATGAAGGGAATTGCTACCTCGCAGTCTTGTGGAAGGGCGTGGAAAAAATTCCAAAATAAATAATTCTAGAACAAATGTCAGAGAGTTGGAGCAGGAGAACTTACTGGCTTACAGTTTATCATTTTAATCAGTAACCAATAAATGCCAGGGAGGGGACATGGTTGGGACACGCTTTCTGACTGTATCCAAGGAATTTTCCCAGCTTCCTTCATTGCCTTTGTGCTACCTAGTTGTTGTTCTTGTTTTCAGTCAATTGATCTTAATTTTTCAAGCAAGTAGCTAGAAGTCAGAGCTTATTTGTGGGCAGGGAAAGAGCTGCTGCTGTCTTCCATATGGGAGGATGTGATTTATTCTGTGTCCCTGGGTCCTTTGCAACTTGGTTAAAAAAGCCTTCTGCAACCCAGTGCTTGCTTACTCAGGAGTCAAGTGAGGCATGGTATGATCCCTACCAGGACTGACTTGGTGGAATTTTCACCTTCGTGAGTGTTAGTTCTGTTTGTGGGAAATGGAACTGTGCTGGAAGCCTACCAGCTTCTGGCATTCTTGCTGCTGCCAACAAGGGAGGAAACTGGTAATCCTTCTCTACTGAAATGGAAAATCATAGCACAGCTCTCTGAAAAGAGGTTGAAGGGCTTTCCTGCCCTATTGTACAATGATTTATTTTACACGCTGTGTGCATGGTGCCCACCCCACCTTATTTTGTCCATAACTACCGCCTCCTAAGCTCTTCAGCACATTGAGAAGAATGCGTGCTGTGCCTAGAGCATAGTGAGTTTACCCCCATCCCCGACTTCCCTGCAAAGGTAACAGAGGAGGTAGAAGAGGAAGAAGAGTATTTGGTCACCTGCTGGCCAGCTTGTCTGTTACTAGCTTTAGGTAAAGCAATTTCAGTGGTGATCTCTGAGACAGCTGGGTTTTCTGGCTTTGTTTCAGTGAGAAAGATAAGGAAGGATTGCTGCTCATTTCTCAGTCCAGCAATTCTTCCTCCCTCCAAGCCTGTCCCTGTCCCAGATCAGAGCTGTAGGAGGCAGGGCAGTTGAGAGTGAGAGGAAGATGTGGAGCTCACGTCCCACCCAGGGCTGAGCCCGTTGCAGGTGGAAAGGTGCCTGGTTTGTTGTGTGCCTGCCAGGGGGAATTGGTGTGTTCCTACCCTGTGGTCAAGGCTGTGGTGGAAGGATGCTTTCCTCCTCCTCCTCTACCCCCTCCTCCTCATCTTAATGGTGGAGGGATATAATAATAATAACCATAATAGTAACAACAGCAATAATGGCAGAGAGATGCCATAATAATAACAACAAGAGCCACAAAATAACAAGTAATATTTATTGGTATATCTTCCATGTGCCAGGCACTATGTTAAGTGCCATATATCTAGCAATTCATTTGAAACTGAAACTGCCTATGAAATAGGCACTATTTTTATACTATTACAGAAGAGGAAACTTGGCCTTTTAGAGGCTGGTAACTGGTCGAGGTTACACAGCTAAAATGTGAAGGAACCAGGATATAGCCCAGGCAGTCAGATTCCTGGATTTATTCTCTTAACCCCCAAGGTACACTGTGTTGAGTCACATGGAGGGCTAAAAGCCAGAGGCATTTTAGCCTGGGATCCACCTCTGGATATATATGCCGGACTTCACACCCCTACACCCTCACATGTGGGTGCCTGGTAAGAAGACTCTGGATAAACCTACTTTTTAAAAAACAGTTCTGTAAATTACAAGGAAGCATGTAGCTCATAGACACCCTCTTAACAGCACCATTTCAGCACCCCGAAAAGATGGTGGGTGGTTTGCCTTCTGAGGCCGTGACAGTAGTTTTGAGTACGGAGACTTTTCCAAGAATTTTGCTTCACTGAAATCCTGTAAACAATTTCTTACGGACGTTTTCTTTCCTCTGTTTCATTTTGGCTAAAACAGCCATCCTTTCTTAAGGATTTCAGTCGAACACCCTTGGGGAGTTAGAATGATGCCTCTCAGAGGGGATCGTTCTTGCTCCTCAGCTCTGGGCGAGCGAGCCATCTGGAGGAAAGAGGGACACACTTGGAACTTACCGCCTTGGTTTTGGAGCTCGGTGTTCCACTCTGAGGTGAAGCACGTGAGCTCGACAGTAGCGTTTTCAAACTGCCTTTCTTCTTCTCACTGAAGACATAAACTTACAGACTGAGAATACGCCATTACTTAGGCTAAGAGTCATGGGCTAGAGAAAAAATTATCTGTTATTTTTATTTTGGAACAGAAAGAAGTCAACACTAGGAGGCCACGCAGTGAACTTTTACGTATACAGTAGTCCCTGCCCCCTTATGTGTGGGGAATACATTCTAGGGCCCCCCCAGTGGACGCCTGAAACCATGGATGGTACCAAGCCATATAAATGCTATGGTTTTTCCTCTGCCTACATCTCTGTGATAAAGTTTAACTTATACATTAGCACAGTAAGAGATGAACAGCAACAGTCATAAAATAGAACAGTTGTAACAATGCACTGCCGTAAAAATTATGTGACTGTGGTACCTCGGGCTCTAAATATCTTCTTGTACTGTACTCACCCTTCTTCTCATGATGATGTGAGATGATAAAATACCTATGTGATGAGATGCAGTGACATGAATGATGTGGCCATTGTGACCGTAATGTTAGGCTACTACTGACCTTTGGATGATAGATCCGAAGGCACTCATCTGCTTCTAGGTTACGGTTGACCAAATGTGGGTAACCGAAACCACGGGGAAGGGGGCAACTGTAAGTGGCAAAGTTTGAGGCAGGGGGGGAGAGAAGAATGAAGAGCTTGTAGCTCATAGTTCCGTGAGCCCAGAAGCGGTTCCCCTTCTTGTCATTTCTCCATACCTTGGAGGTTCACGCTGCTTGTGAATTCGAATGATACGGATACATATTTCTAAACTAGTTTTCCTAACAGACATCTGCTTTCTTGTGTAACAAATGTTCGCACATACTTTGGGAAGAAGCCAGATTTTGAATGGACAGTACACCTGCAAGCATGTATATGGTATCTATTGTTTGTCAGGCAGCGGGGCCTCTGTCCTTATCCTCTTTGAGTTTGAAGTCAATGGGAAGACATTGCTGTCAACTGAATAATTAAAACTAATTAAGTAAATGACTTCAAGTGTGCAAAATGCTACGAAGAAGTTATTAAAGAATGAGAGTCAATGAAATATTCTGGAATAGTAGGAAAATGTCTAAGAAATATTTTAGCTTTGGAATAAGAAGGAGAGCCGGTATCCCTGATACTGCAGTTGTAGGGATTTTGGGGGTTTGTTTGTGTTGGTAACTTCTCCATCTCATAAGCGATAGCCACTTAATGTGTATTTAGTTTAATGAGGGTTTTTATAATTTAGAACCAAAACGGGCTTTGGATTCTTATTTCTACAAGATGTAATTAGTTTCTCAAGCAAGTACATCCAAATTGTGTTGAAATAAATAAAATAGTTGACCTTGTCTCTTTTGGTCTGTGAAGTATCTGTAGCTTAGATCTGTGTTCCTCAGTATGAACTCATCTTGTAGTATTTCACTCATTACCTTAGTATTTCTCATTACTCCCGTATTTCAGCCTGAGGCACTTAATTAGGCTAGAAACAGATGCTTGCTTCTTTACAAAAGGTGCCAAATTCTACATTTAAGAATACAAAATTTCAAAAATGTGTTTGTTTTCAGTACAAAAAAAAGATTTTTTGGTATTCCCACTCACCTCACAAAACAATAAACGTGCTCTTAGTTAATTTGGTTGTTTATGACTCATGGTAAAAATGATGTGGGGAGCGCCTGGGTGGCTCAGTTGGTTAAGTGTCCAACCTCAGCTCAGTCTTGATCTCAGCTTGGTCTTGATCTCAGGGTCGTGAGTTCAAGCCCTGCATTAGGCTCCATGCTGGGGTGGAGCCTACTTAAAACAAAAAATGATGTAGGATTCTTTTTCTGTGTACTGTTCTCATTCTCCAAGCATTTTTTAAGTGGGCCCGTTTTTACACCAAAACCGTACAGCTGAGCTTGTCTGGGCTTTTGTCAAGCAACCTTATAGAAACACAGCTCTGGTAGAACTGCCGGAAGTGGAGGCTGTGAAGGAAGCAACCGAGGCGCCCAACAGAAAGTAAGATGCATGGTTCTCCCCTCTGCAGAGCGTGGTAATGGTGGTCTTCAGTGAAGACAAAAACCGAGATGAACAGCTGAAATACTGGAAGTACTGGCACTCCCGGCAGCATACGGCAAAGCAGAGGGTCCTTGACATTGGTAAGTTGACCTTGACCTCCCTGTGCTGTCTTAGGTAAACTGACATGTTGTCATGATGCCAAGGAGAGCCCAGCACACAACTCACAGCTGGGACCCACATAGCTCTTGGGGAGAAGTGCCAGGCACTAGTCTGGGCACTTTTCCTTTGTTAGTACATTTAGTACAAATTAGGTGGAAACAGCAAAATCAGGCCAAGCTGAGTGCAAAGCACTGTTTGTTCTATGGAAGCCAGCTGTGACTCGTATAATAATAGTGGTACATTTGGATTTGCAAGGACTATGTCAGTTTCTAAAATACGTTTCCATGCCCTCCTGTGTTTGGGCCTAGTGGCCAGTCCAGCAGACCAGATGAACTCTTACCCCCATGGCATGAGTAACCTCAGGATCATTTATCTCTAAGGTACTAGTGAAAGTCATATGACTGGAAAGTGGGTTCTGGTTCTCTGATTCTCCATATAGTGTCCCTTCAGCTCCAACACACGCCTGTTGCTGCTAGAACTAGGTGGTCTGGCAAATGAAACCTTTGAGAGATCTTCTCCAGCAGTAGAGGCAGAACGGCCCCAGCAAGTCCATTTTCTGGACTCTGTATATTCTTAAACACCAGGTCTGTTCTCTGGAGACCAGTAGTCCCCTGGGTGGGACTCAGGGTTTGGCCAGGAAGGTAGTGCCCATGCCAAGTGGTCCCATGGAGGGAATTTGTTGCAAAGATTGGGAGGGCTGAAGGCACCGTGAGGCAGTCCAGAGATGAGCAATAGCAGGAGTCTGCTGCTATTAGCTGTAGGCCTGGAGGATCAAAGAGAGGAGGTTGTGGGTGTTGGGGAAGCCACCCAGCAAGAGCTTGAACCATAGTGGGGGCTGCCTCAGCAGGAGCTGGGACCACAGACAGAGCAGATTTGCAAGAGGAGGAAGAACCACAGAGGAGTCACTGCCAGACACACCTCTCAAAGAATGCCAAGAGGGAGGAGGAGAAGGAATGCCCGGTCTTCTCCCTGTGCCCCACACTCCCACCAGTGCTTCCCAAGGGCCAAATTTACCCTGAAGCCATTGGGTACATGATCCTCGCAAATGCGGTTTGCAGGAATCAACCTCTGGGAAGTCAGGGATTGAATCTTAAAATTTCTAGAGATTACTTAAAAACCCTGAGAGTAATATGTGTTTCTCAGTAATTTTAACACTTTCTATGCTGTTTTTTTAAGAAATAAGTAATTTCTCATCTGTGGGCTTTCTTACCTCATTTTGCAGACCAAGAGGCTGCAGTCCCAGTGAGTGTAGGCAAAGTAAAGGTCTCCATCATGTTGGGTATCAGAAGGCATTCTGATACCTGAGCCCTTACACGGTATTACTGAGCCATTGCTTTGATTTCGTACACACTGCGATGATTGTTTTTTTTTAGACCTTCCATCTCACCCTTGCCAAGGTCCCTTGACCAATGGCAGAGAGGTTAGTTATTACGTTAGGGTGAGAGACTCACCATAGAACATATTGAAACTAATTGTTGGTTTATCCTGCAAGATGGTTACACCTCTCCTTGCCCCAATGCACGCACACACACACACACACACACACACCTCCTATTAACTAGTCAAACATATTTATCTAATAAACCAGGAAACTGAGGCCCAGTGAGGCTCACTGACCCACTTTTCCAAGTGACTTATCCTCAGATAATCAGTGCAAGAGCTAGGATAAGACAATCTTCTTCACCCAGCTCATACACAGAAACTACAAGATCAGTTGACTAGGACAAGGGGTTGGGGATACTTGCCTTAACCTGCTTTGTAGCCAATCTGCATAGAGCAGAGGAACAATTTTATTTTATTTGAAAAGTTAGCCTTATAATTATTACCCAAGAAAATCAGAGGAGCAATTAAATAGAAATATGCACTAGGTCCAAATAAGGCAAATAATAAAAGCATTTTACTGGCTTACTTACTTGTTATAAGTTTTACTTTTCTTAGACCAGAATGATTTCTCAGCTCTCACAGGACTTCACTTCTTATCTCTCTTCTTGATCGCCTCTTGCCTGCCTTCAGACTTTCCCTATAACCCTTTACACATGCATTTGCACACATATGCACACACATGATTTATCTTTGAGATTTAGTTACTGAGAAGCTTTGTGGCTCCTTGGGCTGCCTGCTCTGAACCCAGACCCAAGGAGTATTAAATCAGTCCCTTAGCTTCAAAGGACAAATTGATTTTTCTAACCACAACCTCAACCTGACAGCTACTCACAGAGGATGAGGAAATATGCAAAAATCTTATAGACTTCATTCCTTTACTAGACTTACAAAAAAATCAAACCATGTGTTCCTCTGCCGGTGGATGGTTAATGCCATCTCCAAAATAAAGAGGGAGCTGATGCTGGGATGGTGTGTACATCTGTTTGCACCGTCAGCAGGTAGCTTTGGAGTGCGGTGCTGAGGACGTTGATGAAGCCTCCACCTTGCTTCCACCAGGGGGTTAGCAATGCCTGCTGACAGTGGAGGGAGGTTGAAGGGTGCATGTGCCATGTAGTTGCCAGTGTGGGTCGAGAACCTTCTAGTAGCCTAAAGAAAAAAAGGAAGAATCCAACGTTTTAAAATACATTACCTTTCTTAACTTCCATGAAGCTGGAGGTTACAGTCAGGGCTCATGGTTGCAGTTTCCAAATCTCCACCAGTCACTATGGTCACCAAGTTCAACTGGGCCCTCTAGGTAGTGACCTTGAAGCTGAAGTTAAAGACTGAGATAGGGCCCCTTTCACTAAAGCAGAGATTCATAACCTGTGGTCTTCGGAGTCTGTGGGTGGACTTAGTGGCTCCTCCAGCTCCTCAAGTTCTTAACAACACAGTTTTGTCTGTAGAGGTGTGCATATTCTTTCTTCTCATTTTTTCAGGGTTCCTGGGATAACCAGCCCTTCTCTAGCTCCCTGCCTCTCTACCTCCACTCCAAGCAAAGCCCAGTGGAGCTTTCACCTCTCTTCGTATCTTTCCTTATTCTGCATCCCCTCAGCATTCATGGTCAAGGATTGCTCTGTTGTCTCTTGTACCCTGTAATGATGGCTGGCGAACATTCTACATCTTTCCTGCCATACATTTATCTCACTTGGATTAGAATGTTGGGTGCTCTTCAAGGCTGCTCCTCATCTCCCACATACTTCTGATCCTCTGAGGAGCTCCTACCAACCAGTAGTGCTGGTGGTTGCCAAATGGGGAGAGGACCCTCACTGTCCCTGAAGGAGTCCTTTCTGTGGGTCTGTGCAAAGGAGAGTGGGAGCCCGAGGGCCTAGGGTGCAGAGAAGCAGGCTGCTCCTCAGAGCCCGTGGAGCCTTGGCTCCCAGGTTCCTTGTATCCTGATTGGAGTTCACGTGAGGCTGTGCTTGCATCACACCAAGCACGGCTCTCCTTGGGCAGATCCTCGCACATTACATGGTTTGTTCCCTCACTTTTTGCAGGTCTTTGCTTGTCACCTTATCAGAGACCTTCCCTGTCACCTTACCTAAACGGCGCACCCTCATCACTCTCCAGCCCTTTTACCTTTATTGTATTGCAGAGCGTTTATCACTACCCTACATGTTACTTATGTATATATATTTCTATTTCTCATTGTGCCCAACTAGAAGGTAAAGCCCATGAGGGCAGACCCTTGTCTGGTTTAGCACAGGGCCTGAGACATAGTGAGCTGTCAATAAATATTTCCTAAATGAATGAGTGACCGAATGAATGAAGAAACGTGTGGATAAAACTCTTATACTGACAGAAGGCAGGCCACTGGAGGGAATGAACTGTATCTTAATAATACCCATGTATTCCTTGTCTTCTGTGTACTAGGCTCTTTCTATATATCATATATAAACATTTTGTCCTTCGTCCTCAAAACAACTCATTTTGTTGTTTAAAAACTGAGGTGGTGAACGGTAAAGAATTCTACCCAAGGTCATGTACCTGGTAAGGGGTGTCGGTGGGATGGAAACCCAGGAATGCCTGAGTTTGCACTCCTTGTTTTTTATTATTCTCTGTCCTCGCTCCACAGTACATCCTCTTTGTATGGCAACCCCTAGGTAGGTCTTGGCCCCACTAGGCCCTGATGACTTGTAGAGTGACTGCAGACATCCATGACCTGACCTTGTGCTGATGTACTGCCTCTCCCCACTGTGCTTTCCTTTCCAGACATTGAGAACGTTTTGCAATCTGGGGGGGTGGGACTCTTGGCTGCTGCTAGTTCTGACATTTCTGAAAGCCAGTTCAGCCATGTGGTTCTTGTACATTAGGCCTTAAACTATTTTGTTTGGGGGGAGGGGGGAAGGAAACATTAGCAATTAGTTCTTACTTGATAAAAGTAAAACAAACAGACCTTGGCCCTAGTGGCCCCTGCTGCTTTTTCAGAGCACACGAGCGGAGTTCTCCAAGCCTCACAAGTTCTTTCTTGTGAGCTCGTTGAAGAACAACAATTACGCCAGGTCATAAATGAGTTTACATTCTGCAGCCCAAGGAGCATTCCTGCGCCAATTAGACCTCAGACCTCCTCTATGGCAGAGCCACTTAGATTGTTTCTGTTGTTTGCTCGTCCCTGATTGTGGACGTCCCTTTTTAAGGACACGGAGTTAGTGCTGGTCCCATGTTAGTTCCCATGCCTTGCAGAAAGGCATAATTACTCCATATTCATTCAGCAAATAGGCCAGACCCTTCATTAGGGACTAGTGATTCAGAGGTAATTAGGACAGAGCCCCTGTCCTTAAGCTGCTCGAATCTGGAGGCAAGACGATGAGTGGCTAAGATGTCACACGGTGAGTGGCGTCTTGGAGGAGCACTTCCCTGAGAGGTGTTTCTGAGACCCTTCTGAAAGGACGACAAGAGTGCGTGAGGTCAACGAGGTGGGGGAGGGTGCTGCAAGCTAAGGAAACAGCACATGCTCATATAGGAACCAAGGCAGAAGAACCAAAATGAGATTGGCAGATAAATTTTATCAAGCCTGATGAAATTGTTAGCCTAAATGGCAGGGGGTGGAAACTGTCATAGGTACTGGTGAGAGTGTTCCTCGATTGAACTAGTACGGACAGTAAGACGAAGGAAGGAAGTCCTGAGTAAATGAGGTTGAGGGGCTAAGAAAGAAGGGTTTAGTAGCTGTAGAAGGGCTTGCTTTTTAAAGAGGAATCGTAGGGGCGCCTGGGTGGTTCAGTCGGTTAAGTGTCTGACTCTTGGTTTCGGCTCAGGTTGTGATTTCTGTGTTGTGAGATCGAGCCCTGCATTGGGCTCCATGTGAGCATGGAGTCTGCTGGAGATTCTATCTCCCTCTTCCTCTGCCCCTCCCGCTTGTGCTCTTTTTCTCTCTCTAAAATAAATAAACAAACCTTTAAAAAATAAATAAATAAAGGGGAATCGTAGGGTGAAACTCCAGGCCTCCTTTGGTACCGGCTGAAACTCCAGGTCTCCTATGGAGGCTAGTCAAGCCTAGCGGGGTATGTGGGGTCCAGGCCCTGGAAGGCTATAGGCAGTAGAGGGCCATTGACTCGGGCTACCCGTGTCCCGGCAGCAAACCTGCCCTGCAGGCGGAAAGCTTGCGAAGTGCTGCCTCAGGATCTTCACAGAGGAGCATCACCACGGCCACATCACAGGTGTTGAGGGTCATTAAGCTCAGGGGTTTTCTCCCTTGGCTGCTTTAACACTATCTTGGCTCCATAAAGTCTTGTTGTATAGTTTTATTGGGGAGCTATTCAAATGTCTGTGTGTGTACTTTTTTATATTGAGCTGTAGCATGCATGCATTGTTTTTAGTTAATCCATGTTTTTCTATTGTTGAACCGAGTGGATTTTAGAAATCCAAGAGTATGTAAGAGAGGGATAATAAAAATTGTACCTTTGTGTTGTCATTCATCCAAGCGGGTGTATTCCATTTGTACATCCGTCTTCCCAGATTGCTGATAAGGACAGATGGAGGGGAGTGTGCAGAAATAACAAGCAAATAGATACTGTAATGAAATGACATTTTTCTGTAATGAGTTTCAGGACTTGAATTCAGAGGCTTTGGATAACCATTGAGGTTTTTGGCAGCACTGTTGGTGTGGGATGATATCTGTACTGCAGAGAGGTGATTCCAGGCCAGCATGGAGGTGAAGAGAGGGAGAGACGGGCAATGGGAAGACCAGTCGGAGCCAGGTGAACGATGGAGTGCACCCAGAGGAGTGCATTGTAAGCGGGGGATACAGAGGTATCCCAGGAACAAGAGACAAATTCTAGAACTGATAGATCCTTTGTGATGCCTGGCTTTGGAGATAAAGGAGAAGTAAAGGATCACAGAAGAAAAGTGCGGCCTTGCTAACTAAATGGGTGCCCTGCTCCTAGGTAGGGGTGTCAGGAGGAGGGACATGGCCAGGAACGGCAGGTTGGCCAGGGGCTGTGTTCAGCCAGGGGCATGATGACGTTGAGGCACCATCTGTACACAGAGTAGGTGGGACTTACCCTCGACTCGTCTGCACCATGGGGTTATCCAGTTTTGCACAGTGTGAGCCATGTAACAACATATTTCAAATGAACCACAAATGACAAAATGAACTGGACTACATATCAAGCTTCCTCAAGCAGTGGATAATTCCAAAACCACTCTCTGGGGAAGGCACATTTTTCTCTTTGTTTCCTTTCAAGGAGGGAAGGAAAGTTAGAAGAGGTTCAACAACTAAAATTAACTTTATAGAATGAGAGCCAGAAGCTACGATAGATAAAATGAAGCACATTCACATGTAATTTCTCTCTTCTGAACAGAATTAAGACTTACTTTACTACCTTACAGTGCAGATGTTCCAAAATAAGAACCGTGTGGTTTTTGTCTTTTCGCAGTGGGTGGCGTGGATTGTAATGTAATGACGCTGATACCACAAGCAACATCAAAATAAGCCTCCTTACTTTACAGTCACATCCAGTGAACCATTATCGATATAAATTTGTAGTTAACTGTGAAACCGACTATTTGCTCTTGATTCCGTCTCTGTCTTCAGTTTTGATTTGCAGTAATCTTTCCCTGTATGTGGGATGTGTCAGTTATGTTGTTACTATTAATCCTGTAGTTTTCCATGGTAATTAGCAGGCAATTATAGTTCATCTTTGATTATTAGCATGTGATTATCGGATTTTCATCTGTGCCCTCATGCAAATCTCTTTCTTTAGAGCCAATTTTTAAATACCAGTTTTATGTTAAGGTAAAGCTTTTCTTGAAAACTTTAGTTCCAACGAAATGGAAACATTTCTTGAAGTTTAGTTCTCAAGACCTTTCAGAAGACTCTCCAGCACGGAATTTTGCTGTGAAGTCCAGGCCTGGGAGCTCTCTTCAGTCTGGAATCATATTCCACTTTCAGATAGGAATTGTGATTAAAATTAAGTAACATGATTTATTTTTTCCCCTCTCTTTGAGTTTTCTAGAGGAGGCTGGCTTCAGATGTGCCCTACAAGGGTGCTTTCTTGCAGGTTTTATCACCAACCCTGGGCTGGGCCACCCAGCGCTGTGCAGAAACGTGGGAGGGTGAAGATTTGGGTGGTGGGTGGGAGACAGCTGCTGCCTCTCTGAGGGTCGGGTGAGTCACGTAGCCAGGTCATCTGTGCACGGTCGAGGCCTAGGAGACAAGAGTGCCCTACAGCTTGTCTTTCTCTTGGCTAGGCTGTCCCACCTGCCCTTTAGTTTTGTTCTGTGGAAGGCTCTACTGCAGAGTCAAATGAACCTGCTCTCTCCCTGCAGTCAGGAAGATGTGGGTCTTCCTTCCTTTAAAGATAACGCAATTAAGTGGAATTTCGAATTTTGATCCTGGATGATTTTCACACTTCTGAATAGATATGAAAAGTAAATTTGACTCAGAATAAAACAAAACCTCTCGAGGGGCGCCTGGGTGGCTCAGTCGTTTAGTGTCTGCCTTCGGCTCAGGTCATGATCCCAGGGTCCTGGGATCAAGCCCCGCATCGGGCTCCCTGCTCAGTGGGAAGCCTGCTTCTCCCTCTCCCACTCCCCCTGCTTGTGTTCCTTCTCTCCCTATCAAATAAATAAATAAAAATCTTAAAAAACAAAACAAAACAAAACAAAAAAACAAAACCTCTCGAGAGCCCCTAACGTTAAGAATGAAATCACAGGGCTGCTGCAGTCAGGGCCATGAGTCAGAGCTGAGTTGGAAGGGCGGCCTTGAGCCCTGCTTCCTCCACAGGAGGGAGGAGGTGTGGGTGGACCAGCACTACCCAACAGGGGTCCTCCTCTCCTCCGCTCTAGACAAATGTGGGGCACCTTCTGCTTTGAGCGAAGTGCCGTAGCCACAGTGACTGAAAATTCCTTTCATCTTCAACTTTCGTTAGAAAAACATTTATGTGATAAAAGTGTAGGAGGCTAATTAAGGTTATATGTTTTAAAACATTATAAAATGCTTTAAAATGCATTATAAAAAACTTTAAAGTTTATTCTTAGTTCAGACAGAACATACTGATTTTCAGTAACCACTGAGCCACTGTGGGTTTTCATTTATTGCATTGTATGTTTCAGTATGAGTCCTAGAAGCTCATTCTGTTGGGGAAAACAGCTCTGGGGAGAAGCACTTCCTGCTCCGCATGTGTGCTTAGTGTGACCCAGGGGTACCCCTCACCTTCCCACCAGCAAAGGGTCCAGAACAGAGCCAGAGTTCACAAACTGCCCATGTCCAGGCCCTGATTCTTGGAGACTCCCTTTTAAATTATTAGCTGGGTCTTCCTCTTTCCTTCCACTCTATGTTTCTTAAAAAAGGTATCCACTAGCCCACATCCTGTACTCCTAATGTCTCTCCATCCAGTACAGCCTTTTATTTAAAAAATTTTTTAAAGATTTTATTTATTTATTTATTTGAGAGAGAGAGAGAGCCCAAGCAGGGGGAGTGGCAGGCAGAGGGAGAAGCAGGCTCCCTGCTGAGCAAGGAGCCTGACATGCGACCATGACCTGAACCCCAGGCAGACGCTTAACTGACTGAGCCACCCAGGTGTCCCTTATTAAAGTTTCTTAATGCCAAGTCTACAGGTCCTTTTTTGCCCCTCACTAGTTTTCCTAGTTACTTGCAACCTCTTCTTTGTTCCTTTCTATGGCTCTCCTTGCCTAGAATGTCCCTCCCTCTCTCCTTGACCTGGCAGACATTTTACCCCTTAAGACCTGGTTTCTCTGTCCCCACTTGGATGGGATCTTCTTCATCTTTCAGGCAGAGTCAGCTGCTTCCACTATGGGTTTTGGTTTGTATCTAGTCAATAGCATTTCACTATGTTTCACTTGGTTCATCAGTGTACATTCTGTCCATCCCACTAGGTGCTGAACTTCTTGAGTGGGGAGAGAATTTTTTTAACCTTTGTATATACCCCCAGCACCTGGTACAGAGCCTGACATAGCTTAGATTCTCAACAGTGTCGACCAGTCAATGAACAAATGCCGTGTATGTTTTGTGTGTAGGTAATAACAGTTATGATAAGCAGGCACAGGTCTCGTTACCGGAGAAATCAGGCTGGGCTTGCACTTTCTCCTCTTCCATGCTGAAAGAATAATTTTTGGTAGTATTTTTTCTGATGTCAGGAGGCTAACTGTGCATTTGGTACCTTAATTTCTTAGATTTTAAATATTTATTACACTACAGCCATTTTGATGAAACTAGTTTAATAACTAAGACTAATTGCTAACATAAAAACAGAATACATACACTAATAAAGCCGGGGGAAAATGTCCCATTTTTAACTTAACTAGAAATTATTACTGTTTCCTGAAGCAAACAAATAGGAAATTGTTTCAAAGCAAACTTAAAAAAAAAAAGTAGCTAGATTTGGAAATTAAAAATTATAAGGAATGTGGTAGCCCTCAATCATTTTTCTTCACTGCTTCTAGGAAGTGTGTTTACCTGGTTCCAAGACATTGCTGTTTACTAAACCTTTCCCTGCAAATGATTTCCTTACTGCTGACAATTTTAAAGCCCTGAGTAGTTAACCAGAAGAAATGTTACAGAAAGGATTAAGGCATGGAATGGATGCTTAGAGACCCCTCTGAGAATCTTAGTCGACCCTCTACTTAATACTGTAAAATGCTTTATTTCCTGTTTTACTCTCCACCCCCCCCCCCCCTTTACTGCACACTCTACTGTCTTTCCCTTACTTGGTGGGACCTTTTCTGTATCTTTAGCTATGGAAGACCATGCTTTCTTGTCAAACATGTAATCTGTGCTTTGATTTGATTTCATGTCTTTCGTTTGGGGCCTAATTATTTTCTTCAGAGATGCTTTTAATGAGACTGCAAGTAACCTGATAGTCTCGTGTTTTTAGCATTATTTGATTGGCTTAAAAATTATAAGAAAAAATAGCTGGAGATACACTCTGATAGTTTCATGAGGCTCATCTATATACCAAACAAAACTACAGAGCTGGTATTGTCAGCCTTCCGTTAGCGTTTACTAGAAGCCTCTCTCTTGCTGCATACTTCAACATAAACAAATTTACGTCTTTGCAGTAGCCCCAAGTGTGAAATTGGGCAAATGTAAAGTTTTCCTTCTTTGTTTACACAACCGAAAACTTGCCAAGAGAGAGTTTTTCCAAAATTAAATTAAGCTCTTTGAGGTTGGAGAAACCAAAATAAGGTGAAGCTAATCTGAAGGAAAGTCTTTGAACAGGCTCCAGGAATCTGGAGCTGCCACTAGTTTTCATGCTCTTGAAAAGGCAAGTACTGAAATGAGGGGGCGCTAAAGAAATGAGGGGTCTCGTCATTGTTCACTGATCCTGTGACGCAGGTGCTCATATTCTCTCCATTTTGCAGATAGGAAAACCAGCTCAGAGCAGTTACGCAGCTTTGCTTAGGTGGCTTCTGATCCTGTTGAACCCTGACTGTAGTCCCCGGATGCTGTGGTCCACATTACAACGGAAAACAGTAACAGAAGCAACAGCTTCCCTCCTTCGAAGGGCAAATTCATCTTGAAGAAATATATTTAAGAGAATTGGAATTTCAGTTTCAAAATGATATCTAAATCCTCCAATAACTGGTGGAAAATAAGGAAACAGGAATAGCAGCATGAGTAATTCAAGTAGCAGTTAATGCAGAAATCATTCATGTAATGAACTAGAATTGCTCATGCGGTCCCCCCGACCCTGCACCCATCACACACATAACAGACTCACCTTCCTATGTCTGGTAACCAGTTTAGTGTGTGTGACTGGGCAGCCAGGGTCAGTTGGGGAGGTTGAAAAGGGAGGTTAATCTACAAGAAACAGTAAGTGTTGGCGAGGATGTGGAGAAAAAGGAACTCTTGTGCACTATTGGAGAGAATGCAAACTGGTGTAGCCGCTGTGGAAAACAGTATGCAGGTTCCTCAAAAAGTTAAGAATAGAACTACTGTATGATCCAGTAATCGCACTAGTGGGTATTTACCCAAAGAATACAAGAGCACTAATTCAGAAGGACATATGCACCCCTGTCTTTATTGCAGCATTATTTGCAACAACCGAATTATGGAAGCAGCCCAAGTGTCTACTGATAGATGAATGGATAAAGATGTGGTGTATGTATATGTATGTGTGTTATATATATATGTGTGTGTGTGTATATATATATATATGAATATTATTTAGCCATAAATAAGAATGAAATCTTCCCATTTGCAGCAACATTGGATGGATCTAGAGAGAGTAATGTTAAGCAAAAATAAGTCAGTCAGAGAAAGACAAATACTATATGATTTCACTCATATGTGGAATTTAAGAAACAAAACAAATGGAGAAAAAAAGTGAGAAACCAAAAAACAGACTCTTAGCTATAATGAACAGATGCTTTCCAGAAGGGAGGTGGGTGAGGGGATGGGTGAAATAGGTGAAGGAGATTAAGAGTATACTTATCTTGGTGAGCACTGAGTAATATATGGAATTGTTCAATCACTATATTGTACACATGAAAGTAATAAAACACTGTATGTTAACTACACTGGAATTAAAATTTTTTTAAAATGGAGGTTAATCTTAGTGGAACTTGAGCAGCTGGAGGGATTGGGTTTGTGGTTCAGATTTAGCGGAAGATAATCCATGTGAGGACTTACAGTTCTTGTAATGTTGTCTGTGTTCTGTACCACCAGTTGCCAAAAAGTCATTTCTTTTATTTGAATTTCTTCAGTCCGCAACTCAAAAGTACAATTGTATGTATTTGAAACTTCTTTCTAACATTGAAGGCTGCTAGGCACTAGAATGGGTCTTTGAGAGAGACTGGAATATCTTCCAATAGAAGTATAGAGTATCTGCCAATAGAATGGCAATTCTCAAGTTTCTTACTAATGATAAAGTACCATCATCTGAGAATGAGTTCAGTTCTCTTTTATAAGTCAGAGTTGGTTTAACTGGGAAGTTACAATGTCTGGAGATATCATCTGGGCTGGGAAAATATTGGGGACTGTTGTCCTGGAGGGAGGGAGACCCATTTGTAGGTCTGAGATGATTATGGTGGATTGGCCACTGTGGGCAGTAACTTGTAATCCTGTGTGCCTATAACTTCTTGTCCCCACACCTACGTATATCAAGTAAGAAGATGAAGAATGAACAACCAAAATTAAACTTGAGTAGTTCATGCAGTATACAAGAATAAATGATTTACCAAAGCACTTATCCCGCCTTCATTCATTCAGCAAACTGTCAGAAAGTACTAGGCACTATTTTTCAAGAGACAAAATAGTTTGAGTTAAAAATAGACTGAAGTTAAATCTCACTGAATAACATAGACTAATGAGAAGAGCTTAATTTTAAGCCCATCCAAGCTTATTTAAACTTGGAGCCAGAAGCCATAGTGCATATATAGGTCCTATATAAGCATATATGTTTGTGTGTCTACACATAGGATCTGACTTATTCTCAATTTGAAATCAAGTTTACGGATCAAGACCAGCATTTGTAAAAAAAGGAATCAGAATAAAAAATGCTAGCATAGATGGAACACAGTAATAGGCTACAAGTAAAATGCTTTCCTTACTGTAAGTTTTATTGTCACTACAACTTGAAAGCTAGAACATTGGTTTATAAATTTCTTTGCTAGAAGCAGAAGGGTGAATCAAACAAATGAAGTATTAGGTTTTGCTCAAAAGGAGAATTCCAAGAAAGATTCCTTCTTAAATGATGTCTGTGAAGGTAATATAATCAACCATGAAAAGTAAACAGGAATATATTTTAATTTATTTTAATATCAAAGTCACTTGATACTGGTCACATTCTATGAGTCACAAATGATGTTTTCATAATTTCAGCCATTATTGTTCTAGATTATGTGTGGAAAGGTGCTCATTTGAAAGGTCGTATGTCACAGAAATCAAAGGGCTCTGCTTGTATGTAGACAGAACTTCTTGGGTTCCAATCCTGGCTTGGCAGCTGAAAAACTAAGTGATTATCAGGGAGGCGAGGTGCTTAACATGTTAGCCTGTTTTCTATGCTACAGAGTAAGGATAACGTAAAAAGCTACTGATCAGAATTGTGTGAGGTGATGTTTGTGAAGTATGCCTATTTAGCACACACTTGACTCTCAAAAACTGGTGGCTGATCGTATTATTTGCTCAGGAGCCAGGACCAAATGATGGAAATACATTCAGAGCCTCTAAAAATCAGCTCAAGTGTCAACACACTTAAGGAAACCCAGGTTACCTCTGACTAGGGAAAAGCATGATAAAGAATATAATGGACTCATTAGAGTTCTTATGAGTCATCCAGGCTTTAAGAAGCTGCTTCTTTGATTTCAAAAAACAAAAAAAATCTCAAAACCTACTTGGACTAGGGTTTATTTATTCTGCCTATTTTAAGTCAGAGCGAATACTTCTAGAATGACCCTCGAGCGTTTCCTGAATTTGAGCTGGTTCTATTTGGTCTTTGCAGACAGAGGGAAGCAGATGTTTGAGGACAAGTGGGATGGGGGAGTAGGGACCAGTGTTGTTCCCCTCACCCACTAAAGGATTAGCGGGTTTGTTCTTAGATATTGTCTCTCTCTCTCTTCTTCTTCTTCTTTTTTTTTTTAAAGATTTATTTATTTTAGTGAGAGAGTGCGAGCATGGGGAGGGGTGGAAGAAAAGGGAGAGAGAAAACCCCAGCAGACTCCTTGTTAAGCTTGGAGCCTGAAGTGGGGCTCTATCCCATGACCCCAAGATCACAGACCAAGCTGAAACCAAGAGTCAGACGCTTAACCGACTGCACCACCCAGGGGCTCCATATATTGTCTCTCTTTTGTAGATGAGGAAATAGCAGGTTCAGAGAGCTTCTGTAACTCATTCAAGGTCACAGGGCTTATTGAGAGGAGGACAGAAATTAAATTCTGGTTGGTGTGTCTCTACCCCCACTGTCCTTTCTTCGTATGCTTTGGGCACCGCCATATAGATTGACCCCCTGTATGTCCCAACCCCAAATATAAACTACCTCAAATCTTTGGCTTTTTAAAAACAAAACAAAACAACATCTTCTTAGGCTGCGGTGTAGCTCACTGAATTGGTAATCGTGCCCTGAGCCATTTTCAGCATTCCAGGCTCATTATTTCACTAGTCCAGACAGAATCCATACCTTTCGGAAGAGCAACAGTTTTTATATTAATTATACCATTCTTTTTAATCTCCAACAATATATACAAAAAATAATTAAAAGGGATAGTTATAATTTACCAAGCACGTGAAGCTTAATTAAGGTGAAGGAATTAAGAGTTCCTTTGACAGCATTCCAGAATCACACACACACAGTTTGAAGAAGACTCAACCTACAAAAGCCTGAGTCTAAAAACCTATTAACAGACCACTGATAATATACAAAAAATAAAAGAATAAGACAGCAAAAGGATTCACCATCATGCTTTCCATAACAATTAAAATAGGATTGAATCCCATAATTCCTCTGCTGAACATAACTTGCCAGAAACATATGTGAAAAGCATTGCTCATTCACCCATGCTCAGCGGCCCTTCACTGAGACACTGTAGTTTGTCATCTTTCTTCCTCAAACCTCTTGTTTTCTCAGAAGGGCTAACTTCTGAACTTTTCTTTCCATCTTCATGGTGCCTTCAGGATATGGAGCTGCTTTCTTTGCTTCCTTTCCACTGCAGCACCCAACCCTGCCCTGCTTTGTCAAGGAATGGTCCCCAAATGTGCAGTCTCTGCCTCATGGAACTTCCCCAAGTGCTTCTGTCCCAGCTAGTTGCCATGCAGGATGTGCTGTGATTTTTCTCTACAAGGTATTCATATCTGGTGACAATTTATTATTTAATTTGCAAGATAAATATAGGCAGTGATTAATAGTATGACCTTTAGCATCAGACAGACCCAGATTCAAATCACAGGTTGGCCAGTTACCAGCCATGTGATTTTCTACAAGACACTTAACTTCCCTGTAGGACGAGGATGCTAACACCTACCTCACAGAGATGAGGTAATGTTGGTAAAAGACTTGGCACAGGCTTGGCACTCAGTAAGCTCTTGGTTTGTGACTCTTATTATTATCCCAAGAGCATTTGCATTTTAATGTCAGGAGATGACAATATCCTTACCCAAAGGAATGGATGTTTCAGGATGGGATTTCAGGCATGACAACAAGCAGACATCTTGGAGCAGGTGGTACTCAGGGCTCACCATGTAGGTAACTACCTGATTCTCCTATATGTGTGGTTATTGTCCACTGAGGGGAAATCTTTGAGGAGAAAGAACAATGTGTCACACGGATTTCATCGATAATTGATAGAGGACCTCAATGACAGATGTCACTTTCTCTAAGATTGTATGTGGACCGAATGAGGTGCACCCAGAGGACAGAACAGTGCTACCCAAAATGTAGACCCCAGGCCAGCAACATCAGTCCTATCTGGGAGCTTGTTAGAATGGCACGTTCTTTGCCACATCCCAGACCTACTGAGTCATAATCTCTGGGAGTGGGCCCAGACATCTACATTTTACCAAAGCCCTCCAGGTGATTTCTGATGCACCCCAGCATTTAAGAAGCACTGTTATAGAACATCCATACAAGCCTATAAGCTTTGGGAATCCAGAAATACTGTACATTTGGGGGGGGGGGGGAGTGTCCTAACAGGCCTTAGAGAATGTATACAGCTTTGCATTCCCATACACTTCACTCTGACATTCCAAGGACACACATACCCTTAGAGAGGACCCTGAAAAGTTTGATTGTCACCAGCCATATGACATTAACAATGAAATAAACTTAGTTCTTATTTCATTAGATAGACTCCCATTTCTTCTTTCATGGTTTCATTCTTTTGGATGCTTCAAGTTAGTTGTATACTTTAGGGTTGTTCTTTTGTGTATGAATTTTTTTTTTTAATTTTTTTTTTTAAAGATTTTATTTATTTGACACAGAGAGAAACACAGCGAGAGAGGGAACACAAGCAGGGGCAGAGGGAGAGGGAGAAGCAGGCTCCCCACTGAGCAGGGAGCCCGATGCAGGGCTCGATCCCAGGATCCTGGGATCATGGGATCATGACCTGAGCCGAAGGCAGACGCTTAACGACTGAGCCACCCAGGCACCCCTTGTGTATGAATTATTAAGATTAATAAGAACTACCTTTAAAACTCAGATTAAATTGGCATACATTTTTTTAGAAACCTGTTTCAGCCAATAATAATTTTGTTCCATCATATCATGCTGGTTTTTGGAAACATCTAAGCCATTTTCCTATTTTTATCCTCATTCTCACTAAGTAGATGTTAGTATTCTACAGATATTTACAAACCAGGGTACAAAACATGTAGTTTTTATGTTGCCTTGTCATCTTTTAGGGGGGAAAAAGTCCATTCAAAATGTAATATGTTCATAATTAAGTGCTTTATGATTTTTTTTGAATGGGGTGATTACTTTTCAGCTGTGATGGCTCTTGTGCAAGAATAAAGCCATACACTCAAATCACCTGACTTGTAGTCATAGAAGGGGATCCCAGGTTCAGGAGGTTGAATGGTGACCTTCAAAAATGATCTGTCCATGTCCTAATTCCCAGAACCTACAAATAGGACCTTATTTGGGAAAAAGGTTTTGTTTTTTTTTTTATTTGCGAGAGAGAGAATGAGAGACAGAGACCATGAGAGGGAGGAGGGTCAGAGGGAGAAGCAGACTCCCCGCCGAGCAGGGAGCCCGATGCGGGACTCGATCCCGGGACTCCAGGATCATGACCTGAGCCGAAGGCAGTCGCTTAACCAACTGAGCCACCCAGGTGCCCTGGGAAAAAGGTTTTTACAGATAGGTTCGTAAGATGAAATCATCCTGGATTTGGGTGAACCCTAAATCCAATGACAAATCCTTAGAAGAGGAGAGAAGAGGGGAACAGACACAGAGACACAGAAGAGAAGACCATGTGAAGACAGAGGCAGAGAAAAAAGGGATGGGTCTATAGGTCAAGGGACACTAAGAATTGCCAGCAACCACCAGAAGCTAGGAGGGAGGCGTGGAGCCTATCAACCTGCAGAGCCTCCAGAAGGAACCAGCTCTGCCAACATCTTGATTTGGAACGTCTGGCCTCCAGAACTATGAGAGAATAAATTTCCCTTGTTTTAAACTACCAAGTTTGTCGTAGTTTGTTATGGCAGCCCTAGGAAACAAAGCTTATTACACCAGCTCATCACAATTCCTTTTACTAGTTGAGCAGCTATCCACATTAACAAAATTTGGGTTTGAAAAACTTTCTTGAGGAAATAAGTTAAGGAAGGCTTAACACCAGACTGCTGAGCTTCTGTTTCTATCCCATGAGTCATAAGCCTTTAAGCAAACATTAACACAGTTTTTAGAAATGGGAGATATATCTATTAGCATATTATTCATTGGACAAAAAGCATGTGGACAAAACAACATCAGGGTGCATAAGCTGTTTAGTCTTAGAAAACTTTCATAGTTATAAATAATTGCAGAGCTATTTACCACCTATAGGAATAGCTTAGAGACTAAAGATGAACGGACATTTCTTGTATTGCATAAGGCTAAGGAAAAAGGCGTGGGCACCTAGATGGCTCAGTCGTTAAGTGTCTGCCTTCAGCTCAGGTGGAGATCCCAGGGTCTTGGGATCCAGCCCCACGTCGGGCTCCCTGCTCGGCAGGGAGCCTGCTTCTCCCTCTCCCACTCCCCCTGCTTGTGTTCCCTCTCTCACTGTCTCTCTCTCTGTCAAATAAATCAATAAAATCTTTTAAAAAAAGAGCAAATAGCTAATGGGAAATGCTGGTGATAAATAAGTAAACAAATAAATAAAATATTGGCACATGGTATAAAGGAAATAAACAAGGTAATCTAACCATCTAGTAAAAAGTAGCCTTGCCAATCTTTTTGTTTTTTTGTTATTGGCATAAAAAAGCTATTAAACTTAATTGTGTTATTTATTTATTTGTCTACTTATTTATTTTCTCCTACTGGACTATAAAAGCCACATGATCAGGAACCTAGTCTTGTTTCCTGCTCTTTCCCCAGTGTGAGGACACTGCCTGGCACATAGCAGACACACAGTACCTATGTGTTCAATACATTTGCTGATGAAGTGAATATGGTAGAAACTGACAGAGGCCCTGTGCCAGATGAGGGGACCCAGAAAGCATTGTATTTGTATTTGTGTTTGCAATGCATTTGTTTTTAAAATCCTTGGTTAAAGTGTTTGACCAAACCGCTTTGGTTTGTCTTTATTTCTAAATATGACACTTGTTTTTTAAATTTACAATTGACCTAAAGCTGTTTAACAATTGCTTATTAAAAACTTACTAAAAAGCTGTTAAAATGCTTATTAAAAACTTCAAACAAAATTACAAGACTATCTTTTAAAACAAATAGGTATGAAGAATTAGGGAACTCACTTCCTTTAAATTCCACAGTCTACTTCTCACTTCAGAATTTTAAGAGATTGGCTGGCCTGCTGAAATCACAGGTTTGCATTTAAATCATCCTAAATAAAGCCAGAAAGCCTTATTCTAAATTTCTAGGGTGTGAAATTATTTTCCTTTGCTTTCTTTTTTATCTCTTAGCTTTAGATATTTACTTTAAACTCAATAAGAAAATTTGAATACCCTAAGAGAAAAATGAGCAAAGGATAGAACAAGAAGCTGTTGTGATAAATGAATAAATTTTAAAAATGAAGAGAAAGAATATAAAAAGCACAAAGAGCCAGACAGTAAAGGAAAGCCTGTTCTACCTCTTTTGCAATTAGGGAATTGCAAATTAAAATAATGAGGTACCACGTGTTGCATATCATTTTGGAAAGAAACCGTTTGGGGAAACTGGAACTCATACACTGTTATTGTGACTGTGTATTGTTTCAACCTTTCCAGGAGCAATTTGACAAAATGAATTAAAAGCCTTAAAAATACATTTGCCTTTGACCTATTAATTTCACTTCTGAGAGTATATCTTAATGAAATAATGAAGTATGTGTGAATATTTAGCCATAAAGATAATTAAATGAAGTACTGTTTAAGGTAGCAAAGTATTGGACATCATTTAAGTGACCAACAAGAGCAAAATAAAGTTATGGCACTTTTTAAAATTCAATATCATCATATTTGGCAACTATAAGTATTTTCCACAAGTTTACTTATTGACTTGGAAAGATGCTGAAGGAGTATTAAGGGGGAAAAAAAGCAAATTAAAAATAATTGTTCCAGTATTGTGTAAAAATATTTACATATCTTGGAGAAAGGGAGATAGAGACTGAGGTAGGAAAGACATGAAGTCTATGCATGGAAGTGTTTTTTAGTGGTTGTTTGTGGATGAGTAGATTGTCTATGGTGAACACACAGGCTTTTGTAATATAGTGTGTATGCTTTATTTAAAATGTAAAGATACATAATTTTGCTCTAAAGTTTCCCTGGGGTAACCAATAGAAACGTGGACAGAGGCCATGAACAGGCAGTTTATATAAACAGACACCGGGTTAGGTATCCTGGATGTGAAAAGATGCTTGAACTCACAAGTGAAAGAAGAAATGCGAATATTACATCAATAGGATACCACTTTGTATCCTTTGGATTGGCAAAAAAAAAAAAAAAAGGGTAGAAATTTGGTGAGAAAAAGGGGAAATAGAATTCTGATGGAAGTCTCTATTGGCACAACTCATTCTAGAGAATGGGTCTGGAGGGCCATTCTGGAGAGCACATTAAGTGGGTTTTTCTGGGATTAGCCATCAATCCAGGTCCTGGTAATAAGGAGAAAACCAAATCAAACTGACTTTATTTTATTATGGGTTAATATGGATCTGTTAATATTATGGACTTTGTTTTATTATTTATATCATGGATAGAAAAAGCAGATAGGAGTGCTGCTTCTCTCAACGTAATTCATACAAACACAATGAGTTGTCTTACTAAAAGAAAGTAGTTAAAATCTTGATAAAGGATCCCATGAACTTAGATTTTATAATAAATGAGGAGGAAATGGATAAAAATGATGAGATCTGTGAACTTTAGGAAAGCAGACTTCAGAATGGCCCAGCATTAACATAGCTTGTTTAAGCCTCAAAGAAGCTGCCAGCCCAGGGGTGACACAGCAGCTTAGAAGGACACAGGAAATGACCATTTGGCCAGAACTATGTCAGATTTTGTAGACAACAACCACTTTATACATCCTGGAAGTAGGGCATAATACCTACTCCTGTCCTAGCTCAGTAAGAAAAATATTCAGAAAGATTTTATAAACAAAAAGACCTCCAAGTATCATTAGCATTGAATCTTCCTCTGGCCCCCATTGTGGGGCCAGAGGTGAGGATTAAAACTAGGAATATCATGTCCAGACCTTAATGCCAGCTAAGGCAGTGACAGTGGAGACCGTAATAAGTAAGGCAACGTAGTCTGTGTACCAGAAAGCTGGAGACCACCGAAGCGTCTGTATCTGGAGAGAGGGCATAAGTAAATAGTGGCCGATGGTTACCACGGAATTCTTTGCAGCTGATGTTAGAAATAAGCATGCAACCTGCAATGTGATTAGATCTGAGGAGGTTCATAGATAGGGTTGCCAGATAAAATATAGGGTGCCCAATTCAATTTGAATTACTGACAAATAACAGGTACTTTTTCAGGGTAAGTATATCCCAAATAATTGCTAAATCTGCTCATTCTAGCCATTGCACAACACAGTTTCTGAAAATAAAAGCTATGCACACAGGCAAATCAACCCAACTTATTTCCTAAGAATATATAGCAAACACAGGGATAGCTGTTGTGTTGGTGGTAGAGGATAGTGGGGATACAAATGAATACATAAATATTACATAAACAATGACATAAGTGAGGGCCTTGAATGGACAAGTGGTGATAGTGAGCTGAGTATGATGAACTCCACTCTCTGTGCCTAAATCCAAAAAGAAGTAAAAAAGGTTTGCCTGCACTCTCCTGGAATTTCTTCCCTGAAGTCCTGCTGACGCTGTCTGGCTGATATCTGTTCTACAGAACAATCCCTGTGGAATACTCTGGCACTTCCAGCAAAATTAAGCCACGGGAAAGTGAGTAGGTGAGGGAGTGGGTAGGTGGCAAAGGATTCAGGAGGGGAAAAAATTAATAACTTTATAAACCTCGTAAAAAAAATGAAACCAGTAGACAAATCTCTTAGGAACATTGCTTCACCTAGATTTACTTTTCTAATAGAGGAACATTCTTATAGAGTAAATATTAGTGAAAGAATATCAGCAAGCACAAATCCTTAACTGTTGCTGACAGTCAGCTGGAAGAGTAGGCAAAGTTTAAACTCTCCCCATTGAAAAATGACAGTTCAGTACATGTCACCAAGTAACCCTTACTTTCTTAAAACCTTTTTCTTTTTTAATGTTACAGCTGATTACAAGGAGAGCTTTAATACGATTGGAAACATCGAGGAGATTGCATATAATGCTGTTTCCTTCACCTGGGATGTGAATGAAGAGGCGAAGGTGAGTGGAAAAATAGTATTGATTCATTCCTCATGCCTTTTGAATAATGCCACCATTCTCTGCAGATGATTCTTTCACAAAGCCTCTGTAAGTAGGGGAAGACCTGTTAACTCCAGCCAGAAAAAAAGGAACTGAACCTGTTATCTTTCTCTAGAAGTTACGTGCATTCAGTTATGTGCAGTTAAATTGCCCTTCGGGGGGTAAAGGAGAAAAGGGAGTGTGCGTGTTTTGCTGTGGCCTCCTGCAGGACAGGCCAAGCTACGTGTCCCTCCCAAATCCTCCAGCTCCCCATGCTTCATTTTAGCATGTGGGCTGGCAAGGCTGGGGCAGAGAACCTTTTTTACCTACACTGCAGGTTCCCCCAAACAGCCCTGACTGCTGCCTTCTACAGAGGCAGGAAAGTGTTCAGAGCTAAAGCCCCATAGATAAGTGACTGGGCAGGCCTCTGGCCACATGAGTCCCTCCAGGCATACCCTGGTTGAGGGAGAGGTACAGAAGGCTGGGCTGCAGGTCTCTGACCTTCACTCCCTGCAGTATAGCCACCACCGTGACCTTGAGCCAAGTCTTTCATGCTGACTGCTTTAGCTTTTCCAATTTTTCTCTGGTTAGTGGTAAAATCTCTGGCTAGTTGTGCCCTGAAGATAGACGTCCACCACTACAATACTTTGGGTAAAAAAAGTAAGACTTGGTGATACTTCGATTTGCTTTCCAGACATGAGTCTCTTTGATTTTATGAAAACTACAGACTTTCTGCTTATGCTCACTTTTCTGTGTTCTTTAGCTTCTGACCTTTGATCTTTATTTTTCACTGAAAAAAGGTTCCAGATGAAACCTAAGCTTATTTTCTGTCTCAGTCATGTACCATTTAGGAGGGTGTTAGAAGACTCTGTCTTCAAACTAATGAAAAGGTCAATGTAAACAGTTCCCTTCAATGCTTCATTGTCTGCGAGCAGGGGGAAGGCTGGGTGAGAAAGGAAACTGGATGGGAGTTTGTGGGCGTGAGTTATGGAAGAAGAAGAATTGCTCAGTGTCTCGTTTCACTCAGGTATGAAACAATGTAAGTGAAATTGGCTTTAGGCCCAAGAAAGGTGACCCAAATGGGTAAGCAGCAACAGAGTGCCAGAACAGCCTGGAGAATGTTCCAGTGGCTCAGTGCATCCAAAGGAAGGAAGTAGGCCTTGCAGTGGGTGGGAGGTCAGGTCCCACACAGACCTGTAGGAGAAATTTGTCTCTGCGATCCACTCCGCCTCCATCTGTAGCTCCTCGTGCAAACCTTGTGATCTCTCCTCATGCCCCACTCTCTCAGAGACCAGATGACGGGGGTAGATAATGAAAGGCCGCCTCTGCAATGGCACCATGGGGCGGGGGTTGGAGTCCTTAGTGAGCCATCTGACCTCCCTGGGCTTCAGTTCCCTCCCACATAACAAACTCAACACTTCCAGTTGTCTCTGGGGCACCATGAGTGGTGCTGGGGTTATGATGGGTGAAGATGTGGTGCTCAGGGAGAGAGGACAGGGGATCCAGTAACCCTCCAGGAGTGTGAGGGGTGAGAGGCAGGCCCACCACATGGCGAGCACAGGGCTCAGGAAGACGGTGGGATCCTACCATCGAAAGTGCCTTGTCACTGTAAAGCGAGCTATAAATGTGAGCTGCCGTCATATCTCCAGTTTTCATCATCAGGCAGTCTGTGACAATGAGTGCTAGGGAGTGAATGTGTCAGTGGAGGCCTTATAAAGAAATTGCCTAGGGCGCCTGGGTGGCTCAGTCGTTAAGCGTCTGCCTTCGGCTCAGGTCATGATCCCAGGGTCCTGGGATCGAGCCCCACATCAGGCTCCCTGCTCAGCGGGAAGCCTGCTTCTCCCTCTCCCACTCCCCCTGCTTGTGTTCCTGTTCTCGCGGTCTTTCTCTGTCATATAAATAAATAAAATCTTTAAAAAAAAAATAAAAAAAATAAAAAAAATAAAAAGAAATTGCCTAACCAGAAGGGACACCTTAAATGATGGAGGCTCTGTGGTGAACCAACAAGGTAGTCACAGTGGGGTTGAATTGACCTTTCTTTTAGCCCAGTTCAGACGATAGCGCTCATTTCCCATAGGTAGGAGCTCACTTCTCTTCTTTCGGTATGTGCGGTTGTGCCCTTGTGTTCTGACAGGTTTAAGCCCACATAGACTTTGACAAATGGCAGTGGAGAATACTTTATATTGCCTATTGGGGCAAAATTTGTTTGTTTAGTATATATTTTTAGTGACTGTTACTTGGTTGTTGCAGTTGTATGCAGTCTGGCTTAATCAATAAGCAATTAAAAAAATAATAATTTCCCTCAAACTACTGGAAGGATTTTTTTAAAAAGAAAAACCATGCAAGTTAAATTCACTTCATTAAGGAGGCAAGAATATTTTTTTGTTCAACCTGTAGACCCTAAGGTATTTCTTTAAAATATTATTGATTTTAGGGGTGCCTGGGTGGCTCAGTTGGTTAAGCGTCTCTTGATTTCAGCTCAGGTTGTGATCTCAGGGTTGTGAGATTGAGCCCTGCTTGGTGGGGAGTCTGAGATTCTTTCCATCTGACCCTCCCCCCGCTCGCACGCACATACTCTCTCTCTCTCTCAAAATAAGTGAATAAATCTTTAAAAAATAACATAAAATATTATTGTTTTTAAAATAAGCAGATTGCGGGGCGCCTGGGTGGCTCAGTTGGTTAAGCGACTGCCTTCAGCTCAGGTGATGATCCTGGAGTCCCGGGATCGAGTCCCGCATCGGGCTTCCTGCTCGGCGGGGAGTCTGCTTCTCCCTCTGACCCTCCCCTCTCTCATGTGCTCTCTCTCATTCTCTCTCTCTCAAATAAATAAATAAAATCTTTAAAAAAATAAAATAAATAAAATAAAATAAGCAGATTGCAAAAAACAAAGTTGTGTGTTTGTTGAGGAAATAGTTTCAACAAAGCAAGAAGTAAAAGTGTCCTTCTCACAGAAGAGTTGTGATTTTCATAACGTGGACTTCTCAGGAGCTGTTGTACTTGCCTTCAAGTTCCTATTTGTAACATCCACAGAGAAATCTTCTGTGGGCTTCCAGGCTGGGGCTCCATTTAGTGTCACATGTTATTTTGGTTTACATGGCCAGAGGACACAAAGTTATGACCTACAGCTTTTGTGTGGCCCAAAGAATGTTTACATATATGTGTGTGTGTGTGTGTGTATCATGCATTTTTGTTTATATTTCAATTTAAAAATTTTTAGCTCATATTTAATAATCAGGAGATTATGGTTTTTTAAATCTAGGCTTCCAGATTCTTTTAGATAATGAAAGATTCTGGCACCCATGAGCCCAAGTGTTTGCCCGGCCATGAGTGGCTCTTGTGAGGTAGTGGCTGTTCTTTTTAATACTTTTTCTAGTCTTTTCCATTCTGGAAATTTCCTTACTTGGTCCTCAAGGACATCTGAGTTTTTATGCCTCAACCACACCCCCCAAACAACTGAATATGCAGTTTACATCTTCACTGGTTGTCAGAGTTGGGGAAAGTAGTGACCCAATGGAGGTTGACACAGTATGTCAGAGAGGAGTGGGCCAGGAGCGCCTCCAGCATTCCCTGGTTCCTTGGGCCAGGCCCTTGGCAGCAGGCCAGAGGTCGACTTGTGTTGGCACTGTTCGAGAGAGTTGCTGTGGCCTTTCAAATGCCCACGATGGTGGTAAATCTTGATCTTTGAAGATGTTTAAAGAAAAACATCAGAAATCACTTGGGTACAAATATAAATACATATCAACAAGTTGGATAACATCACTCCATGGTTAAAAATGAGATTTCTCTTGCACAAGACCAGCTTTAAAGACAAGGTCAGAAGAAATACTAGAAATATACTTTGAGTCACAGCAGCATCATTTGAGAAAACCATATGTTTTCCTGTGGTAGCTATGTTAAAGGGTAGCTTTTATTTGGAGATTTAAGTTTTGGGACATTTGTTAAAAAAAAAAAACAGTCTGGTATTTGGTAGTCTTACCATATATGTATGCTTATAAGACCTGATGATATTTATGGCTTTTTCTAGCGCATGGTTCCTACTTCTTTCTTTTGTTGCCACCTTACATTTTATTTCTAGCTCTCCTTTAGCATGAGTAGAAGAAAGGAAAGGTTGTGAAACTCTAATTGTTTAATATAGGAGGGCGCCTGAGTGGCTCAGTCGGTTAAGCGTCTGCCTTCAGCTCAGGTCATGATCCCAGGGTCCTGGAATCGAGTCCCGCATCAGGCTCCCTGCTCAGTGGGAGCCTGCTTCTCCCTCTCCTCCCTGCTTATACTCTCTCTCGCTATCTCTGTCGCTCTCTCTCAAATAAATAAATAAAAATAGTAAAAAAAAAATTTTTATCTATAGGAAAAAGTTGGGCTAGGGAAGATGTTAAAACTGTTAGTTAAAATGAGGTCTGGGGATTAACTCCAGATTCTCAGCCTCAATTACAACATGGTTCTGGCATAAGGATCAGCGTTCTACCCAGAACCGGTTTTGCTGGTTGTGCCACAGTGTCCCTCTGTTCAGTGACCCAAGCAGCAGAGATAGTCTTCAACAGGACATTCTTTTCCCCTTAGGGTCTGTGCAGTTTGCAAGCTCATGTAACATTAACTGATATCCCTGCATCCCCGGGAACGACTCAGGTGATATCTGGGTGTCTGAGGGTCTCAGTGTACACACAATCACAAATTGGAAATGGCTGGGGGATCATAGGGTGGTATAGAAGAAACAGCCCTGAAATGGAGTTCAGACAGTTGGGGACCAGTCGTGGCCCTGGAAGAGCTGGCTTTGTGACTTTCCCCTCCTGAGCTTCAGTTTCCTCAGCGGGAAGATGGCAGGAAGGGGGGGGGGGGGTTGACAGAGGATTAAGGTCCAATCCATGTGATTCTAATGGGAAGATCACAGTGATACATTCTTTCACCTGACTCCCGTTTACAAGGTCATTTCCATTTTTCTTTTTTCCCTTAGCCAAACATTGGTATCTACAAAGTAGATTTGTTGCTCACTAATCCCCAAGATGAGGAATTCCCATGCAAGACCCTATTGAATTATTGAAGAGTGGTGAGCTCAGATGCCTTGCATGGAACACTGCCCTTCTCCAGGCGATGACATGACCCCCAGAGCAGGAGTGCCGCAAGCCCTAATGACAGACTCCCCTTTCTACCAGATTTCTAAAGAGATCCTTGAAACCAGGCCCCTTATTTTTGTCCAGTGCTGTTTTCTCTTTTTCACTGTGATTTCAAGATTAAACCAACTCGATGTGCTACAAAGGCCTCTCTCATGTGACCACAGACAATTACTTGAGCATTAAGATGCTACTTAGTTCTTTGAAGAACAAGTTTCCTTTTTGTGTCTTTCCACCGGAACACTATAGCAATTCCCCCTTTATCCCCATTTCTATCTTCATTCTTCTTATGGTTTATAAACTTAGATGAAGGAAGCTTCTTCCCATGAAGCCGTTTTTTAATCCCTCTGAATCCAAGCCTTTGGAATGATCTTAATCCAGTAAAAATGTTCCTCCTCCCTCACTACCTCACTAAATAATCAAGCAGTCACATACACCCACTATTACCCTATCTCCTATCTCTGATTTTTAAAAGAATCTATAATAATTCAATAACATGAAATTCTGTCTCTCCTGGGTTCCTCTTTGCTGCCTGTCACCTGTTTGCAGAAGCAGTGATTACCCTCCAGAGTGATGCCTACCCCATGCCTCCTTCCCCTCTCTGTGCTGAACTGCAGGAAGGGCTTGGGCGATTGGTTAGTCCAGCCTTCTGCTCTGCCATATCAGCAGTGAATGTTCTTCCTGCATTTGGGGGTTCAGGGAGGAACTCTTAGACCGGAAGTTGTTGCAATTTTAGAAAGGGTCAAGGACACAGATAAGGCATATGTTTTTATCCCTGTTAACAAAGTTTTGTGCTGAGATTGGGTGGGGGGCAGGGTTGAGACCTGGTCAGGATGGGGTGGGGAGCAGAGAGGCTATGAGATGTCAGGGATCATTTTCCTGTGTATCTCAGGTTCTGATTCCACTAAATACCCGACTTTCTACATAGCAAGCATTGCAAGATTAGGCAAGTGGACAAGGTGGACTTTTTAAATGTATGTCCCTCAGAGTCCAGAGTCCATGCTCTTAATCATCCCAAGAGAGGGAAATCTGCATTTTTTTAATTTATTTTTTTTTAGACCAAAGCACACAATGATTTTCCTTCTCAAAGAAGTTTATGGAGTACAGGTCCAGAAAAAAAGAAAACAAATGATGAGCTCCATCTCCTTGAGCAAAGCAGTTCAATCGAGCTACCCTGCTTTTTCCACCCTCTGTCTCCTCTCTTTCCTGACCACCAGTGAAGATGGTCTCACTGGTCCAGTACTTCTAGCACACAGGTCTCACCCTGTCCTTGGCTTTGGTTGCCCTGGTGTATATTATCTATTGATATTATACATATTATTGATTAGAATGAATATGGGCGTGAGGACAGTTCAACTGGGTGTGCATGTGTGTGTTAGCCTAACATTAGTGATCTCATTTGCATAATTATTACCTCACTCTGTATTAATTAAAGATCAGTGCATGCTTTGTAATGTAACTTCTTCACCATAGTGGGATACATTTGTACTCCATGTTCCTCGCTTCTCTAGCTCCTTTCTCTGGTATCCTGAATTTCATTTTCATACTCATTTACATTATTTTTGTACACTTTTATTTTACACTTTTTCTTCTGTTATGTGTTATTACACTGTTATGAACCATGAAGACTGTTCTTTTCCCTTTTTTACAATACCGGGCAGGAAGCACAACATAAAAAAATTCCAAGCAAGCATGATGCTTATTATTAGAGAAAATGAGGGTTGCAGAAGGCACACATTGGCTGTTAGCTTTATGTCTGCAATGTGAGAAATCCAGTAAACGAAAGCCCACGTTTCCCAATCTATAAATTCGAAGCAAATATTTACACATAAGCAATACTCATTTTAGAGATAGATTCCTCTAACTTTGAGTCCCTTTGGATGCCTTAAATGAACTGGATTTACGAAAGAGATTTCCCGTAATTTTTGAAATTGTGAGGAAATTCAAGATGAGGGGATGCATGTTGATATTTCTTTCTGGGCCCTATCCCTTAATATTTGTGCCTTTTATTTATTGCCTTTGTGTCTGATTTTGCTCTGATCCCAAGGGGATATCATATGAAAACTGAGACCCAGTCTGAGCAATGGAAATACGGATGTGCTGTGAGATGAGTCAGCTGGTTGAGCCAGAAAATCAAAGTGGAGGTTGGAAGTAAAAAGTTACCTCCTGTATTTGTAAATCCATCCTTAAGAAAATGAAGTTCCTTTAATGTCCCAGCATGGCCCTGCAGCTGCCCTGGACTTAAGGACATTTGGTGTGGCCTGAGTCACAAATTCTTTCATGTTGTGAGACATAAATAGAGCTGTCATGTAGGGTGACTTTACTCTGTCCATATGAAGTCCAGGGTTCTTCCTTTTCTCTCTGGATGGGTCAACCCTTTCCCTTCCCATGCTGTCAAATGAAAAGCACTAACACTAGCACTAGCTAGTGATCACAACTAGTCTAGTGCTAGTCTAGTGGTCAGCAGGCGAAGCCTAGCTCTTTGCTCCATCAGCTGCTAATGGGTGGGGAAGACAGCCATTCTGTCCTCATCATCTCAATTTTAGTGGCTTAAAAGACAGGCTGGTAGAAACACCAGTGCTTTGATCACAGCCTATGTAGAAGTAGTAAGTTGGAGAAAATATAAGTGTTCTAACCATCATGTACATTGCATAGTATTCAGTTTCTTTTTTGTGGAAAATAAGGTTATGCTGATTGAAAGACTGGCTTGAAATTCACCAGATCATGGTAGATCCACTAAATGGTTCCAATTTTATTGTATCTCTCCCTCCTTCCTTCTCTTTCCCTTCCAATAATTCTATTTGGTGTAAAATATTTAATCAGTTTTTATTGGGCCACCTCACAGCACTTAGAAAATTACCGTCTTGATAGTCTTGAGAAATCTTGCTTTCCAGGGGGATGTTTCTAAATGGACTGTGTTCTCTTTCTGCCAAATTCCAGTGCTGGACACCAAGAGAGAAGACAAGATATGTAAATATTGATTTTCAGGATGAAAAAAGAAACCAAAAGAGTGGCCAAAGAAGACCATACTCCTGATGTCCTGTGGGTTCATGACCTAGTTCATGTCCCCAGCCCCCTGCCAGCAGTCTGGGAGCTCTCTTTCTGCTTATAAAACAGTCTAGGATGAAATCAGGTTGATAGATATTACTGATTAAGAAAAAGTTACATCCCAATTTTTTGTCTAAGTAGGACCCAATTTTAAACAAGTCATCTAATGGAAGATTAGAGAATATTATAAGGCATCTTTCATGGTCTTAAAAGTAAAACCAGGTTTGGGGGAGGCTCCTGGGAGGGGCCTTGAAAGGTCAAGATACACACTGTGAAGCAGGGCAAATGGCATTTTTATGTGTTTGCTGGGGCGTGGCGTGGGTGAAGGAAGTTTTAGAAGGGAAAGGTAAACATTTGCTGGAGTCTTTGGTATTGAACTTAAACAAAGCCATGCCTTTGTTCCAGTTTTATAAGGTAATGGATGGCAAGAAAACCTTAAAGCTAGACTTAATTCGTATATAGAAGGAATAATCAGTGGAAGGCATCTCACTGAAGATATCGACGGCCTGATCTTTGGTTAGGATGTGGTGTATCCATGGTTTCTGGACTGAACTCTGTTTAGGGCTCTGTAACTTCCATGCGTGAACTGTTGTATGTGCTCAGAGAATTAAGTTACAGATTTGGATATCATAGGCTGATGTGTGCGTGCATATGGGTGTATGCACACACCCACATGCACCACAGTTAATATTTGCTCAGTGATTACTATATACTAGGCATTCTGCCCACTGCTTTATATACATTATGCAATATTCATATTTTAAGTGGATATCATTTTTCATTTAAATAATGAAGAATTTGAAGCCCAGAGAGGTTAGCTAGCTTAACTAAAGTTGCACAGCTAGAGCACAGCAGAGGCGGAACTCCCACCTTGGACTATCTAAAACATGTGCTCTTTCAACACTGCCTTTTTGTATGGGAAGGATCTAGCAGTAATATAGTCTACATCATTTCTGACAAAGGGCAGTCACTCCTTCGAAGCAGCTTGCCTGCTGCATATCATGTGCTGGTCCAGGCAGTGGACGTTCATGGACACACATAAGCCAGGCAGAGTGTCTGCTCTCAGAGAACATTTTGGCCAGGTTGAGAAGTAAGACGTAGCTGTTAATAATGTAATATGAGGAGAAGAGTGACAAAGACTCTAATGAAAATAGAGGTAAAGTGCCAGGAAAGTTCTGGAAAGGGAGAGAACTCTGTTTTTTATTTAAAAATGTCCCCAACTTTTACTTAAAAAATTACAAATGAAAAGTTGAAAAAATAATACAATTGATGCCACATACCCTTCACCAAGACTGATTCATTGTTAATATTTTGCCAGATTTCCTTTATCTTTTCTCTCTCTTACACACACATACACGGACACACACGCTTATACTTCACTTCTAAATATTCCAGCACTTAGAGATGTCCTTTCTGTGAGATCAGGGAAGATGTGGGGGAGAATTTGGCTTATGAACTATGTCTTAAGGGTCAGTTGTAATTTCAGCATGTGGAAGTTGGGAAGAAGAGCATGCCAGGTGGTAGAACAGGATGCTCGAAGATGCAGAGTGGGAAGCACAAGAAGAGCAGGAAATTGTGGAGCTTAGGAGAGAAGTTCAGAGTTGTTTGTAAAGAGAGGAGAATAGAAGTTATGAGAAAGGAGGAGGTTGCCATGGAGACAATTGGGCCATGGGCAAGAGAGGGTTAAGGATGGGACTTTAGACTCACCCCATTTGGGGATGTTGAAAGAGGGACCAGACAAGGAAGGGGTGGTCAGTAGGACGAGTACAGAAGAAGGAAGAGGTGGGGAGGTGGAGAGAGAAGGAAGAACTGGCCAATGAAGTCAGTGCTGTAGGCAGTGGTTTCTCAAACATGGTCCTCCACATGCGTCATCCAGCTCATCTGGGGAAGGAATTAGAAATGCAAATACTTGGATCTTTCACCTCAGACTTACTGAATTGGAAACTCTGGTGATAGGGCCCTACAATCCATATTTTAAGACCTCTTGGATACTAAATTCAAGAACCCCTCCTTAATACATTTGCTGTAGAGAAGGCTGGCCTTGAAGCAAGCAATTTCAGTAAAATAGTGAGGAACAAAAGTCATACTAAAAAGGCAATGACATGGCCTATATACTGCCAATAATTTATGTGTGTACATGTGTACAAAATCCATGTTGAAAGACATGCATTGTGCCATTATAAGATGAAAAGACTGGAAACAACCCAATGTTAAAGAAATCATTATTCCATATTTCATGGCTCTTTAAAAAAGAAAAGAGCTATCTTCAAAATATATTTAGTAAAGCAAGATGCAGAACTGTATGTTTACTGTGGTACCATTTGTATGAAAAAGAATAATGATATGTATTGCATAGCATATTTCTAGAAGGATACACAAGAAACTGTGAAGGATCCTCAAGAAATTGTTGAGTTGTTTGGGGAGCTATGCAGGGTAGGGGGGTGCTTTTACAGTTTAACTCTTTTGTGCCTTTTGAATTTTGTGCGATAGTATTACAAACTCACTACAAGTTTTAAGTGTTAAACATGAACCTAAAAGGATCAAAAAAGCAGCAAATGATCAGCAAGTTGAGTGAGTGAATCTTTTAGCCTATGCTTACATTCTTCCTCTGACTAGGAACTCATTATTTATGAAATAGTCCAACCCCCTGTTATGCAAGGTTCGAATTCTTCCTTATCCTGAGGTGCTGTTTCCCAAGCTGTGTTCAGGTGACGGAGCAGAATGGCGGAATCCTGCAATCTGAAGAGCAATAAAGGTTCTGTCGGAGAGATTTCTCTCTTGCCCTCTCCCCATCAAAGCCTGTGACTCCAACCCTCCAAAAGTGTGCAGAGATCGATTTTCTGTTTCAAATCAATTCACTGCAATTAAAGTCTTTTTGCTCAAATTAATGTGAATCATAACTTAACCTGCCTTTGAATCATTTGGTGATAGTACCACAAAGTGCCCTGAGAGAGAATCCAGAGAGGAATGGGGGCTTGAACTGGGGAACTGGTGAGCCACAAAGAAGCAGCCTTGCAGGAACAGTTGGGGAGGCAAAGTGGGTGGGGCTTTGTGGCTGTGCCCTGGGGGTGAGGAAGGGCCCACGGTCAGGGAGTAGGAGGAGCAATTGGGAGACCAGTTATCTGAAGATGGACACCATGTGATGAGGATGAACTCCCTTAGATTTTCAGAGCACTTTACAGTTTAAAACATCATCTCATTTTAAAGTGTCACACTACCAAGGTAGGGATTGTTGTACCTATTTATTTATTTATTTATTTATTTATTTATTTATTTATTTGAGACAGAGAGAATGAGAGAGAGAGAGCACATGAGAGGGGGGAGGGTCAGAGGCAGAAGCAGGCTCTCTGCTGAGCAGGGAGCCCGATGCGGGACTCGATCCAGGGACTCCAGGATCATGACCTGAGCCGAAGGCAGTCGCTTAACCAACTGAGCCACCCAGGCGCCCCCTGTTGTACCTATTTAGAAATGAAGCCATGAGCCTCAGAAAGGTCAAATAATTAGTCCAAGGCCCCACTGCTGGGATCTGTACCAGCTACATAATTCTGAGTTTGTTTGTTTGTTTGTTTATTTGCTGTGCTTTCCTCTCATTTGACTTCCAGTTTCAGAGAAAGCTCTGTCTTTTTTCTTACAGAACTTCACTTTTGAGTTGGTCCTATTTAATCCTTGCTTCCGAGGCTTTTCAAGTCCCACACTCCATCTTTCTGCTGCCTCTTACATTCATCCTCTCTTATTGTGTGAACACCTCCTCCATCTTGGAAGAACACCTGTGTTTGGCCCTGCCATCCGCTACCTGCTACCCGTGTTCCTGTTCATGCCTCCTTCCTCCATCAGACTTCCCAGCTGAGATGCCTTCTCTCCATCTCCAAGTCCCGTCTCCCCCAGCAATTTAGCTTCCTGCCTTTCTCTCCATCAGTCTGGCCTCTCAGAGGGGTGCAGATCCTCCTTACTTCTTAACCTGGTGGCCTTTGCTCAGCGTCACTTTCCTTGTCCTCTTTGTATCTTGGATGTTGGATACTATGGCCAGAGTTCTATCTGTCCCGGCCCCGATAATACACACTTGACCTCATTACTTGATCACAATGACATAAACATCTTGGTTGGCCTCTTCCTTCACCAACCCCCTTCCTTCAGGCTCCTTCTTAACCTCCTCAACACAAACCCTCCTCTCCCATTAGGCCGGTTTCTTCACTCTTTTCAGAGTCAGCATCCATCTCTCTTCTAGCTCAAGACTTCTACATCAGATCTTCCCTGGCTGACTTTCTGATTTCTCAACTTTTCATCAAGTCTTATAGCATGTATAGTCTGGGATTGTCTGTTTAGTATCAAATGATATACATTCCACAATAGCAAAAACTGTTATGTCCCTCCTTGCCCTTGAGGATAGGGCTGTACTCTACACTTCTGTATTTCCCATAGCATCTATAAATAGCATCCTCCATGGCATATATACATGTATATACATACACATATATATTCATACTGAATATATAGTTGGTGCTCAATTTACATGTGTTGATATACAAACAGATAACAAATTTTGAGGATAAATCTGGTTAGAGTGGCTAACTCTGCTGTATTATCTTGATGACTTCAGCTACTCAAAGCAATCCCGCTTCCTAGAAGGTTTGGCTTTTGAAGGCAAGAGCATGAATAAAGAGGGAAATGTGTATTTAGAAAGGCAATTTTCTCTTAATTCATTGGACGAATATTTGTTGAGTGTCTATCATGGGATTGGCACTAGGAATAGAGTGACCTTGAGAAAGACAAGGACCTTCTCTTATGAGCTTGTAGCCTCATGGAGCAGACAGATAACTAAGCACTAAACAGATAAACAATAAGATAAATCCAAACAATGTTAGGTACTCTGAAGAAAATGGAAAAGAGCAGTGTGATAGAGTTTGCTTCTGGTCATGGGCTGAGGTGGGAAGAGGAGGAGGAAGACAACTCTAGATGGGGTGGTCAGAGCTGGTATTTCTGAAGAGTTGACATTGGACTGGAACCTGAATGAGAAGAAGGAGTTGGCAGTGTGTGGGGCAATTGTGGGAACAGCACTGGAGATAGAGGGCACAGCAACTAGCAGAGGCTGTCACCTGGGAACAGACTTGGTATGTTCTCGAAATGGAAAGAGTTGAAGGCTAAAAGAATATGGAGAACTATGATAGACTATGTGAGTTAACCCAATGTGTATGTATGTATATACAGGTATACCCAGAATATCTGTAGGAGAAAATAAAGAAATACATTGTCAGGTTTTAAATCATTCCCTAAAAATGCTATATAAATGGAGGTGTCAGTAAATCTAAGAGTTTCTTAGCTCTTCAACAAAATAGCAAGCTCTCTGAGGGTAGGGAGTCTATCTCATCATTCTTGTGTCCCATTGTGTAGCATAATGCCAGGCACAGACAGAAGATACTTGATAAATATTTGATAAATTAATGCATGAAGGCAATGAATGAATTCCCAAGGCTGAGATTTCACGTGTTCATATTGTCTACTTTTAGGCTATCTTTCTGTCTCAATTTGGTGTTGCATTTACAACCAAATACTATCATATAAAATGGAATAAAAATGCTGATATTTAAGAAAACCATCCATATGGTCTTTAATAATTCCAAGAGCCAAGAAGAAAACAGAGTGGGGAAATTGGCAAGAGCACACTTATGTATTTATATATTGTTTGTGTTTTAGATTGAAAATGCTGATTTCTTGGTGTAGGCTATGCTGCTGTAATTTGGAGGTTAATGCATGTGCAATTTCTCCGAAAAGAGCTCTTCAGAGTCTCAAAATAAGGAAATAAGTAGCTTTCTTTGTCTTTGATCAGAAGATTCTTGAAAATGCAAAATACAATTATTTAAAGAGGAAAAAATAAATGTTTTTCATCAAGTGAGGGACATTTGGATTTTGTAAATCCCAAATCATTTTGTAAATCAAAGATAAACCCATTTATTTTAAAGGCAAGCTCTTGGAAAAAGTCTTAGGAGTTAATAATCCAGTTAATGTAGTAATTCTAAAGCCCATTGATCTGTATTTATTTTAATAAATCTTACTATATGCATAGTGCACAACTGAGAATTATTATAACCTGGACAAAGTCACTTGTCTTATGTAGGAACTACAAAACGGAAATTGCAATTCATATGTAAAAAAAAGATTCTATTAAGAAATGTCAACCGTCGTGAGACTGCCTCTGTTTCTGGAAAGGTGTTGGTATACTTAGAAACAGTCTATCTGAATCAATTTTTGAGCCAATGACAAAATTTAAATACTGTCTATTATCTGCCTAGATACACCTGGTTTAATGAATATTTTTCCAAAGAATAAATTATGTAGTGTCAGAATTATAGGAAAATTAATAACAGATTTTGAAAACATTATATGAACATATGTAACATTCATAATTATTGGGTGACAGACCCAATTGTTCATGGCATTTATACGCGCTTTACATAATCAGGGCTCCTACGGAATTAAGAATTTACTGTGCTTGAAATTTGGATGAACATTTGGCGGGGGGGGGGGGAAGCATACCTTTCCCCTAAGTTTCTGTAATACACATTTGCAAACAGTGCTTTGTAGATAAACTTCCAAGAAATTGGCTTTCACGTTTGCCTGCTGTGCATGGAACTGGGACATGGTTGGGTTTGCAAGATGAAACAAATGCTTATCAGTTCTCAAGCCAGGGTTTTAGTTAATGCCTTTCCATACCTTCCCAACCCCTCTACCCCCCAACTGCAGTTAAAGTTCAACCATTTAGGTTTTGAGTGCAGCACAGCGAGACTGTGATTGATACCATCAGGCACTGAAACTGTGCTTTGCTGTTGGTTTAGGCAGCCAGGCAAGAGGAGAGCAGTGCCAACTCTATTATAAAATCGCTGCCTGTGAGGGTAATTCTGGGAGCTGCTAACTTAATGTAGCAGAGAAGGCAGATTCTCGTGTTTACTTTCTATAGAATCAAGATGCCATGAGTCAAAGAGAGCCCATTGGACCTTCTACTAAGAATCTTCCTCTATTAAAAGAACCTAGTCTAAGTGTGTCCAGGTCGAATCTAGTATACTGTAGCTCATTTGACCTTTAAAGACCTTGCTATTGAGTGGCTGCCTGTTTCAGTTCCTCCGAAGAGGATTTAGTCTATTTCTTGTAGTCCGTAGCCGGTGGATCTGTCCTACTCAAGTGGCCCTTGTAAATATATACGTTCCATCAACCCAGCTCTCTTAGTTGTGATTGGAGCTGACAAAGGCCACAGTGAATATTGCATCCTGCCTGTCTGAGTGTGGTCCACTGTGTGTGAGGTATGGATAACTCACTGACCTGACTGTGAGTCCTAATACCTTAGGAAATAAGCCTGCACTGTTCTCTTCTGGCTTCTGTAGTGCTACGCAGGTGTTATGAGGGAGGGGAAAAAAACAGTCTGCATGGATTACAGTCACTACAGGAAGATTTCTCTATGAAATACATGGTCAAAAATATGGACAACTGCATAGCTCCCCAGAGTGATCACTGATTTGCTGACATAACGTTGTGTTTTATACATTCTAGCCAAGATAACCCCATTATCAGTAATAATAATAACAATAAAAGGAGTCAGGTGTTCCCAGGAAAGTTGCTTTTATTTGTTTGTTTGACCTAGAGATAGATCAGCATTTGATGAAGTTATTGTAATCTTTAGAGCACCATCATATTGCCTCTTTCTCCCCATGTAGCCTCTGACTTCTGTGATTATAGAACCGTAACTAGTGCATCCAAGCTAGTACCTAGCACGATCTCAGGAACATAGTAGGTATTTAAAAATATTGGTGTTGTGCATGAATGTTCTCTGTAGTTAGGGCATCTCCAGGAGCAGCAGAACAGCATTTTCTGTCTACTTTTACCCTGAAAGTTCAGGAGGAGAAACAGGCATGGCATGCTCTTAGTGGTCTTTACCACTCAGCTCCTCTGAATCACTTGACATTTGCATTTTTAGTCATTCTTTTTCTCTGTCATTCCGAAATAATTCACAAGCATTTATGGAGTCCATTGTCTCATCACAGTGTCTGCGAGGGTTTTGTTTCACACGTCTTCCAGGTTTGATGCTGTGTTCTGTGTTCTCACTGCCTCTGTACACAGCTCTCTCTGGAGAGCCTCGACCACCCTGTGGTGGTTATTACTGGATTCTCATCTGTCTTCCTCTTGGACTGCCCACTCACTCCGTGAGGCAAGGGTCTGGCTTTCTTCTCTGTCCCCAGTGTATAGTTGTGTTTGACCCACGGTGGGCTTGTGTTGATGTTTATAGGATGAATGAATAAGCAAATGAATAGAAAGAAAGAATGAATGAAGTGAATGTATCCATTGTTAGATCATCTCTAGGCACTTGTTTTCAGATGGTGGCTGGCAAAGAGGGTCTGTGGCACATTGCACAAGGTTGTCGTAACTAGCATGTCACTAAGACCTTTCATCTTAGCCTTATTATTGATGTGGTGCTTTACTGAGGTGTTTCTCATTATCAAGTAAGAGGTTCAAAAATAAAATTCAAAATGATCTTTATAGAAGATATAACACTAAAAATGAGATATCTGCTTGTATAAGTTATCAAAAGCCTACAGGCAATAGAGCTTGAAATGAATTAGATCAGTCCTGGTAGTAAAATCAAAGATTTGAATGGCCTTTAAAATGTAGCTCATGCCCGTAGCTCTTTGCTTTTGCAGGGCTGTTCTTTTTGATATTGCTGTGACACACAAGGTCAAGGATTGAAAGTGAATGAAAATTTCAGTGGGACCAAACTTGGGTCACATAGTGCATCGATGAAATGGTTTTTAGAATACATAACTGTACCGTTTAAGAACAATGAGTGATTTAAAGTTTTATGTTAAACAAAAATAATAAATGTGGTATAAATGAAAAAAAAAGCTTGGTTTTTCCCAGAGACCACTTCTAAATATTGATGTACCTACCACATAAATATAGGTAAATATAGGTGCTGCACCCATTCCTTTATTCCATGGTAAATCAACTGTAAATGATACACCCACGATGTAAAATAAGGATAAATTTAGTCGTTTATGCTCTTTTTATTCCTTCCAACATTTTATGACAAATTATTATTTTTAGTTCTTCTGTTGGTCAGTGCTATAATCTTTAGTAATTTATTGGAGCTTCCATTTTTTTTTTTTGTATTCATGTTATTTCTGTTGTATCTCTTGATGCCCCTTGTTTTAAGATGAGAATGCCAGTGAGTTTAGGACATTTCCTCCCTCCTATTTTATGTCTTACCTTCACTAGCTCTTCTTTTACTTTTTCAGTAACCTGGAAGTATATTAGTATTTACATTCTGCCCTTCAGGGAAGGATTTTTAAAATGATTTAAAGAAAAAGTTGAAAACCAAAGCCAAGAAGTGACTTGTCTGAGGTCTCTTAGCTTGTTAATGTTAGAGCTAGAACTAAAGCTTAGGACTTTTAGGGGGCACCTGGCTGGCTCAGTTGGAGGAGCATGCCATTCTTGATCTCGGGATCATCAGTTCAAGCCCACATTGGGTGTAGAGATTACTAAAAATATTAAATAAACTTAAAAAAAATAAAAGTAAAAAATAAAACTTAGGGCCTTTGACTACCAATCTCTAGGGGGTTTTCTATGGATAAACTCACTAATTGATTCATTACATATTTATTGAATGCCTGCTCTCTGCCGCACACTACATTTGGTACCACTAATACAAAAACATAAGAAATGGTCTCAAATCTCAAAGTTAAGAGTCAGGTAGGAAAAACAGATATATAAACAAATCACTGTTTCAATGCAGTAGTGTGCAAGGGAAGATGCTATGTAGTTTTGTTTTTGTTTTTGTTTTAACCCCAGGTCAGAGATATGAGAGAGTGATATAGTTAGAAGTGACAGCTTTAATATGTTGCAGAGATAGTGTTTTACACATCTGATTTATGCATGTTTGAAAAATAAGTAAGACTTTGCTGATACACTTGAAGGAAAGTATTGATTGTCTATTTCAAGATTTAATGTGAAAACAATTTTTATATATTTAAATTATAAATTATGTATTACATCAAGTTTTATGTGCTCAGCATGTTCTTATTTCAGAGTACCCAAATATTCTTAAGTTGTCCTTAGAAGATTGTGTAGTATTTTGATTCCAAGTCTAAGGCTGATGCATTTTTTAACAGACCCTTTTTATGGTGACTTGTGAACTTTTTCCTTTCTTTCTCCCATCCTCAGATTTTCATCACTGTGAATTGCCTGAGTACAGATTTCTCCTCCCAGAAAGGGGTGAAAGGACTTCCTTTGATGATTCAGATTGATACATACAGTTATAATAATCGTAGCAATAAACCCATTCATAGAGCTTACTGCCAGATCAAGGTCTTCTGCGACAAAGTGAGTAAAGATCATAAAGGTATCTTTGTTATTAGATATTACTTTTAATGACATTTCCTCCTTATCACCTTCTCTTGTCTAGTGGTGTCAAATTAATCACCTTATAAGCACACTGGGAGTTGTAACCTTTCATTTTCAATTCCTATTAGATATCTAGGGAGTCATCAGTCAACTGTATTTTTTTTTTTTTTAGTCAGTCATTTTACCACTAATTTAATGGCTGAGTGACATTGCACTGTGCTACTCACGTAGGTAAGTTTTTACTGGGTATAAGCCTGTCCCAGAGCATATCAGTATAACCTTTATTATTTTATGGGTTAAATGGGGTCGCATCCAGAGCTTTTTGGAATAGAAATGGCACCTATAAAATAAGTTCATTAGTAAACATGCACTCAGGAGGAGATACAGTTTTTTAATCTCTCTGAATCCCACCATAAGATGATAGAGCAAGTAGAATAGCAAAGCTTAGAATCCTGTGGTTATGTGACATGAGATCCTTACAAATCCCAAATATGAGTGGGAGTAAACAGCCAGTAGTTTTGAGACCTGTATGATACCAGCATCATGAGGGAAAGCAATGGGGCTACTTGATAACCGAAGGACAGGAAACCTAAAAAATTGCCCCAAGGTACTCACTAGAGAATGAAGTGTGCCATCTGAGGACAGCATGTGAAGCCAGGGTGGGAGGGTACAGATCCTCTAGATTCCAGTTTGCTATTGCTGGGAGATGCAAAGGGATGGAATATTGAAGTGTTTGGGGCTCTGAAAACTCTGGAAAGTTATAAATTAAAGTTCCCTTCTAGGGCAAAACTGGGCTCCAAGAAAAAGCTGTTGGGAGTAGAATCCAAGTTGAATTGGACTCCCTCCACTCCTCCAAAAAAAGGGGCAAAGGAAAGAGAAGTTCCCAATAAAAAGGACGAGGAGAAAGGATACACAGTAGACAGATCTCAGGAAATACAGACTATTTTTTTAATCACTTTGTGAGCACATCAGAAAAGATAGCATGAGAACCGTGAAATCGGCAGAACTATCTTGGTCCACTCATTTCACTTAAAAACAACCATCAGAAAAGAAAAACAGTTGAATCCCATACAGTGTCTCATGAAAAAAGAGATTAAGAACAGCCTGAATTCCTTGGGGACAATGGGTACCTGCCCATGAAACAGATGATACCTGTAACCTATTATTCCAAAATGAGCTAAATGAAATTAAGAAAATCATAGAAGTCATGAAGATCAATATAAATATAATTTTTCACATAGAAAAATTCGTGAGTTGTTTTGAAAAGAATTATGATAGAATTCAAGAAAGAATTCAGAAATAAAAGATTAAAATATTTCAGAAGTAAAGACTACATTAGATGTAAAACAAGAATGAATAAATACACCAGGGAATGCCTTAAGAGAAATGATAAATCAGGAAAACTGAAAGTATAAACTATATATATAAATAAGTATATGTAGATTTAAACAGCCTACTACTTACTTGGGAAAATTAACCCAGGATAACCAATACTTGGTTGTTAACTTATGAAACTTTAAAAATATTCTTTGGGCATCTAAGTAAAATAGAATAGAATAGAATAGAATAGAATAGAATAGAATAGAACAGAAGAGAATAAAAAAACCACTTGTAAAGAAACTTTTATCATCAGACTTTCAACAGCACTCTCAGGGACAATTAGGTAGCCTCCCCAGTATGGGGGCCAGTTAAGTCAATAGACACAGCTGTTGTGTAAATGAGAAAACAGTGGGTCAGTTGCCAGAATCACACAGCAAAAAAGTAGGGGAGCTGGATGCAAATATACTATAGGGTTTGATTCCAAACCCATACTCCTTGAATTGATAAACAACTGTACACATAAAAAGCCAAAATGACAACTGATGATTCAAAACCTCAACAAAGAGCCAAGGTAGCCTTTAAAAACAAAAGAAAACATACAAAAATCAGTTAATCTCTTTAAATCAGCATATTAAACATTAAAAAAGCATTTTCAGATGATGTACAACATGGAAATTCTAAAGTACAAATGGGACAGCATTTAAATAATTTGAATTGCCTCACTGTATTCCAAATACTTTAAGGGAGATTGTAGAATCCCCCTCCAGGAATCTCTTTCTTGGAAGTGGGGAGTGGGATTAGGGGCAAGGAGAAACAGAGGGAAGGATGAGATAGAGACTGGGCAGTCCATTTACCTTTACATTGCAGCTGGAATTGAATGTGGGAAAGAGAGGCCTTAAGGGATGCTCATATAATTATTTTTTTCAACAGTGTTGATATGACAAATACTAAAACTCAAAACAGAAGGAAAATGCAGGATGAATAGAGAGAGTGTTCCATTGTTGTTCACCTATGCCCTAGGACTCTAAGAAACTAGTGCTATACGGTGTTTCCAGGGGTTGGTTTTTAGTTTACTTATCCTGATGCTAAGGATAAGGAAGAAATCTCAAGCAGGGTGTATTAACCTTAACTGCCAGTCGGTTTTCTAATAAGCTAGATACAAAATGTTGTGCTGTAATTTGCCATATTTGCAGCTCTTATTTCAAAACCCAGGCAAAACTTACTCCTGGGAGATTAAAAAGAGAAAAAGTTTAATTTTTCCACTTTTCAAATGGATGTATAAATGCAAATGATTATTTTGAATTCTCCTCTAAAGCAAAAGATCTAAGAGCTATTCCATTTTAAAATCATTAAGTTTCCCAATCACAATCAAGAATCTTAAACAGATGGAGTTCTGCACTATTTGTAGTTCTCCAGCTTTATTTATAATTAACACACCTGTGAGAATCAAATAAAGACTTACTCTGATTTTTTTTGATATTATGATACTACTATGGAAATACATGTTTTTGCATTAAAAAAAATTTGGGATCTGTCTATATATCTACCTGTGTTAATACTTATGTCTGTGTCTTTATATCTATATTTAATTACTTCCATTATCTTTCCTGAAAAACAAGAATTATAGTAGTATAAATAGTAAGTACATATTGAGCAAAACTTGAGAAATAAAGCCATGTTCTTTTTTTAATAATAGTTTTTTTCTCTTTATTAATTCTTGTTTGGAAAGTGATGGCTATTTGGAGGTGATGACTATTGAAGATTATGAAAAGCTAAAGATACCCCTGCAAACCATCTCGGTACCTTGGCCAACTTTCAACTGGTTATGGACACACTCTTAAAATAAATTTAAGAGAAATTATTGAAGTGTCAAATAAAGATAGCCATCACTTCTCAAGAGGTGGCAAGAGTGATCACAATATAATCAGGAAATCTTCAGGCATACTTTTTAAATCTAACACTCCAAAGTGAACATTTAGGTAGGGGAAATTATTTTCAAATGATAAATTTGGTCTTTGTAGCAAATTATACTGTTCTGGAAGAGCTAGACTTTTTTGCACTTTGATAAGAGTGGAAAGAAGATCTTTTAGAAGCCTTAGGTCACAAATAATCAAAGGAAGTAAAGGAATTCATGGAAGGTCATGTTTAAGGAAGCTTTCTCCATCTTAATTAAATATATCTAAGCTTCCCTGGGGCATTATGAAGTCAAAGCTTTATTTTAGAAATAGGAACTGTGGTTCTCCTAGAAATGTTTGGATACTATCCAGACTTGTTTTGTCATGCTGATATCTGAGCATTCTGGGCAGGAAATTTCTTATATAGACATGGCACCAAGACTAGGCTCTGTGGGGAGCCACTCTAGCTTTTATGTTAATCTATTTGGTTTGGCATATCAGAGAATGCCTGTAAAATAATAAGCAGACTTTATTGCCCCAAAATTGACACTGAACATATATAAGTCTTGAAACAAATTAATTGCAGGCTTTTTCCTCAAAGTAATAATACAAAATAAGGCACCAATTTAGAAATAAATTAATAGTTTAACCTGAAATAAAAACTGCTTGACAAACCTTGGCGTATATCTTCAGTGAGTTGTAATTTATATAGATAGAAAAAGTTTTACGTTTTTATTTATATTAAACAATATGTTGTACAGAACTCCAGGTACATAGAAAGATGTTTTATGGACCCAACAAAAAATGAATAATAGGAGACTTTTGCTTATATCTCACATCAATTTCAACAAGGCAATGTCTGTACATTTAACACTTTATTTTCTCAAAATATTATATGTTATCTAGATACAAAACCTCTGCAAAACCTTAATATATCATGAAGAAACTTCCAAAGGGTATATTTCTATATTTTATCTCCCTCTTGCTCTGAATTTCCATGGTTTATATATATATCCATGACAGTTCAAAACTTATAAGTGAAGCACTATAAAATAATTACTCCCTTTGGGTAGTAAGAAGTTTTTTGACATAAAAACATATTTAAAATATCTGGTTAAACTATTAAATCTGTTCAGATCTTATCTATGTAAAGCTCTTAGAACTCACCTGGCACAGAGTAAGTGCTATGTAAATATTAGCTATAATTACTCATTTTTCAAGAATTAGCTCTAATGCTATCTCCTTTTGATGCCTTCATTGCCCACAAATCTCCATATCTCTTGTGTTGTACATTTACTTTGGCCAGAATTGGGAATCTGCTTTTTTTTTTTTTTAAAGCCAATTTAATAAACAAAACATGTATTTCAGTGTTTTGATTCAAAGCTTTGTAAGTCTTTTTCTGTAAAGTGCCTATTTCATGACTCTTGTCCATTTTTTAAATTGGTGCATTAGTTGTCTTTTAAATTTGAATCATTTATATTAAGGATTTAGTACCTTATGATATTTTGTTGCAAATATTTTCACGATTTTGTCCTTTGCCTATTAATGGATTTTTTTTTTGCATAACAGGATTAAATTTTTATATTTTTAAAATCTCTCTTTTTTGTGTGATGAGTTAGGGGCAATTTTTAATTAGAGGTTGCCAGCCAGTGTGTGCTTCACCACTCCTTATGTATACTGTCACAAAGGGCAGGAACTGTAAATGTGTATCTGAAATCTAGGGCAGGAGTCTAGTCTGAGGTGTCTGTCTGGATGTCACCTGTCTAGAACATCATGGAAATAAGGGTGCAGGTGAATTCTTTGCAGCAAGAATGGAGAGAGAGAAAGGAAAGGAAAACCATTGGAACATATGTATTTGGGGGTTGGGAAGAGGAAAATGAGTTGGCAAAGCGGACACAGAAGAGTGACAATAATAATAATAATAATAATCAGGGAGTCCTTGAAGGCCAAGAAAGAAAGAGATACAAGGTGATGGTCAATTGGTTAAGTAGAGTGTGATTTGGCAAGAGAAGCCAATGAAAAAGTCAGATTACCAGGAACAGAGGAGCAAAAAGGAAGTGAATAGACCAAACTTTTTTCTATTTGGTTGAACAAGTACCATCTCCAAGCACTTATGAACACATTAAAACGAAAACCAAAATCATACTTGTATGTGCAAAGTGATCATACATCTTTTGTAGTTTCCTTAGGCCCCCCCCTCATTTCCACTACTGTAATGATTTTTGAAAGTTCCATGACATCGAGCAAAGGAAAAGTTTTATAGGGAATTCAAATTCAACTTTAATGCTCTCTCGGTGCCTAGGAATGATATTAACAGGCCAGTGCTTTATCTTAATGACATTTTATTATAATCACTAAAGTTACTTAACCGGCCTCACTGGGATAGGAACCTGGGCCTGGTCTTTCTGTGTGGATTCAAAATTGAAGTTGTATAAATAGGCAGGATTTCAAAAAAAGGGGGAAATCTGGAAGAAGTGGGATCACTCGGAGGTTGAAATGTAGTACAGACTAAGGATCTGTCTCAGCCTTCAGAACCGAGGCCTGACCTCCCTAGAGGCACAGAAATGGGGCTGCCTGCTCTCTCTTTACCCCTGGTTTGTTTCTTATCCTAGAGACTCGTATGTGGACACTGTTTTTGCATGCTCTGGTAACATAGCTGGCATTGTTTGTTTTTCCCTGGTAGGGAGCAGAAAGGAAAATCCGAGACGAAGAGAGGAAGCAGAACAGGAAGAAGGGGAAAGGCCAGGCCTCCCAAACCCCCTGCAACAACTGTGAGTGTTGCTAAGGAGGGGTGGGCTCTGGCCAGGCCACGCCCACTAGGGGAACAGGTGGAAAGAAGTGGATGGTGGGTGAAACTATGGATATGTGAGGGGGTGGCTTGCTTTTCCCTAGCCTCGAAGACTGGGTGAATTGTCTCGGTGAAAAGCAAGTGGAATCACATGATCACAGATTCCTTGTGCTGGGAGGGACTGTAATATCATGGAGACCAACATCTTCCTCCTCCAGACAAGGAATCTAGGGTGCAGAGAGGGACGGGAGTGCACGAGGGGCTTCACCTCAAGAGTGCTCACCCGAAGTTCACGCTCTTTCTGTTGGTTTGGCAGTGGGAGAGGGGGCGATTGTAAAGTGTGTTCACATCTGTGGCTTTTGGAAAGCTTCAGAGGAGAAAACAGGGAACTCAGACTAGGGCTCACAGCTGAGAGTTCTTAGTCATGCATAACCCTCTCACATCCAGCCTCTGATGGGAAGTTGGCGGCGATACCTTTACAGAAGAAGAGTGACATCACCTACTTCAAAACGATGCCTGACCTGCACTCACAGCCGGTCCTCTTCATACCTGATGTTCACTTTGCAAACCTGCAGAGGACGGGACAGGTAGGACCTACCTTCTAACATCCACCTGCCATCCCTCCCCGGGGCCGGTGGAGCTTTAAGACAGAATCACATCAGGCAGTGTTGACCTTGAAAATAACCTCTGCACTCCATGCATTCCTCGGAAAGCCAGTCATTCCATAACAAAACGGATTTTTATAGAAAGGAGTGTCTCAGGAGAGGAAACTGACTTAGTAAGGGGAAGAAGAGAGTGAGCTGGTAGTAGTGAAGTGTTGACAAAGCAATGAAAGAGGAAGAAAGTAAGGAGGCTGATGACCCAGAGAATTTTTTTTTTTTTTAAAGATTTTATTTATTTATTCATGAGAGACAGAGAGAAACAGAGGAAGAAGCAGACCCCCCGCTGAGCAGGGAGCCCGATGCGGGACTCGATCCCAGGACCCTGGGATCATGACCTGAGCCGAAGGCAGATGCTTAACCATCTGAGCCACCCAGGCGCCCCAACCCAGAGAATTTTTGTGTTGTTGGTTTGGTCATGTGGGATCAACCTGGTGCAATAGAGCTCCATCTAATGGTGGGAAATTGAACTGCACCTATAACTTCAGAAAGTTGCCCAAGAGGAAAACTTTTTGATTACATAAAACCATATCAACAGTTTTTCCCCCTAGTAAGTTAACAGTTCCCATTGAATATGTAAATTATTCCACACCAAAAGAAAAATGAGATTGTAGACAAGCCTTTTTAAAAGTAATTCCTGTGTTCTAGTTACATCTACAAGCGAAATTAAAGAGCTAAAATTAAAATAACATAAATACCCAAATAATTAACTCATTATGGTAGCTCAAGTTGATGAAATATTAGGTGGTCACTAAAATTATAATTATGAAAATTATGTAGCAACATAGGAACTAGTTATGATAATGTTCAGTGCAAGAAAAAATTAGAATACCCATTTGTGTCTGTACTGTGATTCTAGATATATACCTGAACTTGAAGGTAACAAAAATTGTAACACTTGATGTGTAGGATTAAATGATGGATGATTTTTTCTTTCTTTAATATTTTTAGTATTATTTATTTTTGTGATAAATTAAAATAGAGTAGGAAAAAAAATGTACTTCCCTAGCATTAGCCAGATTTGTCTTTCACTAAATCAGTTGGGTTTTAGTGAAACTTGTATGGGTTAGTTTTCTTTTAAACTCAAAATCCTCTGAGGAAAAGTTTGTTTTGAGAAACAGAGGCATAGTTTTTCTCCCATTCTAAGTGTTCAGACATTCAGTGGAATTGACCTTAGTCAGGAGGGGAAATCGTTATTGGCTCTACTTGCTCCTTCTGAAGAATATACTGTCCCTCCCCGTGTTGTTTCATTATAGGTCTGAGACAAACAGTTATACAAGCAGGGCTTCTTTGTTGTTGCTCATGACAGAACATGGTAACAAAATAGTATAGTTTTTTCTTAGAGTGCCTTCCACTAAAAACTAATTTAACAATCCCATCTTGTTTTACTTGTTCGATAGGAAAAAGGTCACAAAGGGGAAAGAAGATTTATCAAACTATGAGTGCCAGCACCTCATTTTATTTATTTTTTTAATTCCCAAGAGTATGGTGATTTGTTTATTCACAGTCTTAGCCCCATAGGATTTTATGAAGCTGGGTATCCATACTTTCCAGAAGAAGGGATAATTGAGTTAAATTGTTCTGTTTACCGTCATGATTCTGGCTTCAGCTCTGTGTCAAAGCTGACAGCCTGACCTGTTCTCTTGGCAACATTTCCCTGAAATATACAAAGCTGTAAATGAATCTTCAGAGGAAAAGTGACCAAGTCTGTGAGTCTTCTGGCCTCACTTGGCCTCTCCATGTTGGAACTGGGTTCCTAGCCTGTGGCCGAATCACAAGGGAAATATAGCCTGTACAGTCTTTAGCAGTTGCAAAGCAGCTCAGTCAGCGCCCCTAGGTCATTGGCGAAGTTAAGTTCTGCAATCTGGGGCCACCCTTGCAGAGCCCTCAGGCTTCCCCTGTGGCCTTGGAGTCCAAGTTAGGGGGGTCAGTGAGGGAGGGAGCCTGCCTAAGCTCTGGGCAACAAAGGAACACAGTCAGCTGTGCTCTGGAACAGTGTGTGAATATTCTATGGTTGATCAACTTACTTGGCCCAAGCGCAGGAGCGCCTACAGTGTGGCTAGCTGGGACTTAGAGTCTGCCTTTTTTTGGAAGAGCTAGAAAGCAGGGAGATGGGTCCAGAGGCAGGAGGGAAGCCGGCAGTGCCATGATATTAGAAGTGGGTGTGGGGAGGTGGCTGATTTTGACATGCGAAACAGGATCCAGCCGTGGCGGGTCAAAATGTGGGCTAGTTGTACCATAAATGGGGCCCCGGGGAGGGGGAAAGGCAGGTGATGGTGCGCAGCTCAGTGACCACAGCAGACACAAGCCTTGTCAAAATCAGCTACATCAAAGCTCTGTGCAGCTGGAGAGGGAGCAGCCTTCCGGCTCTCAGGGTCAGTGAGAGACCCCCAGTCACGTTGAGGGCTCAGGAGCTATGGCACAGTGATTCCTAGTCACCCAAGAACATGGGCTGGGGAGTGGGTATTTTCACTGACAGCCCACATGTTCCCTCCGCCTCTGTTACCGATTCACATGTGGATTCATCAGACAATTATCAAAAACTAGTATGAGGGAATGAACCCAATGTGCAGGCACTATGGAGATCTTAGTCTCCTTCTCTTCACATCAAATCCCAGATAGTCACTGGGGCTTTTCTCTGGAATGCCTTTAAAAACAAGTGATAGGGGATCTTGGGAGAAATTGTGAGATACAGAGGCATCATCTTTCTGATCAGACTGCCTCAAGGCACCTGAACCCAAGGAGGACTTTGCTCTTCCCTCATACCCTCGAAGCTGTCTTCCCCATTGTGGTTTGTAAACTGCCTTCCCCCAAAGAATTCAGGTTCCCAAGTTCCATTCCAAGTCTTTTAAATCAGAATCTCTGAAGAGGGTTCCATATTTTTTATGCACTCTATAAAGTTTGAGAAATACTCTCTAAACATTAAATCCATGCAATAAGACCTACAGCCAACAAGGAAGAAACAGTGGGTCATTGTGAGAGAAGTGACCAGTGCAAGGACAGGGCTAGGGACAGTGTACTAGAGGCCATTTAGGAGGGCAGGAAAACACTTAAGAGAAGGCTGCTTCATTTTGGGGTCACCAGTCAACTTTGCAGAGAGCCCTCCGTGACCCTGTCATATAGTCAGACAGGGCAGATGCATTATGCCACATTTAAAGAAGCTAGCAAAAAACAGGCCAACATCAGGAACTTTTTCCCAAAAATCCAGTTCTGTGGCCACTGCTATGGCCCAGGCTCCCTCACTTATGTGGGTCACTCCATATGCACCTAAATAGTCCCACTTCTAGAATATCGCCGTGGTGGATGCTCCAGTGCCACATTGAAACCTGGGATATGGTAGAAGAAAACATCTTGCCTGTGCTGTTTTCTGTTAAAAAGAAACGAAGTATACAACAGTAGACATAAGAAGTTTTAAGAGGATAAGTTCCCTGTGGAAATTTTGCTAATGACTAGAATGGCTGACGCCCAAAGAGTCCCCGGGAACCAGCTCTGTTATACTGTGAAGTCTGGGTGTGGCAGCATCCCAGGCACTGCCAGGAGCCTCTGAGAAGGTTTGTAAGGAGGGTGTCAGTCTAGGCAGAGCTTTTCTTCTAGGCAACTGGGGCAGGGACAGTGACGAAGTACACTAGCACCAGAAGTGACTGTTGAAGTTAAAATGTAAATGTCTGATGCTAACTTGGGTCTTGTCCTTCACCCAAATAAAAATGGTCCCGAAGCACATGGATAAAGCTCAAGAAAGGCCTGCAATTAATTTTTAGAAATAATTGGGTCAAGAGGACCTACATGCATATAAGATCCTCTATGGATTTCTGTAGTTTCATAAAATAATAGGGATGCTTCATAATTTCATTAAATCTGATTCTGCCTGCCACCATGCTGACCACCTAAAGAAATCTGTTCTCAGAGGTCTTCTGGCCTGGAGCACCTCCTAGAGCTGCATGACCTTTTCCCAGCCTGAAGACAGTCGACTCTAAATGTTTGTGGTTGTGGGATGCCGGAATAACCCAGGCCCTTTCGGGGAACAGACAGGGGCCTGGGGTCGCTGCTGCACTGCCTTGGGACTCTCTTGCTCCCCTCCCTTCGCCAGAGCACATTATCTGTGGTCAGCTCACCTGTGGACCCGATGGGATTGGATACTCACACGCCTTGCTCCAGAGCCTTTCTAAACAATGATTTGTAGGTCCTGCTAAAATATTTCTTTAATGTCAAGGCAAGAGCTGATTTAGTAGGTAATCTGATCAGAATGACTTGAGCTGGAAATAATCAGATTTCCAATTTTACTTCCTTAAAATCCAAGAATTAACCCTAGGAAGAATATGATGTAAGATTTGTATTTCCTTGGACACACACACACAGCATCATTAAACAGATCTGCCTCTTGTCTTCTTTAAGGCAGTGTAAGAGCCTAGGAAAGTCAGTGCATCACGTAATCTATTTCCATTTCTTGGTCTAACCTACAGTAAGCCTGTTGTTTTGTTCCACAGGTGTATTACAACACGGATGATGAACGAGAAGGGTAAGACATTCGGTTCTTTCTCTTTACATCCCAAGTCAGTTCATGTCAGTAGAAATGGCTGTTGGAGCACAGGATAACCATGGACTTAGAGCCGAGAAATGAGAAAGGCTGGACTCTGGGGCTGTCTGAGAGGAAGTCTGGGGAAATGCTGTTCTCCTTCCTCCCCTTCGTTATCTTTCTCCTTTCTGTGATCTGCCTTTGAATAACTAGCTATTTTTCTAAGTGACACATCGCTTCAAGAGTCTACCTTTTCACCAATAATCCAGCGACTGAAATCTCTGGCCCCAGCACAGGGTCAAGGTGAGCTTGAGGTGGGAGCCAGGGAGACAGCCTGCCCTGCTTAGTTGGTAGTGCTCGGGTCACCCATGTGGCCCTCTCGAAGCCCTCACTCTGGGACATGGGCCCAAGGCTAGTGGTGAGGCTGGTGAGAACGAAGCTAGGGAGGCTGAGAACCTAGTCACTGTCCTTGGGATTGTAGGTAAGAGAGGGTTGGCTCCCAAGTGTCTTGCACATCAAGTTTCTGCATGGTGCTTTCTGTGCATTTACTCATTTTATGCACTCCTGGAATTTTAGAGACAAAAAGGAATCTTCAAGGTCATTTAGCTGACTCTCTCTTTTAAGCAGTTTAACAGTACACCACATGTTTGATAGGTAGTCAGGCAGCTTCTACTTGAACACTCTCACTGTATGTAAGCTAACTCATGACACCATTGGACAGTTGCAGCTCTCAGAAAGTTAGCTTATTGAATTGATGTCTACCTTCTTTTGACTTTCACCCACTGGCTCTAGTTCTGCTCTTTAGATAAGCCCCATCCATTCCTCCTCATTCAAACACAGTTTTACCTTTCAGTATCTCCACTCCAGGGGATACCACCAAATTTTTAATAGTTTGTTTCCCTAGAATTGGCTCTCAGAAATAAATATCTGTTCTCAACCATATGAGCTGGAGATTATATTGGGATAATTTCTTCTTGTGACCTGGACCCTTTTTTCTCTTAAAGCAATGTAGAACTACATTCATTTTTCTTTTCTTTTTTTTTTTTTAAGATTTTATTTATTTTTGAGAGAGAGCTTGTGCATGAGAGAGAGAGAGAGCACACACAAGCAGGGGAGAGGGGTAGAGGGAGAGGGAGAAGCAGACTCCCTGCTGAGCAGGGAGCCCGATGTGGGGCTTGATCCCAGGACCCTGAGATCATGACCTGAGCCGAAGGCGGACGCTTAACCAACTGAGCCACCCAGGCGCCCCTCATTTTTCAATATCTATGTTACATTACATATATACCACTAAAATCTTGGTTTGCATTATATCTGTATAACTAAAATCTCTAGATAGTTTTTTTCAGACTATAGTCAAACTGGGGCTTCCCTGTGCTTATGCAATTAATATATTTATTTATAAAACATTTCAAGGTGAAGTAAGTGGAGCAGATATTGCTGAGTTCATTTCCTAGAGCAGAGTTTGGTAAACTACAGCCAGAGGGCCAAGTCAACCCATCACCTGTCTTTGAACAGTCCATAAACGTTTTTGTTTTTTTTTTTCTTTTTAAAGTAGGCTCCATGCCTAGCGTGGAGCCCAATGCAGGGCTTGAATTCATGACCCTGAGATCAAGACCTGAGCTGAGATCAAGAGTTGGACGCTTAACCAGTTGAGCCACCCAGGCGCCCCTGTCTCTAAACATTTTTAAATGGTCAAAAAAAAAAGAAAAATCCAAAAGAAGAATAATATTGTGTGACAAGTGAAAATTAAATGAGATTCAAGTGTCCATAAAGTTTAATTGGAACACAGACATGTTAATTCCCTTATGTCTTGTCTGTGGCTGCCTTCCTGCCCCAGGAGCAGAGCTGAGTAGTTAAAACAGAGACCCGTGTAGGCTGGAAAGCCTAAATATTTACTAATCTGACCCTTTACATAAGAAAAAGTGTGCCACCCTCTGGTCTAAGGGTAGAGAATTAGGTGCAGAACCTTGTCCAGGATCTGACCTCTAAATTCAGAGTTCTGAGTTTTCTAAATACCTAATTAGATTGTTCTTTTTATGTTGGCACATAGGTAATAGATTCCCAGTGGCTGGAAGGAGCAGAAAGATTAGCACTATCGATTCTAATCTGTTACTCACATATTTTGCCAGGGACCGTGTGGCGTCACGGGAAGAACAGGGACTCTGAGCTTAGGAAGCCCACGTTCTGCCCCAAGGCCATTGCTTACCAGTGGGAGGCCTTGGGCTGGCTCCTTGACCTCTGGCCTTCGGTTTCCTCAGCTGTAAAATGAGGATTTTGGATAAGGTGATCTTCGAGGTCAAATGTAGCACTAACATTCTACTCTTCCCTTCTCTGGGAGAAGTTAGCCTCATAAGGGAGAAGTGCCTGAGACCCGAGTGCTGCTTCATGTGCAGACCTCCCTTGGCAACCAACCTCAGCCTACACTGTCCTTCCTAGCAAGCTGGCAACGTTTAGGTGGCCAGGTGACCTATTTCTAACTCGTGTGGCTTGGCCTCTCTGTAAGAATTACCCTCTGTTCTTGCATAATCATGAGGCCCGAGGCCTGAGTCTCTGTCTCTCCTACATCTAATTCAACTTCAGTTGAGCACGTGGGTGGCCTTGGAGCCTCGGTGTTAATACACGGTTGGTACTTGGCTATTGTTATGTGTGAAAGTAATAATTAGCATTCACTGGATATCTTGGCTAGGCACGGGACTAGGTAGGCTTTCTGTGTTGTGTTGAATTCTCCCAAAATCCCCATGGGGAAGATGCTGTAATTGCATCCACTTTATAAAGAGCAGTGGAACGTTGGACGGGACAGTGTTCTAAGTCACACGGCTGGTGGTGATAGCGACAGGATCGGAGCCCGGCCTAGCGGCACTCCCCACATGCCACTTTAGCCATCGTGCCCTGGCACCTCACTCTCTTCATTCTTGATCTGTGGCTGCCAGTGCGGCAGAGACGGGCCCCCGTCGTGATAGCTTTCCGGCCTTGACAAAGGCACATCCTTGGCTCAGCCTCTGAGTGCGGGACCCAGATTGTGACAAGCCCGGAGGAGTGTACCTGGCTGAGGGGGTCAGGGCAGAGTCCTGAGGGGTGTGCCGCCTTCCTTGGCGTTCACATGGCCTCCATCAGGACTGTCTCTGGCCAGTTCGTCACTCCCTGCCAGGCAGAATCAGTTAGTAGGAAAGCATCTGGTTAAGCGCCGGAGAGCAGCATTCACTGAACCAGCAGCCGGAGGAGGCGCAGCAGAGGCACTCCACTGCCTCCGCCCGCAACTCCGAGGCCAACGTGGTGGTCGGACACAGACTTGTTCACAAGTACAGCCTGCTGGCCTCAAGTGCCGGCCAACCTGAGTGTGATTCCGGAGGGAAAGTAGAGGAAATGCAGATGAGGTGGGATGGGGAGCCATCATCAGCCAAGTGCCTAAACGGAACAAAAAGGGGAACACCTGTTTGCTCCTGCCTCTTTGATGATAAAGTGAGTATTGGGGGTGACTTCGGGTGCTGAGTTTGGGCATCGACAGACCCGCGCAGGTTTGTTTCATAGGCAGGGGATCCAAGCTAGATACAGAGGCTTTGGACGCCCCTTCTCAGCAGCAGGCCTCTTGCTGCAATTTGGAATCACCTGGGGAATTGAAAAATAACTCACATACAGGTAGCACCCCCATGGCTTTTGATTTAATTGGCATGGGAGGCAGTGTAGGTACGGAGACCTTTTTCAAGTCCCCAGGTGATTCTAAAGCTCAGCAGTGTTGGAGAACCACTGCTTTCGAGCCAGGCGCCATGATTTGAATCAGGCCTTTACAAGCTCTGTAACTTTATAGCAACTTTTTGGAGTCTCATTTAAAAATAGCAAATAATAATACCTACCTGATAGAGTTATAAGCATTAGTATGCCAAATGTCCTGGCATGTGGAAGGTGCTTTCAAAAAAAAAAATCATAGCTGTAATTATTGTCGTTAAGGTTCCTTTACTGTCCTTCAGTAAATGATACTTAATTGAGAAATGGAAGAGAGGGAGAGGAAGAAGGATGGAAAGAACAAGCCAGACAGGAAGAATTTTCTGTGGAATATGGGCCCTTAACAAGGGATTCATGAATGGCTTTTTTTTTTTTTTAAAGATTTTATTTATTTATTCATGAGAGACAGAGAGAGAGACAGAGGCAGAGGGAGAAGCAGGCTCCCCGCAGAGCAGGGAGCCCGATGCGGGACTCGATCCCAGGACCCTGGGATCATGACCTGAGCCGAAGGCAGACGCTTAACCGACTGAGCCACCCAGGCATCCCTCATGAATGGCTTTTATGGGGAAGAGGGAAGGGCTTTAAACTCCTTGAAATCATATGTAAGTTGCTATGCAAATGTCACATATGGTGGGAAATGCTATTCTGTTCCATTACTTCAGGGGATCTGGTCTCCATCCCCATCTGACCTCTAGTTCCTAGAAAACCCTTCTTGCCTTAATCTCTTGTCCACGGTCACCCCATGGTGGTGCCCCCATTCCAGCCTGCAGTGAGGTCCCTTCAAGTTCAGCAGCTCTGTAGCTTTCACACTGCATTTGGGGCACAGGGATCCTTGGCAAGTTCGGCAGTCCTGTGTGTGGAGGACAGTGGTATCCCTCCAAGAATCTGCCATCACCATGGTGCTGCCGGAGATCCTCAGACCACAATCCTCTCCAAAAATTTCTCTTATCCCCTTGCTTCTTCTCAAAGGCACACCGCCTTGGGGCCGCATTGTATTATCTCCTCAAAAGCTGAAACTTTAGGAAAACAAAAGCCAGGATAAGGTAAAGGTTGGGCAGGGCAACCCTGTGGATTGGTCCCATACCAGCTCAGAGAGACAGCTCCCCAGAGTGACTTCACTCGTCATGCTGAGTGACGCCAGCAGAGGGCCCTCCCATTCCTCTTGCAGGAGGGAGAGTCCCATAGGTGTTGCCAGACCGAACCATGAGCTTGGTTACAGTGTTGCTGAGGAAAAGAGCCAGTTCTGGTGCTCATCTACCATGGAAGCCAACACTTTGGCTCAAATTCAATACCCTCTGGAGAAGTTAGAGATTACTAACCAGTCACCAGTGAGTGCATTTAATCAACATGATACTAAATCTAAAAAGTCATCACCCTGTGTTCATCAGCACAAAATAAATATCTTCTAGAATTCTGCACTACTTCTTTCAAAGGAGCACTTTACAGAGCTCCAGATACTTTTCTTTGATAAGATTCTCAGGGATGCTAAGCAAACTATGAAATCATAGCAAGGTATGATGGGCTCTGTTTTACCACAAAAACATAAATATAAGGTGGTTAAAAATAAAGGACCACTTCCCCAATTTCCCAAGGAGGAGCTGAAAACATAAAGCTTTGGGGCCAGTTTGAATAGTTAAACCATTATGGATATCGCCAAAAGAATCAATGATTTACTGATACTTGCTTTGTTAATTAACATAATTCAGAAATGTCTGTTACATTTACACTTTCTTCAAATTCTTTACAATTCATCTTTGACATCTTTCTTATCACTAAAATTATGTTTTATGTCCTCTCACACTGTTTATCAGGGTTATTCTTTCCCACTACTGTGAGAGTGGACATACAGCACTTAAATCCTTATCTTCAAGTCTGTCCTTGGAAATTTTATCCCAAGCCACGGATACTGATTCTTATAACATAGAAATAGTTACACAAGTGTCTGCCACAATGTTGCCTCCCATTTTCAATTGTTTTTAATTAAAATTTTTATTTCATGATAATGGCAGATCCATATGCAGTTCTTAAGAAGCCTAACCCCTTTCTGATTGATATATTTTTATTTTTTACTGTTAGATATTGCATTAAAAAACCCACCCAGTAATACTGAAATCTGCATCAGATAAGCAAGGGAGGTTTTAAAAAATATTTAAAATATTTTCATCAGTTTCTTACATTCGTACCAGTTATTCTCACTTGTATACTAGTTTCCTATTTTGCAAACTGGAAGATTGGAACTAAAGACTCCTTTTATAAATTTAACCCATATTTACTCTTTCCACTGCTCTTCGTTTCTTCCTCGACTTCTGTGTTTTTCCTTGGGATGTTTTTCCTGCTGAGTGAAGAACTCTGTTTAATATTTTTGTTGCTGTTGTTGCTATGGAACTTTTGGCAAAGAATTCTCTCATATTGTTTGTTTATTATAAATGTTTTTATTTCACGGTCACTTTTATAGGATATTCTTGCTAGATACCAAATTCCAGGTTGTCAATTACTTTCTTTCAGTTTTGGTTTCCATCATTACTGTTGAGAAATCATATATCTGCCTTATTGTCGCTGTTTCAAAATGATTGTCCTTCCTTCCTTCCTTTCTTCCTTCCTCCCTTCCTTCCTTCCTTCCTTCCTTCCTTCCTTCCTGCCTTCCTTCCTTTCCTTCCTTCCTTCCCTCACTCCCTCTCTCCCTCCCTCCTTCCCTTTCTTATTGTTTGAGAGGGCTGCTTTAAAATGTTGTTCTTTCTTTTAGTTTTTCAGAGTTTTTATTAATATGTTCCTACATGTAGGTTTTCTTTATTTTTTCTGGCTTGGTATCTTATAGCACTTACTGAATCTGTGGGTTGATGTCTTTCATCAGTTTGGGAACAATATCAGCTATTATCTCTTCAAACAGTGCTTCTTACTTGTTCCCTCTCTACACTCCTTTGAGATTTGAAATGTGTATTAGAATGTTTTATTGTGTCCCTGTGTTTTTTATGTGCTTTGCTGATACGTCCATCTTCTTTGCTCACCCTGTGTCAGCCTGGATATTTTCTATTGACCTAACTTTCCACTGTTAAATTCATCTATTGAGTTCTTAATTTCTGTTATTGTACTTTTTAGTTCTAGGGTTTCCACTTAATTGGTTTATTTATTTTAATAGACTCCAGCTCTATATGTCTTGTCATTTGTATTCATGAACACAATAATAACAGTTATTTTTAAGTTCACATTGGTAACTCAATAATATGCTGGAAGTGTGTTTTCTGTGGGCCTGTTTCTATTGTCTGTTTTTCTCTTGGTCCTTTTTATTAGTATATTTAATAAGCATTAGTTGAATGATGAATAATGTATGTAAAAATTACAGAAGATCTAGATGACCATGTTTTTCTCTTGTGAAGGTTTTCCCTATCCTCTGGTGTGTGGCCTGAGTGAATGCAGATCACTGTACTCCAGTCAGGGCAGAACTGACCCTAAGCTCAGTTTCAATTTGTATTAGCCTCAGACTACTTCATCCTAACCCCTAGACTGTAGCTCTGAGGGACTTTCTATGGGCCCTCTTCCTTGGTGGGATCTGATACGTGATTTCTGTCTCTAGCATGGGGAAACTACTAAGGCCTCCTCTATGATTTTCAAGGACTTTCTGCTCAATTTCTTAGTTTCTTGTCCTATGCAGTTTAGGGACTTGGCAAGTATCTAGGAAGGAGTACTGCATTGTCTGGTTCACTTTTCTGTGTTTCCTTACTCTCTGGAAGTTTTTCCATAAGTCCTAGATGCCTTTGCAGCCCCAAACAAAAACTTCTGTTTTTCTAGCACTGTGAGATTGCCAAAAGCTGTGCAGACTTTATTTTTTCCCCCCTTGCATATGTGCCTTAGCTGGGGTTATCACCTTCTGCTCCCAAACAAGAACTGGCAAATGCTCTGAGGGAACAGTGGCTCACTGATTACCAGCTCATCTCTCTGCATTCTCTTCCCTGAGACCTCAGCTCCTCAAGCCCTGACTGCCCCATCAGCAGTCTCCACTACTTTCAAGAGGTCTTCTGTTTGTTTAATTTTATATAGTTTTCACATTGTTCTTGGCTAGAACATTGGCTTGCCACAAGCTACATCTTATCAGGAACAGAAATATCTGTATTTCCTCTTCAAATGATCCTTCTGGGGCCTACTAACCTAGTCATTTATTACTTGCATTTTAGAGCGCTTAACTATGGTAATCATTACTAAATCTATGTGTGGGTTCTGTTTGTTTGTTTTGCTAATTCTGCCAGATGAATTCTATCAGTACCCCAAATTAGCATTGATTAAAGTCATTTTGGGATGGTTACCCATAGAGTAATTTGTTACTGAAATTAATTGAGATCCTACTCCATACTGTGAGAGACCTTATAAGGACTTGAACATAAGGGAGCCTCCTCTTTTCTGAGGCTAGCGGGGGGAGGGGAGGAAGGTCAATTTATTTGGGGGCATACATGGTAATTGGCGCATGTAGACCATAAGCAGAGCTGTGAAATAGACAAACTATGTCTCCATGCTGCCTGCGACTCATTTCTGTACTTTATTTCGGTGCCTCCTCACTAGGCGCAAATGGCTAGTGCAGCTCAGCCTGGCGGGTATGGCTGGAGACCCAGGCTTCAGACCTGAACACCTTCACAAATGGTTTTTCTGATGAGACTTAGCAGTTCTTGGTTCATACCTCAGAGACTCTCTTTCCCTGACATTGACCCCACAAGGCAATGGCTTGAAATGCTGCTGAACCCGGAGTCACGCCATATATTAGCCACACATTTGCCAGTGAGATTGAGATTGGCATCAGAGAAAGTGCCTTCTCCTAGTTATACAGTCCTTCAGTGGTACAGTGCAGTATAATTGGACAGGACATTAGGAGACCTGACGTTTGTGTTCTTTTCATCTATCAAATGGATCTGTCATATGTGCTCCTCTTTTCTTGCTTTGCTTTGAAAATAAATGAAACATTTGAATCCAGACCACACAAACTTATTGACTCCTGCTGGGTTTATAGATTTGAAAGTGTGAAAAGGCATTTTGAACTCCCCAGAGACGTGTGGTTTATCCAAGATGTTATTTTAATGGCAGAGTTTGTCATGACTCAGAATGGGGTGCTATCAAAAGTCAGCAGGACTGTAAGAATATAAATAAATGTTGCTTGATGAGAAAAAGAAAATCACTAGTTTAGGAACCCTCACACAGCATGAGAGCATGTCTGGTGATATTTCAGGCTATTTACCTATTATTAACCTACTGGTCACTGGCAGTTGTATGAATTCATTTTTAATCTTCTGCTCCTGAGGTCATTGTCACCCCATTTCCAAGACACAATGGAATAACATGAGCTGCTTTTATGATAAGGTAGTGAAGTTGTCACAGTGCCCTAACAACTTATTACCACCGTGAACTGGGACTTGAGTTTTGAGTTTTCCCTCTAGTTGTTTTCACAGTTTGACTTGGGAATAAAAGAGAATGCTGACTCTTACTATCATTTCTCATACCTTCACATCATCATCTCAGATTTATTAGGTATCTTTATCATGAGTTTGTCCTTCAAAGCTGCGTTCTCTTAACAGCCTGTTTTACTTGTTAGCCACATCACCCTACCCTTACACACACTGAGCCTGAGTTTGGTTTTCACTAATATAAGGATAAGATTAGCCCTGGCTGGCTCACATGGTGTTCCTGAGACCTAACTGACCAAGATGAAAAGTACTTTGTAAAATGTGAAGTCTTTTTAAAAAATTGATAGACCTTTTTGGAGCACTTAACATATGAGATGATAACTTAAAGCATTGTTGGTTTAATAATTTAAACTATTAGAATTAATAGAAATACTTTCTGGATCATCCAAAGCTTTGTACCTTATACTCTTTGTACCACTGGACCCCACCAGTAACTTGACTTGAGAACTGACACATAGCTTCATAATGACAGTGATGCCAATGAAGAATTGTCTTTGAAGCAGGGTTTTGTATTACCTTGGAAGCTTGGCATTGATGTAATGTCCACCTCCCATGCAGGAAGCTTTTCCAGCGTGGGTCCTTAAATTGCACCAAAGCAGACTCTTTGCTCTCTGAGGGTATATGGAAACTTTGGCGTCTTTCAAGCTCTGTGCCAAATTTATTCTTCTCCGTATCTCTCTTTCTCTGATCTCTCCACCTTTATCGTCACTGTCATCATCTTCTCTAACACTTCGGTAGCACTTACGGTATATCCAGCCGCTGTGTGAGTGGTTTACGTTTGTCAAATTTATTTAATTCTTTCAACAGCTTTCTTTTAAAGACAAGGAATCTGAGGCTCAGGGCAGTTGAGGAGCTTGTCCATGTTCCCATAGCTAGTAAATTATAAAGCAGGGGTTTAAACCAAAGTAATCTGGACCCAGAGTTCATGTCTTAATAATCCTGTTGGGGGCGCCTGGGTGGCTCAGTCGGTTAAGCGTCTGCCTTCGGCTCGGGTCGTGATCCCGGGGTCCTGGGATCGAGCCCCGCATCGGGCTCCCTGCTCAGCGGGGAGCCTGCTTCTCCCTCTCTGCTGCTCCCCCTGCTTGTGCTCTATCCCTCTCTCTCTCAGATAAATAATAAAATCTTAAAAAAAATTAAAAAAAAAATTTATAAAAAAAAAATAATCCTGTTGAACTGCCTGTTTGGCATTGCTTCATGTGCCTAGTAGTTCTAGGCATCTCCAAAGAAAGTAAAAATGTCTAAAAACCTGTCTACTCCCTTGAGCGCTTGAAGAATAGCAAGACTCCATTCAGGAGCATTTTCTCCATGTCTAAGCCAGTTCAGGCTGCTCTAACAAAATACCACAGACGGGGCAGGGCGGGGGGGTGGTGCTTAAAACAACAGAAATGTATTTCTCAGAGTTCTGGAGGCTGGAAGTGTGAGATCAGATGCCCGTATGGTTGGTGTCTGGTGAGAACCCTCCTCTGGCTTGCAGATGGCCAACTTCTCACCGTGTCTTCACTGTGTCCTCTTAGGATGCTAATCCCATCATGGCCGCTCCACCTTCATGTCCTAATTACCTTTCAAAGGCCTCACCCCTGAATAACATCTTACTGAAGACTGGGGTTTAAACATATGAATTTGGGAAGACACACACAGGCAGCCCCCAACACTCAGCACCAGTGACTTCTCTCCAATGATAGTCTGTGCTTCCAATTTCCATTCCTCTCAAAGACTCCTCCCCTTCCTTGGACAGGAACTTTGGGCGGAAAATGCAGAACCACCAGCACTGGCTCAGGTGGGGACATGTGGGGACTCAGCACCATATGGGGTCCAGGGGATACTAAAACCCCTTCCCAAGGAGGAGGGAAGGGCTGGGCGGCGGAGGTCTGGGTCTCTGGAGAACTTCCACTGCTGCAGTCTCATCTGCTCCAACCAGATGGAGCCATAGAACAGCAGGGAATCAGGGCAGCCTCAGAACTGAGAACCAGCCAGGGAAGCCCATCCCATTTCCAGAGGTCCCTGCTGCGCCCTTAAGGGGCTGGCAAGAGAGTGTAGGACACTCAGGCCCTAGCTAAATGGGAGGAGCTAATAACTTGGAGATCACACAGACCCCAGGGTACATTCCTGCTGTCCCCACCCCAGCCCTGATCTTTTGAGCAGGAAGGGGGTTAGGTGCAGGATAGAGTGGGTAAAACCCAGGGGTCTCATCTTTGTGGATCCATATGCAGTAATAGGCAGTATGTCCTTGGTCCATGCCCTAAAGATATTGGCGTGTGTGTTCTGCCCCAGGCAGGGATGACTTGGGACCTGCAGGGGAGAGGAAGGAGGTTGCTGAGTGGATCCAGTTGTAGAGAACTAGGGATGGTACAAACAAAGGAAAAAGGTAGTGCCAGACACATACATGAACCTTTCTTTTGACTCCCTGCATGCTTTACTTAACAATTTCTGCTCATCTTTTCTAGCAGCAGTGTCCTTGTTAAACGGATGTTCAGGCCCATGGAAGAGGAATTTGGTCCAGCACCTTCTAAGCAGATGAAAGAAGAAGGGATGAAGCGAGGTATCTCCCCTCTGGCATTGCAGGGTTACCCACCCTCCCATCATGAATGGTGGGGGCACTTCACACAGAAGACTGTGCAGCCCAGCCCAGACCCGTGGTTCAAGGCTGGCCTGGGGATTGGTTATTGACGAAGGAAGTCCACAGTCTTCCCCTTCACTTTCAGCCCTGTCCTTTTAAGCACCTTAAGCAAATATATATTCTTTCTAGGCACTGGTTCTTTCTTTTGCCTTGGGAACAAGGTAATGAGGGTACCGATCAGCCAGCAGTGAGGTCTGAGGTCAGAAGGAAACTTCTGCTGCACATGAGACAGTAACGTCTCCCAAGCAGCGGCGGTTGAGAATCGTTCCAGAGATGCAAACGACTCATCTCAGACAGATAAATGAGCCTGTTTTCTGACATCACAACTTCTTCACTTTCTCTGTCAAGGGTCTTATTCTGCTTCATCAAGAGACTAAGAAACGAAGTGAGAGTGAGTCAGTGTTTTGCTCTGCCTTTCGATACTGTACATAACTCACTGTCCTTCCTTGGAGGAAGAGGAGAGTGTGGGGAATGGCCATTGCCCTTCCTGTCCTGCTGTAGCCAACACCAAGAGCTTCCAGAGATCTTAGACGTAGTGTGCTGGACTTCCAGTGAGTCAGGCTACCCTGTTAAATATGTTCGCCGTCCATACAGACTTGAATTTTTTGTTACCGAGAAATAGTATTTCTTTTCTACTTGTAGCGGGATTTGCAGAGTGGTCAAGAACATCCCCTCTGTAGCCTTCCTCAGCCTTTCAGAGTTGTAGGACCTTGGGGAGACCCTCCGCTCCTTCGAGTCCACATTGTAAAACAGGGGTGAGAAGAGTACCTACCTGTAGAGTTGCTGTGAGGATTGATGAACCTCAGTGTATGTCAGACACTTCACCCAGGTGCCTAGCACATAGTAAGCACTCTGTGTTCACTGTTACAGCTGTGACTTTTATTATTAGGTCTGGATCTAGGTACATGTGTTCATTGTGAATAAGTAAGTAGTGCTTCAAAATGGAAAGAGCATAAATACCTAGGTGGTGTTAATTACATTAGCAGCCTTTAAACCTTTAAAAGATTGGCTTCACAGGCTTCCCATCAAATATTCAAGTGCATTTTGGGCTTTGTTCCTGCATGCCTTTTCTAGCACATACTTTAGAACGAAGGCAGAATTATACGGAAATCAAGAATTACACAGGCAAAAGTAATTGTAGCTTGCATCCATATTTAGTGCATGCTGGCTAGCCCAAAGGTTGTGTTTTTCAGATTATTTTGAGATTGTGAAGTCAGTACAAAAATTGCCACTGGGAATTTTCTTGGGCTGTGACAAAAAGCAAGTCTATGGCTTTTGAAACATCTAAATCACAGAGACACACGAGGGCGCTGCAAGCTACCAGCGACCAAGCAAGTGGTCTCCTGGGAGTGGCTTTCCTTTGGAAAAGGACAGTGGAGTTACTGAGCCCCTGGCCTGGAGCTCCCAGTCGGAGCTGGTCTTTGACAAGCAAGAGGAATCAGGGTCAGTGATGGTTCCCATTGTTTATTTATTAGAAGTTCTCCAGGAGAGAAAATGATCATAGTTCTCCCCAAAGCCACTCTTTGTTGTTCTGCCTTTGTAGCCACTTCTCTGGGGGGCTCCGTGGGAGTCACTTGGAGCCTGCCCCTGCGGCTGTCTGCCTCTCCCCTAGCGTCTGGGACGCCTGCTGGCCGTCACGGCCACCGTTAGCGGAGTGATTGCGTGGGCCCCGCCGCAGCCGCACGGTTGCCGAAGCTGCTGCCCGGGGCAAGCCGTGGGGGTGCGCTGTCAGCCCAGCAGGGGCGGGGGTTGGGGTGCAGCCCTGCCTGGCCTCTCTCCCACAACCTACCCACATGCCACCGGACCACCTCTAATGCCTTACCGCGACACCTATAGCAAGGGAATCAGCCATACTATTTCAAAGACAAAGATTTTAAAAGAAGAAATTTGTAAATCCAATGGCAGCGGGACTCATTTTACTAGAACATGTTTGGGGTTTCCTTAGGGTCAGCCTGCTGGAAATGACATTTTTCTTTTGCGGCTTGCAGGGAGAACTTCCAGAATGTTTGCTGTAACAGCCACCCTTTTTTAATTTATTTTTTATTTTTTATTTTTTATTTTTTTTTTAAGATTTTTTATTTATTTAACAGAGAGAGACACAGCGAGAGAGGGAACACAAGCAGGGGAGTGGGAGAGGGAGAAGCAGGCTTGCCGCCGAGCAGAGAGCCCGATGTGGGGCTCGATCCCAGGACCCTGGGATCATGACCTGAGCCGAAGGCAGACGCTCAACGACTGAGCCACCCAGGCGCCCCAGCCACCCTTTTTTTAAATTTAATTGTCCTCATCCAGTTGTAGCTGAGGTCCTCTGGTCTAATTGTTTCTCACTGTGCCGCTAACCTTGAGTCCTCTTATAAGGCCATTAGGCCACTAGATTGTTTCAGCTGAAATGGAGACTATAAATATTCCTCCAAAGGACTACATTTTGAAATCTTTGGAGACATGTTCAATCTGTTTATTTTTAATTGGTAGTTTATTTTTGTACTTGGTAAAGAGAAGAAACTTTGCAGTACTTCAGGGTTTTTTCTCTTTTGTGTCACACACAAACCAAACAGCTGCTGCAGAGAGAAAATGTAGGCAGAGTCCTTGTGCGCCTGTGTAGACTTTGCCTTTATAAAGCAGGCAGCTTTAACAAAGTCCCTGGGACTGGGGAGGAGTGGGGGAAGGGGCAGGAGTTTGAGTTAGAGCTGGTTTCAGTTTCCAGCTCCAGCTTCATTCTTTCAGCTTGGTGGTAACTGTGACTCCGTTGGTACCTGACTGTGGTCGGAGGCTCAGCAGGGTTTCTTGGCGGCACATTCTTTCTGTAGTAGCCAGGCGCAGGGGCCTGCAGCCTTGGCCCTTTTCTTTCCCTCTGAAGTCAAAACCAGAAGCCATATTATTGGAGGAAGGAGAGAGAAAGCACAGGCAGCTCAGGGGGCTGGAGGGTCGCGTGTGAATGGCAGTTCCAGTTCTTTCTGGGAGCTAAGCGTCCGGGCAGTTGCTGTAAGGAAGGGTGTCCCCTGAGAGTGTCTTCTCCTCTGTGATGGTGTCTGGGGTCACTTACCATCTCCCCTAGTCTGTGCATGATCAACTTGAGACTGTTACGTTACAGAGAAATGAGCACAAAGCCGCATTCACCTTCACTGAGGGCACTAGAACCACGACAGGTGCTTCCTAATGGCATCCGCTGATGGAGGAGCGGTACTTGCTGTGTGCTGGGCACGGTGCTAAGCGCCCCACGTGGATGCTAGTCATTTAACCCCCACAGCAACCCCGTGAGGTAGATGATATTATTATCCCCGTTGTCCAGGGAAGACCAGCGCTTGGAGAGGTGTAAGGAAGCAGAGCCCCACAGCAGGCTGAGCTGGGGTCAAAGCCAGGCCTGTTGTACTCCAGGTCCATAGCTTCTCCCTCACACCTCTGACATGCCCCGGCTCCCTCCGGGCCTATGCACTGGTCGGTCCGTCGCCTGGAGTTGTGCTCCCTGTCCTCTCTTCCCATCTCCCCAGCTCTGTGAAAAGCTCAGGCCCCTGTAAGCACTCTTTCGTGTCTTTTTCCTTCCGAACTCGTCCAACCCCGTCTGGCTGTCTGCTTATTTGAGGAATGCCTGCCTCTCTAAGGGACGACGAATTCCTTAAGGTCAGACCATGTCTTAATTCACTGCTGCAACCTCAGCTTCTGGCACACAGCCTGATGGGTATTTGGCAATATTTGTTGAATGATCAAATGAATAAACAGAAGACGGAGGTCGCAAAAAGAGATGTCCTAAGGAGGTGATGGACCCACCTTGAGAAATTCCAATGTGAACAGTGTGGGAAAGCATCACAGTGCATTAAGTGTGACTCACTTGTCCGTTTACTCCCTCGAAGGGCCCCTTAGCGCCTGGCTGCAGGTCAGCTGTGGAGGTGCGGCAGTCACCCTCGTAGGGGTCGTCTGGGTCATCGGGGGTCCGCGACCTCATAGATACTGTCAGCCTCTGACGCGTGTGTGACAGGAAGCAGCCTGGCAGCGGTGGTGGCCGTGTGGGCTCCTCAGTCACGCCTCCCCTCTGCTTCTCTTTCAGTGCTGCTGTATGTGCGGAAGGAGACGGACGATGTGTTCGACGCTTTGATGTTGAAATCCCCCACTGTGAAGGGCCTGATGGAAGCGGTAAGCAGCTGACCCTTTCAGCCTCCAGGAAACCTGCCTCTGTTCTCCTGAGCTGGAGTCCGTGCCTTAACATGCAGCCTTTGAGATGGCTCTGGAATGAGCTTTATAAAGAAAAAGAAAAACAAATTTATGGGAACACTGATCTCCACACCATCCTGGCTTATTAGCATTCAAGGAGAAGGAAACTTTGAAAAACTGCTAATTCCCTGTCAGTTTACGGCTAATCAGAGTAAGATGCCATAGAGAAGGTTCATCTGAGTTTCCATTTGTCTCTTTGTGTGAAACCAAATTAGATACGTTTAACTTCCAAATATGCACAGAACAGAAACAATTAGGAAGTATCTTGCTAGCTGTGATAGTGTAATCCAAAATAAAAATATGACGTCTTTCGGTTAAGAAGCATTCACGTACACATGGCCATTGCTGGGCTACAGTATTTAAGTAAGACTCGGAACTTCCACCCTCACTTCCCATCCCCAGTTAGTCTAGCATCAGGGAGCCTGGACTCAGGAAAAGTTATCTGATATTTTATCCATATGTTATCCATCCGAATAGGACTTTAATATGACTCTATTTTGACTATTTCTCCCTCCCACTTTTTTTTTTTTTTTTTGGTACAACTATATAGAAGATCTGGGTATGTTATGGCGATGGAGACAATAGGACAGTCCACAGTCACTTGTGGGTCTGCAAAACTGCGACATTGGAACAGTATCTTGGGTTTTGTGGGGCAAAATATTACAATGTATAGGATAGGACTAGAAGTGGAATCGTACAATATGTGGTCTTTTGTGGTTGGTTTCTCTCACTGAGCATAATGTTTCAAACACGGTGTAGTATAATCAGTACTTCATTCTGTTTTATTGCTGAATAATAGTTCATTGCATGGATATACCACATTCTGTTTTTCCAGATTTGTCGGGTGATCGACATTTAGGGTTTTTCCACCCTCTGAGTGTTGTGAATAATGCTGCTGTGAACATGTACAGGTTTTTCTTTGAACCCTTGTTTTCAGCCTATACTCCACCACAGCAGAGTCGAGCTTTTCATCTCTCTTAGGGGAACTAATTAACACCTTCCTTGCTTTGCTTGGCTGTGGCTGTGGGGGAGAGTGGTGCAGGTATCCTTTGACCCTGTAGGCCAGGGAGAACTCAGGTTTGCTCTGGGCAGATGCCTTGGGGCAATTCTGACTTTGTCTCCCCTTTGTTAAACCTGGAAAGAAAAGGTTTTACTGATGCACCGACACAAGCTATCTCCTTGCTTCTTGAGTGGGTCACATGGGCAAGCAGGGCCGCAGACGCCCCTTCCGGGTTCTCAGGTGACTTGGTCTGCTGGTGAACTCCAAAGGAATGACATCAGCAGCCCTTGCAGTTTGGGGGTGGCCGCCAAGGACAACGGGTTCTATTTAAGTGAAGACTTGAGCACACCATGAAGTAAGAAGGCAGGACACTGTCGTTGTGCGCTAGGTTTCTTTGGGGCCTGGGTGGGGGAAGAAATGGCTATCTCCAAGGCATGCGTTCTCAGAGGACCAGCGCCTCACTAGTGTGTGGCCTTTTACCACACTTCCCAACACGCACGTGGAGATTCAGCGTAGCCTTGTGAGCCAGCATATGGGCTTTGGGCTCAGAAACCCACATGTAGATCGTCAAGCTCTTACTAGCTGGGCAAGCTACTTAACCTCTTCTTCATCCTTCAGATGGAAATCATAATAGTACCTACCTCACGGGATTGCTGTGGGGATGAAATGAGACACCACACATAGAACTCCCTGTCTGGTTCTTAAGTACCCGATAAAGGTTAGTTTTTGTTACCAAATCAGAGCTAGCAAAGATCGCGGGAACACTTCCTCCTTTTCCTCAGATTCTGGATTTCTCAAATAATCAGCTACCTCATAGATATGGTCTAAAAGATGGAAAGCTTTTTTGGTTCGTGATTCCATTCTGTAATTTTCCACTAACCTGGCATTTTGGTGGAGGCGTGGAACTATGGAAATGGCGCAGGTAACTGGGTCAGAAACTCTGGAGGTTGTGTGGGAGTTCCCCTTCTCAAGCCTAGAGACAGAAAGCTGCTCCCAAGGAATGATCTTTATGCCCCACAGTCCAAAACCCCACATTAAGCAAAACTTCCAAAGGAGAAAGCAGTGTGACTCTGGTCTCTATGCTTTGTTCAGCTCTTAATTTTAAAATAAGATCATTCTGTGTGTGTGTGTGTTGGGGTGGGGGGTTATATTTTTTTTAACAACTTAAAACTGCATACAAAAAAATCCTAACTTTTAAGAAAATCTGTTTATTTTTTTATTTTTATTTATTTTTTTTTCTTAAAGATTTTATTTATTTATTTGACAGAGAGAGACACAGCGAGAGAGGGAACACAAGCAGGGGGAGTGGGAAAGGGAGAAGCAGGCTCCCCGCAGAGCAGGGAGCCCGATGCGGGACTCGATCCCAGGACCCTGGGATCATGACCTGAACTGAAGGCAGTCGCTTAACCAACTGAGCCACCCAGGCGCCCCAAGAAAATCTGTTTAATCAAGAGACATTATACTTGACTTCAAGCCATCACTTTGAACCCTGTCAGTGGTTGAAAGTGGCTTTCTTTTTTCTTTCTTTTAAGATTTTATGTGTCAGAGAAAGAGCACAAGCAGGGAGAGTGGCAGGCAGAGGGAGAAGCAGGCTTCTTGCTGAGCAAGGAGCCTGATGCGCGGGACTCAATCCCAGGACACTGGGATCATGACCTGAGCCGAAGGCAGATGCCTAACTGACTGAGCCACCCAAGCGTCCCGAAAGTGGCTTTCTATAAAAGCACAGTCCCCCACTCATTGTGGACCAGCAGATACTGTGGGCCTAGGATGTTGCTTCTCTAAGTGGGGGATTCCACTGGATTCTCCTAGGGTACTTTTCTGTGATGCCATCCCAGAACCCTACACCTGACCTTCAGAATCAGGCTCTCTCTGGTGGGCCCAGGAATCAGCATTGGTAGCAAACTCCCTGGTTGACCTGAAACCACACTAAAGTTTGGGAGCCACTGCCTGGTGTGTACATTGGCTGGGAACTGATATTAGGGTCAGATTCTGCCTTAAGGTCCTATGTGCATATTCACTCCAAATGAATCATCCCCCTCATTATCCTCTTTTGGGGCCAGAGTTCTTGCAAAAGTGGATTTGAGCAGGGGAGTGGCCCTGCAGGCTATTTCATGCGCGTAGACCCACCTCTGTGGATTTGGGGAATTGGCCTGGGTCTAGGATACCTCCTTCATCCTCCATCGAAGGTGTGGGAAGACCACATCCTTTCTTTATTGAGGAAGGTGCTCACAGTCTTCCAGGGAGAGCAGACCTCACAACTCCAAATGTAAAAGTGTGTCTTGTGCAAAGTAAGTGTGTGTCTTGCAGTTTTTGAAATAGGAACACCTGCTTCATACCAGTATTCACATTGTCTTATTCCCCTCGTGAACTAGTCTTTGAAAGGTTGGCTGTGTGTCACCTTCCGCAGCTGTAAAATGGAGTCATCGAGAACATAAATGAGTTAGCGCAAGCATGCAGGAGCTTTATCTGAGCAGGTGATGGCAATGACAATGAGGAGAAGGCTGCTGCTCCTGCAGCAGGAAGACTCGGGTTGCTTTCTATTGGAGAACCTTCTCTTATTTCTGCTGTTAACCTCAAATCCCCTATCCTCAGCCAAGCATTATTTAGATGTAGAAGAAACCCTGTCCTGGGAGATAAAGAGCCCCCCCCCCAAAGTTCTGCATTTTTTTTTCTTTTTTAAAAAAATAATTATTGGCAACCAGTGGTGCAGTGTTGATTGATCACAGACAGACTAGAACAGCGTTGCCACCCTTCCTTCAGATGGGAGGTCTGAGTCCGGCAGACTCACTCACTGAGCAGTTTGGGGATGGTGACGGTGCTCCTCCAGCCTACACAGATTTCCTAGAGTCTGTTAAGTCAGGTCACTCAACAGGATGGAGTCATTCTGTTATCTAGAAAGTGGGTTGTTTTTGTGCTCAGCAGACATTGTAGTCTCCCTTGAGATGATATGACTGGGTTTGCCTTGAAAGGGTCACACGTCCCCCCAGAAGCTCAGACACGGCAGCATGCACAGGAAAGAATGGGTTGGCGAGCGTGATTGAGCTCCAGTCACAACTGTGGAGTCTCGAACCTGACACTCTCAATCCTCAGTTTCCTTCCTCACAAAATGTGGACCATGCCAACTTTGAGGAATTGTTTTATTTGTACTCTCCTTGACCTCTCACTATCTTAGAAGGAACTCTTGACCACAACAAAGAGGAATGGAATTATTGGGTCACTTTGCTACAGGACTGGATAATTCTTCTTCTTTTACTGGTCCTGAACCTCCCACACCTTCATTTCACATGCCACATAATCATTATCCATACAGAGGTAGACACTTGATAGAAAAAGAAAAACGGTTCTCTGTCAGCAGATGTTAATGAATGTTCCCATACTTGGTATCATTTGGATAAAGTAGACTTTCTCTTCATCTGCATGTTTGATATCATGTCAACCAAGCCCCTTATGTAACCTTGATAATTCACTTTGGCTTCTTGATTCGTATAGTTGGGTTTTATTTATTCTTTAAAGAATTTATTTATGTTGAGAGAGCACAAGCGAGAGGGGCAGAGGGAGGAGAGAGAATGTCAAGTAGACTCTGGGCTGAGCGCAGAACCTAATACAGGGCTCGATCTCACAACCCTGAGATCACAACCTGAGCCGAAACCAAGAGTTGGACACTTAGCAGACTGCACCACCCCTATAATTAGGTTTTAAACTTGATTACAGACAAGGATTTGGTGATGATGATGGTGGTAGTGGAGGTGACATGAGTTTTCAAAGTTTTTTTGACTTTTCTAAGTGATTTTACCTAGTAATCCTACACATGAATCTTCAGCTGCTGTAGCCTCCTTCTAGTCCCTGAACCCCCAAGGTTTACTCATACCTCAAGGCCTTTGCCCCTGTTGCTTCTTCTGCCAGGAGTGTTTTTCCTCCATGTGGAGAAGGCTCACTCTCTTATTTCCCTCTGGCCTCTGCTCACATGGCCCTTGCCGAGATGGGCCTTGCCGTACCACCTACAGAAATGGCATCTCTATCATCGTTCCCTCGCCATGCTTTGTTTTATTTCATAGCACTGATCACCACTTGGCATATTTAACCATTGCTGGACATTTATTTTTTTTCTCCTCGCCAGTAGAGTGTAGAGCTCATGAGCACAGGGAGTTGGTGTCTTCTGTGTATCCCCAGATCCTTGAGCATAAATATTTGCCTGAACCGAGCACCTGCTGTATACACGCCACCATGCTGAGTGCTGCAGGTAGCACGATTTCACATGCATTGCTTCATTTGATCTTTACAATACCCCTGTGAACTTGGCGATGCAAGTATCATCATCACCATCCTACAGAGGTAGAGACTGAGGCCCAGGAAGGGGGTCTCCCAAGGTCTGATAGCTCCACAGAGCAGTGAGCCAACTTAAGCCCTCAAGCAGTTTAAGTCCAATGAGAGAGATGTCCACATATGAAAAGTTATTTCAAGAAGAATAAACTTTCCAGATCACTGCTCACCACAACTGAAGGAAAGAAGAGAGGCAACAAAAAAACCATCAGGCAAGAAGTAGTATGTGTAGGGGTTGATCCCACACAGTCAGGGTTCAAATCCTGGCTGTGACACTTTGTGTGATGTGACTTTGGGCAAGGTACTTGACCTCTTTGTACCCCAGTTTCACCATTTCTGAAATGAGGATAATAATAACGTGGGATATTATTACTAGGATAATGATAAAATGACATTTAAGGTTGTGATGATTAACTGAGTTCATATACATGGCATTTAAAAGTAGCACATAGAAATTCTCTATACATAGATGGTAGGTAGGTACATACATATGTACATACACAGGAGGTGACTATAAGCACTATGGGGTAGGGAGGCAGATTGAGACTCCTCCAAGCCAAAGGGTAGAGATGGTCTCTGTTGGTGCAGCTAGCTTATGCACACAAGGGATAATTTTGCTCACGGGCTCGGTAGCACCCTCTTCAGTTCAACTGAGTTGTTCATGCATGGAGTAAAGGCCATTACTCCCTGATTCTCTTGACAGGTCAAATGCAGCCACTGATGATGTGTTTGCAAGCAAGAGTCCCCTCCTTCTTAAATGTGTGTCTTAGAGCCTATACTGAACTGTTTATAACTCCAAATAAAAGTCACTGGCTTCCGGAGTAGGCTGTTCTGCTGAGTGTCTCTAGACAAGGCAGACTGAGTCCTGCACTGGTGAAAACCAATGGGAGTCTCTGAGTTCTGCCTGTCACATACCTGAGGTGTCTGGGCAAAGAGAATGCTTCACAAAATTAAAGTCTAAAAAGTTACAGATCATCAGACAACCAATAACACATTGATGAGATAAGTCTAAGAACCTAGTATCCTCCTGGATGTAAAGGAAGTCTTGGGTCTTTAAAAATATCAATAATGGGTTTTAAAAATTATGAAAGTAGATTATCATTTCAGATAAATTGAAAAGCAGAAATTAAAAAGCAAGCACTCCTACTAACTCCCCCATTTGAGAAAACTATGACGCGGGCACGTATTTTCTGTGCATAGAAAGGAGGGTTTATGGGTGATATTGTCCAGGTCCCAGGCGGAAGGAATCCTTCTGTAACCCACTGACAGATGGCCAGCCTCTTCCACATGAAACCCTGTAGAGTCTCACTTCTTCCCAGGGTTCTGAATTTGGCAAAGCACACTTCCTCGCCTGGCATGGAGGCGGAGGACGCCGTGTCACTGTGGCCTGGTACCAAGCTGCCTCTGGCTTTGCCTTCGACAGTTGCATGGAGGGCACAGCTTTGCCCTTCAGCCTCACATATGCCCATTTTCTCTGATCGTTCAGAGTCTGAAACCAGACTGCCAGATTGTTCCCTTTCCAATCTGTCGCTGCCACTTACTAGCAGGTACGTTATTTAATGACTGTAAACTCCAGTTGCCTCACCTGAGAAACGGCTCATAAAAGGACCTATTCCCCTGTAATGATGGGAGGATGGAGTAAGTTCTTAGATGCAGAGTGTTCTGTGCCTCTACGATGGGCACTCAGTAAGCACTCAGGAAACACTAGCCGCCGCCACCACTACTCCCAGGAGACCCTGGTCCGACCAGAAGTGTGCAGGGTTTATGCAGGTTGCCCGGCTCTGGCTGGGCAGTTATCAGTTGATGTGTGAGCCGAGGTAGTTTTCATGCTTTGGGACACTGAAAAGACAGAATCAGAATCACTTTTCTTTCAGAAGAGGGGAACCTACAGATAGGAGTCTGGTGATGTTGGGTAGAAAAATGTCCCTATTTTATTTTAAAAAGAAGTTCTGAATGACACCCACCAAAGTTAAAAAAAACCCAACTAGGCCAAGCAAGTCAGAATAATTAGGTACAAGTAACACGTAGCCCAGGACTCCAGGCAGACAGTGAGTTCTTAGGTACAGAATGTTTATCAAGGATTCTTCCTTTTTTGTGCCATGCATGTCTTTAGTAGTGTGATGAAGTCTATGGGCGCTTTTCTGAATAATGTTTTTCAGTGTACAAAATAAAAAACATAGGATTACAAAGGAAACCAATTATGTTGATAACATTTCCGTCATAATAAAAAATGTTTGTGATCTGGGAATACACGTGCTCCTTTTTCATGCATCTGTAGGCGGGACCAATAACTACTGTACTTCCAAAGGGTGAGGGATGCATGTGATTGATATTTCGAGATATCTGCGGTAATTCTACCATGACATGAAAATACCTGTGATTTCCATTGGTAACAAAACACAGGCACTGCTAACATTACTGTATGTTCGTAACTGAAGGGAAGGCTAAATTAAAGCTGAGGGTTAGTGAAAATAAAGAGGTCCGCTTTCCCCACCCAAGTTCATGTGCCTACTCTTCAGGCATCTGCAGACCCCGGGTTAAGAAGCTCTGGCTTAGACCAGCCAGGAAGTGCTGAGGAAGTGGCAGCTCCAGAAACGAAGCCCAGGAGAGTTGCCCTTCCAGCATTCGTTCTGTGCACCAGCTCTGTTAATGGGGTGGTTTTAGAACCCCAGGGAGGGGGGAAGGAGGCGAGCTCACTCCTGACGAATGGCCGTGGACACCTCCGTCCTCCTTCCCGCATCCCTTCAGCAAGGCTCCGGGTGCAGAACCAGCTCACGTCAGCATTTCTCTTTTGATTTGCATGTACAGGTGTGGACACACTGGGAGACCAGACAAATAGTGTAAGTTGTAAGTACCAGGCTTGGGAAGAAGGGAGAAAGGAAGTAGAAATTCTCCCGAAGGGAAACGGTAGTGAACTTGGGGAGGACTGACATCGGTGTCAATCCTACATTATTCAGAGCATCTCACCTGATTTGGAAATAGCATCAAGATGTTCAAAGAAACTTACTCGTCTTAAGAGTTTATTTAGATAGATAGAACATAGTGTCTCCCCAAACAGTTGCTGAAGAAATTTGGGTTTCTGAGGAAGGGATGGGGAGCTGTTGTGCAGCCAGGTTCTGTAGGAATGCAGTAGCCCCCCTTATTCCTGGTCTCCCTTGCAACAGTTTTACTTACCTCCGGTCAAATACGGTCCAGAAGCAGATAGCCTAATGCCATGTCACAGTGCCTGCATCACTCATGTCATTTCATTTTGTCACATAGGCATTTTATCATCGCACATCATTACAAAAAGAAGAGTCAGTACAGTATAGTAAGCTATTTTGAGAGAGACCACATTCACGTAACTTTTATTACAGTACAATTTTTAATTACAGTAATAATTGTTCTATTTTATTATTAGTTATTAATCTCTTACTGTGCCTAATTTATAAATTAATCTTTATCATAGGTATGTATGTGTAGGGGAAAACATGGTATATAGAGGGTTTGGTATTATCTGCGGTTTCAGGCATCCATCGGGGGTCTTGGAATGTAGCCCCCACGGATAAGGAGGGACTGCTGTACTTCCAAAATATAAGCATTTCTGGAAATCTTAAATTCTGTATTTGTAATTTTATTGAATGCTGATGTAATTTGGCTTATCTTTGCGGTCCAACACATGATAGATTCTCCTTAGGAGATGTTAGTGTGTATGCGTGTATGTGTGTGATGTATAAAATATTAAATCTAGTATATCGATTATATTCAACTGTTTTTATTTGTCTTGAATTTGTCCAATTCTGAAAGAGGTATGCTGAAGTCTCCCACCCTAATTGTTATTTCAAGTTGGCCCTTCATCTGTAATTTGTGCTGTGCTGTTGGATGCATACGCTGTTAGGATTGCTATTCTTTTTCACCTTGTGCTTTTTATCATTACATAATATCCATTCTGACCTCATCAACCTTAACTCTTGCCTTGTCTCCCATGACTCTCCTCACTCCCACTCTCCTTCTGCTTGTGTGTGTTTGGGACGGGCCTCCAGCCCACGCCTCTTTATTCATTGCATCCTGTTAAGTGTTTCTCTGCTAAACATCCAGCTTGTTCTTTCTTTCTCATCCTTCTTTTAACTTTTCTTTTTTTACCCACTCTGACACTCTGACTTCCAATGGAAAAATGCAGTTCAGTGGAAAAATGCAGTTCATCTCATTTGGTATAATGACTGATAGACTTGATTTTCTTCCTTCCATATTACTTTTTCTTTATTAGTGATTTTACTCTGCATTTTCCGCTTATTTTCTCTTAAGTTTGGCAGCTATGTTATTCTCTACTTTTCCTAAATTATTTCAGTCCCTCCTCCTTATTTCTCTGTGATTTGAAAATAAAATTCCAGTTATTTTTCTCACCAACACTCTAGCTCCCCCACCCTCCCCGAGATGAGGCTTTGGAGCTTTGGTTTCTCCCTTCTCCCGCTAGCCTGAGTGTGTGGGGGTGCTCACCCCGCTGTCCCCACAAACGCCCAACCTCTCGGTGTTGCTGGGATAGTGGATAGTGCTCTCACACTAGCAAACAATGAGATTTCCCCCTTCATCATCTCCTTTTTACTTGGAAAATCTTTAGCACTTACTTCACATCCCCACTCTGTCTATGTAAACACACACACAGCTAGATATAGATATATAACTGTATGTCTTTAGTTATATATATATATATATAAATCAATATAATAGAAAGAGATATATGTAGAGAGAGGGTAAATGTAGAGTTTCTATTCATTTAAAAATTTATTTATGGCACAACGCTGGTTGCCTGTTGTCTTCCCCCTTTGCCTGGCTGAAGTCTCCTTTCTGATGCATTTTCTATGTAATGTTCTTCTGTGGGATATTTGGGTGAAATTCTCTCTGAACCCTTGCATTTCCTTGATAACATTTTTTTCAGCCTGGGGCATAGCAATCCTGGTGTACAGGATTCTTGGGGTTAAGTCCTTTTTTTCAGTTGCCTGAAGGGGTTACCCCACTATCCTTTGGTTTCTGGGGTTGCAGATGAGAAGACTGGAAGCCATTTTTATTCTTCTGGGGTGTGTAACTTGTTCTGGGAGGTTCCAGAATCTTTTTATTACCCTTTGGAGATCTGGCTCTTTTCAGAATGGCCAGATGCATGAGTATTTCCACATTGATGTCTCCTGGAATTCAAGACACCCCTCTTGTCCAAAAACATGGGCCTTTCTTCCATTATTTGTTTAATTATTTCCTCTTCTGCATCTGTTCCTTTTTCTCTATCTGGGAGTCTGGGGAGTCACACCTCATAGGGCCTGTGTTTGTTCTTCAAATCTCACTTTTCTCTTCTGTTTTCCCAATCTTTCGTTCCATTCATGAGTTCCTGTATGCTGTCTGTCTCTGCTCTGCACTTTGAAATTGGTTTTCTAATGGATCTTTCCGAAAACTATTGGTTTGCTGTATTGACCACCAATCCTTCAGTTCATTTACTGAACTTTAAAATGTTTTTAGTTCAATAAGCATATCTTTAGACCGAATTTTGCACGTGTGTGCCATCTTCATAAGGGGTCTTTTATGTTCTGTTCAAATGAATGCCTTCAATGCAAGTGCTGTCAATTTCCTTTGCTGCTCCCAGGCCACGTTATTTCACATACTGCGCTCATTGCCCTCAGCTGTGGCGGGGCGGTGGCCCGGGGGGGGCGGGTGTCTGTGTGTGTGGTCCCGTTGGTGATGGAGCAGTGACGTGGGGCAGGCGGGCCACCGCTTCCCCAGGCTCCTGTTGCCCTCTCACCCTGGCCCACCTGTTCTACTCCTCTGGGCTTATTCTCAGGGTAGGGAGTCCTTCCTGTGCAGGAGGAGAAATAAGGGATGGGAATCTACGGTTCTCGTGGGATAAGCCCTTCCGGGGATCCAGAGCTGCCCTGCATGTGCTCTAGGGCTCTTCAGCCTCTTTTCGGAGCCCCTGCTCCACTGCCCAGTCGTCCCTGTCTCAGACCCCACCTGCCCCAGCCGGTTGTGAGCCCCACCAGCCTCTGGGCTCAGAAGAGGCGGGCGGATTGGATTCAGGACGGAGAAAGCATGAAAGGCATTTAGGGTAGCCTTTCTAGAATTCATCTCCAAACTCTGATGACTTTATAAAAGTGAATCACAATCATTGTAAGAGGGGGAGAAAACAGCACAGAATGGTACAAAGTAGAAAGTGAAAGGATCTCCTAGTTTCTTTCCATTCTTCCAGGGTAGCCACTGTTAATAGCTTGCCAGGTCCTTCACATAGTCTCTATTTCCTTACATACTTATTTCTTAAAAAGTACAAATGGGGTCACACTATATGTACCGTTGGGCGGTTTGTTAGCTTTTTTTCCCCTCAGTGTGTTAAGGACTTTTTTTTTTTCCCCATATAGACTTGCCACATTTTTTAAATGACTGTATGGCTTTCAACTGTGAAAATGACAAAACATGCTTAACAAATGGTTGTTATACACAGTTTTCTCTATTATGAACAGTGATGCCCCTGTCTTCAGCTTTCAATGGTGGATTTTACTCTACTGGTATTTGTAATTCTCTGTTGTTTCATCAACCTTTTGGCCTTTTTTCTTCAGGTTTCATATCTTTGTGGGAATGATCTTCCTTCCTTGAAGATGATGCCAATACAAAGAACTTAAACTTTTATGGTTTCAGCCTTCACATGTAAATCTTTGATCTGAAATTTATTTTGATGTAAGAAGTGGTTGGGGTGCCTGGTTAGCTGTTGGTAGAGCGTGCGACTCTTGATCTTGGGGTCGTGAGTTTGAGCCCTACATTGGGTGTAGAGCTCACTAAAAAAGAAAAAAAAAGGAAGTGGAGAAGGGCTTCAGCTTAACTTGTTGAATGTTTTTTCAATATGGCTACTTATTTAATCCAACATCTCAGTTAGAGTCCATCTTTTACTGCTGATCTGACATGACACCTTCATCATAGATTAAATTGCCACATGGCTGAATCTTTTGTTGAATGATTTAAGGTTTGTCCGAGGGAGAGTCTCGCACCTGGGCATATTGGGAGCCTGACTCCTGAGTGAAGGATACTGACACCCAGGAGAATTTCCAAGAGAGTGAAACTGGAGCTTTCCCTCCTGCCTCTGCTTGGCTTCCCCTTCCATGCTCACCTGCTTTCTGTTACTGGTGTTACAGATATCTGAGAAGTATGGGCTGCCTGTGGAGAAGATCACAAAGCTTTACAAGAAAAGCAAAAAAGGGTAAGAAAGAAACTTTAACTGACTTCGAAATCAGATCAGTCTACATGGTGCCTTTAACAAAAAAGATGGTGCCTACCTTTTGTTAGTTCTGTTGTCCACCTTTTATAGAAATTGTGTGTCATCCTTACAAAGGATTGCTGAGCCGCTTGCAAATTGAAGGCATTTTGAAGATCTTAGTAAGAGAGGGAGGGAAGGAGACAGTGCATTGTCATGATGCTGGCTGAGACGTCCCATTCCGAGGACAGGATGAGCCGGTGGAGTATAAGGGTCCAGAAGTGGTGAGGACACTGGGGAGAGAGGGGCAAAGTCACCCCTCTGCAGAGAGCTGGGTTTATAAAGAATCACATGCTGCTCTTGGGATTGGTTTCAGAATGACACGGTAAGAACAGGAAGCGTTCAGGGTAAAGAGAATTTTTCTGAGGGAATTATTAACCAAATGATCTAAATGATCATTGGACCTGCTTGTTCTCAGTGTTAAGAACAATACCTCGGGCGCCTGGGTGGCTCAGTTGGTTAAGCGACTGCCTTCGGCTCAGGTCATGATCCTGGAGTCCCGGGATCGAGTCCCGCATCGGGCTCCCTGCTCAGCGGGAGGTCTGCTTCTCCCTCTGACCCTCTTCCCTCTTGTGCTGTCTCTCATTCTCTCTCTCAAATAAATAAAATCTTTAAAAAAAAAAAAAAAGAACAATACCTCATTTATTGGGGGTGCAGTAGGTTCTGGGCCCCCTGCAAGTGCTTCGTGGGCGCTGTGCTGTTCCCCCTCACACTGCCGGTTCTAAGAGTAGAGGCTGTAGGAGCCGGATTTCGTTCCAGGAGAGTTTCCACTGAGTCAGCTTCTGGAGCTACTTTCCTAGAAAATGCAGAAAATGGGTCTTTAAACTCTTCTCTGAGCCTCTTGTCATAAAGGAAATTGATCTATCTGAGATGCCCAGGCTTTCTGAGTGGTAGATTGGGAGTCAAATGGGAAACCTTTCCCTCTGGGGCCCTTGTTGGCAGGCTCACTTAAATGCATATTACAATTTTCTCCACGGCCCATGCAATAGGCTGAGTGAATACCTTTGATGGTGAGATTTGGGTGGTGTCTCAAGGTCTGACTGCTGAGCTGAAATCCTCAGTGCAGACATGCATGCTGATGGTGATAACGTTTCACTTCCATCGAGCACCGTGTTGGGCCCTATACTAAATATATTACTCCTTACAACAACTCTAGGGCAGGGTTGTTTTTCTTATTTTTGCAGAAGAATAAACTGAGGCTCTAAAAGGCTAAGAAACTTGCCAGACAACACATAGCTGTCAAATGGTCAGTTCTTCAATGGCAAGCTGAGATCTGTCTGATTTCCAAATCAGGAACAGAGCCTGGAAGTTGTTGATTCTCTTAAAACTAAATCCACTTGGATAGTTGACCAAGGAGCAGGTCACATATGGTGAAGTGCGAGCTTCAGAGTGAGGCAAAGCAGTTTCCAATCTAGCTCAGCCATGAATCAGCTGGATGAACCTGGGGACCTGATTTTACTTCCCTGCACTCAGTTTTCTCATTTGCAAAGTGGCGATGGTCACACCTACCTTCAAGGCTGCTGGAAAGATTAAAGACAAGGTCTCAGAAGCACCAAAACAAATTACATGCTTGGCAAAGGGTAGCCACACTTCTTGATTTTCCTTTTTCTCCATCTATGGAGTACTTTTTAAAGTGCATTTTCAGGAGGCACTATGGTTTAATGAAAACAGTTAGGGACCTGCTTAGGCCCTGGCTCTATCAAGAGCTACCTCTGTGATTTCAGGCTCACCTCTCTGGGCCCCAGTTTACCAATCTATAAAGCAAGGGAGAATGATCTCTGAAGACCCGTTTAATAAGGAGTCACGAGGTTAGTTCTGACAAATCAAGACTTTGTTTTCCTCAAACTAGTTTCTGGGGAAAGAAAATATGATGAGGGTCTTCTTTTCCTGCCTTACCTCCTCTCTCCTCCATCCTTCCCAGCCTCCCTTGCCAAAGAATGGCTAAGGGAACCCGCACCCAGCCTGGAGTCTGCCCTTGCGCCCCGCTCCTTGTTGATGGCATCTTTGTTTCTTACCCCCCACCCCACTCCCTGGCAGCATCTTGGTGAACATGGACGACAACATCATTGAGCACTACTCGAATGAGGACACCTTCATTCTCAACATGGAGAGCATGGTGGAAGGCTTCAAGATCACACTCATGGAAATCTGAGCCCTGCTCTCGGCCTCCCCTCGGCAGGGGCCCTGGGTGCCTTCCTTCCCAGTAGAGACGGAGACCCCGGCCTGGAACCCAGGCACCCACCTCCCCCACCTCACAACCACTGTTACAGACTGTGCTGGGAGCCCGGTGAGACACGGAGCCCATTCCTTACCAGTGTGTTTGGCCCATCCACTGACTCCTACTGGAGCCGAAGCCTGAGCCCCTCAGGAAGGTGTGCTGGGCTGGTCAGACACTTATTTATTGTCCAGTCCACCTGGTTCTGGAGCCCGGGGTCCAGGCCCGCTAGGACGCTGCGGGACACTGCTGGCCCCAGATGAGACCGTCCAGAGCCCTCCCCTTCCAAGGGAAACACAGCCAGTCCGCTCGCTCCGAAGAGCCTGAGCACGTCTGGGTCCTTCTGCTTCACCTCCGCCTCTCCTGAGTGGCTGGACCAAACGGGCTCTGCCGCTGCGGTAGTCTGCGGGGGCCAGAGGTGGACGCCGCTTCCTGGTCCGAAAGCTGCAGGTCGCCCCGGGGAAGGCCATCTTGCTAAGCACCTCCCGGGGTTTCCAGCGAGTGGCCCCCGGGCCTTGTACAGGAAGACGTTCCACTCCGCTGTAATTAGTAACCCAGAAGGTATGCCTGGCTGTCCTGTACATAGTGTTTATAATATGGCAATAATATATTTTACCTGTAGTACGTGGGCATGTTTACTGCCGCTGGCCTTGGGGAGACACAGAGCCGGGACTCCGCCTCTGTGCTGTGCAGGAGGCGCCCTGGGTTAGGGAAGTGGCCTCCGGGGCGCCGGGAAGGACGCTCGGGGGGGGGGGGGGGGCGCGCCCGCCCTGTGGGCCGGGGCGCTTGTCTCGCGCTGATGCCCGGCCTGGCCGTGCGAGCCGCCTGGGCCGTGGCAGAGGTCAGAGTGCCGCGGGGAGCTTGGCGGAGAGCCTGCGGGGCGCTGTGCTGGGGCCCGCTGCAGAACTCCTTGGTGATCGTGAGGGCCTGGCCCCTGTGGAGTGCCTCACGGTTCACAAGTGCATCCTTCATCTCAAGTGGCTCCCCTAGAAGCCGACCGCAGCCCTGCGAGCCGTGCCGGCAGCTTAGCTCCGGATCCACAGGCCGGCGCTGCTTCCCGCGGCCGCCTCTGCTCCGGGCTGCCGGGTTGGGGTGCCGAGGGCTGGGGGAGCGCCCCCAGAGCGCTCTGGCTCTTCTGCAGGCAGCCTCCCGAGGAGGACTGGGAGGGAGAAGGTCCCGTCCTCCCGCACATGCCTTGGGAGACCAAGAGGAGAAAAAACGCTTCCCTAAACCATCACGGAATGATGAGGCGACCTGGGCTGCTGTCCTCTTTGAAGGGACAGGTAGGTGGTCTTGGGCTTTGCATTCACCCTCGTGGGCTGAAGCACCAGCCTTTTGGTAGCCAGACGTGTCCTCCACCCAAGGTCCTGCACTGGGACAGGTTCTATGTATGGGCCTCGATTTGTTTGCAAAGCACTTTGATGTCTTACCTGGGGGGCTCTCTCTCCAAGGCCTCCCTGCCTCCCACCCTGTCTGGCCCTGAGGCCCAGAGCAGGACGGAAGGGCTGTTTTCAGCCCAGCTGTCTCTCCTTGAGGCTGCAGAGGATTTGAATGGGACGGAGAGCAGGGGCCGCACCTAGGGAGATGCGGGGTAGTGGTGAGGGGGCATCTTTCTGTGTGTCTTCTGGACACCTTACCCCTTCCCGTGGTGCCAAAGGTTTGCATCCTGGATTCAGTTCTGCTCCAGCCTGTTCCCTCCTCCCGCACTCTGACTGCCATGCCCTGGACCAGCAGCTTGGGGACCCTCCTGGGTACTGACATGGCTGTGTTCTATGATGGACACATTCAGTGTTGGAAATAGGTGATGTACTATGCACTACCCGTGCTCCTTGCCTCAGGGGTGGGCTCAAACATGATTGGCAGACGAAATGGCAAATACTATTGGGCTGGGGCATAGACTCCAGAGCTGGGAAAAGGTAAAATTTTGGGCAGTCTGACACAGGTTACGCTACCCTTCTTTCTCTAGGCTCTGTGGGAAAATGTTTGCCTGTCCTGCCCTAGGCCGAGAGTGACTCAGAGATGCTTTGCATTTGTTTCCGGCCCTTGAGCAACCACTGGGGTGACCCTTACCCACCAGAACCAAAACTGAGGCCAGTGCCACTGAAGGGTGGTGCAGAGCATCACCTGCCATCTGATCTGCCCCCCCACCTGTCCCCTCAGCATTCTCAGAGTGCCCGTGGCTTAGCGTGGATGTGTCTTCCACCGTGAACATCAGCAGAGCTTCAGTGAGCACAATTTTCTGAGCAGAAACACTCTAGAAAGATAGGAAAAACTGCCTCCTCTTTTGTCCCTCAAATTAATCACACTCAAATAAATATGCTTTAAAAAAAAATCCATGTAAGATGAGGGAGATGTAAAACAAGTATTTTTCATATATATACACGCAAGTTGCTTAGACTTAACAGGTGTTTGGAAATTGGGACCAACAGAAAAATGCAGTCAGATGTCATCTTGGACTTGGATCCTGAAAGACTAAGCCCAGAAACTTAGGAAGCGTGAAATGAATCAAACATTTATTTTCCTTCTTATTTAAAATTAGGAAAGTGCAACAGAAACAGAGGGTTTGTGCCAAATTCTGTGAACGGCCCTTTCTTAAAAACAAGCAAGGGAGATTGATAGATGGACAATTTGCTCTCGTGTTTTTTTTAAAAAAAGGCAAATGTAACTTAATAGTTTTGTAAATGGGAGAGGGGGAATCTATAAACTATAAATACAGTTATTTTATTTTTTGTACATTTTTAAGAAGAAAAAAATAAATATTCATAACGTCAGAGTAAATGACAGTGTCTGGTGCTTTCTGTGAGGTGGGTATTGGGGCTTTTCGCCTTGCCGGAAGGAAGCTTCAGTGTGGCCTTGGGAAGATTCTAGGCTCCCCCTGGGCACCTTCGGGTCCTAGGCTTCAACACAGCAGGCGTGTCCTCTTCCTGTGGACTGGTTGTGTTCTGCCCAAGGTTACACGAGAAGAGACCTAAAGAAATCAAGAGGCCTTCGGTGTGACGGTGATGGGCCACCAGGGTGGTTATTCTTGGCCAACTCAGAGCAGGCAGTAGGTTCTGTCCACATGCTTTTACCTTCCTCACTCCCAATTCACTCACCCCCACTTGAGTTATCACAAGAACATTCTGGCTCTTTAGTTCATCTGTACCAGCCTCTACAGACACTGAAACCACATGGCTAAAACTCCAATCATATCATGACAGGCTTTTGCCCCACTGCCTCCCCACTGAGCCACCCTGCTCTTCAGCCACCATCCACCAGAGAGCCTCTCCGCTCCAACAAGCAGCATCTCACACTGTCTGTCCATGTCCACAGCTTTCGAATCTTGGCTAAAATTTGCCTCGAGAAAGTCTTCTCTGACAACTTCAACCCCGATGGTACCCCCAGTGGCACCCCCAGCAGCTTCTATGCCTGGACCAGGGCAGGGAAGAGGAGGCTGGGGGAGGAGCTGATAGAGGAGGATTCCGGAGGGATCATGGGATTAGCAATGGGCCACAAGGCCTTTTTGCCATGATCCATGCTCCACAGCCTTCATGGGCAGTCGAGTGGACCTACAGGCCTGAGTAGGTCCTGCAGAGGATGCAGCCGGTCTCCACATCTGCCCTGAGGTAGTCCCTCCCTTGGCCCATGGCAGCCAAGGCACTTCTGTTCAGTGAACTCTGCTGGCCATGTGTGCCACCCTACCCCCGACCTCCCGGTGCGGGACTCAGGTCAGGTAGATGAGGATGACCAGTTGTCAGAGCCACAGGGTCCAGCCCTGGCTCTTGCCTTCCATTCTCTGTGCTAATTCAGTTCACTTACTGTGGTCCAGGCATTGTGCCCCAGGCTGGGGACAAAGAGACAGTGATGTAAGTGCAAACTGAAGGTGGCCTGGCATCATTAGCACAATAATAAGGGCTCACCCTGGGAGAGCCAGGGCTCTGTCATCACCCCAGTTCTAAGGCACACAACCCCTCCTACCCTTAACCCTTCTAGTACGACATGAGAAATCACCAATGGGAATCTCACTTTGGGAAGGCCACCTACTCGAGTGTCTGAGCCCATATATCTGAGGGTCAATGGGAATGGGGGAGGGGATGGTCACTGTGTCAGTTCAGGTTCTCTAAGAAGCAGAAGCCAAGATAGGATTAGACATTCAAGAGATTTATTGGGGGAATTCATGTGAATGATAAAGGGGAAATGAGCAGGGGGAGACAGGGAGAGCATGTGGACTAACCCCTCCGAAAGGAAGGAAGGAAGGAAGCTTGGGCAGGAGGAGCCTCACACTGCCTCAGCCAGGCCCCGCAGAGAATCCTGGAGCGAAGGTCACCTGCAGAAGAATCCCATGTGGGGCAAGAATGGCTCAATTCTAATACCCCCACCACGTGCAGTCACTGACTGGGAGCAGCCCGAGAGAGCGTGGTCTCGGAGTAAATGCTGAGGTGGCCCCAAAGATTGCAGCTGGAGTTTTCAATCAGCTAGCTGTGCTTCCAGCAGTAGGGTCTCAAAAGGGAAGATCTGAAGAGCCCCTTTTAGGGACCACAGCCAACCCCTTCTAAAAGGTCTCCAATAGAAAATTCACTGGGGCTCTACTCTTAAAAGTGAACATTCCCTGAATGGGTTTTCTGGTCTACCACCTTAGGCTGTTACACCTTTTATCCTCAGGGTCCTTCATCCCTATACTTTTCTGAGCTCTGCTAAAGGGGTGCATGGGTTAATTTTGGAGACTGGAATTCTAGGAAACACAGTGGGTGAGGGGGGTCTGATCAGCCAGAAGCAGCAAAAGAGAAGGGGATATTGAAAGGGCACTAAAGGCAAACGTTACCAGCTTGTTTCCTGTGTAGCAAATACCTCTCATGCACCACTCAGGAAAGAACTTGATTTCTGCTCTGCTGTAGACAGAGATGTAGATTACTTGGTGATTGTATTCAGGATGCTAGACAAAACTTACCAGCTGAACTGTGAGCTTGGTCTCCTACTTCTTTGCTAATAACTCCTACCCACCCCCCCACATACACACACCTCCAAGACTATAGCACTTGGTATTGTGCTGGGTCACCATTGAACACTCTGCGAGCACAGTAAAGTGGTTAAATACTGGTATTGGAAAGATACATTTTCTGAGTCTGTCCATCTGTCTGTCTACATGTGTATGATGTACTGGTAGCAGCTGTGAGTATCTAATAAGGGTCGGCAGGCTGAGCTGCCCAGAATTTTGAAGTATTTTGACCATCCCTTCTGGAGAACTCTTAAAATGCCATCTATTTCCTGGAATAGTGCTGAGAAAAGAAGCCATGAAATAAGCCTCTCTAAGGCCCTTACCCCCTCTGAGGTGCCCTAGGGGCTTAGCTCTACGCTGTGGAATGTTCTCCGAATGACCATTGTTTGTAAGCCCAGGGATGTCTGGGACCATGCATGGCACATTCGCATCCAGTGCAGCAAATATCCAGGACCTATCTAAGTCATGGTCAGCGTTCAAGCATAGAGAACCCTGTTTGAAATGAATATACCATCGGTTATACCCTCGGCCTGAACATCTTTTCACTATGCAACAACCTTTCTATTTAGGTGGATTTAGCTGATATTCTACTGCCTCGGAAAATACAAGTCTCAATGTTCTTGTTTCTTCAGCCACCTCAAAAAACAAAATTTTTCTTTTTTTTTTTTTTTAAGATTTTATTTATTTGACAGAGAGAGACAGCGAGAGCAGGAACACAAGCAGGGGGAGCGGGAGAGGGAGAAGCAGGCTTCCCGCCGAGCAGGGAGCCCGATGCGGGGCTCGATCCCAGGACCCCGGGATCATGACCTGAGCCGAAGGCAGACGCTTAATGACTGAGCCACCCAGGTACCCCAAAAAACATTTCAACAGAGTGCTGGGCATACCCAAGCCAAGAGAGGCATGTGTGAAGTATCTCCATTTCTTCCAAAGACAGTTCTCATGATCTCTCTACCTCGACTTAGGGGAACACTCAGATTCCTCTGATTCCACCAGTGTGCCCCCTCCATGCCTGCACTAGGCTGTGAGGGGATCCAGGTGGGTTGGGTATTAAGACAATGCCCTGAAAATGTGGGAAATTTGCTAGAAATTGCCAGGTTGGCCTCCCAACAGGTGCGGGAGTGCAGGCTCCTGATCAGGTGGGCGGCTGCCGGCCACCTCACCAGCGGTGCCATGAACGACAGCGTGGTGGTCACGTTCAGTGCTTGTGAGTAGCCATTGGTGGTCCATAGGGACAAACTGTGACGTAAAGACAGAACCCCCGCAGGCCGACTCACTTCCTACAGGAGGTCTGGTTGGCCCACAAGTCACCAACTATAGCTGACCCTCAGTCCCTTTTTCCTAGATTAATGGAATTCTGTGCTGGAGGTAGGGCCAATGACAACAACAAAAAACAACAACAAAAAAAACAAGCCTCATCTGAATTTGCTTTGAGGGTGTGGAGTCTGCATCATGTCATGTTTTCTATTGACTCTTCTCCAGACGGAGAGGGTGAGACAGGGGAAGAGGATGTTCGTTTGTCACTGAAGAGGAAGTCGCCTTCCATTGCACCTAATGTTTGGATTAGAGTTTGCAGCTCCAGTTGTGAGGAAGGAGGCGAGGGCAGAAGAAAGTGAAGGCCAAGAAGTACATGAGTGGAGAGAAGCAAGAAAGCCCATGCGCAGACCAAGGATGCTTTCGGACAGGGCTTTGGGCTCAGCACCTGCCACCCCCCCGCCCCCCGCCCCAGCTCCTGTGTCTTTAGGGCAGAAGCCACACCTGGTGGGGGGGGGAGGGGGGCAGTATAGGCACCTGGACCCTCAGGTAGATTCAGCTGGGGCAGCAGTTTAGGCCAAGGACCCTCATGTCCCAAACAATCACATGAAACAATCAATGTGCTTGAATGCCAAGCTCGAGCGACATGAAGTCATGATATGGGGTCCACTCCATATGATGGGATCTGTAAATATATGCACTTGATCCTTGAACAGCATGGGTTTGAACTACACGGGTGCACTTACGTGCAGATTTTTTTCAATAAATACAGGACAGTACTGTATCTGTATTTTCTCTTCCTTGTGACTTTCTTAATAACATTTTCTTGTCTCTGGCTTACTTTATTGTAAGAATAGTGTATAATACATATAACATACAAAATAGACATTAATCGACTGTTTATGTTATCAGTAAGGCTTCTGGTCAACAGTAGGCTATTGGGAGTTAAATTCTGTGGATTTTTGACTGCACAGGGTGTCTGCACCCCAAACCCTCTCATTGTTCAAGGGTCAATTGTATATTATTAAATCCATTTGTGGAAAGGGTCCCCTGGGACATACAGAAGGGATGGAACAGCACCCTCAGCACCCCTTCCCCACCCTAAGCAAGAGTATGACTCTGTATCCTCCTTCAAGTCATAAGCCACTTTATTCCAGTCCCTTGAACATCACAGACTGGCTTGATTTCAGACAGAACAGACTCCACTTCCAGAGGTCCCGCATCACAGCAATGACAATGAACAGCCCATCAAAGGAATGACCTAAACCTTTAGTCATTCAGCCTTCTGAGTGCTGCAGAGTCCCTTGGCCAAATTTAAGTGCATTGGATTAGACATACAAAGCCCTTCCTGGAAAGGAGTAGAAGGAAAAAACAACCATCAAGAAAATACAGACAGGGTCAATGGCAGGCCAGGACAAGACTATTTGCATACATCCCAGGCATGTCAGCATTCATTAGCCAGGCGTCTGGCTCTGTTTTCTCTCCTAAACATCTGGAGCCCCTCTTCCTTGCTCCTCACTCCAGCTCCCAGTTCTAGGGAACTGGGTGAGTCTGGCTCAACAAGATGTCCTGACCCAGGGTAGAGCTTAGGCAGGCTTGCCCAAACATTAACTGACTCCCCTTCTAAGGGGAACTTAAAGGGGGAATTAGGTCATCAGTCCAGAGCAGTGGGATGCACCTCCTGAACATCACTCACTGTGCCCTCCGCCTCTTAGTTTAATTCCCTAGTTTTCAAACCCAGATCTTACCACTTGGCCCATGGAGGAATTTGGCAAGTCTCAGGATAGACCCACTGTGAAGAATGGACACTCAGAGGAAGATGAAGATGATTTTACCATGTCTAGGTCTCCTAATTTCATCCTGCAAAGTTAGTTCATTTTGGTCAACCATACAAATTCAGATTTTTGCTACCAGTTAAAAGGGACTCAAGTAATACAGAAGAATCTGGAGTTAGAATGGGCTCAGCATCATCTTCCTCATAGTTATGTTTGTCTTTCTGTGGGTCATGGTCTACAGAAAGTAGCTTGGCTGCAGATAAACCCACTCGGGACCTCTCTGCCTCCTCCTGGAGCAGATCCTCCCCATCTATGTCCTTGAGTGTTTGGACTTCCCCAGGCCTACTACTTGTGAAAATATGACTGACTTACTTGTGATCAGCAATTTTTACTCTTAACTTGCAATTCCAATTAGTGTGTGTGAGGTCACCAGACCAAAGAGTGACTCAAATTTGCGCTGTCACTTTTGAAAACAGAAATTGGCATTCAAAGAACATGGTGATGCAAAATGCTTTTGGATTCCCCACAGTGGGCCCTGGAAAGCACAGACGCCCTTGGCCATGCCTTCTTCACAATGAGCTCACTGCCCAATCTCGGACTCTTTGAAGGGCCACCAGGGACATGAAAAGGTCAACATTGCAGATACAGCTCCCTAACCATAATGTTGATCAAACCAAAGGGAAGTCTCAAGAATTTGTATGTGTGTGCGTGTGTGTTTCGGGTCAACAGAATATTAATCTACTCAGAAAAACACCGTACCCCAATCTAATACCATCGAGCCGCTGGTGCTCCAATGGACATGTCCCACTTAAACCTGCCCTACTTCTGTTCTGCAGGCACTACCACTCTGGAAATGCATTCAAAATTAAGGTTGCGCCCTAGTCATGGTGACTTTGTACTTCTCTGGAATATATAAAATATACCTGTTGATTGGTGCATTTGTGCAAAGACAGATATGACTTTAAAACAAGACATAGACATTCATTATAGTTGGCTTACTTCACATTAAGCTACTAAAAACAGTCTTCTATAATAAGATTGTATTAGTGCTCACTAAACATGCATTTCATTTAAACAAGGCAAAACACTTAATTTGGTCTGCAATACCCAATATTTTATATACAGCACTCTTTTTTTTTTTTTAATCACAATAGGCAACAAGATGGGTCTGGTTTTGTTATATAAGTTACCATTTGTGTTTAATTTCCAAAGAAACTCAGCTTAGCTCAACTAGTGTAAACGTGTGAAGAAACAGCTGAGCCATCTTTTCCTCTTCTCTATGAATTTACCTTGAAATGTTCACAGCTTAGACACTACAGCCCGCTGGGGAAGAGGGGGGAGTGGAGGCCTCCAGGCGCTTTCACAGCCTGGCCCCACAGGGTCCCTTGTCCTTGGGAAGCCGGCACCAGGCGCCATCACCCTGGGGGCTGCCCGTGTGGCTCCAGACCCAGCTGGGGAGTTCTGTTTTTCAAACAGGCCCCTGGAAGCTGGCCACAGAATCCCGGGACTGGCTTGCTTTCCCTTCTCTTGCCTCCCCGAGTCTTCGGTTTGAGAACAGAGACATTGGAATCAGAAGAAAAACAACAGTAAGAACGATGGAAACTCAAGGAACAAGGAACATCACAAAGTCTGCATGACAGCGCGTCCATGCTCTCCACAAGCGCGTTGGGGCTCTGGGCATCCCCCGGACAAAGGAAGCCGAAGGCGTCACGGAGGAAGGTGCGTCTGACCGCACGGGGGCGGGGGGGGGGACAGCGTCACCATCAATATTGATTGGCAAAAAAAAAAAAAAAATCTGTTAAAACGAAAAGGTGGAAAGGGGACGCAAGCAGCTCTACGATCCGTGGGGCGCGGGGCTCAGAACTGGCCCGCGCTGCTGGGGTCACACTGCAGGAGGCGCACTATGGACGGGTCGCTCTTGGCCCCTCGGATGAACTCCTCCAGGGACAGTTTTCCTAGAAAGCAAGAGGACAGGTGAGAGGGGGCTGGTGGCAGCTGCAGGGACGTGCGCTCGTCCCCCCGCACCCCCCCACCCCGTCCCCCCACCTCGCCCCAGGAGGGGGTGGGTGGTTCTCACTGGGTGTTTGTACAACAGATAGCTGGCCTTTGCCTTTTTAAGAGAGCAGGCTGCACTCCCGGCGCACCAAGGCCGTCACGGGGTTCCCGGTGTCCCCAGAGCCTTCTAGCCTCCTTGGGGTAGCCTTAGCTTTGCTGCAAGAGTCCCTCTCTCTCCCTGCATGTGAGCAGAGGGGCCCGCACAGATATCTGGGGGGAGGACAACATGGGAGGGGCTGCCCCTCCATGCAAAGTAAGGAGAAGAAAGGGGTGTGTGCACGAGGCAGAGGGGAGTCCTCGGGTCCCCGGGGTCAATCAGAACAGGCTGGAGGAGGGGGACATGACCCCCTGGGATCCCACTTTTATCCGTGTGTCCCTTTCCTTCCTGAGTAAGCTGGAATATGTATTGATTTCTCTTCTGGAAGGTCAGTCTGTCATATAGTTGGGGAGGGCAAAGCTTCTCCTCCCTTCCTGGTGCTTCCAGAAGGTCCCATCCTTGGGGGGGAGCAGCTGGGCCTGCTCTAGATAGAAGCTCCCAGAGAGGACTTGCCCCCTTGGCCCTCCAAGGATGTCCCTGCCCGCCGGGCTCCCTGCTGCTGTGGGGCTTGTCTGCAGGCCCTCGGGCTCTCACACTAGGTTCCTCCCTCCCACAAACTCCATCCTCGACCTCAGTGATTGCTCCCTTATTTCTCAACTGATTCCAAACCCAGACAGGAGGGGCGCCACCCACTGAAGCCCTCATCACCCACCACTGGGAGACATCAACAAATATGTCTTCCCCTTCACCACAACCCCCTCCCCCAGCACCGAGTTCTTATTTGACCAAATCTACTTTAGCTACAAGAAGGAGAAAGGTGGGCTTTTATCTATTTATTTTTAACACAGAGCAGGCCACGTCTAGGCTTTGTGTCCTGGCCATTTCTCGAGAGCTGTGGCCTGCTCGGGCAGTGGTTGAAACGGTGATGACTTCTTAGGTCTGAAAGGCTGGCTCCAGGGAGGGAGGGCGGATGGAAGTGGCCACTTGAACACTTGGGGGTCTCCCCAAGGTGAGCGCTGGGAACCTCGGCCTGCAGCAGCGGGGCAAGCCCTGCATTCTTCCTCGGTGGCTGGGTCTCTTGGGTCAGCTCCCCTGTGTGCGTCTGAGTAGACTCCAGAGCTGATTTGCCTGTGGGCCCACTTTTCAAGTCCACAGCCAGGGGCTAGAGGCAAAGGGCTTCCACCAAGAGGAATCTAATGGCGGGAGCCTCTCGGTGAGGTCTTTGCTCCAGGTCGGGGTACCGGACCCTGCCTGGGCTCCCAAAGCAAAGCACCGCAAGCACCAGGTCTCGGGGACTGTCTCCTCCGACCGCGCCCAGGCTTCGAGCCCCTCCCCCTCCCCGGTACAGCTCCCCCCCCGCCCCCCCCCTCCCTTTTCCCCATCGAGGAAAGCACAGGGCCTTCAGCAGCCGGATGTGCGGCAGGACTGCTAGCGATCGGGGCTCTGTGACGCCCTCGTAGCGAGCCCCTAACCCCTTGCCTGTGACCTGCGCCCCGTGAGGGTTTCGGCCGCTCACCCTGCAGCCCTCCTCTATGCAGGGGCGGGGCGGGGCGGGAGCAGGACGCAGAGCCACCTGTGCTCCCCTGGAGCGCCAGCAGACCTGCCGCTTTAGATCGGCAAGCTCAGGAACTATTAAACGACCCCAGGTGTTTAGTCTTCCGAAACAAGCTCTTCGCTCTGAATTACGGTGCATTAGGGGAGATGGGACGCAATAGCACATTTGCGCAGGAAGCAAACAGGTCGGCCTGCACCCCGGAAAGCCGGAGTCTGCGGCAGCCAGTGCCCGGGAGGGGCAGGGGGGTAGAAAGAGAGGCTCCCTGTGCTACCTACAAAGCCTCCCGTCGTTCTGTCCGCCGGTGCTACTGGGGGTAGAGGAAAGCATTTGCGCATCGCTGACAGGATTTGCCGCGGACCCGCGGCGGAACAGGGGAGCTGGTAATAACAGGAAGGGCTGCAGAAGACTGGGTTTCCTCCGCAGCAGGCTCAGAGCTCAGCACTTCAAATTCAGGTGTCACATCGAAATAGGACTGCCACATCGGGGACATAAAATACGGGATGCCCAGTTAACACTGAATTTCAAATAAACGATAATTTTTTTTTCATATAAGTGTGTCCCAAATATTGCATAGGACACACTTCTCTAAAGAACACCATTTGTTCTTTATCCAAAATTCAAAGTCGTTTGGGCCTCCTATATTCCATCTGGCAACCCAACATCTAAAATCCGCTAATCTTGGGCGCCTGGGTGGCTCAGTTGGTTAAGCGACTGCCTTCGGCTCAGGTCATGATCCTGGAGTCCCTGGATCGAGTCCCGCATCGGGCTCCCTGCTCGGCAGGGAGTCTGCTTCTCCCTCTGACCCTCTCTCCTCTCATGCTCTCTCTCACTCTGTCTCTCAAATAAATAAATAAAATCATTTAAAAAAAAATAAAATCCACTAATCTTGAGTTTGAAATCCAGCCTTCCTTTTCACTTTGGATTGTTTTGAATCCTCTTGTTGGGTTTGAATTGTTTTGAATCCTCTTGTTGAATTCCTCCGGGTGGAAAGTGCTGGCCACCTGGCTCCCCTCCTCCCCTGGCCCACACAGGCTGGGGAAGACCACGTGGCTCCAGGAAACCACGACACCTTAGGGCATGCGCAGAAGAGCCCAACCGCACTCCCTGGGCAGGCTGGGGTGAAAGCCACCAGATCTGGGTGGACTTACACCAAGTCCCTCTCTGCTTTCTGATTAGCTGGCCTGCAGGTATCCAGCCTGCTGTGACCTAGGCCTGGCCCACCTGGGTCCCTCTCTGTCCTGCACTGCCAGCGAGCATATGAGATGAGCCCCTTTCACAAAGAGCTGTGAGCCAGGTCCTTGCGACTAATATCTTGTCCTTGAGTGGCAACTGCCTGCCCGGGTGGCCCCTGGCCCTCCAGCAGTCCCCACTCTGAGCAAAGCCAAGTGCCACGGCCTCCTACCATCTCTGTTGGTGTCCATCTGGCGGAAGATCTTTTCTGTCCTTTTCTCCGGAGTTGACTCATCTTCAGGCATTTTCATTACAGAGGAAACCATCTTATAGATCGCCTAGGGACAGAAATGATGTGATAGTAAGACAGAAACAGAATAGCCTTATCAGTAAAGCTCCCAGAGCAGAGGGGCGAAGGGGGTGTCCCCCATGAACACAGGGAGCTAGTCCGATCCCTGCTGATGTGCTATAGAAAACCAGTGTGTAGGGACTAGCTCCAGCAGTGAGAAGCTGGCAGGAAGACGGGCTCACCCCTGTTGTCTCAGACTGTCATGCGCATACGAATTCCCTGGGGAGCTGGTGAAAATGCAGAATCTGATGGGGGCGGGTCATGGGGCCTGGGATTCTGCATTTCTAACAAGCTCCTGTGTAGAGCTGTGGTTGCTGCCCGGAGAACACCACTTCTAGTAGCAGGGCTGTGGATGACATCCCTCAGGCCAGAAACACGGGTCAGTGTCTCTATCTGGTCCCTCAAGGATAATAAACATCTGATGGTCTGCAAGTGTCTGCCCACGCCTTCTCCCAGGCAGACATCACTAATTCATCCTGATGCCCCCCTCACCTCCCATATGTGGCAGTCGCCTCACATGGCTTCCCAGCAAGCTCCCGGGCATCCCCAAGATGGAAGTAATCTGCCATCCAAGCTTTGCATTAAATAATTATGCAACTCGAGGCTTGAGGTAAATTGGGTACATCTGAAATCTGATGAGCAACAACAGATGTTCTACTGAGTTTTGTAAGCGGTACTGAAACAGTTTCCCCCACCACCTTGGACCCCCTGTGCTACTCAGTAAAGGCCTGGAAGGCCTGTTGTCTAATGTAATTTCAATTTGGAAATAATGTAAAGTCATTGTTCTCATTCCCAGACCATCAGGTGTTTAATATCCTTGAGGGACCAGGTAGAGAACCAGCCCGTCTTTCATCAGATTTTGCTCATCGGATTCACTCTGGGACCTTTAATCCTGGGAAGGAGTTTTAGAAAAAGGAGATTTTGCCAGCAGGTGGGGAGAAAAAATCTGGAAAGTTCTGGAGCTCCAGATGCCATGGGATAGTCGGAAGGAGGGGTGAAAGGAAGACAGTTGAGGGAAGGTAGCCTCCAAATGGGAAATGTGGGAGGGAAAAAATGGATATTAAAGGCTCAACTTGGGCACCTGGGTGGCTCAGTTGGTTAAGTGACTGCCTTCGGCTCAGGTCATGATCCTGGAGTCCCTGGATCGAGTCCCGCATCGGGCTCCCAGCTCGGCAGGGAGCCTGCTTCTGCCTCTGACCCTCCCCCCTCTCATGTGCTCTCTCTCTCTCATTCTCTCTGTCTCAAATAAATAAATAAAATCTTTAAAAAAAAAAAAAAGGCTCAACTTATTTGCTTTACAGTCTTATTTAGGATCAACCCTGCCTCAAGTCCCTAACATATTCTGGAGAAAGGGGGGTAAATATTCTTACCCCAGTCAGTAAAATAGGAATGAAAAACTGACTCACCCCGTGTTCTGAACCTTAGGGATCATAGGGATCCTTCAGGCCAGGCTCCCTGGGTCTGTCTGAAACCCACCCAAAGCCCTTGCTGAACTCCAGCGTGGCCTCCATAGTGATTCTGCCTGGGAGAAAGGTCAAGCTCAGGGTTACGGCCCTGTCCCGGATTACGGGTGTCACTGGGATAAGGCTGGTCCATAGTCCGCTTCCCCAGCAAACGTTTACGGAAGTATGCAGGCAGCGGGCAAGCCACGCTCTGTCTTCTTCCTGGTCCCCTCCAGCTCAGGTCTATGGGGCCGTCTGTGCTGGGTTTGGAGTGCCACATGCCACGCCTCTGGGAACACTGGGCTCCTGGAGGGAACCAGGAAAGCCCATCAGGATAGAGTTCTTTTTACAAATGGGAAAACAGGTGCTGAGATTTCCTGGGCCCGGTAAATCGTAATGGCAGCAGAGAGCAGGAGTCCTTCCAGAACAGGGGTATCTTGAGATCTAGCACCTTCTCCTCGGGTTTTTTTGCTCCCACACGGAAGCTCTCTGTGTAACTCGACCCAGTTAAAAGGGAATTGGTGGCACCAACTAATGAACACACACACATCTCACACGGATTTCAATCTTACACAATCTATTGCGTGAATTCATAAGCCAAGGAATCTTAGAACAAGAAGAACAAGAAGACAGTATTTGGAGATCAGCATCCCACTAGATCGCACAAGGACAACCTCTTTAAAGGTGCAAGAGCTGACACATTTCGGGGTTTGTAGAGGTGATATGGGAGAGGCATTTGCGGGTCAACGATGAGCTTACTTTTCGCCGGAAGTCTTACGAACACTTCGTCATTGCACATCCTCAAACTTCTTCAGGGTGGACTCCTTCCCTGAGTCTGTTCTGCTCTCAGTAAGTTCATCTCACTTGGTAATTCCAGGTGCCACCTGCTGTGTGTCTATCACTGACCAACGGGGGCAGCTCCCAACTCAGATGCTTCACAAAGGCTGTCAAGAGCCCCACAACCTGAGCATCACCCACCTTGGTTTCCTGGACCAGCAGCTTTATTTACACTCTTCTCTCATCTGAGTGCTCACCTACCCCTCTCCGCTCTCCTTGGGATCCTACCCATTGGTTAAGGGCAAGTTGAAATGTTACCCCTCCTCCAGGAAGTCTTCCAGGGTCTTCCTTCCTTCTGCTATGTGTAATTTCCCTTCCAATGTGCTAGCAAATGGCTCTGTTCTAAACCTCTCTTGGATCATTTCATCCCATTCACTCCAATTGTAGTTACCCAGAACACTCTCCTCTTATACAGGAGGGTGGCAGTCCGATCTGGCTATTCATCGAACCCCTGACAGTTCCTAACACAGGGTCTTGCACAGACTTGGGCTCCCTAAGTTTGGAGGATTCCTTCAGGAATAACTAACCTCCCCCCCCATCACCTTCTCTCAGGCTCTTCCTCCTCTCTCAACTTTCTTCTGTTCCATTTCTCATTATAAAGTTCCCCTTTATCCTTTGTTGCTTTTCTCACCTTCCCCTTCTCTTTTCTTTTTCTCCTTTCTTCATATAATTAAACATATTCGTTGAAACTCCTTAAAGATTCTGTTGGAAAGGAAAGGTTTCCTCTGCCCTTCAAAATCCTTCTAGATGGACAGGAGACAAACTAATGGAAGAAAATCAAATTTAATTTCATATGTACAGGGAATCCACAAAGACATGGAAGTTCCAAAGATAGGCAAAATGAGGCCTTTATGTCCTTCTGACTCAAGAAGGGGTAGGGGTCTGGGAGTTCCAAGGGAAAGAGTGCAATTCACAGGAAGGTGAAAAAGAGGAAATGTTTGGTAAACAAATGTGTGCTGGGCCACTGGGAAACAATGGGACATGGAGGACTTGGATCAAACAGGCCTTGCCACGTTCTTCCCCATCTACTGTACCTCGTTCATACCCTAATGTCGTTCTCTGTGGTGACAGTTGTCTTCCTGGATCCTCTACCTAAATTCTTTTTAGGCAGTTGTGGGAGAGGTAAAGAGCTGTTCTTCAATCTGCTGGGTTTCAACGGCTTTTTAACTCAAAATAATCTTCATGCCAACGTGGCCTGTCATGGGGCAGCCTGCCCTTGGCCCCCACAATTCATCGATCTGTCAAAAGCTATGGGCTCTCCCCTTAGGAACCGGGCACACATGCTCGTGGATCCGCACTCAGGGTCACGGACAGCTTCAGGAGCCCATCCACAGACCCCAGGTAAGGAAAGTCCCTGATCTCAGCTTATCCCCTCCCCATTGCTCGCGCATTCATCCCTTCCCTCAGTCATTCCCCAGCTATTTACCCACCGGCTATTCCGTGCCGGGCCCATCTGCCCCAGCCTTGCCCTCACGGGTTTACTGTCAAGGGAAAGGTAACAGGGGAGCCTTCCTTGCCATGAGGATTGGGGCAGGCCTCCCTGAGGAGTGATGACAGTGAAGAGATGAAGGAAGCGGAGAGCTCCCAGAGGAAGAGGACAGAGGGAAAGACGTGTGTAGACACCGGGTACGAGGAATGGCAAGAAGGCGGAGAGTGTGACTTGGGGGGGACTGTACTACAAGATGTGGCTCTGGAGCAGGTCAGGACAGACCCCTGGGCCTCAAAGAGCACGGGAAGGTATCTGTAGTTCTCCACAAAAAGATAGAAGTGACAGGAAATTCGATGTCTACTCCCCAAACCCACCTCTACTCCCTTACTTACAGGCAGTGGTATTCAGAGAATTAAAAAACTGTCATTCATAATTTACTCATCAGTTATTTATTGAGTGTCTACTATGTTCTAGGTGGCAGACAGTCAATTGTCAAAATGACCGATATGGTCTTTCTTATTGTATATCTTCCCAATCCTCTGGCAAAGGGCTTGGGAGACACTGTATTGGTGACCAAAAGCACCCCATTTCGTACAGTGATTTAGATGGGTACAGTGACTCCAATGATGCCTTAATAACCCTTGTGGAAGCCTTCACCTCCTCCACCTCTGGCTCCCATGATGGCGAGGAACTCTCAGCCTCTAAGATTTGGGGCTCATGAAACTCTCCTTCTTGGAATTCTGATGGGAAGTCAACGGTGTGATAGTCCAGAGATTATTCCCTTAATACTCTTGGTTGAACAAATGAATGAAAGACCAGGCAAACAGATGAATTTGGGTTAGAAAATGAGGCCCCCACATTCAACAGAAGGTCTTTAAGAGATTTAGCCTTTAGCTCTTGGGCCAAAGAAGTGGAGTTGGGACAAATAAAGATGGGCTAGTATAAAAATCAAAACCCTAACCAAAACAACAAAGAAAGTCAGAATGCCCTTATGTGAGGATATTTTCAAACAGGACTTCTGGAATGGGGCAAAGGCACAATGCCTGAGTGTATTGTAGGGTTGAGGAGGAAGTGAGGGCCCGCATTCCAGACAGCTCTTTCATAACTCGAGACTAGATTTTTTTTTAAATGTGCATCAACTCACAGACAGGGATTAGTGGATTATTCACAGCACCAGGTCTATGATGTGTGTGACGCCAGAGCAGTGAGCAAAGAGCTGAGGTGACAAATCCCAATGGTCCCAAGATGAGTAAGTAGATGGCAGCCTGGCAAAACCACATTTGGGAAACTTTCTGTCCCTTTGTCCCCTTCCCACGGCATCAACAACCCAGAGCCGATTGCACTAGAACTTCAGAATCTAGGGCTCCCCAGCACAGGGAGAGAAAAGACGCAAGGCCAGACAGCAATCTGAAACAAATCATGTCTTTTATTAGCTCTAGGTCCCCCCCCCCCCCCCCCCCCCCGCCAAATTTAATGGGATTAAACCATGAAGAGGCCAGGCTACTTCCCTACTTATTTTTAGCAACGTCAATGAGAGGCCTGGCAGGGACATCCTGTTTTTAATTAAACTTGAAGAGCCTCATTCTTGAATTGGGTAAACACAGCTAGAGGACACCCAAGCGCCCAGCTCTGGCTCAGCCCTTACGTAGGCTTGGGACGGTGCCTGCCCTGTGGTCAGGGCTCTCACCAGCTTCTTCATGGCCTGTATTTTTCTTTCTTTTTCCCTCTGAATGAACCACCTCTTGGGATGCTGGAAAAGAAGGAGTCACGTCTGCACTGATAAAAGTTGTAGACTTAGCGGAGGGCAGGCACAGTTCCAAGAGTTAAAGCTTGACCTTCTCTCTGAAGGAAACCAGACTGCCTTCTTTCACCAGAAGATGGAGGGTCTTCTGACAGGACATCCAAGGCCCCGTGACAACCAACCAAAGGCACAAGAAGTTAAGCAGTACAGGGTTGCGTTTAGAGTCTAGATAAAGAACAGCACACGGCGTAGAAGGATATAGCCTATCAGGAAATGAGGGTGGAGAGAGGCCATGAGGATCTTGGAAACACTTTTGAAATAGGATCGATGTCTGTGTTTCTGGAATGGTCTAAGTAGTTTCTTGTTTAGAGCTTAGAAGAATACATGAAGTCAGGAACTTCCCCAATGTTCTACCCAGGTGCTGTAGGTACTTTTACGGGAGGGGAGAGGACAACAGGAGAAGGCGCTGTCCCTTTTCAACCAAAGCAGCTCCATTCTTATATTAGGTTTCATGTGAGACCTTACCTGAAAAAAGTAAACTCATCATTGTCCTCCCCAAACTTATGTATGTGTGTGTGAATACACTACCATCTAGCTCTAGTAATCTAGAGATTACTTAAAAATAAAATCTTAAAAAAAAAAAAAGTTGGACATCACAGAGGTGGAGATCTGGAAGTAATCGGTTGTTCCCTCCATAAAGTGGGGCTACCAAGGTTGTCATGAGGGCTCCGCGAGATGATGCGTGTGCACTGGGTTGAACGGTGTCCCGCAAAACTTCATGTGCACCCAGAGGCTGGCGGAGGTGTGAAGAAGGCGAGGTGACCTTATTTGGAAAGAGGGTCTTTGCAGATGTGATCAGGTTAAAATAAGATCATACTGGATTAGGACAGGCCCTAACCAATCCAGTGACTGGAGTTCATATAAGAAGAAGGAAATCTGGACACAGACTCACGGGGAGAGCGTCACGTGATGATGGAGGCGTAGGCCGGAGTGACGGACGCAGCTGTGAGCCAAGGAACACGGAGGGCTGCATCACCACCAACGCTGGGAGAGAGGCATGGAACAGATCACCTTCCCTCCCCACCCCCAGGAGTCTCCAGAAGGAACCAACCTTGTCCACACCTGGATTTTGGACTTCTGGCCTCCAGAACTGAGACAATACATTTCTGTTGTGCTAGGCTTCCCAGTTTATGATAATTTGTTATGGCAGACCTAGGACTCGGGTACAGCGTGGAAAGCCCTCAGCACTAGGTCTAGCCCATCGCAAGCACTGAGGGGAGGAGCCTTCTGGAGGAAACACGGGCTGTCGCTGGGACTCTGCTTCAGGAGTATCCATGGTATCCATGGTGGGGGAGCAGAAGAAGGAAGAGGAATCCACGAAGGCCACGGGGAGGGAACGGTCAGAGGGGGGCGCCTCACTCATGTTGCCAGATGGCATACTCGATGCTAAGAGTTAAACTCTTGTCGTAAGAGTTTAAGATTAATAAGACAAGAGTTAAGACTCTTGTCTTATTAATCCCCTAATAAGAAAGGGATAAACCAAACACAACCTCGAGCACGAAGATTAGTTCTTTGAGAAAGTCACTAGCCTAAGCAATTGCTTTAGAGCTTCCTCCAGGAAAGAAATCTACGTTGCATTCCAGCGTCACATCTGTGGTCCACATTCAAAACTGAGAATTAGGCAAGGGTGTGGAACTGAATTCCCGGGGACCATATCAAAATGGACTAGAAGCTTTTGTTCCATCCCCCACTCCCCACCCCCACCCCCACCATGGAATCAAAAGAGCACAGTGTTTCAGGTCTCCAAGAAACATATTAAAATTGATACAGTATCTATGACATCAATTTAGAAAGATGATCGGGAGAAAAAATGCAAGTGCCAGTCAGGAAGTGGCTCTGAAAGAATGTGAAGAAGTTTTCCTGGTCCTCACTTTGGTCCTGAGGGGCACAGACACTCACAAGTTGGCTGGTGATCTTGCAACCAGCTGGGACTAATCTGTGCATCTGTTTGGTGCTCCTGGAGGGCAAACGTTTGCCTGGCCCCCACCATCACCTCCTTCCTCCTTACCCAGCTGCTGTATAGTTTTGCATGCTTTTCATCACATGAGGGAACGAGAAAAAAAATTTTCCAATACTGCTAAAAAGAAACAGAGATGAAATCTTCTGTGATGAGCCACCAGGATATTCCCAGTCACCTCCTTCCCTCAGGTTCCACTCATTCAAAAGGCATGAAAAGATAGATTAAGGGTGTCCTGATGTTCACCCTGCCTTCATTTAAAATGCCAATTAACCCTGAATCACAACAAGGAGGGAGAGTCTCATTCCAAGACAGTAATTATTTGAACACCAATATTTTCGAAGCGATCATTAACATACAAGTAATAAATAGGCTAATTAGAAAATTTCCAACCTAGTTTTCAAAGTAGGTTTCCTGAGGACTGTTCTGGGTAACATTACGTCAGCCTGTGTATACCCTCTCGGAAAGTCTCTAACCTGAACTTGAGAACCAACCCAGCCAGGTCCTCCCCAAAGAGTCCCAATGCATGAAGCTTGCCTGTGGGCTCAGGGCAATAGTTCGGGCTTGGGAGATTCCTGGTGCCAACCACATTCTCTCCTGGAAAGCTGATCATTCTTTTATCAGAGTCCTGTGAGCATCAGAGTAGCCCAGAAGTTTTAGTTATTCCCAGATGGGCTGGTATTTGATAGGAAAGGTAACAGGTGAAGAAGGTAGGAACTCCTAAAGTCATCTGTTCCAGAATATCTGTGAGTTCCACCAATTGAGAGTTTCATTGGGTTACCTCCCTCCTCTCTGTGAACATAAATTTTGTTGACTAGGTAAATTTAACTTAAAACTTAATAGAAGATTCTATTACCTTGTCCTTTGGGAAATGACCTCTCTTTATTTAGCAGGAAAACCTCTTGTCCTCGCTCTGGAAACTATGATAGAATAATGGTAGCCAACATTTATTGAGTCCCTAACATCTCAGGGAGTATCCAAGCCCTCGTGACCACATCAGCAATGCCCCTTCCCGCCTGCTCAGCCCTTTCCTCAGACCCTGTGCTGGGCTGGGTGTGGGCGTGCAGACCTGCCTCCAGCTGGGCTCACAGGTTGCTGCATGGGGCAGGCAGGCTTTTCCCTGCTCTTGTGGCCCCCACCTGGAGGAGAGGATCTGCTGTAACATGAGGAAAGGTTAGAGCTGTTATCTGTCTGGCTTACAACTCCTGATAGGCAGTTTTGATGCTAATAAGATACTGGGCCTAAACCATGTTCCTAAATTTGTCACTTAAAAAAAAACCAAACACGTGAACGTAAAAATGTTCATTTAAGACTCTAAAAATAAATCTGCATATGGTTTTATTTGTTCATCCAGATGTTGATATAGCACAAAATTATTTTTTTTAAAAAAGAACGTAACTGCATTTTGGCCCATGTGGTAGTCTGAATAACAGTCCCCCCAAAGATATGTGTGTTGTTACCCCCGGAACCTGTGAATATCTTACCTTACATACTAAAAGGGACTTTGCAGATGGGATTAAGCTAAGGATCTTGTGATCGGGAGAGGTTGTCCTAACGGGCTGGTCCCAATGTTATCACAGGGGTCTTTCTGAGTGGAAGCGAGAAGCAAAGTGAGATACCCAGAGAAATGCTGGTGTGAGAAGGACTCAGTCAATCTACTATTGCTGACTTTGGACATGGAGGAAGGGGGCCACAAGCCAAGGAATGCGTCCAGAAACCAGGAAAGGCAAGGAAAGAGATTTTCCCCTAAAGCCTCCAGAAGGAATGCAACCTGTGGACACCTTGATTTTAGTCCAGTAGAACTGATTTCAGACCCTCTGACCTGGAGAACTGTTAAGATAATAACTTTGTGTTGTTTTAAGCAACTAATTTTACGGTAATCTGTTACATCAGCAAGAGGGAACTCCCAGGGTGTCATTAGCGTCTGCAACAGAAACCAAAGCTTGTCACTGTAAACAATATTCTGCAGATATCAATGCTACACTACACTTGCTAAACTACAAGAAACAATGTCAGGGAAGAAAAACTAGAAAATTTGTGGATTACTACACTCCATTGTCGAGCCTAATTATAAACTTGTTTGGGCCCTGACCAGTTTTTAGTGTCTGTTGGTGAACACCAGGAATTTGCATTTTATTAAATTTTATTAAATTGCTTGAATTTCTGGTGTCTTGGAGGAGCAGAAGTTTAGCCAAGAATTTATATGTTGGTGCTTGTCATCAAGCTGCAGGTTTTACTCACTTTAACAAATAGAACCATCATTTGTGAATGATTCTGGGGCCCACAGCTTGCTCTTGTCTCATCACTCCTTAACATATATTGACCCAAACACAAAGCAGAAACCCATGGACAGTGACTCCTTTGAAGTACGCGCATCCCCAGCGGAGGTCCTTCCTTGATGGCGCCGACCAGATAGAACCCGCACCCCCCAAATAGAGAATCTGCACACAGGTACCCAGCTTCTTGGGACAGGGACAGGGCCTAGAGTGCTTTCACTTTTGGAGTGGGGAGAGAAAAGAAAAAAATAGAATGGGAAGTCTGGTAATATCCTCCACATCCCAGTTCATCCAGAGTCACTGCAACCCGGGGATTAGCGTAATGAGAGAATCCACGAACTGTCAGTTTGCAGAGTAGCAGAATAGAGTGACATAGCCCTTCATAGGAAAAGGGTTCTAAATTTAATTTAATCTCATTGGCAATTTGGAAATTGCCTCAAGGGGCTGCAGGGTTTCCTCCCCACAGTCATTAATATTAATCATCAGGGTGCGGTGCTGTAGAAAACAATGAAGGAGACTCAAGGCTTCCATTTGCAGGCTCCTAAAAAACCCTGAGTAGATAAGCATTTATTAAGGACTCCGAGTCCTTCCCGTGATGACCTGGAAGCTTCCCGTGGGCCTGCGAGTGGACTGAGCTACTTACAAGTGGAGGAAAATGTCTTGTGAGGCTGAATGGCCCTTCGTTTCTATGATCACTTTCTACATTCCATGCTGAACACAGAGGAAGTCGGCGAGGGCTCAGCAAGTGCTTACTAGCACCTTCTGCGCATCCTCGGCAAAGTCCCCACCCGCCCTTGCAAACCAAATTCCACAGCCCAGGGAGAGTGTCTGTATTCCTGCCCACGCTCTTTATTCCCAGTGCCAGCTACTTAGCAGGTGCTTAACTGAATGGTTGGATGTTCATAAGCCCCTGGGGTCTGGAGGGTTCTCCCTGACTGCGGGTCAACATCTTCGTCAATACTGGCCACCAAACTCCTGACCAGGGGCAGCCAGGAGAACTGCACAAAAACGTTCAACAGGAGGGGCGCCTGGGTGGCTCAGTTGGTTAAGCGACTGCCTTCGGCTCAGGTCATGATCCTGGAGTCCCGGGATCGAGTCCCGCATCGGGCTCCCTGCTCGGCAGGGAGTCTGCTTCTCCCTCTGACCCTCCCCCCTCTCATGTGCTCTCTCTCATTCTCTCTCTCTCAAATAAATAAATAAAAAATCTTAAAAAAAAAAAACAAACAAAAAACAAAAAACAAAAAACGTTCAACAGGAGATAACACAGTGGCTGCCAGGAAGTTTTTTCCCCCAGATCCCAATTAGGAAGTCATTCTCTTCAAAAGGAGAACATAGTCACCCCTTTCTCTGCAGTGACGCAGAGGACACGGGGTCAGAGTGCAGCACTCCCCCCAAAAAGGAGAGACAAAAGAAAGCTAATTAAAATGAATCACCTTTGAAATTTAAATTTTTGTTTAATTAGCAAAGATGAAGAAAAATCGGAAAAGTACAATGACGCGGCACACCCTTCATTCACTCAGGGCGCGCGTTTGGGAAAACAGTTCGGCAGAGAGCATCGAGTACCTCAGAAATCAATGCTCCTTCCCTTTGGCCCAGTAATTGCACTTCTGGGAATCCATTCTAAGGGAATAACCCTAAACACAGAAAAAGTTTCATGCACAAGAATTATCTGTTATTTTATATTTAAAAATTACAGTATCATGTATATTAATAAAACCTGGAAACAACCTATATATCCAACAATAGAGGAAGAGAAAGTAAATTATATTGTATGACTATTATGCAGCTATTAAAATATCGTTATTAAAGTTTTTATGACATGAGAACTGCTTGTATTATTATGTTAAGTGAAAATGGCAAGATACAAAATTTCATATACATTATGAAATCAATTAGACATTTTCAAATGCATGGAAATTAGACCAGAAAATATCATTTGCTAGTATTATAAAATTAATAGCAGTGATTCTCTTTGTAGGTGGAGTGGGATTATGGAGAATTCTTCTCTTTTGCTTTTATATTTTTCTATACTGCCCATATTTTTGCCATTGACATTATATTTTTCATACATTTATCCTTGGGGGTGGGGAGAAATCCTTTAGTCTTGTTTAAGATTTTGTCTCTGAGGGATTAATTTAACACACCGCGTTCAGAGAGTCGCTGCCCGCGGTGAAGGAAAAGCTGCAGAAAGAACTAGTTGGCAGACCTGGGAGAGTTTGCTAGTACAGAGGTCAACTGGATTCCTGCTCCGCCCCCGGCTCCGTGTGCACCTGTCCCTCTCACTGCCCCTGCAGGTTCAGGCCCACTGGCCCAGGAGCAGACCACAGGCCTCAGCTACAAGGGCTCGAGGACAAGGCAGTCGTGTGGGTCTCTTTTGGCTCTGACTTTAGCTTCTGTAACAGGTCTCCCTGGTTCTTTCCTTGAAAGCAAGTGCCCCTCTGACTCCCCTCCCAACCTCACCAGCAATGGATTGCTCTCTGTCTCCCTGTGATCCTTCCAGCACCCCCACCTGTCCTTCCGGGGGCTGCAGATCTATCTCGAAACCCTGACACTCTGGAGTGAGTGCTGGCTTCTGAGATGAGCCCTCCAGGAAGCCGAATGCCCATTTTTGGTCTGCTGTCTGCTTCCCTCTTGTGCCCATTCGCCTGCCAAGATGATGAGTGATGGCCAGCCCACCCACCTAGTCCTTTTTACTGACTGCAGCTGAAGCTGTCCTGATCCTCCCCTGAGCTGTGTCTCAGTCCCCCTAAGTTCCTCCCAGTCCCAGTCACTGCCAATCAAGCTGTAGGTGCCATGACCACTTATGACTCCTTATGCCCCTTCCCCACTTTCCCTTCAGGTCTGACAGGGAAAATAGGACCAACACCAGGGCCCCTTCTCCTGTTCTATTCAGGGTATTTACTCTGGGTGAGTGGTTTGGGGAAATAAAATGGACTGTTTCCTATTAAAATGATGGAGGACTTGATTCTATAATGTTTGTATTTCTGACGAGACGAGACAGAAGCCAGCCCAGAGATCCTTGCCTTTATTTAAGAGTCTAAGAAAGTTGTAAATTAATGATGGTGGTGATGATGAGCTTTTCCATGCAGCTGGCACTGCGCTAGGCACTGAACATGGACAGTCACATCTAATTTTGAACTAACCCCACAACATGGGTTGATGGTTCCATTTCACAGATGAGGACACTGAGGCTCACTTAGGTGAATTAAGCCAGTCAGAGTCACAGAGGTGGTGACTGAAAGGGGCAGGGTCTGAACCCCAGGTCAGAGACTGATCATTACACACCACTCCAGGGGCTATAACTCCAAAGGCTTGAGGTCTGGGCAGGTCACTGGGATGGGTGGACGGAGGGGCCACAGTGAGCAGGATTTGCTGAAGAGTGTACATCCATCTGTAGGGTGGGGATCACCACAAAGCAATCAGGTGACTTAGGCCAAGCAAGAATGGGGGCCCAGTGTTGCCAGATTTGAGTTTTCAAGAGATGCCAACCAATCTGCGTTTTTATGTGTAATCTCCTGTTTGGAAATATGGATTCAGCATTTCCAAAAACACTGCGTAGGCCGAATCAAAGACTAGATGGGCACCAGTCGGCAACCCGCCCCATGCTGGATGGTACACCTGCCAGTTCTTACCTGTGACTCACGTCCTTCGCTTTGTAAGGGGCTAGGGCTACGTACCTGCACAATCTCTAGCATTTCTGCCTTGCTGATGTAGCCATTTCCATCCAGGTCATACATGCTGAAGGCCCATTTCAGCTTCTGCTCCAGCTTCCCCCTCGATGTCACGCTCAGGGCTATGATGAATTCTCTAAAGTCTATCGTCCCATCTCCATTGGCATCGAAGGTGCGGAAGACGTGCTCTGCAAATTTGGAAGCATCCCCGTAAGGGAAAAAGTTCCCGTAAATTTTCTTAAACTCTTCCATTGACAAATGTCCGCTGGGGCAGTCTCTCAAGAAGCCTTTATACCATTCCTGGATCTCGTGCTCTGTAAAGTCTGTGCTTTCCAGCAAATCCTGCATGACCTCTGGGCGAAGCTTGCTGTTCTGTTTCCCCATCCTGGCAGCGAGAATTCAGCTGCAGAGAGAAAAGAAGACGTCTCATTTTTAGACCTGTTTTTCAGAGGCACACTTTATAATTTGTGATTGTTCCTTTGGGAAAAAGAAATAGACTCTTTTAGTCCACAACACCGTCTGGTTGTCCAACTCAGCCAAACAAAATGATAGAAAGACAGGCAGTCAGAAGATGCCGAGCAGAAATAGCACTGACCAGAAAACTGATAATTCTTCTATACAGAGCCATGCAAAAACAAGGGATTCGTAATGAAAGAAAGAGGGAGAAAAGGAGGGAGGGGGAGAGCCAGAGCCAGAGAAATTGGCTACTTCGTTCTGCCTCATCTATTTGCAAGAGGTCTAGTCTAGCCTGACATTAAGACGTCTGAGGCTCTAACATCCAATCCAAGTATTAACAGAGAAAATTTAAGGAGGAGAACTGGAAGAGAGAGAGAGACAAAAGAGGTAATTTATGTTTTATTGCTAGAGTATTTCCCAGGAAAGTGCTGCTTGGGTACCTTCTGAATATTATGAAACAGATATGACTGAGGAAAATACAAACCCATCTAGTACCATGAAATGCTACCAAGTTAGATGGGTTATTTAAATTCACAAGGTCAATTCACTGTCAGCATTGGGTTCAGATGGTAAAGATGAGGCTTCATAAACCGCTTACGTGCATGCCTATGGAAGAGGCCAAACTTTCCTTTTTAAATACAATTAACCTCATATTTTATTGTAATAGTAGTACACATCCATCGCAATATAGTAAAACAGCACAGCGATGCATAAAGAAAAAAGTTAGCAACATTTCAAATCTTAACACTTAGAGATAAGCCTGCTAGCATTTAGGTGTGTGTCCTTCCAGATTGTTTATATGCATGCTTATCTAAATATACTATTAACATATGTTTTTAGTACATTCACATTTCAAAAAACAAGAATATATACACTTTTATTACCTATTTTTATACTTAACATAGTGGGGGGGTAACAAAGGCAACTTTTGTTAGATGGGAAAAAAACAACTAGAATTATCATCTTCCTATTCACAGAGCCATCAACATTAAGTAAGTAAGCACCTGGCACCAGGCATGTGTTTGGTGCTGTGGATTCAAAGAAGAGTGAGATGTGGCCCCTCCGTCTTCAGGGGCCTCCAGCTGTTTAAGTTCAGAAATGGTGGTGACAGTGAGGGGACAGTACACTAGCTATTCAGTTCACAGATGCCAGGGAATGGATGTGGTACGATGAGAGAACATAGAGCGGATACCCAAGCCAAAAGGGGACATAGGTGCTATCAGGAAAGCCTTCCTGGAGGAGGTGATATCTGAGCTTAGTTCCTATTTCCAAAGTCTTATGCTTTTTTTTTTAAGATTTTATTTATTTATTTGACAGAGAGAGACACAGTGAGAGAGGGAACACAAGCAGGGGGAGTGGGAGAGGGAGAAGCAGGCTCCCTGCGGAGCAGGGAGCCCGATGCGGGACTCGATCCCAGGACCCTGGGATCATGACCTGAGCTGAAGGCAGTCGCTTAACCAACTGAGCCACCCAGGTGCCCGCAAAGTCTTATGATTTAAGCACGGTCAAGATCAGCCCCTTCTCATAAAGGGGCTCTGCACTTATACTTTGCATTTTTCCTATATTGGAAAAAATCCTGAAAGTAAAGCTTGGAAAATTAAAGACTATATGAAAGACCACACATCCCCATTTTAATCGTGATTCCCAGTTTTCTTTGAGATTTTCTCTTCTGGTGTTTATTTGTTAATGTCTGTCTCCATCCTTCTGCAGGGTCAGCCCCTTCAGACCGAGTCTCTGTTGGGACTACTTTTCCCTCTCTGGTCCCCATAAATAACACTTGGTAAGTTAATGAAAAAAGGAATGACCGATAGACAGATGAATCATTACAACACGGAAATCTGTAATAATCTTCCCAGAAAAGGAGTCTTTCCACTACAGCGATGAGGCCCTGGCCATGCATCATAGCCATAGGATTTTTTTATCTTATAACTAGAAGTTTGTACCTTTGACCCCCTTTACCTGGTCGTGCCCCCCACCCCGCTCTGCCCCCCAGTTGGGGATCTCTTATACTGAATTGCCTGTCTTTTGCCCCCACTAAAAATAAATTCCTAGAGGGCGGTGTTTGCATCCCACCCCGCTCAAACTTCTTGCATTTTTATCCATAGTTCAAGAAATGCCAAGCAATCTTAGGAATTGGTAAGTTGACTGATTCTGTTTTCTTTTTTTCTTTTTTTTTTTTTTCTGATTCTGTTTTCTGAGTTTTGCACTGGAGGCAGAACAGGCTCCGCGCCCCACCCCCTTCCTAGACAGGGACCCTCCGAAAGGATGGAGAGAGGACAGCACAGGTCCTATTGGCAGGACCAACAGCCACAGGGGCAGGAAGTCCCCTCTTCATGCAGAATCAGGCAAACACCATTTTATGCAAGAGCAAGACTAAACTACAGCTCCAAATGAAGCACAATTTATAAATTGAACCTTCCAATAACTTTCATTTCCCTCATGTGTCCCTTTTTTTTCTGGAGGGAGAAAAGCAAAGTTAGAGAGGCCGGTCTGTATTAGAATTTCGAAACTGTCATTTAGTTGTTAAGTTGGCAATTTGCCTGAGGCAAGAATTCAGAAACATGAGGTAATACATAATACATGGCTTTCCAGAGCTCCGGAACATTTTTATGAAATTTACAAGTAATTTCAGGTTTTCCTTTTGGGGGGCTCTTTAACGTACAGCTCTTTGGTGTGGTGTTCAATCAAATCACCATCCCTAATACTTTGGTTCTGTGCAAATCACCGTGTGCCCAGCCTTAGGAAAAAAAATATCATTTTGATATTTAGATCTACTCTCTTAAAGAATGATTTCTTTTTTCTGGGTCTATACAACACTGTTTCTTCAAAACAAAACTTAAGCTCCTTTCCCAATGTCTAAAATGTGCTTCTCACTTATTAGCTGTTTTTGCACTAGAAACAAACTGCCTCAACATTTTGGCTAAGTCTTCCACTGAGACTGATCCGTGTGTAGCTATTTTTCAGTAAACAGTAATTAAACCACATTTACAAATTCATTAGCACAGAAAGGCCATAACACAAGGCAGAAGAGCATGGAATAAGTGATTTGGGAAGCCGTGTTTGCAACTGAGTCCAGGATGTGTTTCCGTAGATAATTACAAATACTTTACCAAGTATGATGTCTGAACTTGAGAAAACCATCTGGACTTGGTAGACCATACAACAGAAATCTCAGGGGACATTATGATAGCGTTTCTTTCCCTGGGGGGAGGAGGGGAAAGATAGAGGAATGCCTGACAATACCTTTTTCTATTGGAAGACAGGAATTTCTGCCTGTTTGAGTTGAAGAGGGATAAAAATACCATCAGGGAAATGCTGTGTTCATTAGCAGTCCAGAAAAAAATCGTCGGGAGACAAAAGTTGCACGTCAGGTCAAATCCTTTTCATTACTCCATTTGATTATTAAAACATTAACTTTGTGCTAGTAGAACATAGTGGGGAAAAACTCAGGCCATGGAATAAAAATGCTTAGTTTCAAAGCCTGTCTGAATTGCTGACTAGCTCTTGGGCATTAAGTAATTCACTGAACTTTTTGGTGCTCCTAGGTTCTGTTATCTATAAAATGAGTTCAGCGGTGCGAGTTTGTATCTCACTGATTTGATGTGAGAATTAAATGAGACAGTCATGTGCATAAAACTCTGGCGCTGAGGCTGGGCCAGATGCTGTGGTAAATGAAAACCATATCTTGTCCTTGATAGCCCTTCATCCATCATTCTATTGAAACTTCACGGCAACCCTGAGTGATAGGACAGCTCCCTCCGTTTTATAAGCAAAGAAATGAAATCTCAGGCCAAGCGACTTATCCCAAGTCACACAGCTTGGGAATGAGGCAGCCAAATGGTAAATTCCGTTTGCACTTGGCTGTCCACTGGCTTTGCCACTACGTCCTACTAACCCCGTGGACAAAGCACAGATGGAAGTTAAGACAACAGTTCCATAAAAAGTCAGAAAGAAGCAGTTAGGAGAGAGGAGACAACCTCCTATTAGCACTCATTCATTTCACAAGTAGGTGCTAAGTGTCTCCTAGGAGGGAGGCATGGCTCTCAGCACCGGGAATTCATCAGGGAACAGACAAAACCCTAGTTCTCATGGAGCTGACAGTCTAGCAGCAAGAGACATACGATTAATAAGATAAATAAGGGAAATGTTGGAAAGAGTTGTTCCACGGAGAAAAGTAAAGAAGGAAGGGGGTTGGGGAATGCCAGGAGTGGCTGGGTGGGTGTCAAAATGTTAGCTAAGAAGCCAGGGAAGGCCCCATTAAGAAAGTGACATTGGCAAAGGAAGAGAGGAGGGGAAGGAGGGAGCCGTGGAGATGACTGGGAGAAGGCTATTCCAGGCAGAGAAAACAGCCAACGAGAAGGGTCTAGATGGGGAGCAGGCTTAGGGGGTCAGGGATGCGGCTGGGGCGGAGGGCGGGGAGGAAAGCGGATGAGACCAGAACAGTAACGAGGGCCGGGTGACGTGGGACCCATAGGAGACGCTAAGGGCAGTGGCTTCCACTCTGAGTGAGACGGAGCCATTGCAGGATTTGGGGTTATACTCTACCAGGAACTCTCTGGCTGCCGCTTTGAGAGTAAACCAAACGAGGGTAGCACAGAGGCAGGGAGACAGCTGGGAAACCGTGGCAAGGACCCAGACACGAGCCAAGGGCACCGGGACCAGGGTGGCAGTAAGCAGAGAAGGTGAGAAGGGCTTGGATTCTGGACACAGCTTGAAGGGAGAGTCCACAGGATTGGATGATGGTTCGTGAACAAAGAGACTGGTCCAGCAGAACTCCAAGGTTCTGGCCTAAGCAACTATAAGGATGAAGTTGACCCTGAAATGGGAAAAATGCAGAAGCAGGGCTTTGGGGTGAGGCAGGGGCATGGCTCTCGGTGTTTCTGTGCCGGTATTCATTCCGAGATGCCCAGCATATACCCAGCTGGAGATGTCAAGTAGGTAGCTAGATGGGCAATGTCTGGAGTTAGAGGAAGAGGTCCAGGGAGAGAATACATTCGGGAGTCATCAGCATACAGACAATATTTATAAGCCAAAGACTAGATGAAAGCCCCAAGTCAGTGGTGGTGGGTAAAGGAGAAAAGGGGACGGTGAGCCCTTATCTGTTCTGACGCATAGACTTGGGGGGAGGAGAAGGAGCCGGTAAAGGAGAACGAGAAGGAGGCCCGTGAGGCGGCAGGAAAACACAAAGCTGACTCTGCCCGCTTCCCTGCTGCGAGCTCCATGCCCAGCTCAAGGAGCACCTGCAAAGCATCAGTGCCGAACAGAAGAAGGAACTGGCTCTTGGTTCCCTCCCTGGGTGCTCCCCACACCTGCCCCACACCTGTGGAGGACGCCACCTGCCATCCAATCGCCCACTCCAAAGCCCTAGGACTCCTCTGTCATTCCTTTCACTTTTGTCCCCAAATCTGTCTCAAATCCATTGACTTTTCAGCATCTCCCTCATTACCACCTCGGTCCAAACTGCCACCATCTCCATCCCCGGATTCTGGATCACTCTCTCCACTGGGACACCCCTCTCCCCACCCCCACCCTGCCCCAGTCTCTTCCCCACGGCTCCCCAGAGTGACCTTTTAAAAACACACAACAGACGATGTCACTCCTCTGCCTCAAGCTCTAGAAGCGCTTCCGAACACACTTGGAATAAAATCCAGACTTCCCCGCTGGGCCTCCAGGGTTCCGTATAAGCCGCCCAGGGCCACCTCTGACTCATCTCTCAGTCCCCTGTGCCCCCGGTCCCCTAGCCTCCCACATGGCCCATCTTTTACCTCTAAGGGCCTTTGCTTTAGAGCCTTGAACAAGACTTTTAAGTAGTAAATATATCTCAACCCTTTAGTTTATATGCCTATATATAAATCTTAAATATATATAACATATATAAAAATATATGTTTACTAAATATATATAAAAGGCATATCCTATATTTTATAAATATATAACTATTTATATAACTATGTATATTATTTTGGCTGAATCTGTGCTGCATTTCATTAAGTGAAAAGGACCTCAATTCTGTGAGACATCGGCATTCTGTTATTTAGTAGTTTACTCTGGGATGGGCAGTGTGGAATTTGCAACTTATTCTGGGTCATATCCAGTCTCCCAGGGTCCAAAACATAAATCTGGGGTTAATACTGACCACAGATGAGAAAGGAAAAATATACAGGATAAGAAGACACCAAACCACCAGCAAAGAACTATGACCAGGAATCTAAAACATAAAGTCAACTTCCCATTTAAAACGAAGAGAAAAAGGAATAGCTCCTAAAAATGACACCCCAGGGAAAGGAAATGGTGAGTGGTGGATACTCCTTTGGAAGACAGGTGCTCCCTTCTTTATATCTTGGACCTGTGATTCCTCATCCAGTTCCACAAACTCCATGAGTTAATTCTTGAAAGCCCAGAGTGAGATTTTCCAGGGCGAAGTCCAACTTACTCTGGAAAGCTTGGCTAACTTCAGAAAAGTCTCAATGCAAACTGCACCGAGGGCTCCTAAAATGGAATTTGCAAGATGCTAGCAGCTGAAGTCAGGTGGAGCCGCAACAAGGAACACAGACCCCACAGTGATTCCAGAAAGAGACCAGGTTGATTAAAATGTGCGCCTGTCTGGGACATGTGACCTTGTCCTCTAAGAGTTGCTCTGAATTTTTGACCGATGGAATGTCTACATTATGAAAACATAACCAGAAAAAGTTTCCTAAAATATAAGAAAGGAAATGATAAGAATTATAGCTGCATGGGAACAAGTGTTCATTTACTATGGCATCAGATATTGCAGACATCTGAATTTTGTAGGTGGCTAAAATCCAGCAAATTCATTTCTAGGTCAGTTGTCCCTGATTTTTACTGGGGGTGGGGGGTGGGGGGGGGGAAGGACTACAGGAAAATCTGAAGAGCACACTGCTCCAGAAATTTCTCTTCAATGGAGCTTGTCTCTTAGTGGAAGTTTAAAAGGAGAACCTATATATAAACTGATATATTTATATATAGTGGACAAATTAGGAAATAAAACAGTGGTGCATACAAGGAAGAATTAAAATATTAAAGAGGGAGAACTGAAGTCATATAACAGTTTCACTAACTTCCTTTCATGTTGCCCAAAGAATATTCTCTCCTCTGGCCTCTGGTAAGAGTTGCTGAGACCTATTTCCTACCACCTCCAGTGCCTCACGAAGGTGGTTTTGCTGACATCGCCTGGAGAATCGTCACCTTCCAGGCCTGTCCCACGGCTACTGCGTGCAGAGAGGCCTTTTTCCCCATGAGGATGGGCAGGCCGACCCCACACCTGTGACTGACGGCTGGTCACACGCCTGGTGCTTGCTCTCCTTGGTGACAGGGCTTGAGATGAGAACTGAACCCCTACACAAATGCAGTGAGCAGGAGGCTCACTAGCCTTCTTCTTGCTGCCTTCCCCGGGCTGTGTGCGAAAGCCCAGGAGACACAGTTGGTCTTCTCCAGGTGAGCAGGCGTTACAGTCTCTGAATTATCTGGGCTCTAGTTCTATAGACTCTGCATTTCAGACTGCAGAGGGCCTGGTCTTGGGCTCTTGTCTAAGTTCTGTTTTCCATTATTACTGCCAATAAAACATATTTCTAATAGAATCTGAATAGAACATTATCGAACAACCCCCTCCCCAAAATGGAAATATCATTTTTGGTTTTGCTCTTTACCAAAGTAATACATCATTATTGTAAAAACTGTAAGTAATAAGGGGATATAGAAATTAGAACACGAACACTCGCCGTGATCCAATATGACTGCATAGAAGATAACCACTGTTGATGGTTTTATTTATATACATCCTCTTAAACATTTAAATGCACATAAATGAAATCTGTACACTCCAACCACAAATGGGATCACATTATCCTATTCTTTTTTTTTAAATATTTTATTTATTTATTTGACAGACAGAGACACAGCGAGGGCAGGAACACAAGCAGGGGGAGTGGGAGAGGGAGAAGCAGGCTTCCTGCCGAGCAGGGAGCCCGATGCGGGGCTCGATCCCAGGACCCTGGGATCACGACCTGAGCCAAAGGCAGACACTTAATGACTGAGCCACCCAGGCGCCCCCACACTATCCTATTCTTTAACCTTTATTTTCATTGAAAAGTATATTGTGGATATTCTTCCACGTTATACATGTGGATGTATCTCATCTTTTTAAATTGCTGAATTTTCGGGGCGCTTGGGTGGCTCAGTCGGTTAAGCGGCTGCCTTCGGCTCAGGTCATGATCCCAGAGTCCTGGGATCGAGCCCCGCATCGGGCTCCCTGCTCAGCGGAGAGCCTGCTTCTCCCTCTCCCTCTGCCTGCCGCTCTGCCTACTTGTGCTATCTCTCTGTCAAATAAATAAATTTAAAAAAATAATAAAAAAATAAATTGCTGAATTTTCACTGATTGATTGATTCACTGGACAGTACTGAGCCAAGCATTGAATTAGGTAACTGACAGAGTGGTTACTAATGTGAGCATTACAGTCCTTTTGGCGTTCCATTGCATGATATTTGTTTAACTAATCCCTCTTGATGGACACTTAGGTTGATTCTGCTTTTTTTTTTTTTATTCCCTTGGCATTTACCTCAGTCCTGGTTCCCAGATTCCCTGAGTCACAGATATTACAAAGAGGTTCTTGATGTCTTTGATAAGTACCATGATCTCCAGACCCTCCCTTAGAAATTCTCCAACAAGAAATTTTCCCCTGGCGTCTTTACATCCTAACTGTGTGTTTTGCAAGAGTTTACACACCAGCGAGGATTAGACTTGAAGAAGCATTGGAACTGGATGGGGAATTCCCCCCCAGCCCCTCCGGGCTGCCCGTATTACAGGCATACACGTAAGAGTGTAGCCTTTACTATCTCTAGCACTTCGGAGGGCACACTCAGCCTGCTCTTTCAAGAGTGCGTGACCATGGGCATGGAAATGACCCCTCTCTTGGTTTGGCCCAAAGAGATCTTTTGTCCAAACAGCACCCTAAGTGCTCTGTTTCTTGATGCTCCCTCCTGACCTTCATTCAGCCACTCACTCACTCCTCTCCCTGGTACTTCACGTCCAGCTCTTGGCTGACTCCCCACCGCTCCCTCCTGGATGGCCACCAGTTAGAGGTGAACCTACATTGTATGCTTCACGTGCCCTAGTAAGTGGCCAAGGGCCGTACTAAATGGTCACCTTCCAGGGCTGCAGAAACTACAGAGCTGTCTCAAAGACAGAGACTGTTGGAGTGCCTGAAGTTGAGGGCTTGCAGATGTCCCCTTGCCATCACACCTGCCTGTCTGGGCTGCCTCGGGGCCGGGGGCCAGGTCAGAGCCGGCTGCCGTGGTGGAAAATGGGCGGACCTCTGGGGGTCCTCAACACTCCTCCAGGGCTGTCATAGGCTAAGACCCTACCACGGCCGACTTCTGTGGAATTCTGATCACTGGAAATGTCTACTTAACTAAAGGCACTAAATGTCCTCTCATTTAAAAGAGAGGAATTATTACCTTGGGTTTTGACAAGACAATGAAGCAAAACAGTAAGCCATCATGCGCTGAGGAGGACAAATAGGTCAGCTACGGGGATCTGGGCCTCACCACTTCACCAGCAGCGGGAAGTACCAGAGGAGTGCTACTCCCTGTTTTTAGAAATCCTCTTGGGGCCACAGATGCATTTAGTTAATTGCTACAAGCCCCTCCATAGAGTCTAAGAATAGTTCATAATTATTTTTTTTTATTTATTCAGCAAGCATGTGTTTAACATCTACTGTTTCCTGGCTTCGCATGAATATTCTTACTAAAAAATAGTATCCTACATGGGATAGGAAAAGGAAGGGAATCTGGGATTCTAGTTGCAGCTCAAAGCAGTTTGCATTAATATTTTATTTTCACAATGTTGCTATAGAGTTGGTGAGAGGGCTATTATACCTTGGTTTTACCCAAAGGACAAGGGGTTCAGAGAAGCTAACTATTATGACAAAGTCCTGCAGGATCAGAGGCACCCTTCCCATCCCCCACCCCTCCACATCCCCGCTCCATCACCTGTGGTGTTTGAAGGGCTGCTTCTGCTGGAACGTACCGATCGACCACTTTCTACCCTGGCCAACATGGCTGAAATATGAATGTTTGTCCATCCAACAAACGTCTAGGTGAGAAGGCTAACAGGAAGACTATGAAGTTGCATCTTTTAAGCTCTTGCACATTTTGCATCCTCCAGCAGGGTGTGTGGAAACAGAATTGGACTTGCCAGCAGAAAAACAAAATTGAAGTCTTTATTATAGTACCGTCTTATGGGACCTTGGGGAAGTCATTTGACCTCTCTCTTGGTCTCACTCTTCTTCAGAAAGTAGGCATAATAGGGGCGCCTGGGTGGCTCAGTCGTTAAGCGTCTGCCTTCGGCCCAGGTCATGATCCCAGGGTCCTGGGATCGAGCCCCGCATCGGGCTCCCTGCTCCGCAGGAAGCCTGCTTCTCCCTCTCCCGCTCTCCCCGCTTGTGTTCCCTCTCTCGCTGTGTCTCTCTCTGTCAAATAAATAAAATCTTTAAAAAAAAAAAAAAGGAAGTAGGCATAATAACACCTTCTCCCAGGGCTGTCTGAAGGACTAAGTGAGAAAAGGAGTCCCAGTGAACCCGGAAAAAAGCTCAACATTGTGTCTTGCATCCAACAGGTGCTCAGTACACATCCACTATTAATCTAAATGAAACAAAGGTTCAGTGGATTGTTTACAAAGATGAGCCTTCCAGATTTGGGAACACTCTCCCCCTTGCTTTAATGGAGAATTAGAAAAACAAGAGCAGAACAGTCACATGAGGGAAGAAAATAAGAGAACTACTGTTAGCTTCCAACCTGACTCCCCTCCCTGGGATCACTTGCCAAAATGTGACAGACGTTTGCGGATTTGTACCCAGAGAGGACTCGTGCCAGACTCCCATGGCTGAGTGTTTTCCCTGCATGGAAGTTATTATGCTAACCTGAAATTAAGCAAGAGGTCCCATTAGAGAAGCGGCAGATGGAGAGCAGGACACTGTTTCTTTCTCTGGTCTTCTATCCTGAGGCTGCGGAGGGCTAAGTGGGGTTTGGGTGGAATCAGAGCAGGCTCAGACAAAGATGCTCAAGAACTGATGGTTTCCTTCTGCGGAGCCTATTTCCCATTGACCATTCCCGCTTATGTCACTTTTAAGAAGTCCATGAAGTGAGGACAGCTGGGATATTCACACATTTTGACGCTAGGTGAATAGCAAGGTGGTTGGCAAATACTCCTGGCGATTGTTCCGTTGGTAGTGACCAAAGCGACTGTGTATGGACTTGTCAGTGAAGTGAATCTTTCTTCTACTAAGAATAGCTGGGGAGCTGGTAGCTTCCTTGTCTAGGGCCAAAGTTTACCAGGAATGGTATTAGGTTTGTCTTTCTTCTTACCTCTTGTTTTGCCTAGGAAACCGAGTGGTCTCAAGGCATTTTTTGGATGGTAATACAGTCACTGTAAGTTAGCTAAGGAAAAGACAAAGTCCCCCAGAATACAACAGACGCTCTATGGGGCTGATCGCCTTTCATAGGAGGGGTGACAAAGCACAATGGTTAAGTACATGGGTGTTGGAATCAGAGGGTCCTCAGATCCAACCCTCGTGACAAGACATACTAGCTGTATGGCCCTTAGGGACTTACCACCCCCCACCATATCCTCATGCCTCCTTCCTCACCTGCTTCAGATCTGCTCCAATGTCCCCTTCTCAGTGGCGCCCTCCCTTACCTCCCAGTAAAAATTTTAACACCTTTTGCTCTACTTTGCTGATTGCCTTAACACTTATAATAAACTATCACCTTAATTTTATTGTCTATTTTCCCCAACCACAATAGATTCATTTTTACCAAAAAGCCAAAAATAAAAATTTAAAAATCTGAATTTTAACCATGGTATGCATGTACTTTAAATCATTTCTTTCCTTTAGCTCACAGGGCTTTCCATATGCATTAGAAGGTGTGCCTTTAAACATTTAAATCTGTCTGCAATAGATCAAATAATAGGATTGGAAAGTTAGAACAAACACCATTCCTGGAGTGAAACTGAGAGCTACGTGCTGGAGTATACAGAAGCTTAGAGCAATGTCTTCCTTCCTGGAGATGCCATTTCCCTTTGAATGATTTCACAAGAATTTCCTAAGCATGTGTTATGTACCTAGAGCGGTGCAAGATATTACAGTGGATTCAAAGCACAGATGGATTCAAATGGGATGGCATGGCAGGGCAGACAGGTCAGCTGGTCAGCCTGAGAACCCCATTGTTTCACATCACAGACGTAGTCTCTACACTCAAGGAGCATAATCTAGGCAAGCCAGTGATGCGTTATCCATGAAGCACTGCGGGTAGGAGTCATTTTCACTGTGACACTGGGTTCAGGGGTAGTTAGAATGATGGGATTTTGCCTATAAGCCTATTCGTTAAAAAAGGTTCAGGTGGCTTCACAGTCACAAGAGGACAAGGCAGTGCACCAGGTGAGTACAAAGAGAAAGTGATGCTTTTCTCTTGAACCTTCCCTGCCCCTCAGTCCTCAGACTCCCTCAAAAAACACAGAGCTGTGAGTGATGCTACAAATTCCGAGCCTGTTTTCATTAGTCCCAGACGCCAGAAGAAATGATGACAATAAACTAATCTCTTTAGAGATTTATGAGGACATGAAATCAGATTTGAATTGTAAAAACACCCTGAGGATGAAGCTTGCAGGATAGCTCTGAATATAGCATCTCATGACCAAATTTTGGGTGAAACCTGTTCCTCTCTGCTTGGGTAGGAACTGCAAATAGGGTGAATGAAGATTCCCCCCCTCCCCCAGTACTTGGAATAACAACAGTGAGGGGAAGAGGATTCCTTTGGGCCACGGTGTTGGACAGGAAATCACAGAGGTGGCTTAGAGTCTTGGAGCATGTATCCTCACTTATCTCCTGAGAGAAGGTGGAAAAGCCCTGAGATATAAAGAGCACATGGCACTGACTTAGAGGAAGTCCCCCGTGTGACTTCCAAGGAGAAAACAATTTGCTGGTGGAAGTCTCGAAGACCGATCAAGGCTCAGTCCCCGGGCCATCACCCCATTGCTATCTCCCCTTTCTCCCTCCTCAGCTCCCACCATGTTTGGCATTCAGGGTCCTCATGATCCTCCTCAGGGACTCCAGCCCAATCCCTCTGCATCCATCCAGGCTTCTTTCTGACACCCCCCTTCCACCCTGTTCACCACTGGAGGCAACCTAGCATGGTAGTTGGGAGGATGGTCTTTCTGGAGAGACCTAGACAGGAACCCCAGCTCTGTCTCGCCAGAATATCCCTCACCCCCACCCCTTCCCAAAGCAAAAAAAAAAAAGAGAGAGAGAAAACATTTTTAGTTTCTTGAAACTACAGCATGTTAAACATCTCCATTTCCAAAAAGACTCATGGCTTCACATTTGCATAATTCAAAGTTCACTTGGATGTTTTTCTTTTTCTTTTCTTTTTTTTTTTTTAAGATTTTATTTATTTATTTGAGAGAGAGAGAATGAGAGACAGAGAGCATGAGAGAGAGGAGGGTCAGAGGGAGGAGCAGACTCCCTGGAGAGCAGGGAGCCCGATGCGGGACTCGATCCCGGGACTCCAGGATCATGACCTGAGCTGAAGGCAGTCGCTTAACCGACTGAGCCACCCAGGCGCCCCCACTTGGATGTTTTTCATAGTCAAAGAAATAGCCCCAAAGTAATACAGAGGTCTCCATCTCTAGCAAGACAGTGTTTGCAGATTTTTAAAAGACCCTTTTTTTTTTTTTTTTTTTTAAGCTTCTCCCTGTCAAGGTTTAAAGAAATCTACAATCAGAGTTTCAGGCTGAGCAGGGATCCTGTTTCATTAGTTTATCTACCATATATCTCCATTGTTCAGGTCAGGCTTGGTCGGGAAACTACCTGTGAGAATTTTTATTTACCATGTATTCCTATTCTAGTGTTTCCTGGCCTTTTATATGTCTTAGCACACATATCTGTGCAGCACCCTGGGGTAGGTGGGTGAGGGTGACCAAGGCTCTAGGAAGCCTGAGGGCTCCTGCCACCTGGACAGGGCGTGTGAGATTTCCCGGTGCCACAGTATAATAATCATTGCGTAACGTGCGTGTGGTCTCCTTTGCTCCTTTCACCCTGGAGTGTGTGCATGTGTGTGTGTGTGTGTTCGTATGCCAGGCGTCAGTGCAACTGTGAGCATCCTGTCAGCTCTGTGGGTTGAACTCCGCGTGCTTTTACAGTCTCCTCAGTAAAACTTCCAGGGCGCCCGGCTGGCTCAGTCGGTGGAGCTTGTGACTCTTGATCTCAGGGTCGTGAGTTCGAGCCCCACGTTGGGTGTAGAGATTACTTAAATAAAAAAATAAATCTTAAAAAAAAACCACCCAACTTTTCAAAGCTGCTGCTTTGCCCTCTGACATTCACTTTTAACCAGGCTTTTGTTTCTTTTTTTTTTTTTTAAAGATTTATTTATTTATTTATTTGACAGAGAGAGAGAGACAGCTAGAGAGGGAACACAAGCAGGGGGAGTGGGGAGAGGGAGAAGCAGGCTTCCCGCTGAGCAGGGAGCCCGATGCGGGGCTCGATCCCAGGACCCCGGGATCATGACCTGAGCCGAAGGCAGACGCTTAACAACTGAGCCACCCAGGCGCCCCTAACCAGGCTTTTGACTGTTGATTAGAAAGAAGCCCTGAAAATAATTACATTATCCAGAAATAAGATCATTTGTCTTTTTCTTTTAAAACAATTTTCTTGTTATAATCACTTCAATTGTTTCTAAATTAAGCCTTATGAATGGTTCGGCAGAATGGATGGTCTCCATGAGCAGAAATGCTTCCCAAAAGAACCAAGCCTTGTTACTAGAACTGACCTGTTGCAGAAATCCCCGTCTATTTGCTGAACAGGATTAACAAGAGGACCAGCTGAGGCAAGTGTTGTAGGGCCTTGTGGACCTCAAGCTTGACAACAGGAATATTATGGAATAACTATTAGATCATAGGCCACGGTGTCCAACAGATCAGGGTCCAAATCCTGCTCTGCCACTCAAGAATACGGCAGGCTACTCTCAGCTCCTCAGTTTTGCCACCTGCAAAATAGTGATCATGAGTGTGTGGGGTGCACGTGTTGTTAGGAAGTAAACAGACCTAAGATGCCTTTACGTACATGGGGAAGGAGAAGGATGCACACTCCCTCTGCCTCTATTCGGGCCACTCCTCAGGAAGCACTAATGTCACTGGGTAAGTTTCCAGGTTACAGATTTGCCAAAAACAAGGATTACAGTTTGTTCATTCCCTCTGCTTCTCGCTTTCAGCTGGCTCTAGAGATAAGCAGGAATCTCTGGCACTGTCTCCCCCATCCCTTCTGCTTACAGGTACTACAGTGACTCTCTCCCCTCCAGTTTAGCTGCCCGATGGTGGTAATGCTGAAATTTGAGTTGAGAGGGTGGAGGCCTCGCATGGGCCTCGAGCCTAAATCATCCACTCCAACCTGATCCGTGGAGAGGCCTGCCCTGGTTGTCCGGCTAATAAGAAGTGCTTTGATTTCCCGAGGTCTGTATCTTTATAGTTCCCAGTGGGAAGAGGAGGGGACTGGCAGAACAGGATTTGGATATTTCCAGGTCTCGGTACAACATCAACTAACACTACCTCATGGAATAAAATGGTAGCCCACACACACCAAAAAGAAGCGTCACTCTCCTAACAAAGGCGATATGCAATCCTCCAAGATGTTCCCATTCTAGAGATAGGGATGCTTCCACTCCCTTTTTAAAAATTCCCTTTCTTGTGTTAGCAACCAGATAATGCTCAGCTGGACCTTTCTGTCAGAATGTCAGCCCTTCCTGCCTAGGTGTGGATGGTGGGAAGTGAGCAGCCTTGCATCTCATCTTTTGCCAGGCGATGAGGCAGGGCTGCCTCTTCTGAGAGGTGTTTGCATTTGGCCCTGGGAAATCTGAACTGTAGAGATGACATCCTCCCATACAGCAGGCTCTCTTTTTCAGCAGGGAAGGCAGACTGGGTTTCTTTCTTTCTTTTTTTTTTTAAATAAAAAATGGATTCAAATGCAGAAATGGCCAGAGTGTCATTACATGCTTTTATGCTCTGTTAAAAACCACACATAGCTAAGGTGGCAACAAAGCAAACGCCCATCAACAGATCAATGGATAAAGAAAATGTGGTATATAAACACCACAGAATATTATTCAGTCTTAATAAAGAATGAAATTCTGATAGATGCTATACACCATGGATGAACCTTGAAAATATTATGCTAAGTGAAATAAGCCAGCCATAAAAGAACAAATATTGCATGAATAGTCAAATTCAGAGAGACAGAAAGTAGGAGAGAGGTTACCGGGGCTAGGAGAAACGGAGTGAACAAGGAGTTAGCGCTTACTGTGTATATAGAGTTTCTGTTTGAGGTGATGAGAAAGTTCTGGAGATGGACTGTGGTAATGGTTACACAACATTGTGAATGTACGTAATGCCACTGAATTGTGCACCTAAAAATGGTTAAAATGATAAACTCCATGTTATGTATATTTTACCACAAAAAATAAAGAAACAAATTAAGAAAGAAAGAAAAAAAAATTGAAGAAAAAAGAAAGAATTACCCAGCAGTCCTGGGATACCAACTCCATGGAAGAGAAGGGCCCAGAATTCCACCCTAACTTCCCAGCATCCACATGTCCCTGGAGCAGAGCTTTTCTGAGTGGCCAAGACAAGATCAAAGCCAAAGGAAACAATGCTCTTCACAAGACCTGGCAAAAAGCACTTATTAAAGCAGTCCCATTGACAAAATAACGGACTCCATGATTGTTTCTGTTCATTCAAGGGGACAGCAGGCCCCAGAGGCAGGGAGGGGCAAGCAGGATTCTGCTTTCAAAGGCTGCCTGAACCTTTGACCAAATAGTCACCGAATAAGCCTGTTACAGTCCCCAGCACATGATTTATGACCATAGATAGTATTTATTTCCAAATTAGAACTGTAAATTCTCTAGATGTTTCTAAAGAAAAAAAAAAAAGGATGATTTCCATCAAACAATGGCATTTTTTGGCTACCATAACTACAAAACTTAACTCCCTCATTTCTGCTCATGGAATATAAAAAAAGTTTCTGATTTTATTGTGCCATTATAAACAGATTTCCTCCTAAAATGTTTCTAGAATATGTTAACTTTTTTGGTTTTCTTAATAATCCTGGCTAAGAATATCATAATTTGTAAAAATATATTCACACACACACACACACATATATAAATATAATTCTTTTATCCATGAAAAAAAGCAACTGCCAGCTGTAATTCAGTGGAGTTAAATAGAGCGTAATTTACGTCTGCATCTTTATTCCTAATAACAACTGTAAAAATAACTAAAATATTCTGAACGTTGTAGTCATGGAGACACTTCTACCTCCAAAGCGTAAAATATAATTTGTTGAGGAATGTCTAGTAAGACAGAATGAAAACTAACCGAGACAAGCAAACCTAATCAAAGTCTTTAAATTCTACTTTCTCTTCTTTCAATTTGGATTAATTCCTAACAACTTAGTGCCCAGAAATAACCACAACAGAAAATACCTGGCAAATTTAAAAAGCTTCAGACTAATTAGAACAGAGAAAAGAAACCCATGTATCAGAAATCCAGAAACAGCAGTCAAATAACATGAAATCATCCTGTGTTCTTTCATCTGCAAATGGAGTTGTCTTACACTTTATTTTAACCAAATAAAGTATTTTGACTAGATTCCAATTCTGATAGACCCTGAAATGGGGAAGGAAAGCTACGTGATGAATAATAGATAAATAAGATGGAGCCCCTATTCTGCAAGAGCGAACAGTCTAGTGTACCAACATACAATGAGAGCTACAAATGTGTACCTTATAGGTAATTTGAAACATTCTAGTCATCACATTAAAAATTAAGAAGAAACAGGTGGATGAATTTTACTAATATATTTCATTTAGCCAAACTGTATTCAAAACGTTATCATTTCAACACGTAATCAATTTAAAAATTATTAATGAAGTATTTTACATCCCTCTTTTTTTGGTCATTGTTCTAAATCTTTGAAACTCAGAATATATTTTGTACTTACAACACATCTCCGTTTGGGCCAGCCACGTTTCCGATGTTTAATAGCCACATGTAGTCAATGCTACTGTATTGAACAGAGAGGACAGCAGGAAGCATAGAAAATATACAAAGAGCTCAAAAGCAAGACCAGCCTCATCGGGGCTATCTATGAGAGCCATAAATAAAACATCTGGGGGTCTTCAAAGAGGTGGTTGCATCTGAATTGAGTCTTAAGAGTCTTTAAGTTAGGAAATGGTCTACTCAGACTTGCAACTGTGTAAAGAGCTGACTGATGGCTGAAGGGAAGATCAGATGGTTGGGACAAGGATAGAAGGAATCAACAGTCTAGACAAGAGATGTTGGGGACCAGGGCAAAGGCCAGGGTGGATTTAAAATCTATTCTGGAGGTGGAATTAGGAGATACAGTGACTGACTGGAAATGACGAGACAGTGTTGAAGACATCCTACATGGTTACCCAGCAACCATTTTTCTGACCTCTGTTAACAGAAATTTGATTTTGTTCAGGTGTTTTGTACCTTCTGCAGTGCCTTGTTTGGGGGGGGGGGTGAGTGGGAGGAAGATGAAAGGATTCTTAGCCCCAGGAGGGTGGATCTTATCTAGCATAAGCCAATTATAGTAGTTTTATTTATCATCGACTGGCTTAGGAAGGAACATGACATCCAACTTTGGCCAATGAGACTTGTAGATTGGCCTGCAAGCGTGAAGGGCTTCTTAGATCTTTTTTTTTTTTTTTTAAGATTTTATTTATTTATTTGACAGAGACAGAGATAGCGAGAGCAGGAACACAAGCAGCGGGAGTGGGAGAGGGAGAAGCAGGCTTCCCCTCGAGGAGGGAGCCCGATGTGGGACCCGATCCCAGGACCCTGGGATCATGACCTGAGCCAAAGGCAGACGCCCAACGACTGAGCCACCCAGGCGCCCGGGCTTCTTAGATCTTAAGAACAAATACAAGGAGGACAGAGTCTCCTTCTGCCTCTAGTGTGGGGTGTGGTGAGGATGTCACGGCTGGGACTGCTGCAGCCAGTGTGGTGTCATCCTGAGCTGAGTCACCCAACATCTGAGAATGGCAGAGTGGATACACGGCCTCTGGATGACATCGTTCAACCATGGAATTACCCAACCCGGAAACGCTCCACCTCTGGACTTTTTGTTTTGTGAGAGGATGTATGTATGGATCACTTCAGACATATGGGGGTCATCCCTTATTTGCAGGTGATAGCATACTAACAGATAGGAAAAGGGAAGAATCTAGACAATGCCTCAACCACTGGTAATAGCTATGTCTTTCCTTTGTTCAGGATGTTAGACAGCATGTGAAACTCTTTCACCTCACAAATCCTCCTGACAGTCCAGGGAGCTGTTGAGGCAGATGGTCTTGTCTGCTTTGACCTGCATAGCATCCCTCTCCCCAGTTCTTCCTTTGCATTTCCAGCAACTGGTACAGTACTTGGAATTTAAAAAAAAAAAAGACTGCTATCACTTCTTGAGCTTTTTCTATGTGTCAAAACTGTTAAATGTTTTATATACAAAATCTCATTTACTCCTCATTTTATCTCCTCATTTACAGAGCTGACAACAGCGCTGTGAGTGGGTATTATCATCACCATTTAACAGATGAGGAAACTGAAACTCAGAGGGGTTAAATTATAAAATCAAGGTCTCAAAGTTAGTGACGTGAACCCAGGTATGTCTCTCTGGAAAGGTTATATTCTTTTTTTTTTTTTTTTCCATTTTCTTTTCTTTTTTTTTTATTCTTATGTTAATCCCCATACATTACATCATTAGTTTTAGATGAAGTGTTCCATGATTCATTGTTTGTGCACAACACCCAGTGCTCCATGCAGAATGTGCCCTCCTCAATACTCACCACCAGGCTAACCCATCCTCCCACCCCCCTCCCCTCTAGAACCCTCAGTTTGTTTTTCAGAGTCTATCGTCTCTCATGGTTCGTCTACCCCTCCGATTTCCCCCGCTTCATTCTTCCCCTTGGAAAAGTTATATTCTTTACCACCATAATATAATAGCACAGAGCAAGGCCCTGTGTTTATTGAACAAATGAGCCAATCGATAGAATGAAATAAACAGGTGCTCAAAGAGATTAAGTACCTTGCAGAGAGGCACCCAGCTAAAGACATGTCCATGACCTAACACAAGGCTTCTAACCCCAAAGCCATTGTCCTTCCTACCACATTTTGTGACTATCATTTCTCCCCCAGCTTTGTTGAGGTATAAGTGACAAACCATGGCTATCATTTATTTGGCACTTTAAGTTAGAGACCGCTTTGAATGGTTCCTGGCAATTTCTTTGTGTATGAGTCTTTTCTTCGCAACCAGATTATCAATTCCTTGGGGTGGCACAGCTTTTCTGTAGCTCTCATAGCAATCAGAATAATGTATTTTTTTCCTAGCTAAGAGCTTGATTTTAGAATACAGTATCCATCATGGTTAGGATGACAATGACTCCTGGTTTGCCTGCAATCGTCTTGATTTACACCTGTTGCACCAGCTTTACTATTAATAGAGTAATAGCAATACTCTGAAAAGTAATCCTGTTTGGACAATAAACTGTATGGTCACCTTAATCATGGTAAACAAGAGCTTAGTTTGGCCTGTTCAGCTATGCTCCATCAACCATGCCCAGCACAGCTGTTTTTGGATAAAGATTGATCCAGTCGTCAAGGTTCATATTCAACACCGGAACACAGAGAGCTTTCATGCATAGAGCCTACCATACCTCCCCACCTCTTCTGTCCCCCATTTATCCCATATTCTCCTGTCTCTCAAAATCTCTTCTCCTTTGTATCACGGGTTTCCCTCCCAGCAGCCTCTTTCCAGCTTGCATCTCACATCCTAAGGTGCGCCAGCAGAATGGGGTAATAGGTTTGAAAAGTCAGGGAAATGCATTCTAACAATCCTGTTACTGTGCATCAGCTTTTCATGGCTGAAATCTTTGTATCTAACGATCGACACCGCTTTGTAAACAGTAAGATAGGAAAAAGCAAACCTTTTGTGGCTAACCATCCACCTTTTGGCCTCTATGTTGTATGTGAATATGTATATGCCCTGGGAATGTGGGCTCACATGGTCAACTAGAATGAAAAAAAAAATATATATATATATATATATATATTTTTTTTTACCAGCGAAAATGTATCATGGTGGCAACAAGAGATTCCCAACAAGTTAATGCCATTATGAGCTCAGCTTAAACTACTTTGAGCTCTGGAATTATTATGACTAATGAGGTGAGAATAAGGAGCAAACTAATTTTTTTTTCTTTTAAGATTTATTTATTTATTTGAGAGAGAGAGAGAGAGAGCATGATCTGAAGCGGACTCTGTGCTGAGTGCAGAGCCCAATGCCAGGCCCAATCCCAGGACCCTGAGATCACAACCTGAGCCAAAACCAAGAGTCGGATGCCCAACCGACCACACCACTCAGGCACCCCAAGGAGCAAAATAATTCTTAGACTATGCATATTGAGGTATCTTATCAGAGGGGGCCTACCAGAGATTAAATTTTTGTTCCCCCTCTTTTTTATTAAGACAAATGGCAAAAATCAGATCTCAGTGGCCTCATTTAATAAATGTAGACCTAGAGGCCTTGCTATCTATGGAGGGGAGTGTTTCAAGAGCCTTCATTCTGACAATTTAATAAAAAAGCTGGTTCAGGGCGCCTGAGTGGCTCAGTTGGTTAAGCGACTGCCTTCGGCTCAGGTCATGATCCTGGAGTCCCGGGATCGAGTCCCGCATCGGGCTCCCTGCTCGGCAGGGAGTCTGCTTCTCCCTCTGACCCTCCTCCCTCTCATGCTCTCTGTCTCTCATTCTCTCTGTCTCAAATAAATAAATAAAATCTTTAAAAAAAAAAAAAACATGGTTCATTGTGTTAAAAACCTTGGGAAAGAGATTCCATGAGGTGGCAGATGCTTTAAGAGGCCTTCACTCGGCACACGTGGGGCTCACCGGCATCCTAAAAGTAGCTGTATAGGGGAACTTTCTTGGTTGGGACATCCTCTTGCCTGACTTGTCAGCAGGACCAGCTAGGAGTCCCTGAAGCTGTGAACAAGCAGTGACTGTCAGACCGCACAGGGTCAGTGTCCAACATCACACAATGTGACAGTGAGAAGCAAGTATGGGGTAGAGACCTTAGCAATTTATGGTAGGCATGTAGAAGTCAGGGTCATTTCTGAATTGAATAAGGCCCGGAGACTGCTGAACAATTAAAGGAAGGATCAGATTAAGAGAGATGTATTAGCTTCCCTGCTTGTAGGATATATGGGAATTCTGAAAATTTAACTAAAAAATAAGAGAGATGTCACTTCACTTGTACCCCATTGCACCCCATGTTGTAGAATAGTTCCCCCAGTTGTAAATGCATCTGACAAGAGAATCTGGCTGGATGAGATTGTTCTGGTAAGATCTGGCTCAAACATACACTATACATAGTGTGTTTTGTTTTATGGTTATTAAATTAATCTTACTAGAATCTCTGCTATGCAATGTGTACGTTGTTGATTCTTATTCACCCTGACAATAAATTACGCCATGGTACCCATGGTAACTTCTGGAGGGATTAATGCAGTCAAAGGCAATAGTGGCCCCTTCTCACTTGCCTATGTCTCTGTCTTCCCTTTAAGATTTTATTATTCCTTTATCAACAACATCTTTCCAATAAGCAAAACAATCTCACGCTGTAATCCTTTTTCCTTTCCTTGCTTCTTCCTGGGCTCCATGTCAATATTTACACATCACCTCTCACTCCTACTGTTTGCCTATGATGGCCTTCAGATCCTGTTCGCAACCTCTCATCAAATAACCTCAGATTTTCCATTATTTAATATCATCTTGTATAACATTCCCACTTTGACAGGACAACAACTTTCCAAAGTCCAGCGCTAGCCTCTCTTTTAAAAAGAAAATTAGTTGAACACTCAACCATGGTGAGCTGTGAGAATATTATCCAATGCTGTTTGCTAATTTCTCACTGTTCCTCAATTTTCATTGTCTCTGTGGAAGCCAATAAAGAACATGGCCCGAGCTCAGAAAGCTGCTGGACCAACTGCTCAGAGGGGCTTGCCATCACTAACTCCTATGATTCCTCTTCCCAAAGAGTAAGAAAAAAGGGGGAGAAGAAAGGTGAGAAGGAAATTTGGCTGTCTTTCTTCCTTTCCTTAGTCTGATGAAGTATCTTGAATTCCAACAGTCCAAAAAATCTCATTTTCTCATGACATTATTTTTCATTTGTCCTCCATCACCCCCATTTCCAGATAGTCACTGGTTTTTATCCATTCTATTAACCACATGCATCTCCTATCAATCTCAGAAAAGTTTATTTTATTGTTTCCCCTTTCTCCATCCCTTGCCCACACTGCCTTTATTTGTTTCTAGAAAAATGCCCAGATACAATCAGCCTTCAACAGATACTGATAGAGTGAATGTGAACATAATTTCTTGCTTGCACTAGTGTATTCATTTCCTAACTAGTCTCCCCTCAAGATTATTCCTCACACAGCTATCAGAGAGGATATTTTTTAAAAACTCACATCTCTCTATGCCACTTTGTTGCTTGCAAACACCAATAACGGACCATTGTCTTCAATGTCAAGTCTAACCTCTCAGTCTGACGTTACAAATTGCCTCAAAATCTGGCCCCAACCTGTCTTTTCTAAAGCTTTTGACCCTCTCTTGATTCACTCCTGCTGTAGCCACAGAGAGGGGCAGGCTCTTCTTAAATGGCCATGAGCTCTTGCCCTCACTACCCTTCCTCATATGGCCCCGGCTTCTACCAAATAAAGCCTGAATCAATGCTCAGTCTCTAGTTACAAATGATCATTCATTGAGCATGTTCTGGGTGTCAAATGCTATCTTGAGTATATTAGATACCATTCCAGTATTTCTTCTATTCTATTCTATTATTATCCAATAATAACAATGAAAGTTGGGCATTAATTCATTCCCTAACTTGTGCATCCACTTGATAATGCCGAATCCAGGATTTAACCCCATATATCTGCCACCAAAGACTAGCTACTCTTACCCACCAAGTACACCATCTCCCACTCCACCCCACCCCCCTGCCATTTGTCTCTAGCTAGTGCTCACCGTATTATGCGAGAGTTGCTGTTGATAGATGAAAGTTCCCTGGAGGGATTGTGAACACCTCAATAGCAAGGCTGGTAGTTATACATCTGCACACCTCTAATGCTCAGCATAACACTGACACATAGGTTGTGCAAACCCCCCCCTTTTTTTTTTTGGTAATTTAATTTGAATCTATGCATCCAATAACAGGAAGAAGCTCGATCCCGGTTGGATCAGATAGTTGAACCACATGTAGATCTCAGAACTCTTTTACCTAGAAAGAGCAAATCCAGTACTCGATTGGATAAGGAAGCTGAATCTCTACTTCCATCTCCAACCTACTCCATAAATTATTATTTTGAATTCATCTATAGGAACCTGGCAGTGTAATATTCATGGCAGCCGTCTGTAATTCAACCAGCCAAGCATATACAAGCAGAAACCCCACATTTTCAATAACAGCATTGCTTAATCTGAAATGCCTTTTGGAAGACAAACATTCATAAAATGAAACAGTAGTGAATATTGATAATGAGAAAGTTTGACAACAAAGTGTCTTGCTGATTTATGCAGTGCTTCCATGCCAATGGCTAGAAGAAATTTTTATAAAGATTCTGTCTTCTCAGCCTTGGCAACATGCCAGAAAGGTTGTCGGTGTCTTTAAAGAGGAGGAAACTGAGAGGGAGGGGAGGTGGGAGGAGAGGGAAGGAGAAAGAAGGGAGGGGGGAGGGGGGGAGAGAGAGAGAGAGAGAGAGAGACTGACTTGCCTTTAATTCCCTGGTACATAGGGGAAATTGTAATCAGTAAAATGAAGAAAACAAGACTTTTTTTTTTTTTTTTCCCCTGGAAGGCGCTCTCATCTGAATTCCAGATTGGTCTTGAGAATATCGCAGGGACCTGCATACTCTCAGGGCTGGGAGAGCAGTGTTTTCTTTTCCACTCTTACTTCAATTCAGTCATACAACAAAGAGTTCTGAAGAACAAGCTAGACATACATCCCCAAAGAAGACCAGAAAAAGTCACCAAAGTTTCAGGTTACCAGACTGAATTTCCAAGGGCAGCAATCTCTATTAATAATTTCCTTCCCTTGTGTGAAAAAAAATGTGAAAATACATAGCTACCCCCAAAGCTTGACTTGGGTAGCAATATCTGATGCTGAGAATGTTGGATAAAAATGTATTATCAACAGCTCACTTCAGAGGAGAGGATGGCCTGGTCCCTGATGAAACACTGCCCCAAACTTACTCCACCTTAATAATTCAGTAAAGGGCATTCACTCCTGCATTCTGTCACTGGCCACACCAGACCCCAAGAGGTTAGTCAAGACAGTGGGCAGTAAACAAGCTGACCCAAGGTTATGGCTCCAGTCCCATTAGTCTGGTTTTGACATGACTTTCTAAGAGCTACCCACTGATAATACAAGATTAGGCCTGGTTAGAGAACATCTCATCCCATTTCTCCTGGTGGAACACCTCAGATACTGACAATTTGTCATGCCAAGAACACATAGCCTTTTTTCCACTCCTCCCACGCTGCTTGGCTGGCCAGGCTAGCAACAGACTTTATTTTTACAGTGCTTATCCCTGCAGCTTTACCTCCAGGCCAGTGGGCCCGAAGCAGCTAGAAACAAGAGCCAGCTGGGGGCCCAGCTGAGCAGCCAGCCACTTGGAGCCTTCCACACTAGGAGAAGAAGAGGATTGGCCAAAGGCCATACCGCGAAATGTTCTGGGAAGGACAGATGACAACATGAGGGGGAAGGGAGTCTGTTCATCCTAAAGCAAATGCATACCGACACGTGGATTAGCGGTAGCTGAGGTTCTGGGAGAGCATCTGACTGTCTTCGTCAGATGCAGCAAACTCCTTGCTAATTCAGATAAATGAAGAAAGGCCGGTGTGCATTAGTGAAATTCCAAAACCGTAGAGCATCGGCTGTTTCTTTGAAGTCCATAAAGCAACTCAACTTCATTTTAACCATAAGTTCCAAAGTGAGGTGTGGCCGTGCCCTCTGCTACTGAATCTGACTCTCACTGGGCAGAAGCGGCAGGCATTTAAATTCAACAGCTCATGAAGTTAAGCCCAGCAAAGGTCTGCTCTCATGAAGACGGTACAGATCATCCCTTATACTCTTGTTTACCATATTTATTTACCAGGCTGGCCTTTCTTCAGAGGCATCATGGAGATTAACCCAGGGCCAGCTCAGTTCAAATGGTCATAAATTGCCAGTTAGCAGTGTGCAAGTGGATGAGGTTTTTCCTTTATGGCTCGAAGCCTTGTGCTCCATCCCTTCCTCATGGGAGCTGTGAAAAGTTTGAACAGATGTTCAGATTCAGGGGGAGGGACGCTTTACTGCTGCTCTATTTACTTCCTCCAGCAGGATCCGTTTTCATTTCCTTGTGGACTACAGAGAACAATTCTACCAGCCTGACAGCTACCTGGGGGAGGGGAAGTCTGGGATCCCGGTTCCCATGAAACATGACGAATTAAGAAAGGAATGCAAGTATGCCACGAAACCACACTTACCTCTGGCTTCTAGTTCCCAAAATTAGGTCAGCAAGTTTGCTGGAGGAATATCTCAGTCTCTGGGTGCATTAGTGAAGCAGACGATCAGCAGGAACACGAGCTCATTTAGTGCACCTTGCATCTGTTTTACCACAGGCGGCCTCTCCAGCTTAGCAGGAAGGGGTGTGTGAGTGTGCAGAGAACCTATCTCTGACAGTGTTGCCCTTTGACATTTATTTTCCTTCAGTATTTACCCTGGGATTGAATGGTGTTTGTTTTGGGCATTATAATAAGAACTCTCCATAAAATCTCTTGGATGAAAGTGCATTAACCAAACCACCCAATCAACAAATATTTATTGAACATGCACAAGATGCAAGGTGCTGAGAAAGGAAGGGGCTTGGCCCTTCAAGACCTAATTTAGTCGGAGGTAGCAAAAATATTTATAGACATGGCCATGTAGAGACTTTCATTTGTCTCCCAATCTCTCCTTCCTCTTAGTAATAGAATTTCCCAAGCTGGGCATGTGGCTAGAGATGATGTTTCCTGGCTTGTCATCAGTTGGTCATGAGATTAAGTTCTGTCCAATGGATATGGGATGTGAGTAGATGTGTGATGTGCAACTTCCAGGTTATGTCTTTAAAAGGAAGCCACTTGCTTACTTTTCCTACCCACTGCCCCCCTTCTCAGGGCCTAGTGTGTGTGGGAGTGTGAGCTAAATTCTACCATCATGAGAATACAGTATGGTGGGGAAACAACATGGAAGGAGTTGGGCACTTTATGACCCTGGGAGATCATCTCCTCTCCCTTGACTATTTATCAACTGGAGACAGAGAGAGAGAGAGAAAGGGAATCCTTCTGCCTTCTTTAAGCCACTGTTATTTGATCTCTGTTAAAGCAACTGCATCAATATCCCAACTAACATATATATATTTTCCCTATTAGATGAGGAATTTTTGGAAGCTTCTTTATTTCCCCAGCCCCATCACAGAGCCCACACAGAAAAGTGCTCATCTCATATTTGTGCATGATGATACAGAAATACAGTTAATAAAAATCCCATTGTGTTCTTGTGAAATACTTTAATACCATCATATGTATTATAAGAAAATAAAACGATTACCTTATAAGGACAACTCTAGAGTGATGTCTGGCTTGGCTTTTAAGAGCACAACAAAAAAAGAAGACATGTGGAACATAACATTAATCTGTTAGTGTATGAAAGGTGAAAGCTATTTCACGAGAGGATTTTATCAGATGACCAAAAGGCATAGAGAAAAGAATAAGAGAATAGACCTTTTCCTCTGGTCAAGCATAGTCACATAACTTAGCACTGGTTTACAGACCCTGCTATCTGGATAAGGTCTACTTTTAATAAAAAATGGAAATGAGGGGCGCCTGAGTGGCTCAGGCCTTAAGTGATTGCCTTCGACTCAGGTCATGATCCCAGGGTCCTGGGATCGAGCTCCACATCAGGCTCCCTGCTCAGCGGGAAGCCTGCTTCTCCCTCTCCCACTCCCCCTGCTTGTGTTCCCTCTCTCACTGTGTCTCTCTCTGTCAAATAAATAAATAAAAATTTTTAAAAAACGGAAATGAGATGACCAACAACAGTGCTGCAGAAAGGTACCTAACATCGACTGGTGCTTCTTACCTGTGACTTTGTTAATTACCACTTTAGAATCGCTTTCCTCCCTATGAACTGTGTCACCGTGGCAAATTCTTACTTCCTTTGAGCCTAGTCTCCTCATCTCTACAATGGCAATGCACTCAACCAGCATTTACTGCGTGTATATCAGGCACCGTTCTAGGCCGTCCGCCTGAGGCCGAAGGAGAAACAACAACCAGCATGAATAAGGAAATTATATGGTCTGTAAATGGTGAGAAGTACTTACAGGATAAAATGAGAGCAAAGGAGAGCAAGAAAACTGGCAGCAGCAATTTCAAGGATGGTGTTCACAAGAGTGCGCCATGAGCAAAGAGGCGGCTCAGATTAGGGTAGACGCAATGCAAGTGGCAAGCTGTGGCGGAATTCTGGATCTGGTTTGAAGGTAAACAGAATTTTGTGACAGGCTGGATGTGAGATGTGAGAGGAGGTGAGGAATCCAGGGTGACTCAGGTTTCTGGCTCAAGATAAACTGGAAGGAGGTAGTGGTCAACCAATACAAGGAAAGGTGTAGGTAAAGTAATCTTGTCCAGAAGATCAGGAGTGGCCACAAGGTGCCCAGGTATTTGGTGTAACACTATTCCAGGTGTTTTTGTGAGGGTGCTTTTGGATGAAATTAACATTTGAATTCAGTCGATATGGAGTGGGCCTCATCCAATCAAGTGAAGGCCTGGATAGAACAAAAAGACTGACTCTTTTCCCAAGTAAGAGAGAATTCTTCCTGCACGACTGCCTTTGAAATGGGACACGGGCTTTTTCCTGGCTTTAGACTCAAACTGAAATATCAGCTCTTCCTGGGTCTTGAGCCTGCTGGTTTTCAGACCAGAACTAAACCATTGGCTCTCCTGGTTCTCAGCCTTTGGCCTCAGACTGGAACTAAACCATCATTCTCCTCTCCAGCTTGCCAACTCACCCTATACATCTTGGGACTTGCCTGAATCCATAATCCTTATAATAGATAAACATCCATCCATCCATCTGTCCTTCCATCCATCCACCCTATTGGCTCCGTTTCTCCGGAGAACCTGATTAACATGTGGTGCTAAATATCAAGGGGAAACTTCAGGAGGCAGTTGGATATGAGTCTGGAGTTTGGAACCGAGCTCAGGGCTGGTACTATATATTTGGGAATCACTGGCAAAGATAGTATTTAAAGCCAGAAGACTGGGTGAGATCACTGAGGGAATAAATATTGATAGAAAAGAGGAACGGTTCCTGAGTTCTGGGTCTCTGCAATGTCTAAATATCAGGGGCCTCAGCCACAGAGATTGAGAAGGAGCAGCCATGGAGACGGGAGGAAACCAAGGAAGCGTGTTGTCCTGAAGCCAAGAAGAAAATCACATCAAGGAGGAAGGAGTGTTCTAACAAATGCTGCCGATTGGTCACTGCCATTGGTAAATGCCATTGCATTTAGCAATTCAGTGGCCATCAGTGACCTTGACAAGAAAAATAGCACTGGAGAGGTGGGGCCAAAGCCTGGTGGAGTGGGTTTAGGAGTAAATATGAGAAGGGAAGTTGGAGACAGTGAGTATGAGCCCTCTTTGAAAGAGCTTTTTTCAAAGGGGATGAAAAAAAAAAAAAAACAGGACAGTCATTGGCAGAGGAAAGGGGACCAAAAGAAGGATTTTTTTTTTTTTTTTAAATACGAGAGAGCTAACGGCATGTTAGCAATACCGTTAGCTGTCCTCTATGGAGCACTTAACCGTGGTGCTAGGTACTCGACCTGTGACAACCTATTGAATCCTCCTAACAGCTTTGCAGTGCAGACATTAATACCTCTGTCTTCCATGCAAGGAAACAGATGTTAAGAGAAAGTGAGAAACTTTCTAAAACCACATTTAGTCAGTGGCTGTGCCAGGATTTAATTCCAGGTTGTCCTAACTCAAAAACAGGGATTCTTTACCACGACAGTCTATTTATCACCTCCTGTAACAGCCTGCTTCTCATCGAGCCTGCCTCCCTCAGGGAGATGGAGCCTGCAAGGGCCCCAGGCAAATGGTAACTATCAGGATTTTCAGGGGACGTGGAAAGCTCCTAACTGTGCTGAGCAGTGTGCAAAGAGATTTATGTCCTTCTCCAGTCCCAACCTTTAGGAAGGCAGCGGATAATACAACATCCTTATGTGGACTTGTATACACAGCACCGCAGGAAAATGGCCCTTACATCACATCCAGGGAGAGCGACAAGTAGTAGTGTGCAAATTCTATTTTCAGATCAGGTGCCCTTCCTTGCCTTGCACGCGGGTGTGGATCCAGGGAGCTTCATCAACATTTGCTGCTCCTGCAGGTGCTACGTGAAAGAGAAGAGGCCGCTGTTCTGGAGATGGGGCGCTGTGGCAAGAGGCTCACTGCTAGCCTGACAGTGAGAACTCCCGGGGTCTCTGGCTATTGTCAAACCCCAACATGTACAAAAATCCAATAGACCAAGATTAAATCAGGCTGCAATATGACAGATTCCTTTTATTTATTTATTTATTTTTTAAAGATTTTATTTATTTATTTGAGAGAGAGAATGAGAGACAGCACGAGAGGGAAGAGGGTCAGAGGGAGAAGCAAACTCCCCGCTGAGCAGGGAGCCCGATGCGGGACTCGATCCCGGGACTCCAGGATCATGACCTGAGCCGAAGGCAGTCGCTTAACCAACTGAGCCACCCAGGCGCCCGACAGATTCCTTTTAAAAACTGCATCATTAATTTTTTTTTTTTCTTAGTGAAAAGTAAGCTGCTCCTGGAATCTTTGCTCATGCTCAGAATAAGATGTGATTCCAGAGCCGTATGGAAATTCCCTGAAGAGAAAGGGGGTGTATGTGTAGGGGAGGGGTAAGAATGAGGAGAGAGTGTCTTCCGAACCCGGTGCTACCCTGTAAGATGATGAGCCTGACACCTCAATTCAAGGGACAGCAAGAGTGAGCAGGTGAAGAGCTTAAGGAAACTACCTGGGTTAAGACAGGATGCCCCGGAAACAGCCATTTCAATTAGTGCCAGACTGGCTTGAACTGAGGATTAAGAGGTCATTTCCAACTGTAGCTCCTCTCCTCGGCGATGTAGCACGACCCTCGCTCCCGTGCACTTCTTACAGAGCATACATTCCTAGGCGTGACTGGTGCTTTATTTCTCGCATACAGAGCTCCACCGAAAGCCTTATGCACCCTTCCCGTTCCCAGGGGAGAACACTGATAATGCTTTCAGAAATGCCTTTCACACCTTCCCACACACACCTACTTATTTTCAGTTACTAACTTTTATGGAGAGTGGGCTTGTTTTGTCTTTTACAAAATAGCCCATAGGTAGTGCCTTTACTACACATCACAGAGGCGTTCTTTACGGCTTTTACAGAGGTCTCTCCATCATCTCTGCATTACGACACAAACATTAGAAGCCTGGTCAGCAGGAGAAAAATAAGCAGTAAATTCCATTTTAATTTGGAACAATTGAACTTCGTTCATAATCTTAAAATGTTTTTTCTTGGTTGTAGAAATGATGCATGCTCTTCACTGGAAACAAATTCAACTAACACAGAAAAGTATAAAGGAGAATGTGAAAAATTTCTAACAATCCCATCCCTCGAAGAGCATGATTAATAATTTATGAATAGCTTTCCAGATTATTCTCTATATGTCATACATATATGTTAGAGATCCCTGATCTTAACTTCTTAGAGCTGTGTGAGAAAGTCTGTGTGCATGTATGTGGACGCATTTTTAAGGATAAGGGACTATAACTTCCATCAGTTTTCAAAAAAGCTCAACATAAATATAAATATGTATCTACCTAAAAATATACATATATGCAAAATGTATATGTAAAATACATATATGAATATATAACATATAAAGTATAACATATATAACTATATATATACGCATATATACATTCCTATTTAGTTTGCAAAAATCTAATCATAACCTACATATAACCCTGCAATTCATTGTTTTCCCCTTATGGATATTTTTTCCATTTTAGAAGTAGTTGTCATTCCTGCTATTATTTTATTATCACTTGGTTTTTCTCCCTTTAAGTGCCCAAATCTGGGGTTTGGGGACAGAAAAAATTTGGATTGGATGCCTGGCTCCACCATTTACAAGTTCCATTAAGTTTGGCAAGTTACTCAGGGTTTAGAAGTCTCGGTTTTGTCATCTGTGAAATCAATTAGAATTATAATAGCATTAATGCAAGGAATAAATAATGAAATATATTTTAGGCAGCTACCACTTGCAATGTCTGGCACAGAGTACATATTCAATAAACATTAGCGCTTTCAGGAGGTAGAATGCACTCGGTCACATTCATATATCTAACAACATCTGGAGAAGGTTTTTAAAATCAGGATTTAGGATGACAATAAAGTGGATTATTGAGACTAAAGCTGAAGGCACATTCTGGAATCAGATGGTATTATCCATTCTGTAGGAGTAAGTCAGCCAGCAAATGATGGTTTGTACAGCTGTAAGTCTGACAGAGGATCAGGTGTCGGCCACAGTCAGCCTACCCAGCATGGCTAAAGGAACTGCCGTGGACTGAGCTAATTGGGACCCTCTGGGATCCTCCTCTTCTGTGATGTTGAGAAGGTCATGATCTGTACCATGTCTCCTCATTCCAGTGGGTTTGCCTTCCCATTTCTGGGTCTTGTTACAAAGCTCTCAGACTCCGTCTGCAAATGCTGCACGTTCAAAGACAGTGCAGAATTCCTCTAGCCTCTGTGTGATGCTGGTGGCCTGCCTCACGTATTAACACGCATGGCTTTGGCCTCCCAGTGCTCTCTGTCCTGCTCGTGTCCACTCTTGACCTCTGGTGTGCCTGGCAGCTCAGCACCAGGGCAGGCCACCATGACCCCCACTCACGGGGAACAACTATATGCCAGGCATGTGCTAAGTACTATGCGCCTTAGATCAAGAGTCGCCGGCTCTACCGACTGAGCCAGCCAGGCGCCCCCGAGAGCCCTGGTGCTTATGAATGCTGCCCCCACAGCTTTTGATGCTGTGTAATGAGTTACATGTTACGCCAGCAAGACTGGTGGAAAAGGAGAAAACACCAATTTGGTACCCACTGGAAGCTTCCCTTAGAGCAGATTCCACAGCAGGCTTTCTTCTCATAGGAGGTCTCTGTCCAGCATGTTAAATTCAAATTCATGGTCCACCACTGCTCTCCAGAGCTTCAATGAACTCCTTCAGCTTTGTGGGAAGACCAATGAGAAAACTGAGTAGAAAGGGTATATTACTTTGTGTGTGGTCAGCAGAATAATGAGCCCCAAAGATGTCCACGTCCTAATCTCTGAAACCTGGGAATATGTTGCCTTACATACATGGCAAAACAGGTTTTGCACATATGATTAAGTCAAGAATCTGAGATGGGAAGGTCATCTTGGATTACCCAGGTGGGCCCAATGTGGTCTCAAGGATGCTCATAAGAGGGAGGCAGGAGTGTTAGAGTCAGAGAGAAGACAAGACAGAAGCAGCAGGGGTCAGAGCGACACAGACAACCCATAGAAGCTAGAAGAGTCAAAGAAAGACCCTCCTCTACTGTCTCCAGAAGGGAGCTCTGTTCTGTGGACCCATTTTAGGCTTCTGACCTCCAGAACTGTAAGATAATAAATTTATTGTTTCAGGCCACTACATTTGTGTGGATTTGTTACGGCAGTCGTAAGAAACTAATACAATGCCCATATCCCAAGTATCTTATAACAATATTGTCCAGCATTAAACTAGAAGTCCTATACCAAATTTATTTGAATCCATAAGATTAATGCTTTCTGGTGCTTCAAAGAGCCCATCAGTGATGTCCTAGCTGATCTGGTTCTCCCTCTTCATAAAGAAAATGAATTATAATATACTACCTGTGAGCTTTTCATTGAACATTGACTGTAAACTCTACATTTTTCCAAAACCTAGGAGTAGACGGCCTAGGCATGCTATCCTCTGAGACACACTCACTCACTGACCCACAGCTTTACAGATCTAAAACAGGCAGGCATGTTTGGAAGTGAAATTCAAGTCCCCCCCCCCCTTTTTTTTCCTGAGACACTTGTGAACATTTTCAACACCCACCTACAATAGCAACTTTCATCAGATCAATTGTACGAAGGTTAAAAGGTCTTCCTAATTTTGAGTCAAATAAATGACTTGAAGAAGAGAGTGTCCCTGTTTGCTTACAAATACAAATTTAGAAGCACTGTGAAATCTCAAACAAAATTAGCCACCAGGGAGAAAAGAAATCAAATAACCTAATTAACCAGGGCTGAGCCACTTACATTCACAGGACTCTGCATAATGCTGGCCAGCCGGACTGAACAGAGAATAGACAAACACTGATGGAAGAACCAGCAGCCCAGGAATAGAATTCAAACAGCAGAGTGAAGATCATTAGCAGACTGATGAGGCTTTTGTTGTCCCGGTCACTGAGCATGAAAAAGAGTCCTATAGCTCTGGAAGGTTCCTAACCATCACCATTGCTATTTGATTAAGCCAGGAAATGTCAGATTTCAGAAATGCATCCTTTGTGGCCATACATTTCAGAGAGCAGGCTTTGGTTTTTGGAAAACCTGCTGTGTATCCCTGTGCTCTCCAAGTGGACACCACAGTAACTGATGTTTCTGTGTAGATACCAGACTGCTTTGAAATAGCCAAAGGAACATTAGTTGGTTCTCTTGTATTATTCATTTCTCCAGTCAAGAGCTCCAAATAGCTATGTGCCTGGCACACTAGACTAAGTCTCTTAAAGAAATCTCATCTAAACCTGGCATTATACTGGTTAGCTGAAATTACTGTGATTATTTTCTTTTTCTGGATTTTCCCCAATACCAATGGTCTCCTTATCAACTGGCTCCTTCTTACTCTGTGATAGCAGAGTAAGACCAGCAAGAGTAGGTGAGTTGAATATTTAACCCTGAACACCCAAGGCACTTTCTATGGCAGTAATTGGAGTTATAAATAGTAACTAGATTATTTTCATTCATTCATTTAATGAATATTCTACAAATAGGCACTATCTGAGTCCCAACTATGTGCTAGAGAGAAGATCAAGATGGGCACGGGCCTGCCATCCTACAGATAATAGCCTCATCTTATTCCTTCTGTGAATGGTAGGGACCTGGCATGAGGCCATAGAGGGTTTTACACACCCCTGAGAAGTGAAGAAAGGGTTTTAAGGCAAAAGCCTCAGGAGTTAAGATGGCAAAAGAGCCATAGGAGTTAGGTCCCAAGAAGAAAGGGTTCCATGGCCTAATTAGTTTGGGAAACACATCTTACCATATATTCCCCTTAGACATTTACAAGCAAATTAAAAGCACTGCAAAGTTTTCTAATTAAGAAGCATGCTAAGTTTTCTTTACCCAGCAAATATGTTTACTGTGGAACATCCCATAGAACCTGCCTTCTATGGGTCCCACTGTGGGAAATGTTGATAGGTCCACAGTCTTTGAGCAGAGTTAGAGGGCTCTGATTTAGAAGCCACATTTTTTTTTTGCAGCATACACCCTTGTCAGAAGGGCCTGCTGAGATACTCACTTCCAGAACCTCCTTGGCTTTAAGCAACTTTCAAAGGAGGCAGAGAACAAAGAAACCGTGCTGGTTCCCAACAGGGGCTTTGGAAGGGTATTCCTACAACCACCTTCTTTAGCCTCAGGCACTTTCCCTGGTTTCTGGATCATGGATTTTCTTGGCGCTTGGCTCCATAACCTCTGACTTTGGTAGCTGACCATTCTCTTTGACCTGAGTCTTGTCCTAACCGCATTTGCCTTCCTGGTAATTGTTCTTATTCTTTGGTCCAAGGACATAGCCTGACCCTGAACCCCATAGTTTCACCCTGCTTACTCTGAGGCCAAGGGGCTCTCTTGTAAGGTTTTATACATGAAATCTCTTGCTTCTGAGTCAACATACGGGTCACTACCTTAAGTCTAACCTTGTGTTGCCTTGTGAGAATTAGTTACCTTGAAGGCAAAGGTAATGGTCTACCCCATTTTAATCAAGAAAATTTCACAGAGATCTAGTTACCTTGGAAAGATTGAGGAGTGGGGCACTGAGGTATCATATCATATATTATCTCATTTCATTGTCCCAACAAATGATGAGGTAGTTGCATTTTTACCTGTTTTCCAAATCAGGAAACTGATCATTTGAGAGATAGGAGCTTGCCCAAGGTCACAGATTTTAAGTGATAGAGCCAGGATTATTTGAACCTAGGCAGTCTGACCTCAGAGTGCATGCTGCTCTAAATCAATAAGCCTTCCTTGATCCACCCCTTCCCCCCAAACAAGGTCTTCTGGAACCACTGCCCAGGAGCACGGCACTCTTGTGTGGTCATGATCCTGGGGCAGTTTGGGTTCCCAACATCACCCCTCCCTCAGCAGTCTGGTCAGCACACCATACCCTGGGTCTGTTCTCCTCTCCCTGTCCCTCTGTCAGAGCAATATATTTCTACTAACTAGAAACTACTCTGTGCTAATGTTCTCTTTCTGGTAACAAAATGCTTTTAAACCAGGCTAAATGTTTATGTCACCAAAGACTCCATATGTAGGGTCTCTAATGGTAAGATGGTAGAGACCTACCATCACTGGGTCAGATTTGAAACTTCAGCATCCCGTGAACCCCTGTTTACTTTGCCTGGACCAACATTCTCAACCCTCCCTGCACATGAGCATCCTGGAAGCTTTTTTTTTTTTTTAAACAAGAAACCTATGCCTGGGCCACCCCCAGACTAAACGACTAGGAATCCCCAGGAGTGGGACCTTAGCATTGTTATTTTAGGCGATCTTATATGACACTAGAGTTGAATACTCCTGTCCCAAACATAGGGCTATGTTTGTAAGTGGAAACACGTTTTCTAAATTTGGGTCTTTGTACATCCCACGGTGGTGAAAGATGACAATCTGCTTACCTGGAGGAGGGAAGAGGATTTAAGAATCACAGGCCTGACTGACCACCATGTACTGTTGGGCCAGAATCAGCTTCTTTGGGATTTGGTTTTCTCACGCAATAATGAGGGATTAATACTAACTTACCTCAAAGGTGGGTAATGAGAAATGATTAATTCAGGTGGTCATCAGGTACTACTTAGCCAAAGTTAAAACGCCTGTGACAAACAAGGGGATTTGAGTGATTTTTCCCCTTAAATATTACCAAGAAAGCCCCAGTAGTTACACATGCGAACCGGAGTGGATTGCAATGAAGCAGACAGCACCAGACTCACCAATCACCCATAGATGGCTGCTTTTCTTCCCTCCCATTAATACCTGTCTTCTGGAGAGCAATTTGGGGAAATAAATCAAAAGAAAAGGACACTGGTTCCTTGGCACGCTCCCAGAAAACCGATGTTGTCTTGCTGACAAACTGTTTCCTGGAAACAGGTGTGCCCCGACTCAAAGACAGTGGGGCCCTACAGTGAAAGAAAATAACCAAAGCATTCTTCCACTTAACAAAGTTTTCTCGAAATAGAAACCCCCACTTGTGCATAGTTTGTTAACTTATTACTCTTGCGGTGAAAAAATCATTCCAAAACAGAGATGGAACGCTAAAACGATCACGTTAACCAGTGGGGAAATGGGATTTAACTTACAAAACCTTTATAGTAACTCATGATATTTGAAGTGAGGTTTACTCCCATGAAGCTAGAAAGAGCTCTAAGAGAAAGAGACATATTTAGGTTGCAAGATACAATTTTCAGCCCCTGCCAACCACGATCTTGTGTCACGAGTGATGGAGAGCATGGGCAGTGAGACAGGGTGGAGGCACTCAGTGCTGCGGATGTGAGGAGGTCCACTGTGTGTGTGGCGTATCAGTTCCGCTAGCCAGGCTCTCTCCTCTACAGCGCCTATGAGGCCAGCACCGAGGTTAGCCTCCTTTGAATAAGAACCATCTGACACTGACTCCTTGTGTATTTATTATACCCTGAGTGCTACACACTAAAGAAGGCTTTCTAAGGAAGGCAAAGACAATAGGGCATGCTCCCTGCCCTCTACTCTTGTCAACTTAATATGACCAGATATCCAAATCTAGCAGCCTTGATCTTTTGGGAAGTGTCCCTAAATAAGCATAGGGGTAGGGCTGCCAGATAAAATATGGGAAGCCCATTTAAATCTGAATTTCGATAGATAACAATTAATGTTTGAACATAAGTATGTCCTAAATACTTCATGGGATATACTTATAACGAAAAAAATTCTATGTTTATCTGAAATACAAATTTAACTGGGTGTCTTGTGTTTTTACTTGCTGAATTTGATAACCCTACTTAAGAGATCAATAGGCTCTGTTGTAAGCTTTGTGAATTAGTCCCATCCTTAGGTTACTCCTCACAAATAAGGAACTTGGAGTTGTTTTCTAGTTGCGGTAGTCATCTGGGCTGATGACTTTTTATTTGCATCAGATCTTTTTGTGACCAGTGGCATTTTTCCACAACAGGAGTTTTTCGTGATGCTAGTGATGCTAAGTGGTCATGTTGAGTTGAGAGTGCAGATCGTGACTTCATAACTTACTGATCCCTAAAGGCAAGGGTTGCTTTCAAGGCCTAAAGCAGTGCCCATATTCTAGAATCACTTGTTAAATCCAAGGGCACAGTCATTTGCAACAACATGGATGGACCTAGAGGGTATTATGCTAAGTGAAATAGGTCAGACTGAGAGAGACGAATACCATATGATTTCACTCATAAGTGGAATAAAAAAAATCATATGAATAAACAAACAAATCAGATCTATAGATCAGAATCAGATCTATAAATACTGAGGACAAACTGATGGTTTCCAGAGGGGAGGGGGGGTTGGGTAAAATGGTGAAGGGGAGTATGGGCTTCCAACTAGAATGAGTTAGACACGGGAATAAAAGACATTGCATAAGGAATACATTCAATGACGAATCACTAAGTTGTAAACCTGAAACTAATGTAACATTGTGTGTCAACTATACTCAAATAAAAATATAGAATAAATAAAAATAAATAAATAAAACAAATACATAGATCCAAGGGCATAGAGCTTGCCTCCTCATGCCATGTGCAGACCAGCCACATGCTCAACTGAAATTCCTGGTGCTGGGCAGTCTGTCCACAGCAAGAGATCCTTGTAGACTGAGAAGATTAAGAGGTGCTGGTGGCTGTCAAGGGTTAGTTGCCGAGAATTAAGAATCACCTAGAAAATCTTGTGAAGAGGCAGATCCCAAGCCCCAGCTTTCTAGATTCCGATTACAAAGTCCTCATTTCAGCCTTGTTTTTTAACCACACCACTGCGATTCTGACCCCAGTGCTGGGACTTGCGTTTAGACCTTGTGCCTCTCCTCCCAGGCTACTGGGAAGATCCCAGCCAAGAGCTTGTGGGGGTCAGTTGGGCTGGTGCTCCCACCCATTGACCCAGCAGCTCAGATTCAGCTGGGACTTTGAATAATGAGAGGACTTGAACTTCTCTTCCTGTGTCATCTTCATGCAGCCATTTCTCTCCTTATGTCTCCAGCCCTGACTACTGCCAGGGCTGCCAAAAACATGTCCCTTTATGCCAGTCACTTTATACCATTAGCATTCCCAGACCTCATTTTCCTATTAGCACAGCCTGGCATTTCACTGATGGTTGTCAAGGTAGCTCCTGAGTCATACACCTGGGAATGTCCTGCTTTACACTGTCTCACATCTAACACCAGTCTGCTGGGGGGGCCACATAGCTTCACTCTTAAAAACAAGCCCAATGCGACGCTGAGTCGGGGGTGTGATGGACGCTCTCTTTAAGTCAGGGTCTCTGCCTCGGCAGGTGAGGAGCAAGCCCGCAGGGAGCAGCATATTCCCGAGACAATCTTGTGTTAGGAACAAATAAAAGGACCCTACGGAGACGTGTTTAGTGAGAGTCTAAATCCCGGAGTGAATTGGCTCCAAAGACGAGAGTTGGGGGACGTGTGTAGGATGTGGCGGAACTGAAATGACTGAGATGGAAGCAATCAATGGCCTGCAATCCGAAGCAGATCCTGGCACCTACCTGGGGTAATTTTCAGCAAATGTGCTCCTTGAGTCTAATTTCAGAAAAGGCAAACCCAATCCCTCTTGGATTTCATTCATTCTTCCACCCATCTGACAACTATTTATTGAACACCTGTTATGTGGATAGAATAACACATCTTGAAATGAAAAGACACGTATTAATTAACCAGGATTGAGAGCCTACTTGCTCTGAAAACCAGTAGTTTTTTATTAAGTTATAGAAATGGGAGGCGAGGCCCTCAGACTTCTGGGGAGAACTTTCAGGTAGTGAGTGGGGTTAGAGGCATTGGAGCAAGGAAGTTCCGCCAGGTGATCATGTGAGAGGCAGAGCTCTGCAATGGATGGCCTCCTGCTTTACCAGCAGGCTACCGGAGCCCAGTAGAGCTTGGAAGCCCCATTCTAAGCTGTCTGTGGTTTCACGCTGTTCTTGTGAAGTGAGGACTCAATACTGGTAATGATAGTGAAAACAAGTGTAAGTGGACCCTTTCATGTAAACTGGCAAAGAAGACTGCTGTAGGTTTCAAGTTGTGATTACAAAGAACCAGGAAGGATACTGTATCAACACCTAAGGAATTGGGGCACCAGCATTTTTGCCAAAATACAACAGTTCTAATTAGACCTGCATTCACTGAACTGGTAAAGATCAAAGAACCTTGAAATAAGACTGCCACTCAGCACAAAAGACGCAGCAGGAATTAGAGATTGTATTTGGATGAACCAATTACCTATAGCAACTTTAAGAACAACCTCTACCAGTTCCCCCAAAAAGCCATGCCCCAGTTTGCCTTGGGCTTTTCCCCATAATGCTCCTCCTGCCTGAAACACCCTTCTCAAAACTTCTCCTGACAATCAGGAGGTCAGTGGTCTTGTTTTCAGCAAAGAAATACAACACATCCGTTTCCAAGGTCAACATCAAGTTTGTTCATTCCTTTGTTCATTCATTCAGTTACTTGGTTATCTGACCCGTGTTGGGCATTTAATGCGTGCCAGCCTCTGTGGGGTACATTGAGGATACAGACATGAAACAAAGCACCTCATTTACCCTCGGGGAGCATGAAGTTTAATGGAAGAGACAATAGGAAATCATAAAACTGTGTGGTTAGTGTTATAATAGCAGTTTGTATTATGCAAGAGTACTGGGGAAGTTAGGAAGGCTTCCTAGAAAAGGCAGGGCTTGAGTGGAGTCCTGAAGGATGAGGGGGTACCTGATGGAGGCAGATATTATGAGTCTAATGATGGAATCAGCTCATGTGATCCATCTTCTTTCACTTTGCTCTCTGTATAAATGATCCATTTTGGTCATACGTCTAACCAGGGTTGAGAGTGCTGTCTGGGGCCATGAAAGAAAGAGAAATGGTCTTATCGAGCAAAAGACACGTGCCCTGGTCTCATGCACTAACACACTGGGATAAACGCTCTGAATGTTACTACGACTTCACTTTAGGACGGCACACTAAGCATGCAAATTTATGTATTTTACCTCCAAAATTTCCACTGAAGTGGCAGAAAATATGTATGAAAAAGAATAATCTGTAACAGGGATGGAAATCAGAAAAGGTTACCATCTGTAGAAAGAAATTATTTTTTAAAGATTTTATTTATTTGACAGAGAGAGAGGGAGAGAGAGAGAGAGGGCACAAGCAGGGGGAGCAGGCAGAGGGAGAAGCAGGCTCCCCCGCAGAGCAGGGAGCCCGATGTGGGGCTCGAGCCCAGGACCCCGGGATCATGACCTGAGCCAAAGGCAGACGCTTAACCAATTGAGCCACCCAGGCACCCCTGCAGACAGAAATTTTTAAAAATTTCTGGAAAATAGTGAACAGACATGGTTGGATTGAGCCAATAAAAACCGCCACAGAGATTAGGTTTCAGAGAGAGGTGAGAGCTGTTCTTCCCAACAGAACCCCAGAGAATTCAGGTGTAGAGCCACAGAGAGAAGGAGCAGACAGGGTAATTAATAGAAGGACTCTGCAGATGCTTTTTTCCCCACCTTTTTCTGCCCCCCTCTAAACTCTGCACAAAAGGGCAGTACACCTATGCAGTTCACTGCTCAAAATATAGTCTTCCTGACTTGGGCAGTTTGGGCAGTCATAAGCTTGCCTACCTGCTTCTTATTCTCAAAGGTGCCTGCCATCAGCCTGCCTGCCTGCTCTGCCCTGCATGAGAAGCATGGTAGAAAAACATTCCTACGTAATGTTCATGGGCCTTGGGATGGCCCAGGAAACCCCCTCAGGTACCTCTACTAGTCAACCCAGCACTTCATTTATGAATATGATTGGGCCAGTCAAAAGGCAACAGTTACCTAAGAAAAACAAAGAGCATAAAAGAGAAGGATCCAGAAGAAAAACAAAACAACTGATGCCAAAGGAAATAGAGTTGAAACGGGACATAGAAGATAACTTAAAAAAAAAAAGTGTTATTACTGTTTTCAGGGAAATTTGGGAGAATATTGTATCCATAAATGACTGCTTTGAAAAAGGAGCCATAAAAAAAACAAAGAAAATTTTTTATAAAAATTAAAGATTTTAAAAAGACCCTGAGTAGAAAGGTTGAATTACTGAAATGAAATGACACACACAAAAAATTTGAGATCTGGAAGACAAATTTGAGGAAATTCTTGGAATGCACATAAGAGAAAAAAAGAGAGAGAGGCACCTGGGCGGCTCAGTCAGTTAAGTGTCAGCCTTCGGCTCAGGTCATGATCTCAGCGTCCTGGGATGGAGCCCCACATCGGGCTCCCTACTCAGCAGGGAGTCTGCTTCCTCCCCTCCCTCTGCCCCTCCCCCTGACTTGTGTGCTCTCTCTCTCAAATTAATAAATAAAATCTTAAAAAAAAACAAAAAGGAAAAGGAAAGAGAAAATATCAGAGAAAATTTAAGAACATAGAGGAGAGAGATCCAAGATCGAAGAGATATAGTATCTCCTGGGGCTAAAAGATATAATATCCTTCCAAATAGAAGCTGTTCGAGGAGAAAACCACAGATGATAGAGAAAATTAATATTTCAAAGAAATAACAGGATATTTTCCTGAGCTGAACAAACCTTGAATCTTCAGATTAAGACAGCTTGAAATGGAATAATGAAAAAAATGACATACCTGGACACTTCCTGGGGAATTTTATGATCTCCAGATAAAAAGAGAAAATCCTGAAAGCTCAGGGAGGGAGTAAAAAAGCTACCTGTAAGGAGAATGGCAGCAGACTTTGCATCCGCTTTTCGGTTTGCTAGAACACATTGGAACAAAGCCCATAAAATTGTGGTGGAAAGTTATTTTGAATCTATATTCCAATTATAAGAGCAAAATGAAATCTACAATGAGTTAGCTCTTCTGCTGTTTTGATGAAACTACTCAAAAATATACTCTAGAAAAATTGAAAATGAATCCAAGAAATAGGTAGACCTGGAAACAATGGAAATAATCCAGTTCTGATGGAGAGATACCCTAGTGGAACAGCCTATTTAGTCTGAATTAAGAAACAGGACAGTGAAGAAATCTTCAACAAACAAAAGGTTATCATGATCGAAGGGCTACTTAAGAATCAAGAAGTAAACAATGACACGCCACATATGTACTTAAGATTTAAGTTTCTCCAAGTCAACCAGAGAAAAGAAAGAAAATGAGAAACACTAGAAAGATAATACCCATAAAAGGCAATCATGGTCTAAATATGAAGCAAACTAAAATACAGTTTGTATTTAAACACTGGAATCTAAAAAACACTGGTGTCTGAAGCATGTGAAGGTAAGCCTCTCTGGTCATGGTTAATAAATACAGTGAATTCCTCTAAAATCTCTGTGAGTTCTAGTTCACTGGGTAAAATAACTGATTCCTTATTGTATGATTTATTTTTCCTTTTGAAAGAAGTTTATAACTTTATGGACTGTGTTTCTTACAGATTATGCTTTTTATCTAGTTTTTTTCCAGGATAATATTCCGAAGGGTGGAATTAAGTTTTGAACTCTGGTTAAAACCCTTTTATTTCCTCAGAGGTATTTTTGTTTGATTACCTATGGTCTTTTTTGATCTTCATGAGATAGTTAACTAAGCTTCACTAACTGAAAATATAAACCTATACCCATTAAGAAACAATTAGTTTTTAAGAAATGTTGATTCCCCAATCTCTTTGTATTTGATTGATTTAAAATTTTTAACTGACAATTCAATTTCGCTGGAATCCAAAAATTCCCACTTTAAAGAAATCATTACCTGAAGTTCAAATCCTCAGGTTCATTTCAGAGTTCTTTTTCTTCTGTTAAAATAAAATGAATTATAATGCTTTTTAATCTGAAAATGTTAATTGTGGTTATTTTAGGCAGTAGAATATTAAGAGTGAGGTTTATCTTCTTCTTTATGTTCTTCTATATTGTCCAAATGTTTTATCATAAACATGTATTGCTCAATACTTAATTTACTTAAAATGAGCATTAATAGAAGGTTAATATAAGACTATTTGAGTATATCCCTGGGACCAGAAAGTCTCAGGTTCAATGGCTTTCTCTTTGTCAAGCAAAGTGGCAAGCTGAATAATTAAGCAAAAACTGTACCCAATAGGATTTAAGTAGGTGGTATGGAAAACATGTTTCAACCCATCATCTCCACTGTGTGTCTGAAATCTCTACATCATGGAACTCTGCATAAACTCTGCCCACTTGTAAACCTAAGAAACATCCAGTTATTTGGAAACTTTTAATAGGGATTTTACTAATTGAAGAGTGCATATATAAGAGAAAGAGAAATTATAGGTTCATTTTAAATTTCCTTGAAATGTACCTACTTCAAGAAAGTAAAATGGTGATTAGCAGGGCCTGGGATGAAGGGAAAATGGGGAGTTAGTGCATAATGGGTACAGAGTTTCAATTTGGGAAGACGAAAGAGTTCTGGAGGGGTATGGTGGTGGTGGTTGCATGACAACATGAATGTGCTTAATGCCACTGAATTGTACACTTAAAACTGTTAAAATTTTTAGGTTAATTTTATATTATGTATATTTTACCACAATAAAAAAGTCCCCATGTCTTAAATCCAGACATGATTTAATGGAATTTCAGTGAGACCTTTCCTTTTTTTTTTTTTTTAACAGTATCTCAAAATTAGTATCTTTTTGTCAACCTGTAACATAACCAAGTTTTGTACCCTTGACAAGACACTTTGTGACTTTAACAAAGTAATCCTCCTTGCAAGGATGCCCCGACAGAGCAGTCTAGGCTATTTTGAGGGCCAGAGGAAGAAGTTAGTTCTTTTCGGAAAAGCAATGGGTTGGGCTTTTGAAGTTGGAAGTTGGCCAACATTTTTGGAGGTGAACATAGCAGATTTTAATGATAGTTACTTTTACAAAATGGAATTTGGACCAGGGGTTGTCTCTTTCTTTCTTTTTTTTTTTTTTTTTTAAAGATTTTATTTATTTATTTGAGAGAGAGAACACATGAGAGGGGATAGGGTCAGAGGACGAAGCAGACCCCCCGCCGAGCAGGGAGCCTGATGCGGGACTCGATCCCGGGACTCCAGGATCATGACCTGAGCCGAAGGCAGTCGCTTAACCAACTGAGCCACCCAGGCGCCCGGGGTTGTCTCTTTCTTAAATAGCTTCTATTCTGTGAAAACATCTTCTGGATATGCCAGAAAATAATTTCATGAAAACGATAACTTGCAGTTAAACTTCTGCTCAGTGTCTCAATAAAGAAAGCCCCCAAGAGAGTGAATGGTTTGAGTTAACCGCCCCCAGGAACTGGCCTTGTAAGAGAGTTCAGGGATCACCAAGGGTGCCAGAGCCGTTCACTGCCGAATAGCCAGGAGGCAGCAAGAAGCATCAACATGCGCAACGGGCTCAGGAAATAGAAGTGATTTCCAAACGGGCACAATTGCCAACAGCAATGGCGAGTCATGTTCCGTAAGCGTAAAGCACAGCCTTTTCTCTCTGTCAGAGGTGGAGATAACCTCCTCTCTATCCTCAATGGCTTTAAAACCCTTATGTGATTGGAGACTTCACAACTATATCACAGATTCAATACCTGACAGGCACTGGACCTTAGGGACAGTACTAACCTGCACGGGGCTGTGGCAAAGTCATCAGCAATATCAGTATGTGAGGTCACATTTCACTGGAAGGATTAACAAATGATGTTCTTGTTATTCTTTCACTATGTGTGTGTATATAAATATATGTAACATTTATATAAATATGTACATATTTAATATATATACATACTAAATATATATATGTACACATATCTGTATGTATAATTTACAGTATTTTTCTTGAGAATGGGATATTCTGATTAAGAACATTCTTCTTTTTTTTTTTTTTAAAGATTTTATTTATTTATTTGAGACAGAGAGAATGAGAGACAGAGAGCATGAGAGGGAGGAGGGTCAGAGGGAGAAGCAGACTCCCTGCCGAGCAGGGAGCCCGATGCGGGACTCGATCCCGGGACTCCAGGATCATGACCTGAGCCGAAGGAAGTCGCTTAACCAACTGAGCCACCCAGGTGCCCTGATTAAGAACATTCTGATAGTGGGGCGCCTGGCTGGCTCAGTCAGAAGATCATGGGACTCTTGAGCTCAGTGAGTTCAAGCCCCACGTTGGGCGTGAAGCCTAATTAAAAAAAAAACAAAAGCAAAAACAAAAAAAATTCTGATAGTTGCCAAACACATATACTGATGGCCAGTTTTCAAAGATTAGATATAATGAAATGTAGTTACAACTAAAAAACTTCACTGAATATAATTTAGTCTTTCATTGGTGGCTCAATTAAAAGACATCAGAATAATGGTGCAATGTCCTAGGGGTTTCATTATGAATATCAATTATCACTATAGTATTATTCTATAGAAAATGTTAGGAAGGCTTCATTTTCTTCATCTGGCTTGGATTTGGGGAATATAACTTTGCTAAAAACAGATTATAGTTTTAAAACTATGAAGTTACATAGCTCTCCCTACAGATATCACCCAGCTAAAGTTAAAAGGGATACTCACACAGCATTGAAGGCAGAAGATAATTCACATTTTTTTAATTTAAAAAGTTAGAACTTTTCTATGAGAAAAATAGAGAAAAAGGAAACACTTAACACATATTTGGGATTTTAAAATAAATTGTATAAAGCAAAAGTAAACAGGGTTATTAAAATATTATAACACCATTTGACACATGCATCACTTACCTGTTCTCAAACTTTCACTAGCTTCCTGCTTCTATCTGATCAAATCCAGCTTACCTTAAATTGATAAATTCTAGATCACCACAGACCCACCTTAGGTATTGTATGATTTTTTTTTTTCCTTTTCCCAACCGTTTTCTCAATCCCAGATGGGGGTCAATTTCTGTTACCAGGATGTACCCATGATGTTTGTTACTCATGGATGATCCTCTCACTTCTGTGGTCATGCCAAATATTCTCCATTCTTTAAGACACAGTTCAAAGCTTAATTCCTCTCTGAAGGAAGATGCCTCTCAATGCCACATATCTTTCTAGGGTTAATCTATTCATTAATCACTTACCAGAGATTTAATGAGTAGATACAATGTGTTACACACTACATTAGGCATTATGAGAGGTTGTAACCAAGACACAGCTCTTCAATTTCAGATGCATATGCTGTCTAGCCTTCCCAATTGGACTACAACCTTTTCAAAGACTAGCTGGTCCTGTGTTATGCTTGTAGTATCCTACTTAGCTGGGACATCTTGAACGAAGTGGGACATGTGTTGCTTATTGAAACATTTGGGTCATTGGACCACATCTGCCTGGTGTCAATTGTAAGCAAATGAGACACAACTGGAGGAACCTCACCAGTCCTTGGACAAAAAGAAATCTTTCTATAGGTATGTGACAATAGGGCCCACTATATAGAATGAATAAATGGTGAATGAACAAATGAATGAGTGAAAAAAACAATTAATCTTCTAAAGGAATGATGGGAAGACCATTAGGATAGGGTGACATTTAAGTGAGAAGAAAATCAGAGGTATTGATATCTCTGCAGCAGAAGAGACAGACGTGTCTCTGAGTGAGGATATAAGGGCTACCTTTCTGAATATTCCAAGTGCTAGGTTTGACCAACACATGGAGCCACAAGCCAGTGGGACAGTTGCCATTTTGGCAGCTTGGTGAGAAGACTTTGCTGAATGAGCTAAATCCTACCTGGCCAAGAGGAATTCCCTAGCTTTACTGTAAACCATTAGAGCAGAAAAATAGGCTTAGAAGCATTGGAAATGAGCCAAAAGAGAGTGTCAAGAAGACAGCAAGGGTCTAACAATAGAAAACTAGGCAGCAGATTAGACAGAGTAGGTGTGAGCAAGGGAGACAAAGGCAGATAAGGAGGACTAAGCAGTGACCAAGGGAAAATAGCACAGGTACTGTTATTCACACAGCCTCTCTGGCAGAGAGGATCCCAGGTGGCAGAAGCAATGAGGGAGATTTTACTAAGGCAAACAGTCAAGTCTCAGTGTAGCCCAAATCTTCCAGAACCAGCAGCAGCATTAATACGTAGGACACTGTTCTGAATTTACAAACAAGATGCCCATTTGTAATTTGGTAACTGAAATATATCTTCCTCTAGAAATTATTTTAATTAGGTACTTATCCCAAATCATAAAAACCTATTTAAGTTATATGTACCTGAAGTTTAGTCCTTTATACAGGTACCTTAGTCATATCTAATTACCCCATATGTTCCAGTTACTCTGGCTGCTTAAGAAATAATGCCAGAACTTACAATGTTTATTTTGTTCAAGAATCTGAAATTTAGGACAGGGCTCAGCAGCGATAGCTCATCTCTGGCCCCCATCAGGAGGGTTAGGGGGACTTAAGAACTAGGGCCTGGAATCCTCTGAAGGCTTCCCCACTCATATCTCTGGTTGGTGCTGGCTGTTGGTTGAAGTCTAAGCTGGGGGAGTTGGCTGAAACACCTACATATGGCCCCTCCATACAGTCTGGGCTTCCTCACAACATGGCAGCTGATTTCCAAGAGCAAATGTCACATGTGAAAGAAAAAGAATAGCCCAAAGACAAAGAAATTGTATCTTTTTATGATCCAACCTTGGAAGTCACCTAGTATTGTTTCCACTGTGCTCTATCAGTTGGACCAATCACAAGCCTATGTAAGGTTCAAGGGGAGGGCAATAGACTCCAGCTCTTTATGGTGAGTGGCAAGATTCTAGAAGAGTATGTGGGAGTTGATATAATTATACGGCCAATTTTGGAGAGTACAATCTGCTACAATATATGACTTATAGGGAAAATAAAATATATTCCAGCTTGAAAAGCAATATGGCACAGTGAGTAAAGAGCCAGGACTCTAGGGCCAGATACCTAGAACTCTGTTATATATTCTTGTGTAACGCTGGGCTATTTGCTTAAGCTCTCTGTGCCTCAGTTCCCTCATTTATAAAATTGGGATACTGTGAAGAAAAAATAGTTATTTTGAAAAGAGCTTAGAAGTCTACCTAGCTCCCTAAATGCTAGCTACTATCGTAACAGCAGGGAGATAACCGCCCCAACTTGGGCAGTGGTACTTCATAGTTTCTGGGGAAATGGTAGACCTGGAAACAATGGAAATAATCCAGTTCTGATTTAATGATGACAGTTCACATTATTGAATACCTAATACCCATCACTTACTATGCCAAGTAAGTTGGCTTAAAAACCAGTAAGGTAGGCGCTAATATTATCCAGGTAAGAAAACTGTGACTTAGGGGCACCTGGGTGGCTCAGATGGTTAAGCGTCTGCCTTCAGCTCGGGTCATGATCCGGGGTCCTGGGATGGAGCCCCGCGTCGGGCTCCTTGCTCAGCGGGGAGTCTGCTTCTCCCTCTGCCTCTGCCTCTGCCTGCAGCTCCCCCTGCTTGTATTCTCTTTCTCTGTCAAATAAAAAATTTAAAAAAAAAAAAAAGAAAAGAAAACTGTGACTTAGGTAACTTGCCCAAAGTAACACCTGCAAGTTGTAGATGTAGGATTTTCCCCAGATTCGTTTATAGAAGTCTGAATTCCTGGATAACTGTGTGAAGTAGAACCTTTCTCCTAGGGGCGCGTGGGTGGTTCAGTCAGTTAAGCACCTGACTCTTGATTTCAGCTCAGGTCATGATTTCAGGGTCATGAGATCGAGCTCCACGCCTGGCTCCACCCTCAGTGGGGACTCTGTGTGAGATTCTCTCCCTCTGCCCCTCCTCCCGCTTGTGTTCTCTCTCTCTCTCTCAATAAATAAATCTTAAAAAAAAAAAAAAAGCTTTCTCCTAAATCTGATTTGCAGGTGAGTGAAAAGTGAATGGCATTATGCCATTGGGATTTGGGGTTATTCAGTAAGCCTATCTTGACTGGATTAGTATAGGAAAGCTAAGATAGATAAACAGTTGACTCTTGAACAACATGGGTTTGAACCATGCATGGGTCCAGTTATACATGGATTTTTTTCTGATAAATACAGTATAGTACTGTAACTATTTTCTCTTCCTTATGATTTTCTTAATAACATTTTCTTTTCTCTAGCTTACTTTATTGGAAAAATACAGTATATAATACATATAAAATACAAAATATGTGTTAATTGACTGTTTATGGTATTGGTAAGGCTTCTAGTCAATGGTAGGGTATGAGTAGTTAAGTTTTGGGGAGTCAAAAGTTATATGTGGATTTTTGACTGCATGGGAGGTTGGCACCCCTAACCCCCATGTTGTTCAAGGGTCAACTGCACTTGGACACCACTAATTTAAGGATTCCTTTCTTAAAATAAAATGACTCTTGTTATTTGCATAAGACAGCATATTTGCCTAAAAGAAAATCATTCTTTAGGTCAGTTCTTACCATTCTCATTTTTTTCTGAATTAGAAGACAGCCTTTGGCCTGCCAAGAATAGTGCTGGGCGTACTGATCTGGAATGCTTGACACTGATAAGAACAGATTGCTCACAAATTAGGCTGGCAGTTCACCAGCTGAAGAATGCCCCTTCTAAGGTTTAACTCAGGTATAAAATCTAATGGCTCCCAGTTGTTTGCTTGTCTCTTTTGTTTTCATGTTTGTTTGTTTGTTAGTTTTTAAAGATAATTCTTTAATGACCATGAGGAAGAAACTTTGGCTGTTGATATACATAGGATCCCTAAAAGGGGACTATAAGTTCCATGATGGTAGGGACCTTGCTTGTCTTGTTCCCCATAGCATCCCTGGTGTCTAGTGTAAAGCCTGGCACACAGTAGGTATGCAAAGCTTGTTGAATGTATGAAAGACTGAATGTTTGAATAAAAGCTCGAGCAAACAAAAATCAGAAGTTCATAAAGTAAGCTGAGCTTTTTATGTCGGTGGCACATATGACTCAAGGACTGAGTGGGGGAGGGGCCCCAAATGCTCCCTGTAATAATGCGGAGGGAGCAGCTAGTTAATAAATGCTCACCTCCTGTGGCACCTGATGCCTGGGAAGGTAGAGTATGGGATAACTTTTGTGGGATGCTATTTTTTATCTCCAAGGATGTTGTAAATATGGTCATCACAAAATTGGTTGTGGTTTTAGTTGTATGAATCACATGAAAGGCTGTGGGAATCAGCTGAGCAGATAGCCGAAGAATGTAACACTTTTCAACATTTGCCTCTAATGGATAGGGTTTAAATTCATAAAAGTAAAAAAAAAAAATCTAGAATCATCCTTTAAAGGATTCATCCTTGCGTAACAGCAATATGCAGACTTTGGTTTTCCTGCTGTCATCGGGACAGAATTCAGAAAATATGAATAATCCTTACATTAGGACAAGCAGCAGCTGAATATCGTTCAGATTAGAGATTTCTTTCCTGCAAATCAAATATAGAACTTTAATGTTAGCTGAGTATCCTATGTTTTACATTAGTGTAAACTAAATTTTAAAGAGATGCTGTGTCTCTAATTAAAGGCATTTATAGAAATATGTCCCAAAAAACTAAGGTTCACTGCAGGGATAAAAAGAACAGACTGTCTTTAATTTGGAGAACATGGCTCCAGTGAATTTAAATATTTATCATATAATTTTTATATCAAAGTCTTAATGAGCACTAACTTTTATGGCATCACTTCTGGAGACAATAAAAAAATACTGTATTTTGGAATGCTATTTCTAGTTGGATTTCCATCATGGGGCACCATTTCAATGACAGTTGATTTCATGAAGAGTAATGGCACATTCCTTTCTGAACTTAAAATTTCAAACACCTGCCATCAAAGAGGCAAACAGTACAGCTGGGAGTCAGAGATTTTAGACATTTTCCAAGTTTCTTTATCAAGTTGCCTCAGAGACTCAAAGTCCCCAAAGCAGGTGTTCTTTTCTTGTCCAATGAATAAAAAATGTTTGAGAAAAATCCTCTTTCATAATTCCCCAAGAACTCATGAAGGAAAATTGCTAAGCTTCCATTTCAAATGTTAGGGATTTGGATTGAGTTTAGACAACAGCTTGTACAAAATGTCACAGCTCCAATTCTCTTACGCTGAGATGGGGGATGCTGATGTAATAGAAAGGGCAGCTTTGGACAATCTAAAGGCAGGGCTGGAAAGGTAATGATATATGATGTCAGCCAACCAACTGCAAAGCTACCTAGTAGGCTGGAGAAGAACATTAGGCAATATCTTCTGCAAATTCAAAGTCGACATGAGAACGAGACAATTGCTTAGACAGTCATGCTAAACAATATCAATACCGCCTGTATTGTTCTTGAATACCCAGTAAGTCAAATAGAATTCTGAGTTCAAATTACTTGGGAAGTGTCTCCATTCCCCATTTCATTTTGAACGTGGTGCATCCTGGGGACCTGTGGTAGATAAACTAACAGGCTCTATCCTGGGTAAGGAAGTAACATTACAACTTATAGATTCACACAAGTATGTGCTTTACATTACACTGGAAAGTTACATAAGTTCTCCAATGAGCTCACATAACATCCTGCATTCTTCATCTGAGTTCTACTGGTTTATTTTCTCTGAGTGGATAAAGGCCGTTTGGTAACTAGCTTTAGTCTGACTCCTGTGGTCCATGGTTTGAACTTGCATAACTTGCGTTAACACTATGAGTCCTTCCTCTTCACTCTTACCTAATGAGGTAAGAGTTTCCCAGTCCATGCAACATAAGCATGCTTATGGATTTCAAGGAGGAAAATGAACGAAACAGTTATAGTTTGGTTGCTGTCTGGATATACCGTTCCTTTTCACACCGAAATTCAAGAATACTGTGACATTCACACATTCAGAGAATAAAGTCAGATGTGGAATTGGATGTGGAAATGGTGGTGGTGTGCTTTGTCCAGTGCAGTTCTACGAAATTTTGGCATCACTAGCTTATATATCATTTAATTCAGGGGTGGATAGAATTCAAGGGGATCCAGGAACTTGGATGGGAAAAATATATATGAGACTTTTAGTTTCGCCAGTCCCAACCTGAAATTTAGTAGTTCTTTTAATTAAAATGTAGGCTACAAACCACAGTATCTGTGATTTTGTCACCGAGAGAAATCACGGATATTCTCACATCACGTTATAGTCAGTATAGATATTCCGAAATACTTTTTACACTCATCACTATTTCATATGGTAGTTATACCTGCTGCTAGCTTGTATTACTTAAGAATAAATTAATAACAAAACACATATCACAATTTTTAAAAAATCTGGTTAATGTATTTCAACAAAAGTGATTCCCTTTGTAATCTTGCATACTTTAACTTATGCATTTAAAAGCATCATTCTGAAAAGTCTATAGGCTTTACCAGGTTGCCAAAGAAGCCCAAGACACCAAAAAGGTTAAAAATCCCGAAACTATACACAAAGCAACAATCAGGTCAGTGCAAATCATTTCTTGCTGCTATCTTTGAAGCTGAAACAAACTTGACCTTGAAATCAGCACAGTCTCACTGCTCTAAGTAGATGACTGTGATGAGAGTCATTTTCTTTTTATTTTGCCACAAGAAAAAAACCTGTAGATTCTAAAGCATCTCGGAGATCATAACATAGGTTGCTCTCTTCTAGTGATAAACTTTATCATTGACATTTTGTTGTTCTCTTGTATTTCACATTGCTGAAATCCAGTATATTTTATAAGGGCATTGAATATAATCATTTTATAACTTTAATTTAAAACATCATAGAGGGAGATATATAGAAAATCTTTGCTATATCTTTGCTATCTAAGCTCTAATGATAATTACTTATTTTTCGTAAAAGAAACAAACATCAAAGTACTCCATCAAAGATAGAGCTTTTAAATGACATGCTACCAGTCTTATCCATGCTCATTTGAAATATTGCAAATCAATTAACATATTTCTAGGGGTGTTAAGAATGTGGCCTCTGAGTTACTATAATTATGAGATAAATTAAATGATGAGATGATGCCTCAGTAAGTGTGCCTTGATAGTAAGCACATTAGACTTTTTGGAAAATCCTCCATGGGGTCTCTGGCCAAAAACTGACTTACCAAATGCCAGTCAGTTCAATGAATATTCAGTCACTGAAAGCGATTGAAAAACTATTGATGCACCCACACTTATTCACTTATCACTGAAGCTAAATACTGTTCAAAATTCTCATCTTTAAGAGGAAAAATAAATGCAATCAGAATTCTAAAACTAATAAGGAACATAAAAAATAACAATATATTGCATTACATTGAGATATAATTCACATATCACAAAATGTATATTCATATACACAGTTAAACCATTATTTCCTCTCCATCAAAATAGTAAGTATATTACATATGCTGCTCTAATATTTGCCCATTTTTCCTGTTGAATTTGTAAGATTGAGAAACCTGGTTATAAATGCCAGCTTTGATTAACTTAAATGCCAGAGGTTTTCTTTGAATTATAAGCTACAAAACCATCAAATCTATCCAATGATAGAAAATCCAAAATTACTAAACTTGGCCAGAAAATGAACTACAACAGTGCAAATAAAACAGTTTGCCTTGTATACAGCTATAGGAATAAGGAGATAAAAGGTCTTATTAATCACTGTTATCAAATTATTCATTCAAGATCTGGAGTTAATTTTAGTGACTATTCATATCTGTATTTGAATTAAAGTAACATCTACCAATGATAATCTAGCTTTAGGGCTATTGTTTCCTTCTGTGGGCAATATTTCAGTTCTTAAATATAAGAACAGCTTGCATGACTCCTTAGTGAAGACTATCCAGTGCCATTCTCTTCACAGCTGAATTTTCAGAGGAAGATCCTGAAAATGTGCACTTTGCTCTAACAACCAAAAAGCAACTGCATGCACACACACGTAAGAGGTTCCACCCCAACTTCCTTGGCATAGTCCAGATTATTTTTCTCTAAACAGGAAGCTGTTGACAGTTTCCCTGGTATTTTCGGAATACCCTATTTACAAGAAAAAAACCCACCAACTTTTGTTTCAAAGTATAATGTTCTTTCCCGCTGTGCCTATTGTTGCTAATTATGCAGGCTGCAAACAAGATAGAAACCAAATCTCAAACTACTCTAGGCTGATTCAGAATGGGTAACAATTGTAAAAAACAAAACAAAACAGTTAGTAACATTTTGCAAGACTATGCTGGAGTCTTTAAACCCAAAACAATGCTGAAGGGAGGATTCCTGGAATTCAGCGGGGAATATTTGGCTCAAGCTGCAAAATCCGTATCTCTGAATAATGTCATGTTAGCAAGTGTTGAGCAAGAAAGGCGATTGTATTTTAACTTACTTCAGAGAACATTAATCCAAATTTAACCGAATTCCAGAGACTCCGCACAAAATTAGCAACTAGAAGCTGCCTCACATTTTTTCCCCTGGTACAACAATCATTGCTCATGACGATAAACTTGGAGGAGGTAAAAGAGAGGGGAAAACTGCAGTAATCTATCAAACATCTAACTATTGTGTATAAAGCAGGCTAATTACCTCACACCGGAGAAGTGCAAGATTTAACAGCCCATGCTCTGCGGCCCCGGGGAAGCAGGGGTGCGGTGGTAGGAGCGGCGGCAGGAACAGAGCAAGCAGCAGCGAGTGGCCAGCATCCACCAGATTCTCCCAGGCCTCTGACTGTGTGGACTCAGCCACAGACTCTGCCTCCAGCTGACGTCAAAGTCCCTGTCACATGGCCAGATGAAAGCCAAGAGAGCATTGGTTGTCGTAGCAACCACAGAACAGCTCTGAAATTATTTCAATAGGTCATCTGTCACTGTAGGGGGTGTGTGTACACACACGCACCCCACAATCATCACGGACAGCTCCCCGACCACCTCAACCTCTGAAGTTGTGACTCAAGCATTGCCTACAACTGTCCTCTTTAAGACTTCGGTGTCTGTTCTTTACAGTTCCTTGCAGGAAAATGCATGCTACTCTGAAGTTGCCACTGGTCTCGTTATCACCAGCATGAAGCATGTGTCTCTCTCTCTGGAACAGAAGGAAAGAAACTGAAAAATTCTGGGGGTAGTTTTCTGAGCTAATTAAAGCTATTTGTAAGCAAATGGATCAAAACAGAAACTCGGGGAGTTGGAAGAAAAGGTATCTTAAAAACCCCGTAAGAATCCACATCGATGTCCTGAGACCGTGCAAGTGATGGAAAGAAATCCAAGAAACACGGGGGTAGTGGCCCAGAGTTGGATGAGAGGATCTAACGACCCTGACACCGAGTAGGCTGGGGGGAAAGGGCTGATGAATTCCGGAGTCCTGCACTGTAAAATGTCTATGCAGGAATGACGACGAAAGTAGCAAAACAGCACCACTTTAAAACGACCTCGTGCGTACCTTTAGAACGTGTTGAGACCCTCGTGTTGAGGTCACCATACAGGTGCCAAATCTTCTCCTCCTAAATGCTCTCATCCACAGCCCTTTGGGGCTCAGCACGGAGTAAATGGGTGGGTGCCCCACAAACACAGAGTGCAGTGAGAGCCTAGAGCAGCCGAATAAAGGCACGGTCCTGCACGTTTTCTAACTTCAGCTTCATTTTCTTTAGGACCATCCCCGCTTATTTCTAACTCAGCACACGTGCTTATTTCCCAGTTCATCCTCCCTCTCAATTAACAGGAAGCCAATTAAACAGAATGAAATGAATGCCACAGGAAGGTATTCTGGAAAATACATGCAGAAAATGTATACTCATTCAAAGGGCAAAAGGGCTAAAAGGCAGGGGGAAAAAGAGATTGCTCTCAGAACCCGAAGGACCTTTCCATGCTAGTGTGATCAAGATTTCTATTCTGGCTCTTAAAAAAAAAAAAAGAGTTGCTCCGGATGCTACAAAATATAAATGGAAGCTGAAACACCTGAGCAGATTACATTTGTGCCACTTGAAAAGAATGAAATTTCTTCATTGTCAGAAATTGCTTCTTGTTGAACAGTAAGACCAATGTCCAAAATGTGGCTATAAAATCCTCCTATTCCAGCTTCCTCTTCTTTCACTTCTGTCCCAGCCCCAACTGGGAGAAAAGATAGATTTGTATTTCAACGGTTATTGTCCTGATGCTATTAGTTGCAGTACGCAAAAGTAAAAGCAAGCTGCCATGCTGCAATGATTCAGAGACAGGACAGGTGGGAATTTACCTGTCGGCACAGGAACAAGTGTCTCATGGAACCCAGTGTCCATCTAAATGGGTCGGGAGGTCTCCCCGGGGGCAGATTTCCGCAACAGCCACAATTCACCATTTTGCAATTTGTTCCAGTTCCAGTTCTAGGTCTCTGTTCAGAAATGCACATCGTAGTACTGAGTGGAATGGGAAGAGAGGAGAGAAGGCATGTCTTTCCAGACTTCCAGGGCCCCATATCCTGTGAGCTGCCTGCTTTAGCGTCTTTCTGACTCCAGATCCTTGGCTGCCTGACCAACTCTTCCTCTTTCTGCAGCTCCAGCATCTGAGGAAAGCTGCAGTACCAAGCTCTGCCAATAGGTGATGTCCTGTGAAACAAGAAGTTCTCGGTTCTGAAAATGCTGAAAATCCAGGGCTTTCATTTGAAATTTAGTTTGAAATTTAGCAAAAACTAACACCTTTTCATTTTGAATTTTCGATAATTTTTTTTACCTTTTTTTCTGGATTTTTAAAATTTTTATTTTATTATGTTAATCATTTTTAGGTACACTTTACTATATATTGACTTGGGCTAAAACTCATCGTAAGTTAAAATAATCAGTGGACTGACCTTCCAAATGGAAAGTGGATGCGTGTAAATCCTCCTTTCTGTAGCATGCTTCCAACCTGTTATCGCTCATTTTCCCTTTGCAAACTACCTAGGATTAGAGATTCTTCTTACAGCTAAAGAAGCTACCAGTCACCAGTCACCTATAGGGTTGAAATCTCAATGATGATCTCTTTGGAGCCGAGGTTTCTACCAATTTGGTTAATTAATCCAAATGTAGTTGAATATATCATAGGAAATACAGAAGAGGGTTTCTCTAATCACAGCCCACTACGTTGAGGGAATATGTGTCATTTTATTTTTTAAATGACAACTCCTTTTTTTTTTAGGTGAAAATGATTCACTGAATTTAAAAATACCCATTCAAAAATAGTCCTGCACCATAGTTTTCACTTGCTGTATGAATGTCAAGGCTACCTATTATTAGTTTGACCACTTTGCTGGAAATAACTGATAAATACCAAATAAGGAGTCTGATTCAAGTTCACACACCTGAATTAACAGGTGGTATGGGCCATAAGTAGACAACTACAATCAGCCTTTTATTTGATGTTTCTAGGTAAAAAGATTCCTGTCTCCCCATCTTTTTTTTTTTTTATTTTTAAAGATTTTATTTATTTATTTGACAGAGAGATAGCGAGAGAGGGAACACAAGCAGGGGGAGTGGGAGAGGGAGAAGCAGGCTTCCTGCCGAGCAGGGAGCCCGATGCGGGGCTCGATCCCAGGACCCTGAGATCATGACCCGAGCCGAAGGCAGACGCTTAACGACTGAGCCACCCAGGCGCCCCCCTGTCTCCCCATCTTAACATTAGTAGGAAAGCCATGGACTTATTTTTTGGAGACATTGGGTTCAAATCTCGTCTGGGCAAGTTACCTCTGTCCTCTGATCCTCAGTGCCTACATCCTAAGGTTGTTGTGAAGATTATAAAGTTAATGTATTCTAAAATTCTGACTCCCAGCCATAGGGTAGATGGCTTAATGTGTATGTCATTTCTGGTTTATCTGGCTGACTCTGATAAGTCTACAAAGACTTTCAGGCAGAGGAGAGACTCTTACTCATTTCTACAATTCTATGGTTAGCACAGGGCCCAAGACATAATGAGTGCTCAATAAATGCTGAGTGTCTCAACTATTGGGATATCACTGCTGAGCAATAGAAAGAAATGGTTCCTTTTTCTTCCCACTAACAGAGAAGAGAGAGACTCCCCTCAACCCACAAAAAAGGCAAAGGAAGAAAAAAGAAAAATAAAACTGTGGAGCTATCACAAATTTTTCTAGGAATGAAAAGGTTCCAATAAATTTACCAAGTAAATCAAACTTATCTCTACTGAATCATGACTACTTTTTATGAGTGTACATAAGTTATATGCTGATGTATTTTATAGCTATTACTGTTAATGTTGGATAATCTTTTTTAGTAACTGACATTAATTGAGCACTTAATACATGTGAAGCATTGTTCTAAGTGCTGCAAAAATATTAATTCATTCATTATAATAACCCTATGAGGCAGGTACTACTCTTTTCCACATCTCACAGCTGATGAACCTTAAGCAGAGAGATGTCAAGTATCTTGCCTACCTAGTACATGGCAGAGCCAGGATCTACACCCAGGAAGCCTGGCTTCATAAATTCTGGGAAATAATTTACATTTGATGTATTTTTAGAAAGAATGGAATTATTTCTTATGTTTATTTTATACCTAAGGATTGTTTTTATTTTCAATTTCTTATGAGGGAGAGAAGGCCAACTTTTCTACACCTGGGAACTCTAATGATCTCAATCTAGCTTTGGCCTAATGAGTAATATTGCAAAAAATCTAATCAGGAAGGTTTGAAATCAAGGAAAATGGGCAAAGTGCAATAGTGAAAATACCCTGAATAAAACTGTGCCCAAATTATTATAGTCTTCACTGAAGCAACTATTTGGATTGAACTGGCTTGGGTAACTTCTGTTGCCCACTATGATGGAGTTTCATGTGTTCAAACCAATACTTTCACTGAGATAACAATAAGAGCTGAGTTAAAAAAAAAAAAAAAAGTGGTTGGAAGACATCAAAGAGCAGCAAAGGCAGAAAAATCTTTAAGTTCCAAGATCTCAGATAAAAGGAAAATCTATTGATATAAGCCCAACATTCTCCACATTACCTGCTGCTTTTCTCCTCAAATTATTTGATAATTCTTAAGTGGTGTGGGGCTTCTGGCATTCTCAGAGACTAAAGAGACAAAAATTGGGAGTACAAATATTTAAAAGCACCCAGGACTTTGGGGATTGAAATCCTGATTTAAAAAATAAAAGGGGGGGGTAGTATCATAGAGAAGTGATACTAACTTTCTGAACTGTTTTCCTGTTGAAGTATTTGCCAATTCCTAACTGATGTTAGGCAAAAGAACAAGAAGTAAAGCATAAAACTGCAGCAAAGAGCATAAAAACATAAAGGGAGCAGTCTTGTAGTCCTAGGGAGACAAAAATTAGAATTCAAGATTCTCCAAGGAGTTGGAGCTTGTAAACACCCTAAGTTTTCAGGTCTCCTAACTAAGACTATGCCATAGAAGTAATGGAAAACAGGAAAAAGATGCACCCTCACAAACACCAGTACCCATCCTAGAATATTTACAATGCCTAGTTGGATCAAGGTAATTTGTACCTATTCTAACTATCTTCTAGAGAAAAATTGACCCTCTCTAAAGAAAGATGACATCATATAGAACCTCTACCATTTTTCATACACCACTTCCAATTCAATCCAAAATCATTAATCATGCCAAGAGATAAGTCTAACTGACCAAAATCCAAGAGCAAAAATAGACAGTAGAGAGAGATCCATAGGTGATTCACCTTTTGTAGTTATCAGACAGGGATTTAAAAATAGCTGTAATATCTAGACTGAAGTATAAGAAGAAAAGAAGATTGGGAAACATAGAAAACAATGTAAGAGACATTTGGGACATGATGAAAAGGCTAACGTGTGTATTTGGGAGAGGAGAGAAAAGGAAAGAGAGGTAGGACAGAAACAATATTTGAAGAGAATTGGCTGAGAAATTTCCAGAATTTACAAAACAACAGATTTAAGAAGCCCTATGTAACCCAAACAGGATAACTACAAAGAAAATCACACAAAAATACATCATGGCCAACCTGCTGAAAGCTAAAGACAAAGACAAAATCTTAAAAGCAGTGAGACCATAAAGTCATAATAACTTTATAGGCAAAACAGAAGACTTTTTAACAGTAAAACTCAACAGTAAGACAAACAATCTAAATTAGAAAATCAGCAAAAGACAGGAAGAGACATTTCCCCGAAGAATATATACAGATGACAAATAAGCACATGAAAAGATTTTCTAACATCATTAACCATTAGGGAAATGCAAGTTAAAAAACAAAAAAACATAATGGGATATCACTACACAACTATCAAAATGACTAAAATAAAAAATAGTGACGATACCGAATGCTGGCAAGGATGCAGAGAAACTGAATCACTCATACATTGCTGGTGGGATTGTAAAATGATACAGCCACTATGGTAAATGGTTTGGCAGTTTTTCAAAAATATTACACATGCAACTACCATATGATTCAGCAGTTGTACTCCTGGTATTTCAGTGAAATTAAGACTTATGTTAACACAAAAGTTTGTACACTAAAGCTTCTAACTTTGTAGTGACCGCTAATTGGAAACAATTCAGATGTTTTCTTTTTTCTTTTTAGATTGATTTATTTATTTGAGAGAGAGAGAGCACGTGCATGTGTGCACTCACATGAGTGGGGCGAGGGGCAGAGGAAGAGAGAAATCCTCAAGCAGACTCTGTGCTGACAGCAGGGCCTCATGCAGGGCTGGATCCCAGGACCCTGAGATCATGACCTGAGCCAAAATCAAGAGTTGGCCGCTTAATGGACTGAGCCATCCAGGTGTCCCCAGATGCTTTCAATAGGTGAATGGGTAAACAAATTTTAGTATACCCACACCTTGGGATACTACTCAGTACTAAAATGGAGCAAACTACTGATACACACAAAAATCTATGTGAATGTCCAGAGAATTTTCCTGAGTGAAAAAACTAATCTCAAAAGGTCACATACTATATGATCCATTTATATAACATTATTGATATGGCAAAGTTATAGAAATGAAAACCAGATTGGTGGTTTCCAGAGATTAAACTGGCTGTGGGTGGGAGAGAAGTGCTTACGTTGTAAAAATACAACAAGAAGGATCCTTGTGGTGATGAGAACTTCTGCACCTTGACAACTTCTGTATCAATGTCAGTATCCTGGTTGTAATATGGTACTACAGTTTTGCAAAATGTCACCTTTAAGGGAAAGAGGGTAAAAGATATCTGGATTCTCTCTGTATTAATTCTTTCAATTCCACGTGAATCTACACTTATCATAAAATAAAAGTTTAATTAAATTATTTTAAATGAAGATAACGAGATATTTTCAGTCAAAAACTGAGGGAATTTGTTTCAAAAGAATTACACTAAATTTCTGAAGAGTTGTTTAGGGAGATAAAAGTAATCTCAGATGGAAACACAGAGATACAGAAAGGGCAATTATATAGATAAATCTAAATGAATACTGATCATATATAAAATCATGTCTCGTGGGGCTTAAAATATGTGTAGATTCAAAATATGGGGCAAAGTTAGCACAAAAGGTAAGAGAGGATGGATAAAGATGTTCTAAGATTCTTGTATTCTGTAAAAGTACTAATTAATAAGTCTCTAAAAAGGTAAGGATGCACAGTGTAATCCTTGTATCCACTAAAAGAATAACAGAAGAATGCATAGCTAATAGGCTAATAGATCAGGAAAATAATTTTTAAAATTACTTGATTCCAAGAAAGCAGGAAAGAAAAGAAAGAAAATAATAGGATAAATAGTAACATTCAAGATCTAATCTCAAACATGTCAATAATTACCAAAATACTTAAACTGACTAGATATTCTGATTAAAAGACAACAAACATCAGATTGTATTAATAAGCAAATTCTAACTTTACTGGATTTAAGAAATGGGAAGTGATATACAAACTACCAAGCAAAAGCTGGTGTAGCAATATTACTATCAAGAAATAGTAGTTAATAGTAATATAAGCAAGAAATACTACTAGAGATATAGAGGAAAACTTCATAATTCACTTTTCTAAATATGCATATGCACCTAATAAAATAGCATTTAGATAAGTAGAAAATTTAACATATCTTTCTCAATAGCTCATAAAACAAATAGGAAAAAAAGGTAGAGATATAGAATATTTCAATGACAAAATTAACCAACCTGGCTTAATTAACATATGAAGAATAATCTCAATTACAAAATACACATTTTTTTTTCTCAAATATATTTAACAATATTAACTACATGCTGGACCCTGGGAATGTCTGAACACATTATAAAAATGATCAAAATCACAGAGTATACTCTTTGTACACAGTGGAACAAAGCTAATATCAATATTAAAAAGACAAATAGAAAACCTCAAAATGGAAACCAAGCAATATATTTCTAAGTAACCCATGGATTAAAAAGGTTACATTGCAATTTAGAAATATTTTGAACTGAGCAACAAAATACATCAAAACTTGCATGTACCTAAAGCACTAATGGAAATGTATAAATACGGGGGCGCCTGGGTGGCTCAGTTGGTTAAGCGACTGCTTTCGGCTCAGGTCATGATCCTGGAGTCCCTGGATCGAGTCCCGCATCGGGCTCCCTGCTCGGCAGGGAGCCTGCTTCTCCCTCTGACCCTCCCCCCTCTCATGTGCTCTCTCTCTCTCATTCTCTCTGTCTCAAATAAATAAATAAAATCTTTAAAAAAAAAAAAAAGAAATGTATAAATACATTAAAACACACACACACACAAGTTCTACTTTTAGAGTGGCACTTTGAGGAGCTCCATGGACCTGCTCCCCAGTGAAACAAGCATAGCTAGTGAAAAATACTTTAAAATATCATAAAGTCTCTGAAAATCTTACTTAGGGCATATAGCCAATGAAAAAATGTTTATTCGAGAAAATAACACTAAAACTTGATAAGAACATTGAGAGTCAGTGGAACTTGAGTCATGACCCACTTCTTCCCCAATCCCTCAGCTCAGTTTGATGGAAGCTAAATCCTGGGAAGTTGTGACCAATAAAATTGAGCTCCTTCTCCCTGCAGCTCTCAAAGGATATAATGCCTCACTGGAAAAGACAGGCCATCAGCATTTCTCCTGTTCTGGTGTTAAAATCCTGATGAGTACAGCTAACAGGTTGGGGGCTCCCTTCCTCCATCTCGGCCCCACTTACAGAGAGTACAGGTTCTACGCCAGGTACAATAGGTAAAAAAAAAAATGCTGGGGCCTTATTGCTCTCAACCCAGTTCATTTATAGTGAATGTATTCACTTGTAGCGTATGTCAGAGGCAATCTGAGAGGACCAGAGGCTACCACCATTGTCCAGTGCGGGGAGTAGTTACTCAGAGGTTTTTTTTCAGAGAGGCATTCCATAAGAATAGAGAGCTCTGAAGATCTTCCCAAAGGAAATGACTTTATTTGAAATAGAGTGTGGGGAAGTTCAAGTTTAAGGGTGCTCTTGAAAACAATGGAGATTTGGATGGTAAAAATTCAGAGGAGGCTAATAGAAGAGCAAAAGCTAGCCTGCAGTAGTTTACCAGAGAGAGACAGCTAAGAGGCAGCTAAAAAGAGCCCTCTTGGGGTCAGAACAAACCTCAAAGATTGGCCTCAAAAACCCTTTGATGAATTTAATTGGATGAGACTATGGAGCGATTTATGCCCCAGAGCATTGTAAGAACTGCTAGCCCAATCAGCAAAAAATTAGTGAAGCCTAACAGTTGGGTGTGATACCAAATGTGGCAGACAGCATAGCAGAGATCAGGGCAAGAGACAAAGAGAGCCGTACTAAAACTTGTCTTCCCAGGGTAAGTGGGCAGTCACTAAAACAGTGGTATGAATAGCACCCTTGTATTGTGCTTTATGGTTTACTTTCATGATTCTATTTCATTTGATCCTGAATCAATACAAGCATTTAATTTTTTAAAAGGCTGAATATCTACACTCTAAGTCTCTACCTCAAGTAGTTGGGAAAAAAAAGAGCAAAGTAAAACAAAGAAAGTAAAAGGAAGGATATAATAAAGAGAGCAGAAATTAATTCATTTGAAAACAATGTACAATAGAGAAAATGAGAAAGCCAGAGTTGGTTCTTTAAACAAATTAATAGAATTTATAAACACCTAGAAGAATGAGCAAGAAAAAAAAAATCACCAATATCTGTAATTTTTAAAAAGCACATCATTACGGATCCTACAGATGTTAAGAAATAACAGATTTCACAGGTTCTTGGAATAGAAGATACCTTAGTGGCCAGTCAGTCCTATCTTTCTTCCAGTCAAGAAATCCTCTCTATACTATGCCTGAGAGGTAGTAAGTACCTGCTGCTTGAATATCTTCCAGATGTAAAGAGCTCTCCACTACAGTATGTCAAGTCATCCATTGTGGGAATGTTCCAGCTGTTAGAAAGTTCTCCCTTATAACGAACCAAATGTCCCTTTCCCATCACTTTAATATCAGGCTCATGTTTTGCTCCTTAATGCTACAAAGAGTAAATAGACTCCTTTGGTTCACATGATAGCCCTCCAGAGATCTAAAGGAGCAGCTATTATGTCTGCAGCTGCAAGTTGTCCCCCAATACCCATTTTCTCCTTCATAGAAATAGAATCCTTAGCTGGTTAATAGCTGCCCAAAATAAAGACATTTTCCAGCCTCCCTTGTAGCTCTGTGGCTTTGTGATTAAGGACAGGCCAATTGGATGTAAATAGATGTGTCATGTGTAGCTTCCAGGAACTACCTTAAAAACAAAAGAGCAAACAAACTTGTCTAAACCCTTAGACTTTTCTTTTTCACTCCACTTACCACCCTACTGCTTGGGAGCATGGAGGTGATGGCCACCACTATGGACCATGGGGAAGTGGGCTATATACCCTAGAGATGGATGGTGGAGAAGTGAGCTGGAAGAAGGTCCTGAAGCCTTCATGGAGAAAAGCTGCCATTCTAGCTCTAGGTTACTTTCCTCTGGACTTGTGTGTGTGTGTGTGTATGTGTGTGTGAGAGAGAGAGGGAGGGAGGGAGAAGAAGAGAGGGAGAGAGGGAGAGTGAGAAAGAAAGGGAAAGTTCCTTAAAAATTTTTTTAAAGATTTTATTCATTTGTCAGAGAGAGAGAGCACGAGCAGGGGGAGTGACAGGCAGAGGGAGAAACAGGCTCCCCGCTGAGCAAGGAACCTGATGCAGGACTCAATCCCAGGACCCTGGGATCATGATGTAACTGAAGGCAGACACTTAACCGAGTGAGCCACCCAGGTGTCCCAGGAAAGTTCTTATTTAAGGCACGATTTATGCATGTTAAACCTATTCCCAACTGTTAGAGTTTCTACCATCAAAAAAGTTGGGAACTTTATGGAGCACCTGACTGGCTCAGTCAGTGGAACATGTGACTCTTTATCTTGGGATCATGAGTTTGAGCCCCATGTTGGGTGTAGTGTTACTTCAAAAAATTTTAAAAAAAAATTAGGAACTTTGTGCAAGGGAAATGCCACATGAAAAGCTTGAGGAATTTCATGAAATTCCCAGGAATCCTTAGAGAAGAAAATAAATTGTAATGTATCCAAAATCATTGCAGAAGAAGTGCTAGATAACAGCTCTTCATTTCTCCAAATAATGAAACTGCTACTCTTTAGTTATAATATTCACGAAAGCTTCCTTAAAATCTTTCTGGACACGGAGGAATCACATGGCTTGAACATAAAGAAATGGGAGAAGAGACAACAAAATCATTCAAAGAATAAAAATGGCCTCTCTTTCACCCTGCCTGTCTTTTCATAGATTGAATGAGAGAAATAAATTCTTTTCTCAAAGAGAGAGAATTTCTCATAGCAAACTAAGGATTTTGTTTTGTAGAAAAATTGTCCATGAATCATATCTTAAATTTAATTTCCCATACAAAAGAAAAGCTGCAAAATGTCACTTTTCCATCAACAACATCTAGTACATTTAAAGCAAATATTGTAATAAGATCTTTGGTTTCACTTTTTTGGAAAGATTGCTTTAGAACCCTAACTCTTTCTTTGCTGTCAGGCTGGTACTGTTGCACATTTATAAGCCTGACTTTCACAAATCACCAAGGATTCTATTAAATCCTACTTTCAAGGGATAAGGAAATAAACCCAAAAGGAGTGAAGAATCTAGATGGTTTCCTTGTGGTGCCTGTTGAAAGTGCAGTTCCTATCAACAAGAAGAGAGAAGCAATCCTGAAATTCATCTTCAGCCCAAAGTCATACATTTTGTTGAGTTTTTGTGCAAATTGTTGGCATCAAGGACTCTCGCCATGTTAGAATGGAAAGGGTATGAGCTTTGGGCTTGGGTACACTCAGATTTAAATGTAGGCTTCCCAAATACAACTTTTTATCTCGGTGACTTTGGACAATTTACTTAACCTCTCTGAGCCTTGATTTTTTAATCTGTGAAGTGCAGACACTAATAATTTCCTTGCAAGGTGGTTATAAAGAATGATGTTCAAATTAGTGGTGCATCTGCTAGTGTCAAGAGACAGAGCTAATATTCACAATTAATTAAATAATAATTAACAGATGTGCTAATTAAGGTCCAGTTTACCCTAAGTTAATGCTTTCTAAAAAACCAAATTTACTTAAAGTATGACTTTCTGTTTTTATTGAATTTCCTCAAAGAGTAAATTATAATAGTTCTTAATTTCAGCAGAACTATGAATCTGTTTCCATAGCCTATATTTCCACTTAATAGTATTTAATGACAGTTAAAACCAAAGCATAGAATCCTATTTAGCCTATTAAATTATTTATTCCTCACAAAAGAGGGAAAATAGGACATTAGTTTATTAGTTCCCTGATATTAGCTTCTCTTCTAAAAAAGCCATCCCTAAAAAAGCACACACCACATATCCCAAGAACTGCAAATTTATAGGTTTTTTAAATGCGAGTATAAAACAAATGTTCTAACACTGTAAAATATGTGAATCTTGCCTTAATCAAATCAAATGTATATAAGTCTTAATATAGCAAAATAATTAATTAGAACATTTAAAGCATAATTACTTCCTCTGGTGCATATAAAATCTAATTCAATTACAGTAAAAAAATGATTGATTACAACTTTTCAGAAAGACATTTTACTAAAAGAGGTATCCATCTTCTTGACTATTGTCCTAATCAAAGACTACTTACTTCACTTATTGTGTCTGGGTAACGTGATAGATTAATGCTTTCCCTTTCCCCTACCCACCTCCCCGAGATTTCTCTTCCAATCCCAGAACTTGTGAATATGTTATTTTACATGTGAAAGGTGAATTAAGGTTGCCAATCAGCTGACCTTAAAATAGAAAGATTATTCTGGATTATCTGATGAGCCCAATGTAATCACGAGGGTTCTTAAAAATGGAAGAGAGAGGGAGAAAGATGGCAGCTTGAAAAGGTCTTGGCCCAATGATGCTGGCTCTGAAGACAGAGAAAGGAGCCATGAGCCAAGTATGCAGGCAGCCTCTAGAAGCTGGGAAAGGAAAGGAAATTGCTGTCATCTGAATGTTCATGTCCCTAACCCCCAATGTGATGGATTTAGGAGGTGGGGCCTTTGAGAGGTGATTGAGTCCTGAGGATGAAGCCCTTATAGAGAGGGTCCAGAGAGCCCCATTGCCCTTTCCACCATGTAAAGATACAGCAAGAAGTCTGCAACCTTGCAAGAGGGCCCTCACATGACCATGCTGGCACCCTGATCTTTGACTTCCAGCATCCAGAACTGTAATTTCTGTTATTTATAAGCCACCCATTTGAAGATATTTTTGTTATAGCATCCAAACTAACTAAAACATTAATGGATCCTGTCCATCCTGTCCTAAAACCTACACAAAGGGTCACAGCTCTGTCTATACCTTGAGTGTACCCCAGTGAGACCTGTTTCAGATTTCTGACCTCCAAAACTGTTAGGTAATAAATTGGGATAATTTATTATAGCAGCAATAGGAAACTAACACAGGCAAGAAATTGTGCTGAGCACACCTTCTAAGCAAGACTTTCTGAAGGAGATAAAGATGAGTCTAGACTCAAGGAGCTAGTAGGACAGAAAAGGGGAGAAAGCAAATATCCCAAGAGAAGAAAAGCAAAGTGCCATGAGGCCTCAGGGGAGGGAAATGTCCCTCCCAGTTGGAAGCAAACCCACTACTAGAAAACCTGCTGCAGTGTCTTCATAGCAACCTTCTCAAAAGGCAAAGGGTTGCCCTAGTTGACCTTTGGTCATTCCATCAAGTCCTCTGATTCTAGAAATTCTACCTACAAAATGACTTGCATTGCAATACCAATATTTTCAAGAGCTGGCCCGAATGTGGCTCAGGTCAGAGAACATGCTGAATGGCAAGCAAGAAAAGAAACCAAGGGACCACACTGCTCTATAGTTAAGATCTGACCCAGCATTACAGGAAAGGGTACATTCTCAGACTGGCTGGGATGAGATGGTTCATGGCCAAAGCTATCCTGGACGTCTACCCTATCAAACCTACCTTGAGACTGTTTTAATTTCCTGTACTCTTATCTGTGGGAAGGCACAGCATTGTCATATTGATATCAACCAAACAACCAAAATATAGGTTCTCTCTGAAGAGGCACAGTCACCACTAAAAGGGCGCTGGGTGGAGACTCAGGGGATCCCCAAATCCCAGCCCCTCACCACCACCACCAAAATAGTCTGTGAGTCAAGCTCCTCACCAGAGCTTTTAGGGCCTTGACTTTTTTTACATGTAAAATGAGACGTTTGTTCATTAAGTTTCCCATAATGTTAAGTTGCCAATATCCTCGGAGCTCAGCCATGATATCAGCAACCTCGCCAAGAAAGAAGCGAGAGCCTACAGTGCCCGGATGTACTTGTGCCAGGCCTGGAAGGGATTCAAAAACATTTCTGGAGCAACAGGACTTACTTCATGCTGGCCTTTTCTCCAAACGATTTTTTATAAGGGATTTTACCATGAAATCCTCAATTGCCAGTAGAGATCGATGAAACAGGTATGGGAGAAGCAGTGGTTGGGGCAGGGGGGTGGGGGTAACCCTCACCCAAGGAGGAGAATCAGGATCAGTCAAGATGAAAGGAAAATTTCTTTCTTTTTCTTTTTAACTTAAATTTTTTTATTATTATTATGTTATGTTAATCACCATACATTACATCATTAGTTTTTGATATAGTGTTCCATGATTCAAAGGAAAATTTCTGACAAAGCGATCCACTTGGGAACGAATAACAGTGCGACCTTCCAAAAGAATGAGATGAGGGGCCTGGAGATGAGGGGCAGGGGAACCCAGTTACAGCCTCTGAGCTCCCTGGGGCCGCTCCAGTTCCTCCAGTTCCTCCACAGATTCCAGGAGCCACCTCAGCATCGTATCAATAACTTCACTTTTTGCAGAGCCAGCTTGAGTGGGTGTGCCATCCTTTGAAAGCAAATGAGCTCTAATACAAACACAATCAGCACGTCTTTGTCCTTCACTGAATTAGTGCCATTGATTTCTCAAAACTGAAAAAGACCTTGGAGATTATCTAGCACAATTTGTTCATTCATTTAAAAATCTTCAGTGAGTGCTTTCTGTGTGCCAGACCCCGTGCTGGGCCGGGGGAAACAGAGCAGTGAATGAGAAAGACACCGACCTGGGCCTCATGGAGTTTACAGTTGCGAAGAATTACAACATTTAATAAATAACGAGTGAAATAGAAGGAGAGCTACCTGGGGCTAGCCCGGGAGGACCTAACTCAGCCTGGGATTTCATAGGAAAGCTCCCTGAGACCACGACCCATGAGTGAAGAAGAAAGAAAGGAGGGCGGGTGCCTGGGTGGCTCAGTTGGTTAAGCGACGGCCTTCGGCTCAGGTCATGATCCTGGAGTCCCGGGATCGAGTCCCGCGTCGGGCTCCCTGCTCAGCAGGAAGCCTGCTTCTGCCTCTGACCCTCCCCCCTCTCATGTGCTTTCTCTCTCTCTCAAATAAATAAAATCTTTAAAAAAGAAAGAAAGAAAGAAAGGAGGGAGACAGTTGAGGAGCTACGAGACCTGAGAAAACAGTTGAGTTTGAAACCTCAGGGCTGGGAGGTAGCCTGGCACATGAGAGGAGCTGAAAAGGGGCCAGGATGGCAGAATGCTGAGAGGAAGAAGCGGCCCACTGTGAGTGAGCCCACCGTGGAGGAGCGTGTGCAGGGCTCTGTAAGCCAATGTAGCAACGTAACTGAGCCCTTGCTCAAGGACTCACACCTGGCAGGTGGCAGAAAGGAGCCTAAGTCATCTGAACTCTATAGAGATCAGTTAACATTTTAAAGTACTGCTCTTCTAAAATTGCTTTTCTTCTCTTTTCTTTAGATTTTATTTATTTATTTGAGAGAGAGAGAGAGAGAGCGCACGAGCAGGGGGGAGGGGCAGAGGGAGAGGGAGAAGCAGACTCCCCACTGAGCAGGGAGCCCAATGCGGGACTCGATCCCAGGACCCCGGGATTATGACCTGAGCTGAAGGCAGACGCTTAACCAACTGAGTCACCCAGGCGCCCTTAAAATTTCTTTTCTGATTCTAAAGGCAACACATGCTGATTATAGAACAAATGCGTCTTCTATCGGCACACGACCACTATACACATGGCCCCTAGGTGGGCGCAGTACACACCTTGCATGCTGTACAGCATCACAGGATGATCCTCAGCAAATCCATCCTACCCAGACACTAGACATTTTAGAATGTCTTTCATTATCAGATTTGTCCAGATTGAGCCATAGAAAACTCTCAGGACTAGGGCTCATGGCGGAAATCTGTCCATTACATAAAGGACCCCAGACCCTTCCCCATATGTCAACTTCTTGCCCATTTTTACTGACAAAACCGTAAACTTGAAGATAACCTAGTGAGTATACTCAGAAAAGTATCTCTAAAAAATGACATCCACACAGCTCCTCATTTTTTCATGGCTTGGTCTCCTGAAAAGTTCTATCCATTTCAAAATCAGAAGATGGTATTTTAATCACCTAACCACAGAAGCCATTTAGGATGCCCCTGCCTCTCCCCACACTCCTCACGGCTCCTGTTCCTTGGTCAAACCCAAACCGAGCACTTCTGATAAGGATTCATGTGTCAGAATAGAAACCCCTGTTCTTCCCCCTGCGTAGGTGCCCTGCAAACCTAATGGAACCAGCATTTTCCCCCTAGTTGATGTGGCAAGCAGACAAACCCTGGGAAGCCTGGGGAACAGATAAAGCACTTGATTAAGATGCCATCCTCTCACAGTTAATTGGCAGATCGTTTTTAGGAGTTCATGCCTTAGAATTTGTTCTTTCCTGATTGTCATTTTGTTTCCCTGCCACCCATTAAAAGAGTCTCTTTGCCTGTCCTAGTGGTTCCCAACCTAATAATAATTATGGTTTCAGCTTCTTGCCTTGAGTTTCTGACATCATAAATAATGCAGGTGCACAGAAATAAAGTGTAGCTATGCTGGCTTTTGCTTCTTTAGCCAATCCTCTACCCCCCACCCCCGCAAAAAAGTAAAGAGACTGAATTGATAGAAAGATGCATTTTACCGTCCAGCTGCAAAGAGGGCATAGCCAACAATGAGGATTTCAGAATAATAACCCTAAAGAGAGGAGGTTCAGAGCGTCCCATTCACTGTGGCCAGCGGGCCTCCTGAAAGAAGCATTGTTCCCAACAGGTCAGGTGGAAGACCCCTCCCATGAATGCAGCACTCTGAGGAAACGCTAAGCCAGCCATTTTTTTAAAAACCGTCTGACACCAGAAATTGCAAACATGATTCGGTCCTCAGGGAGCAGTACTATCCCCTCACAGGTGTGGAATAATCAGGCATCTAAGAACAGCAGTTTCTCTGAAAACAGCTGCAGAACGTATAAAGCTACAATTCGTCCATTTTAAATCTGTGTGTTGGACTCCCCAGCTTAACGTCTGCATTCTGAGTGCTGTGCGAAGGTTGGGAAATGTGGCTTTTCAGCGGCTGGAACGAGGAGGGGCCCTGATAGGAGGACTTTGCCCAGGACTTAAATATAGTTTTTAAAGTGCCCAAGTTTAAGATTAAAATGTGACACAGTGAAATGCTCAAAAATAAAATCTTCCCCATTCCATTATGCTGCTCAAGAACTTTCCCCCACTACCCCCCACCCCGCCGTGTTCTCTTCTAACCTTTAATTTGACAAATTAAAAAAAAAAACAACACACATAATAAGAATTTTGGGGGCTTGTTTTACACGTGGCACTGTGCTGAGGGCTTCCTGTAAATTCTGTTTGATCTTCACAACGGCTGCATGAGGTAAGAACCATTATTATGGGCTAGAGAAAACTCAGCCTTAGGAGAGTGGTCATCATTTGCTTGAGATACCTGACCTAATTTGTGGAGTTAGACAATTCAGGCACTCAAATGCAGAAGCCAGAGGTTTTTAGAAGCCAAAGGTTTTCCCTTTTTTTCCATTCAATGTGGGCTAATGAATACCTTCTACAAGCCTTCAAAGCCTCCATATTTATCCTTTTCGGTTTCTACACAAATGCCAATGAACAGAAATGCAAGGTATAGTTAAGCATTCCCTGATTGCTGCAGAATTCAGTTAATTCTAGATTTTCTTTATCATAAATAGCAACATACAAACATCATACATTTGCTTTCTCTCTTTGACTTGTATCCTTTTTTTTTTTTTTTAAAGATTTTATTTATTTATTTGAGAGAGAGAGAATGAGAGACAGAGAGCACGAGCGGGAAGAGGGTCAGAGGGAGAAGCAGACCCCCCGCTGAGCAGGGAGCCCGATGCGGGACTCGATCCCGGGACTCCAGGATCATGACCTGAGCCGAAGGCAGTCGCTCAACCAACTGAGCCACCCAGGCGCCCTTTGACTTGTATCCTTAAGAATAATTCTAATGAGAGCGACTACTAAGTCGTGGTTATGAAAATTGTTGTGCCTGTTGATACTATTTCTCTTCAGACTTTTAAAAAAAGATTTATTTATTTATTTTAGAGAGAGAGAGTGAGACAGCACTAGCGGGAGGGGCAAAGGGAGAGAGAATCTCAAGCAGACTCCACGCTGAACGTTGAGCCCAACATGGGGCTCGATCTCACAGCCCTGAAATCATGATCTGAGCCGAAACCAAGAGTCAGTCACTTAACCGACTGCACCACCCAGGCGCCCCTCTCTCACTCATCTCTCACTCATCAGGTGAGATGATGATGATGATGTCAGCTTTATGTTAATCTCTACCTTCCTTCCTGTCCCTTCCTTCCTTATGGGCTTTGTCCAAACAAATGAATACTATAAAAGGCATGCAGAACCCTGTGTTATAAGGAGATTCAAGCAAAGAGCTCTAGAAGCTCAGGATGGGCCTCTCCACCCATCAGCGTGTACACAGTTTCTTTGAACTCACAGTAACATTACAGTGGGAAAAATACCTTGGCAACCTATTTATAAATCCTATTCTCTCCATATCCAGGCATCCCCTGGGTTGTGAGTAAAAACTCTTAATCTAAGTTTTCCAGGAGATAGGCCACCACATACTGGCTGGAAACTGTTAGGCAGAGTTCTTGCTCCAACTCTGGAAATGAAGAGCTGTGAAGCTTTTTCCGAGACACTACTTTCTGGGAGGATAAAAGTAATTCCTACCTCACAAGGTTGTTGTAAGTATTAAATAAGAAATATCTGTGTATCACCTGGCATCTCTGTCAAAGAATAGGTCAATGTCAGTTGCCTCCCTCCAAAACTTTCTAAAGAAACAAGTTATAAAAGATAAACTACAGAATATATTGCTTGATTTTTTTCCCAGTCATATCTCATCCTTAAATATCATATAAATGAAAGCTATTGAAAATGTAAAATATTTTGGAGAATGAAAAGTCATGTGAACATCTCTTTATTCATGAAATGGGGCAGTGGGGAGTGACACACTGGGTTGTTCCATGTCAGGTTCATCTAGAACACATGTCACCTCTGTGTGGATGGAGAGAGATGAGCTGGTCACTCGCCTATTTGCCCTTCATTGAGTTTCTTCCCTTCTATGCTCAGCTCTGTTTTGCGGGGAGTGGACCTTACAAGCTCCACTCTCCAGAATCCTGCCAACTGACTTCCAGTTAGATCCGGGTGGTGGGAGACATGGGCGGGTGGGTGTCTGGAGGAGAGAAGCCATTGTTCCCCTCTGCTTCAGGCTGAGGTCCAGCGGGGTGGGTGTGTTCTGACGGAGGCGGCAGCCGGCGGCTCCGGGTCCAGGGGGTGCTGGCTGTTCCAGCGGCATCAGGAGGTTTGGAAGCAGATGCAGACTCCAGCAGCTGCAGTGAGTATGCGCTTGGGCTCTGGGGCACCCCCGCTCGTGTCTTCCAGTAGTAGCATAGGTACACTCTCAACTCTTGAGTTAAGCCACCTCCCCTTTTTTGTTCCTTCAGGCCTTACTTTTAAAATCAGTCCCCTGCTTTAAATCTCCTTTGTGTGACATACTTAACATAGTTTCTATTTTTCTAATTAAAACTGAACTGATATAATTAGTCAAAAAATGGATGAGAAATCCCTCTCTGAGGACTGGAATCATATTCAACCCAAACAAGCCCATAAAATGCAGTCTAATTGTTTTTATGAGCCTTGTGGGGATATAAAAATGTCCTTCGATATTTTACATTTATGTAGAGTTCAAAAGTTTTCTGATGACAAATGGCACCTCCTCATAGAATGACAGAACATTTTTGGCAAGTAGTTACTGTTTTAGGAAATTAAAATATAGTGAGCATGTAAAATGCGAAAAAAAAATTTCCCCGCCCTTAGCAAGGCCATGAAATTTTCTACTTAATCAAAAGAGAAGAAAAAGAGAGAGCTTGGAACTGGCTGAAAAACTAGCTCTTGGAACTTCTGTTTACCCTCAATGTTCTTCCTTCAAGTCTAAATTTCTTTTTTTTTTTTAAGGTTTTATTTATTTATTTGAGAGAAAGAGAATGAGAGAGAGCACATGAGAGCGGGGAGGGTCAGAGGGAGAAGCAGACTCCCTGCCGAGCAGGGAGCCCGATGCGGGACTCGATCCCGGGACTCCAGGTTCATGACCTGAGCCGAAAGCAGTCGCTTAACCAACTGAGCCACCCAGGCGCCCCCAAGTCTAAATTTCTATATGTAAGGTCTCGCCATTGGCAAATACCAGCCCAACCAACAGCCTGAGTTTGGTCCGCCTCATAATTTCAAGAGCTCTTTAGGACGAAGGTATTAACAATATTTGTGGCTAATCCTGGCAAGACTTTGAGCAAATACAAATGTAAAGATCATCAGTCTCCGGGCTTCTTAAGGTCAACTGCATAGAGAAAAATCATTTCTAGAAAGAAGAGGAGCCAATGGGTATTTACACGTCTGATAGGTTCTCAAAATACTAGAAAATTCAAGACTGTACTCAGAATATGCTGTTCTTAACTGGGGGTTAAGATCAGAATGCAGGAAAGCCCTAGAGAGAACCCATAAATTTCTTGAGTGTGGTGGAAGATGACAACCACCCACGGGCAGCACTGTTGAAGTAATTATATAGGGCAATGCCAATGGAGTCAACTGACAAAGAAAATTCTGGAAAGATCCCTCCATCTGCCTTCCAAAATCCTAGGAAGAAAATTAAATGTAGCAGCTTACTTATTGATCTACATGGGGGCAGACTGCCTTGCAAATTTTTATTTCCCTTTGATCAGCTGTCAAAAGGAAACAATGTAAATCCTACAATTATCTTGAATAAAATGTCATTTAATCGTCATGAAACTTCTATATCCAGTCAATTGTTTCTTTGTTCTTATCTCAAACATAAGGGAAGAAAAAAAAATACCTTCTGTAAGTAGAGCACGGAACCTATGCTCTGTTCTAACTGTGATCTTGGCCCTTTCCCAGCCTCTATAGAAGCTGGAATATGTTATTATTACTGGCAGTATTTCTTACTGATAAGCGCCAACTTCCCTATCTACTGAGCCCTTTCAGTTTCCACTGGCCTTTTGTACCACCGTCCTGATGGTGCCCAAGACTGTGTCCATGAAGGAAACATTCTTATTGTTCTCACATCATGAGGACAGCTTCCAAATTACAAATAAAACCACCACACTGGGGTACAAATATGCACAGATCCCGTTTTCCCTTAATAACCCACGATAAATTTATATTTAACCTCTTGCTTTATAGAAATCCTTACTTTTTTGTTGTTGTTGTTGTTGAATCACTCTTCCTGCCACCTCTTCAGACAGTGAACTCATTAAATTTACTGCTTCATCAGTAAGACCAGCTGAGGAGGGCAAGGAATTGCATGTCTACCATTTGCCCAGCAGTGTGGAAGTCTTTCATATTAATTTTTTAACTTAATCATGACATGAATGCTGCAAATTGAAAGTATTATCCCCTCTTACAGGTGATAAAATTGGAGGTAATCAGATTGATGCAAATAGTAAAAGTAGAATGAGATGAACCTGATATTTGAACCTGGGTCTCTTTGATCTGCAAATCTAAGCTCTTTTGAATGTGCCACACTATGGAAGTCAGACTGGACAGAGGCCATCATCATTCCACACAAACTAATAATAAAGCACATGATACTGAAGTGAAATCTGGATGTTCTTAACTACCAGCAACACTACACCGTGAACTTTGCTTCTGAAATGTGACTGGGAATCTTTTCCAAGAGGCAATTATATAGGCATCATTTTTCCTCCTCTCCTTTCTTTGTGAAGTGTCCCAGTGTGACTACACCCACAGGTGCAGCTTGCAGAACTTGCTAGTCCTGTCCTACCCTACAGCGATTCCTCCAGATTTGGAGGTCACCACTGTCTTCCAATAGCACTTCCCAAAAGGCCAGCCTTGGACCTCTTCCTGCATCTGTTGTCACCTCTGAGCAGAAGGCTGGGTCATCCAATTAACTCAGCACACAGGAAGGGTGCACTTCTGCTTCCAGCGTGTCTAGGACAGTATGCTGGGGGTCACTGTCTGGAGGGTTTGTCCTTGAGGATCTACCATTCACTGCATTGACACAGGGAACAGCCTGAAGGCTGAGGAAGTGTGGCAACACCTATGAAGACGGAAAGGGGCAGTCCCAACTGAAGGGTTCTTGAGTAATCTTGTTGGATCTGGGCCACTTTAGAATGTGGGTAAGTGGAGAATAGGATAAGCCTGAAGATGTGTTTTTTCCACCATACCTGGGATAGCTCAAGAAAGAAGCTAAGGGGGTGCCGGGGTGGCTCAGTCGTTAGGCGTTTGCCTTCGGCTCAGGTCATGATCCCAGGGTCCTGGGATCGAGCCCCGCATCGGGCTCCCTGCTCGGCGGGAAGCCTGCTTCTCCCTCTCCCACTCCCTGTGCTTGTGCTCCCTCCCTCGCTGTGTCTATCTCTGTCAAATAAATAAATAAAATCTTAAAAAAGAAGAAAGAAAGGAAGAAAGAAGAAAGAAAGAAAGAAAAGAAAGAAAGAAAAAAAGCAAGCAAGCAAGCAAGCAAGCAAGCCAAGGGTCATTCTGAACTGGATCTAAATCATCCTTGGACCTCCAAGCTAATTCAGACTCCCTTGAACCTCTGGAACAAAGTGGGGGGTTATCCTATGGCAGGATAATATGCCAAGTCATGAATTTCAGTTCTGTCCTTGCTGTACTTTTCTACCTCTGTTAAAAAACAGTCAGCAGGGTCTAAGTTCCTTTGACTGAGAGCAGGGATTCGCAATCTTTCTGTAAAGAGCCAGATAGTAAATCTTTAGGCTTTGCAGGCCTATCTATCTTTGTTCAAGTACTTAACTCTTGCTGTTACAGCAAAAAAGCAGCCCTAGACAATAAATAATGCGCACAGCTGTGTTCCAGTAAAACTTTATTTAAAAATTAAATAGGAGACAGCCTGGATTCAGACAGGTCATAGATTTCTGACTCTTGACTTAGAGGATTTAGATGTCAAGGCCAAAAGATGTTAACTAAAAACTACCGCCCTTACGGTTTGTGTTTCCTGAAATTGAAGCTCATGGAAGGTGCTCAGAGGAGGGGAGAGAGATGAGCCTTTGGATGGCAGAGAAAAGCATTTAGTTACATTAATAAAATATTGCCAAGGTTCATGCGGTTCTGTAAATAGCTGGGACCAGCAACCCTATGCCCCCCAGCATTCAAAATAAATGGGGAGATAAAATTAAAAAAATGCTCCCCACCCCCAGCATTCAAAATAAATGGGTCCACAGAGAGGACCATGAAGTGGTACTGGGAAGCAAGGTGTTTATCTTTGGTAATAAGTTCCATGTCTAAATGGGGCATGGTAGCAAAAAAAAAACCTACTTCAGGAGACTATAGGAACTTTAGTAATGAGCATTTCAGCTAAGACCACGTCACCATCCCCAGAGCAAAACACTTCCTGGGTGTTCCCATGATTCCTGGGTTGGAGGGTTACAAGGTATCTGGATGAAGAACGCTCAAATATAACTGAGATTGAAATCATATTTAATTTGACTTTTTTTCATCATGTGTAGGGTAAAATCATCTGCTACATGCCCAGTAGAGCATATTATACCAGATAGAAGCTTGCTTAATTCTTTCAGGAAAAACGGAGAGAGGGAGGGAGGAGGGGGAAGGAGAGAGAGCGAGAAAGAGAGCAAGAGAGAGAAAGAGATTGAGAGAGAGAGATGGATATGCATACAGATGCTTTGGAAGCTTTGGATAGATTGAATTTTAACCATAAAATAAGTAAAAGCATAAAGCAAGATGGCTCAGTAGCATAATTTCCTTTCAATTACTATTTACTATTTATAAAAATGCTAATTGGCAAAAAAACTTTCCACAACCTAATTTAGGAGGGTCTCTGTTTCAGTTGAGCAGATATCAGGATACCCCATAAATCACCCTGCCTTGGCTTTAAAAGCACTTTTGTGCATAGAGTCATTACTGAAATATGGAGAAATTTTAAGACAACCTAACTGCTCTTCTGAAGTACAAATAGCTCTCCGAGAAATAGATTAAAGCTGAGTTCACTACCCTATTAGTGTATTAGTTTCCTGTGGCTGCTGTAACAATATTACCACAAATTTGGTGGCTTAAAACAACAGAAATTCATTTTCTTAGAGTTCTGAAGGCTACAAGACTGAAATATGTATTGCTGGGCCAAAAGTAAGGTACTGGCAGGGCCAAGCTCTCTCCGAAAGCTCTAGAAGAGATTCTGGTCCTTGCCTCTTTTGGCTTCTGGTGGCCGTCAGCTTCTTTGGTCTATGGCTCTGTCACTAAAGTATCTGCCTCTGTGTCACCTTGCCTTCTCTTCTGTGTCAGATCCTCCTCTGCCTTTTGCTTAGAAGGACACACATGATTGCAGTTAGGATCCACTCAGATAATCCAGGATAATATCCCACCTCAAAACCCTTAACGTAATCACATCTGCAAACACCTTTTTCCACATACGGGGTTATTTACAGGTTTCAGGGATGAGGACCTGACATTCTTAGAAGCTACTATCCAATCTACTACAACTATCCAACCTAATAAGTCCTTGAACCAATAGTATTTAAGATTACGGCTTCTGCTTTGTTTCTGTGATCATGCGGATCTGTGATCAGATCCACTGGCTAGGGACTTGCAAAAGACATAGATAGATATCCATCAATCATCGCCACCTTGTGCCACTTCAAGGATCCATGCTGCATTCAGCGGAAAGGTGTGTCCTGGAATTGTGCAGTACAGTGGCCCCAAGTATTACATCAGACTGAAATGGTTTTATGTCTGACCCAAACACCCAGAGTTGTACTGGGAAAGGAAGGATTCCTTCAAAATCAACCTCTGTGACCAAGAATATACACCCCCCAGTCATCCTCTTTCTCATAAAAACACACTACCAACCACTACATTTTTCCTTTAATTCTTTTTTTTTTAAAGATTTTATTTACTTATTTGAGAGGGAGAGAGAAAGAGAGCATGAACAATGGGAGGAGCTGAGGGAGAGGGAGAAGCAGACTCGCCGGCTGAGCAGGAGCCTGACTCGGGACTTGATCCCAGGACCCTGGGATCAGGACCTGAGCTGAAGACAGAAGCTTGACTGACTGAGCCACCCAGGCGCCCCTCCTTTAATTCTTAAACAAATTACGTTTTCTACTTCAACCACCTTGTATTCACAACTTGAGAATTAGTTGTGCCTCAAAATGGGCACAATTTATTTCCCAAAAGGAGATTTTTATGATTTTTCTAAGTGAGGCACTGTGATACGTGCTGGGAATGCACTGTGCAGGTGGAGGAAATGAAAGAATAAGTCAATAATCATTTCCACATAACCTAGTGATGGAGCATTCAACCACCTCCCACCACCTCCACTCTGGCCCAAGCCACCTGGGACCATTTCTCACCTAGATCACTGCAAAGTCTCCTAACCACCCTGCCCAAATTGGTACGTTGAAAGCCTACCCCCTAATGTGATGGCATTAGGAGGTGGGGTGTCTGGGAGGTAATGAAGATGAGATGAGGTCATGAGAGTGGAGCCCTCAGGATGGCATTCGTGCTCTTCTAAGATTCACAAGAGTGCTTGCTCCCCTTCTCTGCTCTCCACCATGTCAGGGTAAGTCAGCAGTCTGAAAGACTGGACAAGGGTCCTCACCAGATCCCAGCCATGCTGGCACCCCATTGGACTTTCAGCCTCCAGAACTATGAGAGAGAAATTTCCGTGGTGTATAAGCCACCTGGTCAGTCTATGGCACTTTGTTACAGCCACCCGAATGGACTAAGACACCCCATTCAGTCTATTCTCTGTAACATAGCCAAAGCAGTCCTGTTAAAACATGTCCTCTGCACAGACCCTTCCAGGAACTTCCCATCTCACTTGGTCTAAAAGTCAAAAACCTTGCAAGGCCCACAAGACTCTGCAGTCTGCCACTGCCAGCCCCACCCCCAGCACTTTCCCTGTCTGACCTCAGTTGCTTCCTCTCCTCCTAAACCAAGTCCCAAGCACAATCCTTCCTCAGGGCTTTTGTCCTTCACTGCTGCCCCTGCAGAGTAAACTCTCTCTGCAGGACTCACTGTCTCACCTCCTGCAGGGGTTTATTCAAGCATCACATTCTCAGTGATGCTTTCTCTGATTATTGAATTAAAAATTACAATGTACTCCCTGGCACAACCTGATTTCCTTCTCTCCCTTGTTTTTTCCCATAACATTTATCATTATCTAATTTATTATATGACTTACTCATTTTTAAAAATGATTTATTTCCCCTACATAAGATGTAAGTTTCACTAGAGCCGGGATTACTGGTGGTTTTGTTCACTGTCTATTCTGTATGCCTACCACCTAGAATGCTGACATCTAGTAAGTGATGAACACATATTTGTTGGACCGAAGGGCGATGAATGGATGGACGGATGGATGAGAGGATGGACAGATGAAAAGATGGGTGGATGTGTACACAGGGCCTTATGGGAGTGAAAGACAAGGACACATGACCTAGCCAGAGGCGATGGGCTTTGGGAAGGCAAATACTCCACTCACTTAGTCACACCCTTCATGGGTCAATCAGACAATGATTATGTCTCTTTCCCACTTTCATTCTTCATGACAGTTTTAAGTGTTAATTTTGTTTTTTTCAAAGCTAATTTTCCAGGTAGTATAACTGTCATTGCAGAAAAGGTCAACCTATTTATTGGGTCTCATCATTTAATAAAAGAAAAATGAATAAGTCATCCCAACTCGAACAATTCTTTTAATATTTTGACAGAAGATAACTTCAAGGAATTTACAGAGAACCTCTCTGTATTACACAAGATTGTCATGGTCATTATCCATTTCATTTCACAGTGTTATAAAAACTCCACTATATTTTAAAGGCCTGGCTTTTATAAAGTTAACATTTTGTGTATTTTTGGCATTAACTACTTTGTTATAAAAGCTTTCCTGTGTATGAGTCAGGGAAGGATTTTTATCTGGTCTTATCTTTGTCTTGGTGGTCATATTCACCTAGGTTTCCCATAAAATACTTTTTAATTAAAGAAGCAATTGAATTGTTGAAGATGTATCATTCCCAGTACATTTTCCCGTGCATGGTACACACATATGCACACACACGCACATGCATCACACAATGTAAAGTAGTTCTTTAAGTTCTGAATTAAAATTTTCATAATTCTGAATTGAAACAGCAATTCAAAGTAGCAAATACTCTACGCTGAAACATATCGACAACATACATGCTTTTATACCACCCCACGGCAAACATCCCACCCTGCAGCATCTGTTCTAATCCTGGCTTCTTCAGACATTCTGCAATATCTTCTACTTCTATTCCAGTAGTATTAGCTGACAAGAAAGGTATTTTGTTTGTCACTATATATTTTTTGTATTATTTCAACCATTTTTAACAGCATTAGGAAGAGCAAGTACTTACCTAGTCATATGTGGCTTTTTTTTACTAATAAGTAAAAAAATCTCAAAAGAGACTTCTAAACATTTGTCAGTAAATTTGGCAAACATTTAGAGTACTATTGAGGAGCACCTGGCTGATTCAGTCGGTAGAGCATGGGACTCCTACTCTTGGGGTTCTAAGTTCAAGTGCCATGTTGGATGTAGAGATTACTTAAAAAAATAAAATCTTTACCCACTACTGGTGGGTAGGGGATGGTAAACTGTAGAGGCTTGTTTTCATGTTCTGGATGTTTAGTTTTTAAATGAATTGCTAATCACAATGGCTTCCTAATGTCCTTGAGCTTATATTACAAGATACAATAGATACTTGGGTAACATTCATCATCAAGAATAGTGAAGGTAATTCATTTTGCAAAAATGTTTTCGCAACTTGCTAGCTTAGATGAGATTGTCATTTCCGGTATCATACAAGGGATGATGATGAGCATATACCAGAAGTAACAGAAGTATTGGCTCTGCTGTTTTCTGGGCTTGGCATGTGCTTGCCTCATTAGTATTATCCCCACTGATCATTTCTTTGCAAGAAACATTTTAAGTTGCTTGTCCACTCTGTCAGAGGAAGGAAGACGATGAAATTTATAAATTCACTTCACTAAAGCTAAATAAAGGGCAACATGAGGCAATGGGCTGAAAGTGAACAAGCAAGCCAGGGAGTCACTCTGACCCTCTGAGATGTGGGAAGCCCCTCAGTCCTCAGGGGACTGCACCTGGGAATATGTGATGTGGGTCTGCCTGACATACAAACCAACAGAATGTGCCAGGCTCAGTCCATAGCTAAAATGTTGGTAAAGCTTATTTTTTTCCTTTTTCATTTCCTTTTTTTTTTTTTTTAGAAAAAATACCTAAATAATTTTCTTTTCTTTTTTCTTTTTTTGCAAACAATGGACTATCTTGTGTACTCTTGAGAGTGTAGTGGGGTGCCCATTTTAGAGGCCACTGGTCTAGCAGGAAGAGCGCTAGCCTTAGAGGGAAATTCCTCGTTAGACTGCCAAGAGAATGGTCTGTGAACTGAAAAGCCATGTCAGTGAAAGAAAAGATTACTACTGCTCAGGAAGATCTACCTGTGTTGTTTGAATTATCTTAACCTAAGTCCATTACCTTACATGTACTCATTCTCAAATTAATCTCCAGTTCCCTAGATAATCAGAATTGTAATAACCCAATGGAGGAAACTTACCAAAGGATATTTGAAACTCTAGATCATTGCCCTTCTGTCCCCCTCCCCATTTTTATACCTATCCATTTTCCTTAAAGAAAAACTGCAATGCATTAAACACCCCTTAGAGGTTGTTTGCTTGGTGGGCTTGGTGGAGCCTCTTCCATGAACCCCGAGAATCACCTCCTGAGGGCACAGACCCTCAGGCATCTTCCCTTCTGCCCCAGGAGTCAAGCACCACTGAGCCCTCAGCACAGTGAATTAAGTGGGAATTGCCATGTGCTCCTTCTGACCTCATCTAGAATATTCCAGGTCCAGATGGCCAATTGGGCTCTGCTCCCATCATTTCAACCTGAACCCACAGGAACCCCAGTCCTTGTCAGGAAGTCCAAATTTCTCATGACCCCAGAGGCATAAAGATTTTGCCTCTGCTGCTACTGTTCTAACAAAGCAGCCATGATTCACAGAGCGTCTCTTTGATGAGCAACAATGGAAACCTTCTCCTCTATGTTCCCCAGTTCAGATCGAGTCCTCTTGAACAAACCAGATCTGCCTCTGAGTTTTGCCTAGACTGTGTCATCAGCCTGACTCTCCATACCAAAGAGAGAGAGGAGTGAGGAAAGAACATATATTGAGCGGTTTTTGTATGCCAGACTTCTCAGTCTGGTCTGCATGTGAAGGTAGGTTCCACCTCCTTTACATGCACCCCATCCTCATTACCCCTCTCCCCTTCTCCCTCTCTCCCATGCTCCAGGCCCATAAACCCAGGGGACCTCCTATGGGGTCTCTAATAGCCTGACCCTTGTGCCTAAGGCAGAGAGTTTAGATCCACACATGTGACAAGACATCCTCATTTCTTCCTCTCCATCAAAAGTATATGACATTTTAGGGCGCCTGGGTGGCTCAGTTGGTTAAGCGACTGCCTTCAGCTCAGGTCATGATCCTGGAGTCCCTGGATCGAGTCCCGCATCGGGCTCCCTGCTCGGCAGGGAGTCTGCTTCTCCCTCTGACCCTCCCCCCTCTCATGTGCTCTCTCTCATTCTCTCTCTCTCAAATAAATAAATAAAATCTTTAAAAAAAAAAAGTATATGACATTTTATTCTCTTTATCTTGATTTCTACAATAATTGTTTTCATTGTTTCCTGGCCCATAGGGAAGGTTTGGCAACCAGAAACAATTTCTTTTTTATAATGACAGTAAAATGTTAGGATCTATACATGGGTGACTAATTCTATTAAATTTATGGTTCTACTTACAGTGAAAATAAAATCTAACACAGCCCCCAAAGAACTAGGCTGCTTCAGGTAGCAATTGCATCAAACCTGAAATATGAGACGTAGGTTATGTTTATTGTTTTAAAGGAACACCTCAGTCCAGGGGCTTACTCAACAACAGACCTGTTTGAGATTAATGAGGATGTTTCCTCCTATAAACAGTGAAAACTCCAACATAAATATTGTGGGGTCTGACCTCCAGGTTCCTTGGAGAGTAGAGAAAACTGTGCTCCAGCCCCCAGCACCCCCTGAGAAACTGGTCACTGCCAGGGGTCTGAGTACATGGTGACTCATCATTTACCTGCCAGGTCTGAAATGACCATGCCAGCCCCTCTCTGTCCCGCAGAGAGGGGCTGGCATGGTCATTTCACTGTTGTTTTTAGAAAAGTGCCCACCATGGCAAACCATCACAGAGTTTTCCACCACCCTGTGAGCCCACGCCAGGGGAGACTACAAAGTTCATGGCAGCTTGCTTTTAAGATTCTTCCTGTGCCCTAGCTTCCGCTTGTACTCCAAGAACCTGCCTGGGTCTCAGTTTCTTCATATGTCAGATGAAGGAGTCAGACCAGATTTTAGTGTGTAGACAAACCACCTGGGGATCTTGTTGAACTGCAGATCTGAACTCCATAGGTTTGGGGTGGGAGGTCTCAGGGGATGTCAATGCTGCTCGCAGTCCATGGACACACTTTTGAGTAGCAAGGAGTTAGATGACCTCTAAAGACACTCCCAGTGCTGCAGTTTTATCCTATTCAAAATGATGCAAAAAGGCAAAGCAACAAATGTTGCAACATAATACAGAAAACAGAAAAGCTAAATATCTAAAGATTGAAGTCTCTTAACTGTACCCCAGTTCGGCAGACTGTCTAATCTGCTTCGACCAGGACTGCTAAGAGTTTTTAGTTTAACAAAGCACATGGGACCTCAAATGTCTACACATTTCTTCACCTTTTTTTTTTTTTTTGTCCATGAGCAATTCAGATGAAATTGTGTTTTCTTTTTCTTTTTTTTTTTTTTAGAATGCTGTTGGCTCAGGAAAATTCAACAATTAGCCCCCAGCTCAGACATTTTGAGGCTGAACTGTTATCCAGACATAAAAAGAGAGAGAGAGAAAGAGAGAGAAGTATTTAAAAGTGTTGAGTCTCTTAGTTTAAAATACAATTTGTAATTCTCAAGGAGTGAGGAAAATTGTCCTCCTTCTTCTACCTTAAGGTTGGGCTGAAAGGAATAGTTAGCAGAAGAGAAAAGCAACTGATCTGAATGAATTTGGTAGTGGTAAAGCGGCACTCAGCTTTCTCTGGGCTGGGGCGGGGGCGGGATTGGTGAGAGCCTGGCTTCAGCTACTTTGTGAGAATTTATAGGAAGTTAACCACCTGGCACAGATGACCATTGTTTTGTAATAACGCCAAGGAAAGTAACTCATTCTTCCCTCTATAACTGACAAGAAAGAGGGAAAGAAGGACTGCATTATTGGTGCCTTCTGGGGGGAATTTGTAAATCCTGGAATGGTGCCAGGGCCCACGTGCTCAGAACTGGCTGGGGGGGTGCTAAAGGGAGCGTGGAACAGAGGAAAGAGGGTGTGAAAGTGTGTGCAAGGTGCATTTGTTAGCACACGTACTGCACAGCTGTCTCCAGAGTTCACCTGTCTAATGTGTGAGGACACACCAGTGCCCCCCTGCTAGGACGAGTATCACCCAGCTGCCCAGGAAAGGCCTGCAGGCTTAGGACGCCCAGAGCCTGAGCCAATGAGAGCCAGGCTTCAACTTCTGCTGGAAACATCTTTTCTACCAGCGTCCAGGCTTTTCCCTGGCTCAGCGCACACACCAGGTGTGGTTAGGCCACCTGCCAGGACCTCGGTTTCCCGGTTTCCTCATTCCTCAGTCCTCTCCTCATCCCAGCTGCAATTCCATGATGGCCCTGCATTAGGGACTGATCTGCTCTAAACCCCACTTTAAGGTCTTCTCCATCCTTCTGGGCTAGCTGACTAATGCAAGAAAGGGATCTAAACTGATGGGTAGCATATGTAACGGCATCCCTTCTAGGAATAGCTTACATTTGAACAAGGTCTTTGACTACCCCCAAATAGTGACTCATGATATAACACAATGAACAGGTAGAAGAAATGCGATGGCAGAAACTAACTGAAGGCACTTTACCTACTCATACTACCTGAAGGACTGGGTTGATATTGGCCCAGGTTTTGGCCAAGTTAAACTGTACCAAGGTTTTGGGGACAGTGCTACTTTTCAATGTGGCTGGCTTTATCACTTCCATCTGTTGATTAGGGAGGACTAGAGGTAGGTAATTGCAGGGTAAGGCACTGCTCAAAGCATCTGGAGGCCTGAGTCCTTGCCTCTGCTTCTCATTAGCTGTGAGATCTTGGACAAGACACGTCACTTTTCACCAGCTGTGCGATCATGGACAAGTCACCTCACTTCTCACCGGCTGTGAGGTCTTGGACAAGTCATCTTGCTTCTTTGTACCTGGTTCTCATCTCTAAAGGGAAGAGGCTGAACTGAGTAAAAAGTTTCCCAAGGTTTTGTTCATTTTTATTCTTCTTGAGGGAAACCCTTTCTTTAAAGGAAATCTCACACAGGAGTCCAATTCGCAAAGCAGATCAAAGCACTGTGTTTGGTCAGGTGGTACCAGATGCTTTGTAACAAATCTCAAAATTTCTATAAGTTAATAATCCAATGCAGTAATTCCTGGTTAGCTTTCTATTTCATGGTAATGCAGGGACCTATGTTCCTTCTCTCCTGTGGCTCTGCAATACTCTAAGAAGTGGTTCTCAACTGGGGGTCATTTTGTCCACCCTCTCCCCCCCTAACCGGGGGACATTTGGCAATGTAGGGAGACATTTTTGGTTTTTACAAGTAGACGCCAATGCTACAGGCTTTGAGTGAGTAGAGGTCAGGGATGCTGCTAAACATCTTACAATGCACAGGATAGGCTTCCTTAACCAAGAATTATTCAGCCCCAAATTCTAATAGTGCTAAGCTTAAGAAACCTTGGTGTAGGTCCTTGAATTTTATCCATTCAGCCAACAGATAGGGAAAGAGCACCAGGAAGCACCGCAGGAGAAGCTTTGATGGCCAGACCTACAAGTGGCCACATAACTTCTACTGACATCTCATGAGCTAGAACTTAGCCATGTGGCCTAACTCTGTGTGTATGTATGTGTGTGCATGCGTGTGGGTGGGTGGAAAGTGTGGGGGCGCAGCATGGGAGAGATGTGACCTCTGACCAAGTAGCTACTTCCCAGAAACAAATCTATGGTACACAATGGGGGAGTGTGAAGGCAGTGGGCAGCTACCTGTCTGCCACCCAGAGTCTCCTCAGCTGAATACACTTAGTAACAAAGATGACAAACTATGGAATGAAATGAACTAAACAGGTAAGGCAGAATCACATAAAGCCTTGGTACCCAAAGGTACCAAGAAGCACCTGGAAGTCTACAAAGGACTCCTGTTGTTCATAAAAAGCACGGTGAGAGCAAGCCTGCGCTAGCTGCTGGATGCCAGAATCACATAGAAAGTCTCATGCAAAGACATGGAAATCCACCTGAAAATAATAAATCCATGGAAACAATATAAACATTATTTATCCAATGTAGAACTGCATTTCACACTGAGAGGAGGAGGCTGGCCTATGGCTCTTGGAAGATTCTCTTTTTCTATTTGAAGAGAGAAGATGAATACAGTCAAATACAATAATGGGATAAGAAAGACACGATAGATTTAACCTATTTCCTCTTGGGCCAGGACACAGCAATCATTCTTTTCCACAGTACTATCACTAATCGGACAGTGGCCCAGTTTCAGAGGACACAGGCATTTAGAGACACAAATGAAAGGATATACAAATTGTGTTAGGTTTTCAGAGGAAAGCTCAATGAAATAAGTCAAACTATCTGAACCTAGACCTATTTCTGCTTCTGACAAGCAGTACTTATGGGAAGACTCACTTCTTCTTGTGGGCCTTGGTGCCCTCATCGACAAAATGTGGAAACTGGCCCGGAGAGTGGTTTGCAAACTGTGTCCTGGGGAACCCTTTGGAGCTCAAATGGAGCAAGCCAATGGAAAGTAGTCCCCATACCCAACTCCACTTTTGTCTGTCTGACATACCACACTTCAGTGTAAAATTTTGTTTAAATAATGGCTTCTATGGCTAAACAATATTTGAAAACCCCGCAGCAGACATCACTATACATGTCTGATTCTAATATTCCATGATTAGTCCTCATGACTAGAACAATCTTAGTAAATGCCTCTATTCAGCCCACAATAAGATGATTTTTCACCTCTAAATTTTAAATTACCAGTAAGAAGGCAAAGTTAGGTTGGCCCAATCACTTAATTCTCTACATGTGTCTGTGAGGAAGTGTTTAAGTCTTAAAGTTAGTCTCATTCATGTAGAAGAATATACAGTAAAACCCCTCATGGCCTGAAGAGAAGAATCTTGGGAGACTTCAAATAATTGTTGGTCAAGTTGAATTTTTATATATTAAATGTAGATGAACTTAATCTCAAAAATCTCTAATAAGTTTGATTTTTGGTGTGACCTCTGACAGTTGTTCTCAAGCCCAGCACCTGTTCTTCTCAACCATGCTGCTTTGATAGGGTTAAGGGATCCTTCCTCTTGTACTAAGATGTGGGGGGACTCTCCACTGTCAATTGCTCCACTGTGATGAGCTTTTTACAACACCCCAAAACAACAATAATCTTGTTTTCCTATTCGGAATCAAGATCTGCTTCCATTCATGGTCACTATTCTTCCTGTGACCTTGAACCTGCATGCCCTGTGTCCTTGGTTGATGCCATTCCTGAACTATAAGCCCACTGAGAACAAAGCAGAGCTCTCCCCATATCTAGCATGGTTCTTTGCATACAACAGATACCCAATAAATAACTAAACATTAGTGTAAGACACACGTGATGAAGACCAGTAGGTGTAAATCAAACTATTTAATTCCATTACTTACTAACATTTGGGTATCCAGGTGAGACAATCATATCTTACTGTTCACATAAAATGTGCTCCTAGGAACTCCCCAAGGAGGAATTTTTGCTCCAACTTTCAACAGCAAAAATGACTTCCTACTTTTTTCACTTGGGCACAATCATTGCCATCGGGGCTCTCACTGGTGTCTGCCCCTTCTCATTACTGATAGGCATCACCATTCTCCTCCACAGACAAAGCACTGAGATTACAAATAGAAATCTTGTTACCCTTAGCCAGCCCTCCAACCTTACCTGCAAAAATAACAACAACCCAGGAGCGCCTGGGTGGCTCAGTCGTTAAGCGTCTGCCTTCGGCTCAGGTCATGATCCCAGGGTCCTGGGATCGAGCCCCACATCGGGCTCCCTGCTCGGCGGGAAGCCTGCTTCTCCCTCTCCCACTCCCCCTGCTTGTGTTCCCTCTCTCGCTGTGTCTCTCTGTCAAAATAAATAAATAAAAACTCTTAAAAAAAAATAAATAACAATAACCCAGGGTGGTGGGGGAGGGGAGAGAATCCTGCGTGGTGGGGGAGGGGAGAGAATCTAGACTTTGGGAATACCAAAAACAAAGGAACAGAAGAAAAGAGAAGGCTCTGTGTCCTGTTCATGGAATGGTCACAAGCCCTGTGCAGTTGCAGCTGGGCTACGTGGGAGGTTGGGGCAGGTCGGATAACGGGATGTAAGGCCTGAGAGATATTATAACGATATAATAATGATAATAATATTATACTCTAAAAAGCCATACTAAGATAATTGGCCTTCAGTGGCAGCACCAAAAGGAAATTTCCATGAGGAGAATGACCAGCGCCTAATGTCAAAGGGTGACTCAGGGGGCTTTATACTCCTCCCCCCACCAAATACCCATCAGAAAAAAAAAATCACAATTAAAATAAGACAAAACATGTTTGACACGCAAACATGCATCCAAGAGAAGTTCCCTAGCCTTCTTCCATATCGCTATCCCTAAATATGCAGAAATCCAGGAGCCGCTTCGGAGGGCTTCCATATCTCACAAGGACGTGCATGGGTCAAGTCAAATGAAACTAGAATAAAGTCAAACCTAGGAGGTGGCTTGCCTTCTTACTTCAGTCATGGCACCGAACCAAAGGTAGTTGGAGTAATGAGGGATGCTGAGGTCACTGAGAGGAAAACTGCCTGAGAAGCTTGTCTTGGATTCCATCTTGGAGGGCAGGCATCTCGTCAACTCGCTCCAGACTCCCTGTGCCACAAGCTGTATATATTGGCAGTAAAATAACTGAGAGCCATTGTGTTGCCCCAGGCAGTGCTCAGTTAGATGTATTGTGCATCCTCCACAGCTATTAATAGTACAGAGCCCGGAGCTATTAGAAATATGTCTGTGTCATAAGGAAATGAAGTGCTCTTAAAGGTGCAAAACATCATTATCTGTCCTCTATAGGCAACTAGACAGAAAAACACAGCTTAAGAGCATCTTCAAACTGAACGAATATTCCTGTGAAAACTCTAGGTCTATAATAAACTGGAGACTGAAATCCTGGTCTGGCTTCAGACAGTGGCTAACAGAAAAGAAGTAAATGCATAAAAAAATGTATATGAATGCACAGGAGCACAAACAAGTGACTATATTAGTGGTAATGCTTTAAAAAATGAAGTCCGAGGCCAATGGCTTGTTAAGGAATTTGATTAAGGAATGTTTAAGCAAAACTCCTGCTTAGTAGACCCTCTAAAGTGTAGCCTATAAAACAGAAAATGCCTGGCAATTTAAGCTAACTATGGGCTTTTTGCTATATCCAAAGCTAATAGATTATAATATACCTAAAAATGGGCACACGATCACTTCTGACAAATTCAGATACCATGACCTTGCAAGCCAATTAGGCCTACATCTTCTATGTCACTTTTTTTCATTTTCATTTGAGGAAAAAAAAAAATGTGATCTTGCGAACAGTAGCCATAAAGCAAACAGGACAAATTATATACTTCCAAAGGAAATTGCAGGTCATGGTATTGATTTAAAAAAAAAAACCTAGCTACCTTTGTAGAAGCAAATGTGCCTATCATTCACATATATGAATCGTATTTAAATAGTGTTTGCAAAGAAGTTTAAAAAATTGTTGGGGTATTATTTAAACCATAAATATATTTTATTATACCATTTATTACTTGTGGTAAAATGTCAGATGGGTGGATATAAAAAAACCTAATCATTGATTATAGTGCTTAAAGAGCTACTCTTCAAAATTATGAAAGTAATTTAAATATATACCAACAATACACTAAAACAAGGTCATTAATGTCTTTTAAATATTAAAAGGCATTAATGCTACACAGTGACTAAGGCAGTATAATAATCAGAGTGGTGAAATCTAGTGACTAGACTGACAGGCTACCGTATTTTTATATTTTTAGTTCTATGTGTGTGCGTCTCACTGCGGTCTCAGAGGTTCTAAAAAGGCATATTCAAATTTATTTCCAAATCATCATTTGTCTTCTCTTTTCTAATTTTAGTCTGCACAAATCTTTCTAGTTCACTCACGTCTCTGACACACACTTGTGGACGAAGGGCTATCTGGTCAGTGTATTCAGATCAGCGGCCAACCCTGAGGGGTCTGCAGCCTGCAGCCAGCTAGACCCACAGGAAGGCGCTGCACACATAGTTCCATCCACAGCAGACACTGCTTCTTGCCTTCCCCACAGCCACCCCTCCTCCTTTCTTCTTTTTTTTTTTTTAAAGATTTTATTTATTTATTTGAGAGAGAGAATGAGAAACAGAGAGCACGAGAGGGAGGAGGGTCAGAGGGAGAAGCAGACTCCCCGCCGAGCAGGGAGCCCGATGCGGGACTCGATCCAGGGACTCCAGGATCATGACCTGAGCCGAAGGCAGTGGCTTAACCAACTGAGCCACCCAGGCGCCCCCTCCTCCTTTCTTCTAACACAGGGTTCCTCTATTTCAGCACTGTTGGCATTTTGGCTACATAATTCTTTGTTGAGGGGACTGAGGTGTATGATGTTTAGCAACATCCCTGGCCTCTACCCATTCAATGCCAATAGCAACTCTCTCCCCTAACCCCTAGGTGTAACAACCAAAAATGTCTCCAGACATTACCAAATGCCCCTTGAGTTAGGAAGGAGAAATCGTCCTGGATGATAATCACTCTTCTTCCAGAACCCTGTTTATGATCTTGTGCCCATCATTCTGTGAGCATCTACCAGCTGTAAGAGAGGTGGCTTCTATCCCAGCCAAAGAAGGCAAATCTTTACTCTAAATCAATTATGGTGGTCCCGTTCCCCTTCTCAGCTCTTGGTTACACAGGGACATGTGACACAACTCTGACCAAGGAGACAGGAGCAGAAGTCTGCTGAGGGGCCCCAGTGAAAGGATTCTTCACTCTTGGGTGCCCCTTGTGGGTATACTACACACACACACACACACACACGCACACGCACATGCACACATCCACGTAGACACTGCTTTGGGTATATGACAAATAAAGGAAAATAAATAACAGAAATAATAAAGAGTGAAAAACGGGGAGAAAGGCGTCTATTAGTTTGCTAGGGCTGCCATAACTAAGTAGCACAAAGTATCTTAAACAACAGAAATTGGTCTCATGGTTCTGGAGGCTAGAAGTCCAAGATCAAGGTGTCAGCAGGGTGGATCGCTCTGAAGCCTCTTTCCTTGGCTTATGGATGTCCATCTCCTCCATCTGTCTTCACACAGTCTTTCCTCTACATCTCTGTGTCCAAATTTCCTCTTCTTTTAAGGACACCCATATTGGATTAAGACCCATCCTAATGACTTCATTACCTCTGAAAAGACCTTGTCTCCATATACAGTCACATACTAGAGGTTAGAGCTTCAACATATGAATTTGGGGAGAGGGATGCAATTCTGCCCATAACAAGGGAAGAATAAAAATGAGAAAGGGAGGCAGATGACAAGAAGACAAAAAGAAAGAAGGGGATGTATCTGTTGGGAATTATTTCCTCTGCAGGTGATAGAAATTAGAAGTGTATTCAAATAAGACTGCTTTTCTCACTAATATTAAGTCTAAATATATGTGGTCTGCTAAATTTGGTTCAGTTGGTAAAAAAAAAAAAAAAAGTCACAAAAGACCAGGCTCTTTCACTATTCAACTCTGCTACCTTTGGATTTTGCATCCTATTGCTTGTTGCCTCATGGTCACAAGATAGCTATTACAATCCCAGATATCGTATCTGCCTTCAAGGCAGGAAGACAGGGTAATAGGCTATACCAATGGTCTTCCTCTTACTCTTGTTCCTTTTATATAGAAACGAAATCTGTCCCAGGAGGCCCCCTTATGTCTCATTGGCCATAAATGGGTCATGTGGCCAACCTTGGCTGCTAGGGAATCTAGCAGAGCAAATATCTGGCTTTCTAGAAACTTTGGAAACAGGCAGAAAGAAGCAGTGGGATTGAGATGGCTATTGGATTAGTCAATCAACCATGTTTATCCAGGGGAAGGGGGGGAGAGAGGAAATAGAGGAAAGATTAGGAGGGGGCTGGAGGGAAGACGAGAAAAGAAGAGGAAAATTATCTACAATCATTATTAATTACTATATACAAAGAAGCTAAGTTTTCATACACAGCTCTCCCCGGGGTGTTCCCCTAGCCTGTTGATAGCTATAACACACAACAGTTTACTTAAGCATTTACATGATTTCCCATCTTTTGGCATAAACATGTAAAATATATTTAATGATTGCTTCTTGATAAGGAGTCATAAGTGTACGATGAACTGCGTATCTACTGCATGGAACATACTACTTGGCACATAGTCAATACTTACTAAGCATCCGTTAAATGAATGAATTAAACCAATCCAGATCATTGTGAAAAGAGCACATAACATCTATTCCACAAGGGATCATTGGGATTTCTTTGTTGTGAAAATTTATTAGGAATGCAAATTCTCAGGCCTCACCCCAGACCTACTGAGTCAGGAGTAGGTAGTCAGTAATCTGTGTCTTAAACATTCTACAGGGGTGTGGATGCATGCTAAAGTTTCTGAACACACACACACACCACTAAACTATCTCCATCCTTCATAATTTTAGGGCCATGAATATTTTATATACTATAATTTCTCTTCTGTGTTACATTGATCATCTCAAGGCAATATTCTGTTCTAGGATCTTATTTAAATTTCTTCAATGTTAAGTTATGAAATATTAAAATGTAAAGAAAAGTACAGAGAAAATATAAAACACCCACGTACACACTCTTAGGATTTAACAACTGTTAACATGTGCCCTAGTTGCTTGCATGTCTTTTTAAAGTTGTGAGGTCTGGCACTGTTCTCTCCCATCTTTCTTCCAACCCCCTCTGACAGATGGTCTCTGTTCCTAAGCATCCTGACCTCTTCCTGCTGGGCTTCCTAAATCCTAGGCTAAGAGATGGCAAGCATGTGATGGAGTGCATGTTCTCCCCGGCATGCCCCCAGAGGCCTAGTTACTAGCAATTTCCATCACCTGGACTTTTGTTACCACTTCCCTTAGGTTCGGATGGTAGATGCTGGGACTGGTTTTATGTTCAGACACCCATGGGGAGGTTGAGAGTAAGCTGAATTGGCAATATCACATGCTTCTCGTCCAAAGTGCAACTCTAACTTCTTTTGCCTCTTCTTAAGTTCAAGAGCAATGTTCTTTCACATGAGACCCACCATCAAGAGAGAAAAGAATGAAGTAAACTCAACCAATGGCAAAGATGCCAGGAGTTGTGAGTTCTAATTCTGGCAATATTGTGTGGGGTGCTGGTTCTCTTTGCACCTTTTATTCTACCTAACAGAGGGAAGAAAATACTACTGATTCTTAAATATAGTTAGGCTTATAAAGTCCTTCCACACATACTTTCCCACATGATACTACCATTTGTTGACAAATAATATCCTTACAGACTATCTCATTGCCCACTGTGTCCCCAGCACCCAGCATGGTGCTTGCTACACGGTGGGTCCCAGCTAAGTGTGTGTTAAAGAAATGAATGACAGAAGGATGCCTAAAGTGGCAGGTCCAGAATTCCCAGGAAGGAAGGGCCGGGTGGCTGTCTCACTGGACTCGAAGCGTTAGAATAGTGCTTTCTCAACGGAGCCAGTTGGCAAACTATTTGTTTCTTGCCTGCTCTAATTCCTCCTTTGAGAAAATCTTAGTATGAAAACAATGTCAGCTGAACGAAATAAACACTGAACTTAGTAATGCACTTGATTTATATTCTAGTTCAAGTTCTTTATCTTGTTGCAGACTAGTAACAAAGAGTTCTTGGATTGGATCTGTGGGGACCACACTTTGGGAGGTCTGGGCCAGAAGACCTAGCTTAGAGCTCCATGTGCTCTATGAACAGTTTTTACTTAACAGTTATTAGTTTGGGGCTATTTGGAGGAAGTATGGATCAATATTACAGAATAGCTAAAACCTCCTTCCCATAAGCCACTGAAGCTTAAGAATGATACATTTCAGATAATCTTTAATTACAAAATCCTACAGTAATCTTTGTTTTGCCACTGCACAGGACAGAAGTCCTTCAAATGAGTAGTAAGGAAGGTGGCATTTGAAGGAAAGAAGGCTTGGACATTTGCTGGCATGCTAAAAGTTGGTTGGCCTGGTTCTACTTTCATATAGGTTTTCTTTCAAGTTCCTCCTGCACCTAGCAACATCATGATCCTGGATTGTTCTGACTCTATTTGGATGAACTTGAATTGTTTTATAAAGATTTTCTAGTGTCTAATGGTCACCAACCCTTCCCAGACTACTCTGGTGATGTCAGGATAGGAAGAGTCTGGGTCTGGATCTGGGGACCACACTTGAAAAATGACTCTTTTGGTACTCAACATAGTCCACCTGTGGGGGGGGGGGGCTTCCATTTTATCCAAACGCAGTACTTTTGCACACTTATCTTGGTAAAGACTTAAGGTTGCCTACCAAATGTTCATGATCTCCTTTTCCCCCCAACAGAATGTCAATTTTATTAAGAGCAATAACATACCTAGCTTCAAGAACACTGCATTTTTCAGACTCCTTTCAGCTACAGATGTCCATGTGACACAGTTTTGCCAATGAACTGTAAGTGGAAGTAACAGGTGGCACTTCCAGGAAAGCCTTTAAAGGGGGTTCGCTGACTGTTGTTTTGTTGGCGTCTTCCACCAACCAGTCTGTCCACCACAAATTGCCCATTTTCCTCCTTCTTTCCTGGAATATGGACATGACACTTGTTCGGGTGACAAGCAAATGCCAAAAATGCTTGAATGGACAAAGGCGCCTGGGCCCCTGATGACATCATTGGCTGTCGTGCCAGCTCTGGACTGCCTACCTCTAGACCTCTGATTATGTGAAAAAAAAAGGAAAACCCCTAATTTGTGTAAGCCATTGTTTGGGGATCTGTGTTACTTGTAGCCAAGGAAATTCTTAAATAATACACCTACCATTTTAAAGACCAGTGCTAGATGCGAAGTTGGAAAATATAAGCTATGTTTCCTACCCTCATGGAGCTTATGGTACAGCTATGAAGACAGGAAGTAGACACTGCTCCTGGGTGAATGTGAGACACAAGGGGCCTGAAGGTTAACAGCAGCCAGACAAGCTTCCAGGCATTCTGAGAAACTGTTTTAGAAAGATTTAGATCAGGGACTATTGGGGAGAGTGAGGTATGAGGTTGAATTTAGAAATCTTGAGATAAGAGATCCATTTAAGCTCATGAGAAACAGTGATCCTACATAACAAGAGGATGCTGGGAAATGTTCAGGTCCGTAATAGGGATGTAAACGGAGAATTATCTATGGTACAGAAGAGAAATGAGAAGAAACATGCACTACCAAAGTCTAAGAAAGGCAATGTCTCGAGAAAGAAGAGAAATGATCCAAAGTTAAATACAGAGACTTTGAAGTCCGGCAGTAATGCTGAGCAAGATGAGCCTATGATTTTGATGGGGGAGAGCACTAGTTTGCAAACATTTTAAGTCTATGGAGCCCTTATTTTAAGAAAGCATCATAAGAAAAACAGCCAAAATGGAGCTATTCTGGTTAAATTAAGTTAGAGAACCCAAAGAATCAACTAGCAACCTCCCTCTCCTATTATATCCTGGGATCTCCAGTGTACCAGTGAGCTACTGGGACCAACTTATGGGGCAGAAAATGAAGGTACAAGGGGAAAACTGAGTGGTTGAGATACCATGATGTAATTCAGAGGTAAAGGAGCAAGAGAAAACTTGAGAAAAAGTATTGTTTGGGAATTCGAGACATTCTGAACATGTCCTAAGTCTGCTGAACTATTAACTCTCATACTGACATAAGCAAGCTGTTAGACCTCTGAGAAGACCCATGTTCAAAGTGCTCTCCAGACCTAAAAGCATTTTAAGTTTGGGGAAATTATGTTTAGAAGAGAAGAAGTCATGGTTCCCAGAGTCTGTGGGTTTGCATGAAAAGTCACACCGAAATGCTCCTAAGATTTTTAGCATTCCGTTGTTCTTTGTTCTTGAGAGTTAAGAAGTTTCTTTGCCCAAGTCCCTTCTCTACTTTCCATACTAAAGGAATACAATCTATGATATTGACTTTGAATTTTTATACATGTCTGACATTAACAAAGAAAAGAGAAAGATAAAGTCCAGCCCGGAAAATGATGTTCTACAATGTTGCTTCTAAAAATTATAAGACAAATGAGTAGAATTTGATATCTCATTCAAAGTGTGCTGAGAATTTGTGATGACTTTGTTTTTTTATAAAATAAAAAATTATACGTTGATACTTTGCCTGAATATAAAGCTGTTAATTTGTAAAGTGCCCTGTAATAAATTTTTTGTCAATTATTCATAATGTCACTCTGTAAAAGGTCTTCATTTTCCTGCTCATTTTCCAGATAGGAAGCCAGAAAACATGCCAAGGTGAAATTCACTAACTATAGTTTAATGATGCTAGCAAACTGCCTGGCTGCATTAGCAAAGAACGGAAGTCTCCTGCATTCTAATCTTTCTAAAATTAGCCAACACAGCCACTATGATGGAAAGAACCATTCATTTCATAAACCTGCCCTGGACAGAATTATAAGTGAGCAGAGACAAGCTCATGACAACTTTTATCTCTGCTGCTCTGACTCACAAAGAATTTGAAAGGAAGAGCAAGAACAAAAGGACTGGATCTGAGCAAGGCAATGTAGTCCATTCACATGAAACACAGAGACCCTTTCTTGTGGCTCCCCAACCGCCCACATAATTCAGGAAGTTCTTCTACATTCAATAAAACTAATAAAAATATTTTAAAGAGATTTCATGTATTTATTTGAGAGACAAAACACAAGTGGGGGAGAAGGGCAGAGGGAGAGGGGGGAGCAGAGAGGAGAAGCCCGATGATGCAGGGCTCGACCCCAGGACCCTGGGATCATGACCTGAGCCGAAGGCAGATGCTTAATCGACAGAACCACCCAGGTGCCCCAAACTAATAAAAATTTTTAAGGTTTTTTTTAGATGATATTAATTCAAAGTACCTTCTGTATCCGATGAGCCATACCCTTGTCACATCTGAAAAGGTCTTCAGACTGAGCATGTACACAGTCTAGCTCTGCCTGGTGTCACTCACAGGGATCTGTACTGCCCTTTGGAGTACGTGTCACTGAAAGGGCCTTACACTTCAAAAAGCCAAAGGACAGCCACAGGCCTTGGCATCAGCCACCTACCCTGCAGAGGAAGACTCACTGTATCTGAAGTCCTAGCTCTTCTGGGCTATCTAATACCTGGAAATACTTCTTCTATGGGGCGTAACCCAGATGAACCCTGAGTCAAAGCATTTCCAAGGTACAGGGAGATAGCTGCCCGCACAGGCAGCACACCCCAGCTGACCTGCTATGTAAATGAACCCAACACAGAACAAACTGCTTCCTGGGAGATCCTATTTTCTGTAAGTCAATGAGAGAGAAGTACAAACGTGTGCAGAGCCTGTGCGGGGGGAAAAATGCTACATACTTGTACTAAAGAAAAACTTGTATTGGGCTAGTGTTTTCCTTCAATGGAAGGCCACTTGAGGGAAGAAAAGGAATATGTGAACCCATAGGTTATTGGAGAACTCTTGGATGGTTGTTTTTTTTTTTTTTTAAAGATTTTATTTATTTGATAGAGAGAGACACAGTGAGAGAAGGAACACAAGCAGGGGGAGTGGGAGAGGGAGAAGCAGGCTTCCCGCTGAGCAGGGAGCCCGACGCGGGGCTCGATCCCAGGACTCCGGGATCATGACCTGAGCCGAAGGCAGACGCTTAACGACTGAGCCACCCAGGCGCCCCGAACTCTTGGATGTTTTAACAAAACAAAACAAAACCATAGCTCGAGCCATTAGAAAATAGAAGATAAAATGGTGAAAGACTTGAAACAATTTCTATGTATGTTGTGTGTAAGTTTTCTCATCGTGTAGACTTCTATTTTCAAAGATGGGTGAAGTAGAGAGTAGAAGACTTGCTATTCTGATTTTCTTTTTTAAGTGAGGTCTTTGGGAGTTAGATAAATCTCTAAGTATAGAGTGTGACACCTTCGATGAAAGCAGCAGCGACAATAATCAGTCCAGGGCCAGGGTTAGAAAGTCGTTTAACGAGTAGACCTAGCTCAGCGGTTCTCCAAGTGCACCCTGCAGGGTGTTAACGGGGGTTACATGAGAAAGGAAAAGCTCCATGGAAAATTGCGTTTGAGAAATACTGGATTAAGAGGGTTTTTTGGTTTTTGTTTTTTTAACTTAAAGGCAACTCAGAGCCTTGTATATGTTTTAACATGTATAGCAAATCTCAGAGAGGGAGAAAAAACATGAAGCATTTCCCAAAGTTATTTATAAAGCCCTTTAATTCCTGAAGGATCTGGTGGGATTAGTGTATCTTGGTTTACATTTTGGGAAATGCTGAGCTAGATAAGACCAGTGAATTTCGATAAAGAAAGAAGGGAGTGAGGGAGGGAAGAAATGACAAAATGCGAAATCTTAGGTGATTTGAGGTCACATGTATCTTATACGTCACTGTCCATGACATATTCCAAGGTGTAAAAAGAGAGGGAAGTGTAGGGCATTCTAACTAAACTTAAAAAAAAAAAAATACAAATAATAGTTGTGATTAAAAAAAAAAAGCATTTATTGTTGTCACCCATAGGTCTACCATAGCTTTCTCTTCTGACCCATTTACTTTTGAAAATAAAACTAAATATGAACAAGCAACTAAAAATGAGAATAAAACACATGGTGGCAAACCTTGTTTAGGTTATGAATAATCAATCTCCATCCTGGAACGCATCCTGGAACACCCCAGAGAATGCACTGGACCCACCCACACCCCAAACACCCCCTCTACATGTCAGCAAACTGCAAACACCCACTAGTCTTCTCAGTGGTCACTCAGGACCTCCTGAGTGCTTCTGGTCACCATGGATCATCCCAGGCACACCATACTCAACGCTGAGAACGGACTGTTTCATGGACTGCCTACAGCAGCATTGTGAGGCTAGAGCATCAGTTTCCTTATATGAATAAGGCAGTGTAAGCTCAGTGGACATTAAATCGCTTTTTCAAAGGACTCATAGCTTCCCGACTTGAGTTCCTCCTCTATTGCTAATTCATACTGTGTTCTTTTTACTTTCTTATTCTCCTAACTCCTGCACCCAACTCTGAACTTGTGGCCTCTGTGATGCTCTTGGTCCTCCAGGCCTGACTTATATTTGGTCTTGGAACCTTGCTTTTCACTACTGGATGCAAGTTTGGCATATCTCATGATGCAGCTGACTGTGGGGAACCAACCTGTGACAGCAGCCACTTGGCTAGAACCTGCTCCAGAGCAACAGGGGTTTGGGACCCCAGGCCAGAGGGAGTGACTCACTTCCATTCAGTCTTATCTTTGGGACAGATCTATCATTACACAGGACTTAACAGAACTATAGTTATAGGAAGAAGGGAGGAAATCAGGAGCCACAAGATTGAAGACCACATTTTGGAGCTGGTCCCTGATGTACTGGAGCAGTGTCCATACACAGAGCAGCTAGAATAGAGGTCCCAAGCTCATAGACCTAAAAGAGCTTGGACACCGTGGTCCGCAGTGGCGGAGGCTGTGGCCCAACTGGCATGTGTGCGCCTCATCCAAACAGCTAATTGTCGCTCAGCTGTTGTTGCTGAGTTGGAAACATAAGCTTAATAATGCCTGGTATTCCCATTTTCAAAATAATTTTTAAAAATCCAGATTTCTATGTAAATTTTCTAAAATTTTAGATTGTGAATGGGTCATGTAAAATATATTTGTGGGCCAGTCTTCATCCTCTGACCTAGCACACTGAGTAGGAAAATAAATAAGCAACCTGAGAGTCAGCAGAGACAGTAATTAAGACATAAACCTTAGAGCCAGATTTCCCATGTCCAGATCCCGGCCCCACCATCCACTAGCTCCCCTGCAACCTCTCTTTGCCTCATTTTCTCCTCTGTAAAATGAAAATAATATCAGTACCTACTAATAGGGTTTAATGAGCATTAAACAAATTAACATTGATTAAGTGCTTTTAATAGTATCAGGCATTTAGTTAAGGGTTAAGTAAGTGTTTATTTGAAAAGTTCTAAAAAACATATCCCAGGAAAGCCTGCCCAGGCCAGCTGTGGAGCCTCCCGGATGGCATATACATTCAAATTTCTCACTCAGGCTTAAGCTCACCAGGATGGAAAGACATTTTGGAATAAGAGATTCTACAAAACAGGTGGGGATAAAGGAGGAACCTTCGGTGCGACATTTTTGGTGGCAGCAAAATATCCCAGCACTGAAATCTGGTGGTTTTATATGGAAATGAGATTTGAGTTGATAAGAATGTATTTCTTACTAGTCTTAATAATTCCGCCCGAAGACTTGGGCAATGCTGAAAGAGAAAGTAAACGGTCTCTCTTACACACAGGAAGAAACAAGTAACTGTTGAAATGTTTCAATCTGGACTGAACTCAGTTAATCTGTAGGCTTTGGGTGGGAGACAATGTAAAGTCAGGCACAGCGGCTGGGGAGATGGTGCTTGTTCTTGGCTAACCGGCAGAAAAGGAGCAGCTGACTATGGGATGGAAGCTCAATAGCTTCCTCTCTTCTCAAGAGACAATGACCTTCCATCTGTTAAAGCTCCCCAGGGGACCCCGACATCCCATTTAACCTCCTTTCCACCAACCCAGTGTGATGTTAAGAAAACCAAACCCAATGGAAACACAAGCCCTTACACATCGGAAGTCATGGGAGAGGCTGGTTGACCTTACGGGTCACTACATGAGACACAAAGAAGCAAAAAGGGACTTCTAGGAAAACTGCTGTTTCGAGGATTTTAAGTCAGAAGGCTAACATCTGCTTTGACCTAAGACCCAGCTTGAGCCCCACAAGATGAGAAATACAAAGTACATTTTAAAAAATGTAACCTTTAGTTCATACTTGCAGTGTAGAAAGGCAGAAGTGTTCCCTTGTGCAGAGGTCTCTCTGAGTGCTTGGAACTGGGGTGGCAGCAGCTGCTTGGGGGCCCCTCTGAGGTCTGGACTTGGCACGGACCCCAGCTGCTGGCTCCGAGATGGCTGTTGCGGCCTGAGGACAAGGAGCCTCTCCTTTCAACAGATCGACTGATTCTCATGCCGACAAGACGTGAGACACTCCACTGCCAACCAAACAGTTTGGGTACTTGCAACCTAAGACGCCAGGTGGTGTTTGGAGGGAGAACTGCAGTCCTGAAGACTGTGGGCAGGAAGGCCCAACACTCACGTCCCTACTGCTCATTTACCTTTTCTCTCTGCCACTCCACCTTCCCTCACAACCTGCAGATTCCTATTCTATTTCTAAACTCCCCCTCTCTCCAGTAAGCCTTTTCTCATTCTTGATGTTTCACTCAATCTAGCACAAGACCCACAATCAATCAATAGTTTATTTAAATTCAAAACTGTATTTTACTGCGGAATAAACATAGTTTTCCCAGCCTGCCACAAAAAAATACACGGGCCATATGTTTAAACACAGGGCTAGCTAGCACAGCTATTATCCTGGAGTGTTAACAGCGTGTTTTGATACAACATCATATGGCTTTTTTAAAAGAAATTCAAAAGATGCCAGATTAAGACTGGGCACCTGAATCACTCTTTTAGGAATTTATAAGATTCATCCATTCACCTTATACAGCAAACCTGTATGAGTACTTACGTGTACCAAGCACTGTTAATATGGGGGATACTGAGATCCATAATGCAACCACTGAGCTGGTACAACTGGGAGACTGGCATGCCCCACATAGGGAGAGCGGTGAGAGCGGGCTGGGTTAGAGGTAAACACAGAGTGCTTTGGAAGCATGGGTCTGAGCCTCCCAAGGAGATTGCTGGGGATGAGGGGGGAGTAGTTGGAGAAGACACCTGGAGACAGTGCTCAAGTTGAGCATGGAGGATGAGTGACAGGCCAAGTCAGAGGGGACTGGCATCCCTAGTAGAGAGAACGGCAGGGGTAAAGTGATGGAAAGGGAATGTACATGGCTTTGTGCAAGATCTTCTGGCTATTGGGTCTGGCTGGAGCGTGTTCAGAAAGTGATGAGAAACGAAGCTGGACAGATAAGTCTGCGTGAGTCAGCTCATGAAAGGTCACATTGAGGGAAGAGAATTTATAATGAAGGAGATGGGAGCCACTCAAACATTCTCCATCTCTCTGGAGGCAGTTAGAGGGTAGATGGGAAGAGAACCAAATGAAAGGCAGGTGCATCTATTAAGAAATTATTTTTGTAATCTAGGTGAAATACAATAAGGGTCAAAATGAAGGCAGTGGTGATGGATGAAATAGAGACATGACTGGAGGAGATATATTTAGAGGGACTGCATAACAATGACACTAGGCTAAGTGACTGATTATATGTAACAAGTGAAAGAGAAATTCAGGATGATCCTAACTGTCTGGCTTGATAATATGATAGAAACTTCTTTCATTCCCCCATATCTAGCTTTTTTTTTCCCCACTAGGGACAGAGGAGGCTAATACCAAATGTCCTTGCTGTTGAGTAGGAACACATGACTAGGTCTAGCCAATGGATTGTGAGCAGAAGTGATATATGTCATTTCTAAGCCAGATTATTTGATTGCTAATGTGAGACCCTCCAGCTTTATCTTTCCTTGGAAGCATATGCTGATAAGAAGTTTCCATAAGATGAGGAGTAGCCTGGAATACTGAGCCAACACATGAAGAGTCACTTGAACCTACAAGAGATTTCACATGGGTTAAGAAATAAACTTGAGCTGTGTTGAGCCACTGAGATTTGGGGGCATTGTTTTTTTTATAGCAGCATAATCTAGTCTATTCTGACAGATACAGTCAGCTGTATTTAGAGGAATAGACACACTCAAGAAATGGATGCTCAAGTTTATTTATTTTTAATTATATACTTTTTATATTTATTTATTCTGGTTTTTTTCTTAGTCTAAAGTTTTGTCAATTTTGTTTATCTTTTATTTTTTTTTTAAAGATTTTATTTATTTATTTGAGAGAGAGAATGAGACAGAGAGAGAGAGCACATGAGAGGGGGGAGGGTCAGAGGGAGAAGCAGACCCCCCGCCGAGCAAGGAGCCTGATATGGGACTCGATCCCGGGACTCCAGGATCATGACCTGAGCCGAAGGCAGTCGCTTAACCAACTGAGCCACCCAGGCGCCCAATTTTGTTTATCTTTTAAAAAAACAGTTGTTAGTGGGGCGCCTGGGTGGCTCAGTCAGTTAAGCGTCTGCCTACTGCTCAGGTCATGATCCCCAGGGTCATGGGATTGAGGGTCTGGCTACCTGCTCAGTGGGGAGCCTGCTTCTCCCTCTCCCTCTGCTCCTCCCCGCTCTTGCATGCTCTCTCTCTAATAAATAAATAAAATCTTTAAAAAAAAAAAAAACAGCTCTTAGTTTCACTGATCTTTTCTATTATCTTTTTAATCTCGATTTCATTTATTTCCCCCCCAATCTTTTTATTTCTTTTCCTTCTATTGACATTGGGCTCAGTTCTTTCTCTAGTTCCTTGAGGTGTAAAGTTAGAGTGCTTACTTGAGAACTTTTTTGCTTCTTAAGGCAAGCAGTTATCACTATAAACATCCCCCCACCCCAGAACTGCTTTTGCTATATTTTTTCACTGTAAGGTGCTGTGATAGATAGAAGATATAATTCTTGCTCTTGGAGAACTTATAATCACTTAATATCTCATAATTATATAATTGTCATTACCAAAAAAATTCCTTAAATTTGCAAAAGGTTCATCACCAGGCTGCCCTTAAATAGCAAACAAGACTATTATGTTTCCTAATGTCACTAAGAATTAATTTATAGGTTTTTAATTACCACATCTGACAAAGAATTAGGAATTACTGTGAATTAAACTCCATCAGAAACAAAAACACTGTTTCACAGATATTATAATGTATGTTAAATGGGAAACGAATTATAAAAATTTGTGTTAGGCACAGTTGTTGAAAAACAGTTTTTATGTAAGTTAAAGTATATCTATACAGTAATTAATGTACTACTATGCAATTATCACATTTTCTGGGACTTAGTGGATTTCTCCCAACCCAGTTATCTTTTTGAGGCCATAGGCATAAAGCCTATAACTTGGTAGCTGGTTCCAAATGAATAGTGTTTTCTTAATTATGATCCATGAAATCATCCTTAGGCTTGATCTTTTTTATTTTTTTTAAAGATTTATTTATTTATTTGAGAGAGAGAGAGAGAGAGAGAGCGAGCATGAGCAGGAGGGGTAGAGGGAGAGGGAAAGAGAATCTCAAGCCCAACTCAGGGCTTGATCCCACAACCCAGAGACCAGACCTTAGCTGAAACCAAAAGTCAGACGCTCTACCAACCATGCCACCCAGGCCCCCTAGGCTTGCTCTTTCTAAGTCTTGGACAAAAGTTAAAAAATGTTTAGCATGTGCTTCACTTTACTATGCTTTTCTTAAAAGTTATCTACTCAAATTACAAGCAAATATTAACTAGTTATTAACTTCTAATAGCATAATAAAGAAGGAACACAATTTGAATAAATATTTTTAAAATGAGAAATACCCAAGTACAGCTTGCACACTTCTCATAACTTCGACTACTGTGACTTAGTATTTATTTTAACATTACTTTTCCCTGACAGGGACAAATAGAAAACTCTTTCAGTATTTTGGGAAGAGCCAAAGACTGGTCACATGTCTTGCTCCTGGCTCCTTGGGATTAATGCCACATGACTAAAAGAAAACTTTTTCCAGCTTTCTCTGGTAGTTCATACTTAAAAAAAAAAAAAAAAGCATTAATAATGGTAGATGTTTGTTAAGCATTTGCTATTTCTCAAGTACTCTGCTAAAACTTTTCCATATTATTTCATTAAATCTTCACAACCTGATATGGCAGGAGCTCCTGCTATGCTCACCTTATAGATAAGAAAGTGAATGTACAGGAAGGAAGGTCAAGTCTGTAAGTCCTCATAGCTGCTCAGCAGTGGTGTTGGGTTCAAATCCAAGAAGGCTGACCCTGGAGCCTGTTATTCCATCAGCTCATGCTTGGCTTCTCGAAACTTCCGCCAAGTTCTCCAGCCCCTCACTCCAGTAGCCTTCTCATTGCCTTTCATCAGGATGTGAGGTGTGACTTGGAAGAATGGAGCATATCCGTCATTCGTGACTATTTTTTTTCTCAACTCTGAGGTTTTTCTTTGACCAACCAGATTGATTCACTCAATCTGGATATTGATTCTATAACTGTAGGGATGAAGTTTCCTTCCATTTGTCAGCTTGGCCTCTGCCAAAGACTTGCTTTGAATTTTTAGAAGGATTGGATCACCTCCCCTTTCTTTTGAAATGTCTCAAAACTATGTTTCTCACTTGAAAAAAAAAAAAAAAAGGCTTCCTCTATCATCTGCTTCTTCTCACCAGCCAGGAGGATTTAGGCTAGCATTGCATTCTGCAGTGGGTATTCTTAAAATAAATAGGGTATTGGAAATTTAGGGATGACACCTTAGGAGGGCAGGCTCCTCTTCCTCCATGGAAATGGAATTTTAAATTCCTTATCAGTCCACATATATTAATATTAATGGCAGGTAGCCATTAAGTGCTTTAAAAAACACAAAAACATTTTAAGGAGATAGAGGTAACTCTAATGTGCAGGAGGACAGAGAACTGAACTATGTTAACCAGCAATCAGAACACCCCCTTAAATCAGACAGTATTATATAATTTTGAAAGCATTTTCATATACTGTAATCCCAATTAATCTCAATCGACCTTATAAGACACATGAAGCAAGTCTACTTACTGCCTTATGGTGGCTTAGGAAATATAGAGCTTTTTGCTTCAAGTCGCTTGCAAAGGCAATTCTAAGCTCCAGTCTCGCTCCAAGAGGCTAACACAGTGAGTGAAAATGCATCTACTCTTTATACATGGATATCAACAACCAAGGAGAAAACAGAACTATGACCAATAAGAACCACCATGCAGGTGGCGCCTGGGTGGCTCAGTCGTTGAACGTCTGCCTTCGGTTCAGGTCATGATCCCAGGGTCCTGGGATCGAGCCCCACGTCGGGCTCCCTGCTCAGCGGGAAGCCTGCCTGTCCCTCTCCCACTCCCCCTGATTGTGTTCACTCTCTCGTTGTGTCTCTCTCTTTAAATAAATAAACAAAATCTTTAAAAAAAAAAAAAAAAGAACCACCATGCATATTAGGTGCTGGGATGCCAGTGTTGACTAAGGTCAATGGGATTAATTATGAACACCTGCATGCAAGACTACACCCTTAGATGCTGATGCAGGAAAAGGGAGCAACCAGGAGAAGAGGGGAGGTAGGCATTTTAAGGTAACAAGAAACAGCTTCTTTATAAAGATTTGACAAGAACACCCATATTGTATATGACCTGATAGGATTGTTCTAATTTCCTGGAAGGACAAAGAATACTTGTAATCTTTATGTATCTTGAATGGAGGTCTCCAAATGGAATTGTTCATGGGTTTATCGTGAAGATTGGTTAGTGACGTAACTCAATCCCTTCCAACAGTGGGTGGGACTCAAGGACTCAGTGTGACAGGGGCTTCTGGTTTCTCCTTGATCGTTGACAGACCTGTACACATGTCCATATAAGATTATATGGATCAATACTCTACACACAGTGCTTGATTTTCCAGAATAAGAAAGATTTTGTATAATGAAATCTCACTTGTTCCTAATTTCATCTTCCCCAATGAAATTTTTATCATTGTTTCCAATCAGACTTAAATCAAAAAATCCACCAAATACAATAGTTTTAATTTCCTTTCCGGTTGTGTTTGTTGGGGCTTGGAGTGTGAAGGTCAAATCACTCTTCCTACAACTTTGTGTTTAAGTGAGGACTTCTGGAGGAATATTCTTAGCCTCTCTCCTCCCTGCCTTACAGTCCTAGGGGAGAAGCTGTATTTTCTCAAAGCAGAGCTGTGAAGATAAGAAGCAGGCATGTGTAGCCTGAACCCTTCCTTACTTTTTTTTCTTTCTTTCTTTTTGGGGTATTAACTGCCTACAGGAAGTATGCACTCCTGTATGCTCTCAGCATATGCTTAGGGATGCAGGGCTTATCCCTGTGGGGATCTCCGCCCCCTCCCATCCCTCCTCTTTCTGATGGTGACAGTGGGTGTGTATTTCTCATTAAATTTGAATTCACAGGTTCTGATCTCCAGTATGGTAGATGATAGACTTACTGAATTCTGGTGAAACAGAAATTAAGATTTTCTCATCCAGTCTGATGGCTTTAAATAAAATCTATATACTGATAATTGCTAAATTTATATCTCCAGCTTGGCCCCTCTCCCCTAAACTCCAGGCCCATCTGTTCAAATGCCTGCTCATGCGCTTTTGCATGTTTTAGTATCTTAAATACAAACTCCATAAGGGAATGGTTCTTTTGTGTTTTGCTCACTGCTCTATCTTGAGTAACTAACACAGTGCCTGGCACATTGGAAAAGCTCAATAATTATTTGTTGAATGACTAAATGATTTTGAAGCAATTTCTCAGAAATTTCTGAAGTAATTTCAAACTTATAGAAGTAATTTTAAACCTTAATGATTAGAACTTTGATTTCCTTGGACTTTTAACTCTCAAGGGCAAGAGTTTTTGACCTTAATTCTGTTGGACTTTAACTTTGAAGTTTTAATTTGTGGACTTTTTCTCTGTGAAATTCACAATGGGAAAAAGTTTGTACCAAATTGAAGGCATTGCCATATTGTTGGTATTTCATTAATATTTATCTTAATATTGTCATTTAATCTTCCTGCTAAATTTCTGATGAGCCTATTGGACAATGTGGCACAATTAGAGATGGATTTTCCAGCTTTGAGTAATTTAACTAATGCATCATCTCTGAACTTAGCATCAAATTCATTGTTCATTCATACAATACAGTGTTGTCAATTCCTAGGGAGTATGTGTTTATTCCTTTAAACTAGAGGGCAATTGCAAATTGGAGAGCTGAGTGGCCCTGTGCACTTTTTTTTCTTTGTACAGTGTTTAAAATAAAACAAGAACAGATTTCTAGCTTTGTCCAAAAGAATCAAAAGATGCAACAACACAGGGCCCCTTCCTCTGAGACTATTAGTGCTGCTTCCTTTAGAAGGACAGTCTCCATTTTACACAGTCCTCCTCCAGACATTCAATTATGTCACCCATCTGGCTTCTGGAGGCAAGACTGGTCCCTGCTCTGAGCCTCTAGCTTTAGAGGTCTTCTTTTGGCTGTACTCCTCCTCATGGGTCAAGGAGTCCAAGAGCCAAGGGCATGTGCCCACATCAACTTCGCACTGACCTTCTTCTACGTCTAGACTACATTCCAGCCAAGGATCCCAGAATTTCCTGTCCGCTTGGTCTGAGCCACTTCTAGGACCTGTGTGAGCCCTTGCCTGGGTTGGCACTCCCACGGGCAGACCAGCAGTGCTGCTATGGTTAAGGGCAGGCAGGGCAGCTCTTTGTGTGTGTCAGGGAGTGGGTAAGAAGATGGAGCTTAAAAATGCAGGACTGAGATGAATGGATAAAGAAGATGTGGTATATATATACAATGGAATATTATGCAGCCATCAAAAGGAATGAGATCTTGCCATTTGCAACGACGTGGATGGAACTGGAGGGTATTATGTTGAGCAAAATAAGTCAAACAGAGAAAGACATGTATCATATGACCTCACTGATACGAGGAATTCTTAATCGCAGGAAACAAACTGAGGGTTGCTGGAGTGGGGGGTGGGGTGGGAGGGATGGGGTGACTGGGTGATAGACACTGGGGAGGGTATGTGCTCTGGTAAGCGCTGTGAATTGTGCAAGACTGTTGAATCTCAGATCTGTACCTCTGAACAAATAATGCAATATATATTAAGAAAAAAAAGAAGAAGAAGAAGAAGAAGGTAGCAGGAGGGGAAGAATGAAGGGGGGGAAATTGGAGGGGTAGACGAACCATGAGAGACGATGGACTCTGAAAAACAAATTGAGGGTTCTAGAGGGGAGGGGGGTGGGAGGATGGCTTAGCCTGGTGATGGGTATTGAGGAGGGCACATTCTGCATGGAGCACTGGGTGTTATGCACAAACAATGAATCATGGAACACTACATCTAAAACTAATGATGTAATGTATGGGGATTAACATAAGAATAAAAAAAAATAAAATAAAATAAAACTTTCAAATATACAGAACAACAACAAAAAAAATGCAGGACTGGAAAGTTCACATGTATGGTCGGCCCCCCGAAGAAATCCACAGCCTAGTCCCTAGAACCTGTGAATATATTACCTTACATGGTAAAAGGGACTTTACAGATATGAAGAAGTTAAGGATTTTAGGATGAAAAGATGATCCTGGAGTATCTGGATGGGCCCAATGTAATCACAAGAGTGCTTATAAGAGGGAAGCAGGAGGATCAGAGTCACTGGTAGAACACGTGATGAAGACAAGAGCTTGGAATGCTAAGACGAAGGGGGCCATGAGCCAAGGAATGTAGGCAGCTTCTAGAAGCTAAAAAAGGCAAGGGAACAGAGCGTCCCCTCAGGGCCTCGGATGCAGCCCTGCTAAGACCTTGAGTGAGTTTAGACTTCTGACTTTCAGAATGACAAGATAATAAACTGGCATTATTTTAAGCCACGAAGTTTGTGGCAATTTGTTACAGCAGCCCCAGGAGACTAATACAACATGCTTGCATGGGAGGCCTCTCATGAGGGGCCAGAGGTGGGAAGGGAAGAGAAAGTGAGGGGCTGCAGGCTCAGGCTTCCATCTGTACTTTTGCCTCAGGCAGCATCAAATACTAATTTGTAGTGATACAGGCTCAAAAGCTACTGTTTCCATGAAAGACTTAAACCATAGCCTACGTATATATTTTAAGTTTTACATGTTATGTCCATGCAGTGGCCAAAATGCCAGGTATTGTTAGCACAACAGTACTCAAGTAATTCCTCCACTTATGTAGAAGTTATAAAATTATTCAGGATGGGTCTATAAGGAATAATGTCATCAAATCATGATAAACCAGATACAAAGAAGAACAACATTTTATTGGGACTTCCGTGCATCTTTTTGACAAGCTTCGAACCAAATTTTCCTGTATCAAATTTCTCAAATATTTACTTAATTTACTGTTCCCAGGAAACAGACATCATAATATGTTATTCTACAGTTCAAAAATTAAGGAAATTAAAAACAGAAAATACACCAGGTCATCAGCATGGGCACAATGGTAATTCACCAGGAGAAAGGAGAGCTGTATTGAATGTCCTGATCTTTTCAACTCAGACTGCTCAAACCCATATGCTTAAGGAATATTTTCCCCATCATAAACATGATTGCTCCCATGGCTTAGGTCTACAGAACAATGACTCCTTTCCCTACTGGAAAGCAGTGCTGGAAATGAGGGTTTTGGAGGATGCGCAGAACAAATACCTAATAAGAAAACATTTTCCTACAGTTTCTGCTTTAACTCAGGAGATTCTCTGCAGTTTTGATTTGGTCATATATATATATACTACAAGTCACTTTGTTTACATAAAGTTCATAAGAAATAAACAAACAGGAATCAAAATCACATGAAAGAATTTCCCTTTTTTTTTTCTTTTTTCCTGGTCCAATGATCTAAGTTGTCACTTTGAATCACCCCAGGATACAGCCAAGGTCCGTGAGCGGAGCTGTCAGATGCACATTAACTCAGTGGCCATACCATGTGACGAATGCTCTTCTGGAAGAGGCCGACTCACCACGGCTGCTGCTGAGATTCCCTCTATGCAAAGGTTTGACTTGGTCAAAGCCTTGACATGGTCTTGACAATTCTGAAAAGTCAAGGCATGTGCAAAAGTGTTTTCATGTGTTCTCTCTCTCTCTCTCTCTCTCTCTCCCTCCCTCCTTTTGGAGGGGAAAAGCCTGGAGAAATAAGACTTTGTCCATGGGTGTGCCTCTAAAGAGAGCCAAGTATAAAATGTAGAAGAGAAAATAAATAGGTAGAGAGAAAGGGAACTTCAAGATACAGTGCTCTGACCAAAAGAGAAAAAAAGAAGAAAGAAAAAAGTTTTCATAAGTTATCTAAAGAACATCTGACAGAAATTGACCAGAAGATGCAATTTCAGATGAGTATTCTGTCAAGTCTGGAAGGAAACCAAAACCTTATTATAAATATCCTAGTTGAGGTTTGAGAAGAACAGTGTATGAGGCTACATTTCATGTACTTTGAGTGCAGTTTAATTCTTGGGGTTTTCATAGTTTCATCTCAGGTAAAGGTAAGCAATGACATTCTTGGCTCAGCTGGACAAAGAGCCTCTTGTCTCGTGGCTGACTCTGTTCTCTTGAATGTATGGACCATACCCAGTCTCCTCAGAGCCTCCTAGTTCCTGGCCTCTTTTGGAAAGGATAGAAACTGTATCAGCACTCCCTTCTAGAGAGCACTATTTTTAAATAGAAAAATCTGGAAAAATACAAAACAACACAGAAAATTTTCCTGATTGGCCGTTGTGCATCTGACTTGGTTCTTTTTTTTTTTTTATGTTATATTAATCACCATACATTACATCATTAGTTTTTGAGGTAGTGTTCCATGATTCATTGTTTGCATATAACACCCAGTGCTCCATGCAGAAGGTGCCCTCTTTAATACCCATCACCAGGCTAACCCATCCTCCCACCCCCCTCCCCTCTAGAACCCTCAGTTTGTTTTTCAGAGTCCATCGTCTCTCATGGTTCGTCTCCCCCTCCGATTTTCCGCCCTTCATTCTTCCCCTCCTGCTATCTTCTTCTTTTTTTTTTTTTTGACTTGGTTCTTAACATAGCCCTCTCCCCCCACAAACAAAATTCTATGCTATTAGGACTCAGCAGCTTTTATAGGAGTCCAGCGCAATGCATGTTGGACCCCAACACCATGCCCCCCTCCAACACACATACAACAGGGCTGTGATTATCTACAGGCACTTACTTCAGCTGTGTGCCAGGGGAGATGTTCCCAAATGGAGAGATATTTTAATCCTCTGGAATTCAGATTTTTTAAAAAAATATTTACTCTTTAAACATGATTGGCCTTTGCACCTGTGTGGGTTTGAATCAGTCAGATCCGTATTATAACGAAGGCAAACAAAGGTCCTTCCCTTTCTTTATTAAATGTGAAAGGATGCTAGAGAAAATCTAGACTTTTCTAACTCCTTCTGTCTGATAGTATTAAATCCATTTTTCAAGCCAAAGCCATGCGTCAAGGAGGAGCTAACATGTTCAGAGTATGATCCCATTAGCAGCAAGTTTATTGAGGAATACCATCTCTTTGGCCCTTCAAGCTGCCGCTCGAGTGTATTGAATCAGTTCTCACACCATGAATGAGAGTCCGGGAGACAAAAAAAGAGGATCTCTACAAAGTCTCCCACCTTTCCTTTAACGCTCTGCTTCTATGAGCAACTGCATTTCCCTCCAGTATTCTCCACCACCACTCCCTTTGTTTCCCTGCTACCTTATCTTATTCCAGTTAATTACTTTCTCTTCAGCCCTTTCCTCTGCTATTCTCTCTCATTTTTTAAGCCAGCAAAATACCTTTGTTTCCTCCTTCTGGCTCCTTGGGGCCTCTTCCACAAAGGGAAGACTTAGTCACTTCTGTACTTCATTCCATACCAAAATAAAGTGAACAGTCCCCAGTGTGTTAGAATGGGATCCCCAATATTTTCATTGAGAGGAATGGCCTTTTCTATCTTCCCAAGCTCTAAGATCACTGGAGAAGGACACTGACAACAATGAAATCTCCAGTGCTCTGCCCCTCACTTCATGCAGGTGTTTCCCAAAGTGTGGAGGGCATATCACTAGTGTTACTCAAGACAATTTTAGGTAGTGCATAGTTACGGTAGATTTTGGTTGGTTGTTTGTAATGTGCATTATAAAAAATACAACTGGCATTTCAAATCTGTAATTTCACAGCTATTACTGCTTAGGGCAAATGTAAGTTTAAATATAAAAGGGGAGTGTTTTAAAGAAAGATATTAAGTAAAAAATACTATAGATGGAATGTGGATATGGCAAAAATCATGAAGATGGGATATGAATGACTAAAGCTTGGGAAACTCTGTTTAATGGAAATGATTTGAAACTAGGAAGAATGGGGCATGATGTCAGCTTTTGGCCATACTTCCTCCTCCCTTGCAAAGCCCTGATCTTAGGGTGGAGGGTGGGAATGCAGCTGTTACCACAACTGGGATTCACAATTTCACACCAGGGACCAAAATACGTAAGAAATGTTTCTGAATGGATAAATCAAATTCATATCCTGCTATAACCAAGGATAACATTACCATTGATTTACAATTAGAAGCACTCTGATAAAATCCTTTCAGTTGAGAAGCTGAAAAGCCCAGAGAGGTCACATGATTTGGTTAGTATCATCCCAGTGAATAGTAGCAGAACTAGAACTCAAAGCCCAAAGATGGCTCATTCTAAGTCTTTCTACTAGGTTGTTGATGCCAGATGAGTCTTTCTGACACCAAGTCTTATCTATCTCTGATTCTACCTAGTTAGATTTAAGAGAGTAGCAGGAGATAAAACAAGAGAGGCAATATAAGGTGGCAGGGGAGACTATAGCAGGACTTGTAGGCCAGTATGACAACTTTTGCAGGATTCACCCAAAAGGTGGAACTCATAGTTGTACCTCCTCCAGGCAAAAGAGCCAGAGGAAGTGACATAAGCAGAGAACTGTCACTAGCAGTCTGATAATATTGCTATAGAGTCCTCTTCACAGAGCCCTCTTCTAAAATGTTTTATTCTGGAAAAAAAAGAAAATGTTTTATCTTGGAATAATTTTAGTTTACAGAAAAGTTGCAAAGGTAGTACGTATAGACAGTTCCCATATACCACTTACCCAGCTATTGCTAACATTTTACACAGCCATGGTGTAGTTATCAAAACTAAAATTCATATTGGTACAACACTATTAAGTAAACTACAGGCTTTATTTGGATTTCCTCAGTTGTTTTTTTTCCCCTAGGATACAGCCTAGGATACCATATTGCATTTGTCACGAGCTCTCCTGAGTCTCCTCCAAGTTGTAACAGCTTCTGCTCTTGTTTTTCATGACTTTGACACTTTAGAAGAGGTCAAGTATTGTGCAAACTTTCCCTCAATTTGGGTTTTCTCATGATTAGACTGGGATCAGGGATTTGGGGAAAGAATACCACTAAGGTGAAGTGCCCTTCTCATTGCATCATATTAATGAATAAATGCTATCAGTATGACTTATCAACAGTGATAGTAACCTCGATCACTTGCTTAAGGTGGTGTCATGAGGTTTACCCACTGAAAATTTTCTCTCTTCTTTTCCATGTTTGTTAGAAGCATGTCATTAAGTCCAGCCTATACCCACAGAAGATTAAGCTCCACCTCCTGGATGAAGAACTGTCAAAGAATCTGTGACATACATTAAAACTACCACGGTCGTTAGTAAATATTTTGAGAGAAATACATTGAGGCTATGCAAATATTCTCTTTCTCCTTAAATATTTGCCGACTGATCTTAGGATTCACCAGTGGATCTTGCCCACAGCAATTATTGCTGTGATGTCCTAATGATGATTTTCTATTGCTCACATTTCTTCTACATTTATAGTTCAGAATTCATCTATTTAAAAAAATATATGCTCCTTCTTTTCCATTTATTTAATCATTTACTTATATCCCTATGGACTCATGAATATTTATTTTATTCTTTCAGTTATAATCTAATATTATTGCTATTTATTTTTTGCTCAAATTGTTCCAGCTTTGTCTATAGAGAACTTTGAGGTTGACTCCTGTATCCTTTTGACATGCTCTATCCTTAAAAAAAAATAAGGTGGTTTTTTTTTAGCACTTTCAAACTTTCTATCATCATAAGGTACTCCACATTTATCTTGCGTCTTCCCTGCCTTAGCTCTACAATCAGCCATTCTTCCAAGGGTCCCTGGTTTCTTTAATTAGAGAAGGGTATTTAGAAACCAAGATGTGGGAGCTGGATGCATTCATTATTCCTGGGGTGTCATGCTTCTAGGCTCTCTCAATACACAGCTAGAAAATATATGTATGTATTTGAACCCACATATATACACATTATCAATATTAATTTCTGGGTGTATTTGTGTGTATATGAGTATATATACATGCATACGTACATATATGTGTATGTATTTGTATAAATGTACATATATTTTTTTTCAGTAAAATATAAGATTTTACTGATATCCCCAGAGCTACTCTGAATCAACTGGCCTAATATGGACACCCAGTATCAACTTAAAGGCTCCACCCTGTCTCTAAAATCCTTGATTAGCAACTATTATGGGTTGAATTGTGTCCCCACAAAAGATACATTGAAGTCTTAACCCACAGTACCTCAGAATGACCTGATTTGAAAATGGAGTTGTTGCAGACATAATTAGTTAAGATTAAGTTCAGGTTAAGGTCATACTGGAATATCCTTAATCTAGTATGACTACAGCCCTTAGATGAAAAGGAGAAGACAGAGACACAAAAGAAAGACAGCCCTGTGAAGACAGAAGTGGGGATTAGAGTTAGAGTGCCACAAACCAAGGAACGCTGGAGGCTACCAGAGATGAAAGAGACAAGGAAGTATTCTTCCCTAAAGCCTCTGGAGGAAGCATGATCCTACCAACACCTTGATGGCAGACTTCTAGCCTCCAGAACTGTGAGAGAGTAACTTTCTGTTGTTTTAAGCCACCAGTTTCTGATGCTTTGTTATGGCAGCCCTAGGAAACTAATACATCACCTATATATTTGATACTATTTTCTACCCTTTATAACCTGATAACACACAAATTGTCCACTTTACTCCAAAGGCTACCTCAGTTATATCACATTTAAGACCATCTGGAACCTTCCTAGACCTCTGTCCTTGGTAGCAAAGATGGTATCTTACTTTTTGTTACATCGCTATTACCTGATTCAGTGCCAGGTACAAGTGCTCACTAAATGTTTGCTACTTGAACATCTATAGGCCTCCTCTGTCTGTCAATTGGTTAGACTAGCCAGGAGAATCTCCTTTCTAATACCTCCCCCCCTTTTTTTTTCCTTTTTGGCCTTAAGATCTGCTAGGTAAAGTTCATTCATCTGTCTTTCCTTCCTTCTTCCCTTCCTTCCTCCCTTCTTTCCTTCCTTCATTTCTTCCCTCCTCCCTTCTTCCCACTGTCCCTCCAACTAATATTCACTGGGCACATACCGTGTGCATAGACTAGTTTTAGACACTAGAGAATTAACAGTGAACAAAAGAGACAAAAATCCTTGCCGTCTCGGAGGCTTACATTCTAATGAGGGAGAAAAATCTAGAATGTGAATGGCAAATTACCTATGTTTAAATGACAAATAACTAGTAGCACAGAATGATAGACTGAACTTTGGGAATGGTTCCCATGGGTTATTTGGCCAGCTGTGGTCTGGTAGCCTCCTTCCCCAAACCAAAGCCCCTGGCTGAACAGCTGCACTTTTCTTGCTCAATTTTTAAATTATTCTCTTCTCCCTAAGAAGGAGAGGGGGCTGAGGGAGAAGGGGAGAAAACAAACTGGCCAGAAAAAAGAGTAGAAAGGAAGGAATGAGAATATTGATTCTAATATAATGTATTTTAACGCCAACCCTTCCTGAGCTGTGTCAGGCCTTACCTATGTTAATATCTTTGTTATAATTACATCATCAATTGAAAACACAACTGCATAATAATAATGGCTAGACAGAACTGAAAGTTTGCTATGTGCCAGGAAGTGGTCCAGACACTCACCAACTTGATCCTTACCACAATTCTGAGACAAGTACGGTAATTTTTCCTTCCACAGATGAAGAGCTGGATGCTCAGAGAGGTAAAACCATTTGCTCTGATTCTCACAGTTAGTAAACGGCAGAGTCCGGACACAGATGTCAGTATGTCAGATTTCAAAGTCCTGACCCTTCCTCCTCCCTCCCCAACAGGTGGCACCAGCTGGCTAGAGCTGCCACCCAACACAGCCTTCAAACAAAATCCCTTCCATGAAAATGTTCTTCTCAACAATAGACCCTCTTGCTGACCCTGTCCCTTTCAGCACTTCATTGTGAGGACTTTTTTTTTTTTTCCTAACTGCTCTGTCCCAGTGCTCTGTCTCCCCTGGTTACTGGGGTAACAGGTATCTTGGGTGATATCTGCTGGATTTCCTCTGGCCGTGGCCTCTTTATCTTTCCCAGCACCTCTCAGCCTTTTAATTGTCTCCTTATTACTTAAGCCAGCATGGAGCAATTTTCCAAAACATCCAATTAGCAAGTGCACAGAAGGAACTGGGTCCATAATTAATTAGTGATTCTAGGACACAACAAAGCAAAAGTAAAGCCAAGGATGTGGAAAGCACTGAAAACTGAAACCACAGGAAGAAGAGACACACATTCCAGGACCCTTCCCCATGAGGGGCAAAGAATCGAACAATCTGCTCACTAATTCAAATCCCCAAAGCCCCTGCACACTTTTTGGGATTGAACAACATCAATCTTTCGGTGACAGTCCCAAGTGCCACATCTCCCCCTCCAGGATGAATGGCTGCTTCTGTTTTTTAGCAGTGAACCGATTCTTCTCTGTTTTCATGCGAGAAGGTTGGCCCCTCTTTCCTCCCACAATTGTTCAAGCCTCTTCAGAGACAGTCTTTCCTGCAAGATGGCCCCAATGCCTGGGATTTCTTGCTCATCATCAGAACAGAGGCCAAGTTAGAACATCAGGATTCAAGAGACCAAGCTAGGATGACTGTGGCGGCCAAGAAAGGGAAGACAGCAGAAGAATGCCAGGATTCTCAGATGTACAGTTACTATTCCAATTTGGAGAAGAAAGCAGGGCTTTGGTAGAAGTTTATCCAGATCAAGGAACGCTGGAGGCTACCAGAGATGAATATGCTCTTTTTCTTCCATTTATTTATTTAACCATTTATTTATATCACTATGGACTCGTGAATATTTATTTTGTTTTCTCCAGACACCAACTCATTCTCCAACATACTTGTGAAGTGTAAATGGCAGGGAGCACTAGCACTGCTATTAGTGAAAGAGTTACCCTCCCATTAGGAGGAAATGAGGATTATTCTGTATGGGTTTTGGTTCTTATGGACTCTCATTATTGCCTGAAAGGCCAGAGCCAATAAAACAAGAAGTCTGAAGAGCATTACAGCAAGTTCCCACATCTCACAGGGGGGACATCACCTACTTGCCAGCAGTGAAAATTAGGACTTATATAGAACATTGAGTTGTAGGAATCTTTCACTACTTTTTCTTACCTATAGCCTAATTTCCTTTTGGCTCTAGACTGAACTAATACCAGCTCTCAGGGCTGATTTCTGTACTTATGGGAGTATCCCTAAACCCAGCCCACCAGGCCACGGGCTAAGCACTTTGATTACTACCATGGCAATGAATAGGAGCAAGGTTAGATGAAAGGAAAGTGAAAATAGCCCATAAGACATTTATAAGACAGACTAGTTGCTGCTGTTGTTGCTAATCAAAAGAGTAAATAGGGCGCCTGGGTGGCTCAGTTGGTTCAGTGACTGCCTTCGGCTCAGGTCATGATCCTGGAGTCCCTGGATCGAGTCCCGCATCGGGCTCCCTGTTTGGCAGGGAGTCTGCTTCTCCCTCTGACCCTCCTCCCTCTCATGCTCTCTGTCTCTCATTCTCTCTCTCTCAAATAAATAAATAAAATCTTTTTTTAAAAAAAAAAGAGTAAATAACTATGATGCATGTTGCTAAGCAATGTTGCATTTTCAGTCCTTAATAACTCCATTAGTAACAAAGGGTGACAAACTACATTTTGAGATTGATGAGACGCTTTACCTTGCTTCTGTGAATAATTAGCCTCAGCAACCATGGCTCCTAACACAAAGCAAAAATGATTAGCCTTGTCCCCTGGCTGGGATGCATATTAGAACTCAGTGGTATATGTCCCTTTGGAAAGGCTAAGGCTTTTCTGCTAACCCATCTCCCATGGTATTTTAAGTCTTAAATAAATAAACAAAAATACATGAATTGACAAATAAGCACACACATTCTTTCCCCAAAATGCTGCTTCTCACTTATTATATAAGTATATGTAATGAGTGCTTGAAAATTGTGAATTTTAAATACCATACCCTTAAAGATTTGTAGTACAATGATTCTACAAATATCCATCCTTCTGATTCAAAGATAGGCTTTGGGGGGATTCTGTGTGAGGGTGACCAACTCTGCAGCCCAGTCCCAGATCCTGTGTTGATGACAACTACCCCCTAGTTTCTAGATGCCAGGAAGTGGCTCAGAATGAGCTGCCAACTAATGGCTTCTTGCTCCTTTCCCCCAGTTACCCAGAATTCCCAGCTACTAAGTAAGTATTAGACAGAAATAGTCTGCAAGAAAATAAAACCTCTTCAGCAAGATTCTACCAATGGAATTTTGGAACTTTCCATCTCCTTAGACAAGCAATGCTGCCTAAGAGACACTACTATCAGAGAGCACAATCTGGAGCCAGACTTTCTAAGGTAAGTCTCAACGACACAACTTCCCATTGAAGTGACCTGGGTAAATTCATGTCTTCCTGCCTCTCTTTGCAATGATTAAGCAAGCTGATATATGGAAAGTGCTTAAAACAGTGCCTCCTTCTGTCACCTTTTGGTTCTGGAGCAGAACATGATAAGCGTTTGCAAGAATCTTCAAATACTTCCCTGGTCAAGACAAGCAAATACCTCAGTTTGTAAAGGAGGAAAAAAAACTGACTCCAAAAGGCGACCTTAGGATCTGTATTTGCTGTTTTTATATTTCAGAGGAAGTCACTGATCTAGAGAAGCTAGAAATTGCCAAAATTTGAATTCCTATAACATCAAACTGTTACTAATTATGGTTCTGGTCATATGCCATATGTTTCCCAGAAATAACAAATGTTCCATGGAAAAATAAGGGTGGGAAAAACATATAGTAAATGTCCTTGTTTTTCTTGGCTGTTAACTTTAAAATAATGAAATATTCAGTGAAAAGTACTGAACTACAGTGACTTCTTACCACTTCAGAAAGATACCCTTGAACTACTGAAAGTTAGAAATCTATGTTCAAATAGCATCATCAAGTAATTTATTCTGAATTTCTTACATTTTAAATCTTGAAAAATGTTACTCATGTCCCAGGTGCTTTTCCCAGTAGAAATTACAGTGGTAGATGTTAAATTAACTCCATGTGATTCTCATTTTCAGAAATACAATTTTAGACCGCTGAAGACTTTCAATGTGTCCCCTTGAGCGGCATAAAAGAAAGGCTTTAAATATAGTTTTGTTTTTGTGGGGTTTTTTTTCTTCTTCTAGGAATACATTTCTCTCAAACAATTTCTCAATATTGCTATTTAACAGGCTGTTTTAGACTTCTTTTAAACTCCTTTTATTTTACTTAAGTGAATATGATTGCAGTGAGTTTTTGCAACTATCCAGTGAAAGAAAATTAAATTATTGATCAAGTGATCTTCACTCATAAAGGCCATACCGGCAGTAGGAAGAAGGGGGTATGTTTTATTTCAGTAGCTTTTACACAAAGAGCACTATATTTTAAAATAAATCAGTCTGATATTCTCATTCATTCCTATTTTCTGATATAAGTAAGGCATGATAACCCTGGGTTTAAAGAATCGAACAATCCGCTCACCAATTCAAATCCCCAAAGCCCCTGCACACTTTATTTTCTGATATAAGTAAGGCATGATAATCCTGTAGGTGCTAAAAAATTGATCAAGATCTGATCCAAGCTACTTTGGAGACAGGTGTTATTATCTATAGCATGTTACTTCTACGTGTAATAAGGGTGCTTACTATGTGACAGGCAATGCCAGGGGCTAGAATTATAATGATGAAAAAAGCAGACCTGGGCCCTGTCCTCACGGAGCTTATAGTCTGGTGCAGTGCTGTGGACCAGAACCACCCCATGAGCTATTCTTATCAGACTGTAACAGGGTAAGTATAGACGTTGCAAGTAATTGTTTAGACATTTTTACAGTAGGGGACATTGCTGCAACATCCAAATGTGTGACCAAGTGGACTCATCTCATTGGATGGAGTATAGATGGGGTATATGCAGAACTTGCATAGTAAGTTTCATATGGAGAGGTCTAAGTACTGGTCATGGACGAGAGGATACCTATCGGCATGTGATGGATTGGAAACTAAAAAAAAAAAAAATCTAACCCTCCCCATAGATAGTTTGAAAAGCACTAGTCTAGTGTTTTCTAAGCATTATAGGAAAGAAAGAAAGAGGGATGGAAGGGAAGGAAGGAGAGAGGAAGAGAGGGGGAGAGAGACAGAGGGATAGACGGAGTGGGGGGAAGAGAAAGGAAGAGAGTTTAATTCCAACTGAGAACATTTGGGAAAGTTCCATGAAAGAAATGATTCTTAAGCATGAATTCGAATTTCAGGGGTTAGAGATCACAGCACGAGAAGAGCTAAGAAGACAAAAGTACAAGGAGATGTTTGTTATGCTGCTCAGGCCACCTGGTTCATTGCTGTCAGAGAGCGATATGGGGACAGGAGCAAACGGAGTTAAGAAGAGGAATCTGAAGAGGTGAGCTGTAGTCAGTTAGTACAAAGCTTTGAGCACCATGAAAAAGAATTAGAACTTTATTTTTGAGACAGTGGTAGTTTTTAAATATGCCTGAACATGATAGGAAAATAAAAGAAAGCTCTATTTTACAAAATAATACTGTTGTCATTTGAAATATATGCAACATTTTGAGGCAGGAGGCCTTGAGGTAAAGTAAATAACAGTAAAAAAGAATTTTAAAAAATAAAAATAGTTCCCCCAATGGTGCCATATATTAGTCACATGTCTAAGTAAATTTATGCAATATTAAGTCTGCCCAGGCACCATAGCATAGTAAAACACCCCTTTGGAAGATCTAATCATGCATGATTGAAGTGATTTTCAAATGCCATTGCTTAGCTTAACAGTGACAGAGAGAACATATATTCTTCCCGTTTTCAGAAATTTTGATTAAACCACAGATATTAAGGGGACATTAAACCAATATATTATTGTAAGAGCTTATACTAAAATGTCAAGTACCATCACCAAAGGACCCAAGAGTGGCACTTTCTTTTCTCTCTGTTGTCCTTAGCTTCTCATAAAACTAGAATTGCACTCATTAAATGTGCCTCATTTAAGTTTCTATGTGTCACCAAAAGGCTATTAATTCTTGCAACTGACTGAGTTGGAGTCTTTTTAAGATTCCCATAAATGTATCTTTTAATAAAAAATAGGTGAGCCACTAAGTAAGTTTTAAACTTTGAGAGTAAAATTTTATAACATTGTAACAAATAAAACAAGCCTCTCAAAGTGTAGGCACTCTCCCCCCGACCGTAGAAAAATGTCTTGCCACATTAGGATTTCACATGTTTGACTGAGTAAAAATCTAATTAGTTACTCTTCTAACTCTGGTTTCATAACATTATTTTTAATTGTGATGTACGAACTATAGAATTATAACGATACCATCCTGTGAAACTGAAAGCTATGTATTTAGGATTGGGCACGTTTGCAATACAACCATAATACAAAGCTAGAACACAGCACTGGGACTCACTGATTACATTATACGAAAGCAGTGGTTCTCAACCGAGAGTGAGTTTGCCCCTCCCAGGAGGTATTTGCAGTACAAGGGATGATTGTCATGACGGCGCATACTGTTGCCACCAGAATGCCACCAAACATTCTCCACTGCATAGGACAGCCCCTTGCAACAGAAGGATCTGGTCCAAAATGTCAACTGCGCTGCACTTGAGAAACCCTGTACTAAAGTATCCCACTAACATTTCCATTATTTTTCTTGGCATACGTGGGAAGAATCCCTTTGATTCATGCAATCCGAATATCAGAAATAAAGAAGTTCCCGAAGACTGAAACAGATAATTATTATGCCTCCCTTGGCTCTAATGCACTAGCCTCTGGTTTTTGCAAGCAAGACCTGAAGGTGACTCTCACAGGTGCCTTGGTTTAATTCCATCAATGGTGATACTTTATATGCAGATATGGAAACACTGCCAACTGGGAAATCTTCAAGCAGATCTTCAGAAAAGACAGGCATGACTGAAAACTCAAACAGTGTTCCAGATATGTATGATTTTCTAAATTGTAAGTCACTGATTACTTTAAGATGCATCATCAATTAAATAACAGCTTTTGGGAATGTCGCAAAGAAATACCTTTCCTTAAATGTATACATTGATTTTAAGATGTGTATCTTTCTTAGAGATGGTAAATGGCAAAATCTACAAAGTATATTAAGTGTATAATAAGACATACTAAGCTCTGTGTTAAAACAAATAGACTCTGAAATACTCTCCCTCTTGGATCCTTCTCCATCAGTGTTAGCTTCCATTGTTTTCATTGAGGTCTTTTTATTGCTCCCCTCGTCCTCCACCCACCACTCCAAGAAGAGGAGGTAAGGTGCAAGGTGGGCTGTGGTATCACTAGATCCTCAGAAACAAGAATACAAATCTCACAGCTTCCCTCTCTTAGAGTTTCTCCAAAGTCTTTAACTGTGAATTAAGTACCATGAAGAACACCTGCGCTAAGCATGGTCTTAGCGCTGCTAGAACATATCACTTTAGTTAACTAAACAAAGAAATCACTACACTTAGATGCAATATAATAAACATTTGAAATTATTTTTTAAATTTCAGCTAAAGACTACCCACATCACTCATGAACAAACAAAAACTTACTATAAGACCTATACATTTCCTTATTGGCATATTATCTGCTTGTTCCACTAGAAGTTAGGATCCATATGAACAGGGATTTTGTCTTGTGTGTATTGGCTGAATGAGTGAATGAATGAATGAATGGATGAATATCATCTCCCAAAGAGCAAAGTCATTATAAAATCACAAACTTCTTTTATTTTCACACTAGTGATAGAAGACAATAGGACTCATTCTGTTAGAAACTATTCATGTTCACTCGTTCTCTACTAAGTCTTTCATGATCTGCCCCTGCCACCTTTCTAGCTTTCCCTCACATCGTGTCCCTCTTGCTCTCCAGCAACACTGGCCTGGGTTCAGTTCCCAGTAAGTGCTATGTTCCCTGCTACCTTAGGTCCTCCCAGAACACTCTCCTCCATGTTCCCAACCTCTTCAGATCTCTTCAGGGAAGTCTTCCCTGATGACCACTTATCTAAATGTAGTACTGGTATTTTACAGTCTCAGTTTCCCATGTTTGTTTTCTTTCCCATCATAGTAATGATCACATTTGTAAAATGTGTGCAGTTATTTGATGACCATGTCCATCCCATCCCACACCACTCAACTGTAGGCAGAAACCATGCCTGTCTTGTTCCCCATTAATATAGACATCATTTAACACAGTGCCTGTTTTAAAGCAAGTACTGGATACATATTTATTGGATAATAAATGAATTATGTTTCTAGGAACATTATGTTACCGAATATACAAGTCCAGGATAGACTATATCATTCTCCACTAGGGCTCAAATTGGTAGGAGCTTAATCGACACTTTTTGGTTAATTGGAATCATTTATCTACTGTCATTAAACTATCTGCTCCTAAGTCTACATGACACTAAGTCTACATGTTGCAAAATTGCTAGAAATCGATTGCTCTCTTTCTAGTCTTTTTTTCCTACATACTAATAAAAAAGCAGCTTGGTTTATTTTTTTTTCCACTAAATTTATTAGCTATTTTGATATTATGAACATGGCTGGAAAATGGTTGTCAGGAAATCAATTATTTGGATGATCAGTATTTGCGTCTATTTGAAAACATCTGGAAGCATACTTTAATTATCCCCTAGATATTTGGTGTCTTGTGTTCTCAACCTCTGAGATTATCTCTCCTCATTACTGTTCCTGAATTAAAGATATTCTGTTGACACAATAAGTGGTTGTTTTTGTTTTTGTTTTTGATAGAGAAGAATTTATAGGACATTGAAAATAAAGAGTAGTGAGCTCCCGGGCTAAAAGGATTAAAATAATATTTTTTAAGAGGAGAAGGAAAGGGGTCTTTAGTGCAGAAAAGTATAGAAAAATATAATTCCATGTAATGTCATGTAACTGAGAAGCTAGTTACATAGGAAGCCTTGGGGAAGATATGGACTTCTTGAGGATCCACACAAAATGACTCTAGCCTAAAGGAGCTAAAGAGAGATACCCAGGTGACAGGAAATCAGAAATAATTGTAAACCTGGAGTCTATTCATATACTTCACCTTAAAATAGTTTCTTTACATATATCTTTCCTATTTATTGCTATCAGGATCTCTGTCACTAGGTAAGAGTACCTGAAATTCTTGAACAAAATTCCAGAAAGCACAGGAAATGAGGCAGTATTTGCCAACTTCGGCCATCCATTTGGAAAGCCCCAGTTAGGAGGTTTAGTCTGTTACAGAGGTCATCCTCATCCCTGCCATGCCCACTCTTCTCTCAAGACAACAGTCGTTGAGCAGGAAGTGGCTCCTTCCCTTCCTCAAGAACTTTCCTGTCAATTTCTCATCCAAATTGTCCTCTTTTGGATCTGGAAGATGCCTTGAATGTGCAGCATGAACTCCTGCAGCCTAGCCTCTCTTTGCTCCACATAAACCAGAGATGAAGTAGAGCATAGCTGGGGCTCACTCACACAGAGAATCTACAGTAAGAACCTGTCCCTGAGATCATGGAAGAGGGACCTGCATGCTTGAGGAGGGGCAGGGATACCAGAAGCTAACAGCAGACATGTTGATTCTCTGCACCTCCATGTCAAGGGGAATAATTGAATCATACTCATGTTTTCCTGTCTTTTGGGCAAGAACACACATTTTCCTATTTAGTTGGATGTCACAAAGATCCAAGGAACTAAGCAATGGCTACTATCATGTTTATGGTTGTGATGATCCTAAGTACTTCAACCAGATTATCACAAGAAGAAAGAGCCTCTAGGGCTGCCTGATCCCTACCAACTTAACTGCACAATTCTATCTTGGCCTCCAGGAGAAATGTAGTGGGGTTGAGGCTCAGTTCTCAATGATATGAAGAAAAAAAAATTAGAGCTTGCTTAGCATGACCTCAAATATTTTATTACTGTCCTATGTATCTCATTAAAAGCACTGGCCTATCAGATTTGGAATACAGACTTTTCACTTTCACTTTCTTGTTACATCCAGATAAGCCATGTTGTTCATCTAATACCTAAGCCATAGAGACTGAATGGCGATGAAGAAAGTGGGATGAGAAAGAGATGAGTACACTTAAATTTCATTTTATATCAACTTATTTCCCTTCCCTGCAACATCAGGAAAATATAAAATAAGGTTTTGTCCTTATCCACATTTATTTTATTTTTGCCATTTGTTCTTCATTTAAAACTACCTGGTCAAGCAAACATTAGATTAATATTGATGCCTTGTTTACAAATAGCCACAAAAAAGTATAACCAGGGCCTAAGTCATATTATTACCTTGCTTATAAATCTTATCTGGCCCTCATCTGGGGCCATTAGCATATCTTGAAAAATTTCCAAGAACTTCATATACCAGTAGATTTCCCTTCCTGAAAAGCCAATTTCCTAAATATCCAATGAGATGGCTTTTGAGACCCACATCAACAAATTAGGAAAGTAATAATGTTCCTATCTTAACAGGAAATCCACTATTGCGGGTGGTGCTGCCCTAATTATACCATAATAGAATTTCAAAAGAATTGTTTCTGAATTAAAAAAAAAATCCCATCTACTTGCTGCACAATATCCTCTTCAATTTTCCATACCAAAAGAGTAGGTTTAGAAAGGAAGGAAGGGCACATACTGCTTTTTTTTTTTTTTTCCAGGAAGAAAGTCAGGTTTTTACTTCGTGATCATGTCTCCTGTTTGTTTTTTTTAAAGTAAATTTCTTACACTTAAATAAGGTTTCCATTCAATGAGTCACCACAGAAGAGAATAGATTTTTTAAAAAACGAGAATGTACCATAATTTTCTTGTCAGTAAGATACAAATTCATCAAGAGTTAAAGTAGAAATAGATACCTTGTGACCAAGGTTTCATGGCAGATTAATAAGCTAGCATTTGTTATTTGCCAGATAGCAAACATATAAACACACAATAACCTACCTGAGATGCAACATTTTTGCATTCTGAATCATAACTTAATAATAATCACAATTTAAAACCCAGACATTCAAGAGGTTAAAAAGGGAACTCACAATATGCAGTCAGGCAGCGCCCCAGATCACAGAACCTTCCACGGTATAACGACAGATTTTATCACCAGCAGCTCTATGGCCCTGCAACCGAGATCTCTCATAATTAATGACTATTTTACTTGAACATTTGACAGCTCAGTAAGCAGTTTATGTAAGGCCGTTACTTTTATTTCTTCTGTAGTTGCCTTTGCAAACAGGAAACAGGAAACACACCTACAAGAACACTGACATATCTCAGCCTAATTGGTCTTTGGCTCAAAGTACCCAGGAGCGAGTCTTGTATTACAGGGGTGATAAGTACAGTCCCCAAAAGAACGGGACTCAGGTCCTAACATTTCACAGTTTAAAATCCTCTGGATAGATGCTATGCAGGCCATTTATTACAGAGAGAAACAGGCCTTTTTAGTAACATTCAGGCCTTATGGCCTTAATCCTGGAAGGACTATAAACCTCAATAAACTCATATATATACAATATATATATGTATGAATACATATTATATATAATATACATAAACACATGTGTGTATATATACATAAATATATACTATATTAAGTAATATATATTATTTTAAAATATATACCTATATAAGCAATGTATTATTTAAAATAACATATATATTTTTTCCTGGAACATATCTGGAAACTATCATTCAGGAATCTTTTGGCTACAAATAACAGAAACCCCAACTCAAACTCTCTTATTGAAATAAATAACAAAACAAGGAAATATTTTGGTTCGTTGAACTGGGGAAAAAAATGTCCAGATGTAGGGCTGATTTTGGGAAAACAGAGGTTCACTACATCATTTGATTCTCTGCAATTCCCTTGGCACAGGTATTCTCTGCAGATTGATTTCGACTTCAGGCTGCCTCCCCTTGTTGCAAAAAATACTCGCTGTAGCAGTTCAAGACTACATATGTATCTTCCAAGAAGATAGTGTTAGCACTCTGGCAGTCCCAGGTTCTGAGGTCACTCAGATTGCCCATCACTGAATCAGACACTATACTTTGCTGAATCGCTTTTAAACTAATCAAGGCTTATCCCTGGAGGTGAGGGTAGGATCTTTCCAAAGAAAAATCACACAGAAGGTCATTCAGGATACTGAAAGGAAGGGAAAAGAGATGATAGTACAGAAAATCAACACATGTTCACCACAGCGTCTGACAGTAATCTGAAGATAGGCATTTGAGGATGCATATTCATGAATACACAAGTTCTTGCACTATTTAAAGATGTCAGCAAGAGAATGACCTGAGGTTCAAGAGATACTGATTACCCAAATCTTTACATTCAGTTGGACTTTCTGTTAACATTGGATTTGCTCTCTGAGAAAACAGGTCAGAATATTTCCACTGGGGGCACCTGGGTGGCTCAGTCGGTTAAGCCTCTGCCTTCAGCTCAGATCATGATCACAGGGTCCTGGGATCGAGCCCTGCATTGGGCTCCCTGCTCAGTGGGGAGCCTGCTTCTCCCTCTCCCTCTGCCCCTCCTCCCTACTTGTGTTCTCTCTCTCTTTCTCCCACTCTCAAATAAAGAAATTAATTAAATAAATCTTTTTTAAAAAGAGATGATTTCCACTGTGTTTATGAAATACATTTTATAGTGTATGAAGTGCCCTTGCATTTGATCTTCCATTTTGACATCCAAACAACCCTGAGGGGTGGGGGTGGGGGGCAGTGAGGGGACAGGCATTCCCATTGGAAGCTTAGAGGGTGGGGCAGACACTGCTGGTTACCTATCCAATCCCCAGTCTACTTTTTTTCCTTATGGAACCTTGATTTTGTTCAGGGCAGCAATTTACCCTGTAAAAACTACAGCTGAGGATGGTCAGGTGAAATAATAGTTTGGGACCTGGCCATGTAACCTTAAGTAACTACATAGGGCTCCTGGAAAAGCTCTTTAAAAGAGCTCTCCACTCTCCACACTTTTTGATCTTTGCCCTTCCTCTTCTTCATGCCTGAAACATTGATACAATGCCAGAGATAAAGACATATCTTGCAGTCATGAAGTGACAAGCACAAAGAAAAAAGCCACATGCCATGAAGACTCAACTGACAAAAAGGAGCCACTACACTGGGCCTGGTTTGCCTGCTCCCAGACTGTTACATGAGGAAAAAAAAAAAAGAAAAAAAGCCCTCTATTTGGCTAAGCTACTGTAGAAGGATTCTTGTTGCATGCAGCTGAACATACTTTGGATACAAGGAGGTTTTGCAACCACGTAATGACAGATCAAGGCTTAATTCCGGGGCTCTTGACTCCTTGTCCTGCGATATTTCCAATAAACTGCAGTGCTTCTCCAAAAGCAGAATCTGTCCTCTGCATACCATACAAGCAGGCATTTTAAATTTATGCTTTCTTTCTCAACAAATAGCTTATTTAAATGATCTGAGTCATAGTTCAAATGGTGAGAAGAGATTCATTGCTTTTGTTTTTGGTTTCTTTAGCTTTTTAACATGTGACACTCAAGCACTTGTGGAACTGCTAAGACACGAATGCCTTGGGTACCATTAAGGAAGCCCATCATTCGACCAAAATTTCTTTCAAAGCTGCCTAAGGAAGAATTGGCCATCTTCCCAAATCTTGCCTTGGTTGACATTTCTTCCTGGACCTTCTCATTCACTCAGGTATTAAAAAACCAAAGAGGAGTTTTGGTGTCTGGGTCCACACATAAGGAGCTTGGAAATCACCACTCTGTCCTAACAACAGGTAGAATCCAATAACTCTTCTTGGATCTGTAAGAGAGGAAAGGACACAGGGCAAACCACTGCCCCAAGATTGGAAAGAGGAGCAGAGGAAGACAGGAGTCTTGGCTTCCCTGAGCAGGGACTAACCAGCAGAAACTGCCGTAGGAAGCAGTGTGAATTGTCATTTATGAATTGCTGCAATCTCTGTGGAGATAACTGAAGTGCTAGGGGGACCTAGTCAATAAAAAAGAGGGGCCCTCACGATACTATGAGAATTACTTCCAGGACATCTATCAGATTCCCATAGTCAATATCAGAGAAAAACCTCCTCCAGCTTCCAGAATGCAAAGGGACAAAGGACCATTTTGAAATATGCCAGAGCACTCTATTCTTAACAAGGCCTGCCCCCAGAGTAAATTGGTTAACTAGAACTTAACCTGCCGGAGCGTTATGAAAACCTAACTGACCTGGGGAAGGGAAATACTGGATCCAGTCTCCTCTAGCCTTCCACTGTGGGAGAAGGGAAATACTCAACTGCAGCCCATGGTAGCCATCCTAAGAAAAGGGGGAGAAAAAAACTAGAACACTGTGAAGGTCTCAGTCCAGAGACACAGGCTCCCTAAAAGACTGAGACCTAATCATAGGATGTGCAGAGCACTTCCTCTCCCTGAAAACCCGACCACCAAACTACTAAAGATCTATTTATAGCAGTTCCTATCACCTGGTACATCGTGTCTGGCTATCAGGAAAAAATTACAAGGCATACCAAGAGGAAAAAAAAAATCACAATTTGAAGACACAGAACAAGCATCAGTACGAGTCAAGGCCGGGAAGATGGAATTAAAAGACAACAGAGCCCTCACAAAGGTTGGAATAATTCACTGAGCCAAATGTCAAGGAGGAGCCATACCCAAAGATCAATTCCAGAGGGATTAAGGGCTCAGTTGTGAAAAAGCAAAATGTTAAAACTTGTAGAAGAAAACACGGGAGACCATATTTTGGATCTCCAAATGGGAAAGGAGTTCTTAAGGCACAAAAGTGCTAATCGCAGAAGGAAAGACTGGTAAAATTGCCCTATTATAATATTAAGATCTTTGTTTATAAAAATGTATAATAAAGAGAGCAGAAGACATGCCAACATCTGAGACAAGTTTGCAACAAGTAAAATCAACAAAAGACCAGTATTCAGATTATATAAAGATATGTTACAAATCAGAAAGAAAAAGACAACACAACAAAAAAAAATGAGCAACAGATCTGACACATTGTCACAGAGGAGAAAAACAAAAATGGTAAATGTACATATAAAAAGATGAGCAAGCTCATTTGTAATCAGGAAAATGCAAATTAAACTGATGGGAGTAGAAGTTGATAGAAGCACTTGCACACAATTTAACCTTAACTCATGAAGCTGAATGTTTATATGCACTCCAACTGAGTAAATCCACTCTCACGTATACTGTCTAGGGAAATTCTTATATATTGGCCTTGGATGACATGCACAAAATGTTTATAACAGCTTTCTTAAAAACAACAAAAAGCAATATTTAACACAAATGTCCATCAATCAGTAAGCATTTAAATAAACTGAGTTATATACATACAATGAAATATTAGACAACAAGGACAATCAATAAATCCGAGCTACAGGCAACAACTTGGGTGAACCTTAACAGCATAATGAATGAAAAAAAGCAAGAATGAGGTAACTACCTACAGATAGTGACTTTTTTTTTTATAAACAAGAGCCAAGAATAGCAAATACAAACAATATTTTTGTTTAGATAAGCCCATATGTGATGCATTTTTTTACAGTTACATATCATTTTGTCACAGGTGAAGATTTGTGTAATCAGTACTGCAGTCAAGACACAGAACTATTTATCACCACACAGAATTCCATCCTACTACCATTTTACAGGCACACCCATCCCCTCTGCTCCCATCCCTTATCCCTGGAAACCACTAATCTGTTCTCCATCTTTATAATTTTGTTATTTCGAGAATGTCAATAAGTGGAATCATATAATATATGTGACCTTTTGATATGTGACCTTTTGATATTCAGAGGTCATATAATATGTGGCCTCTTGATATTGTCCTTTTGATATATGACCTTTTGATATTTAGCAGTCATATAATATGTGACCTTTGATTTTTTTTTAACTGAGCATAATGTCCTTGAGATCCAAGGCATTGCTTGCACCCACGTGGTTGCCTGTATCAATAGTTTGCTCCCTTTTATGGCTGAATAGTATCTCATGGTTTGGATATACCATGGTTCATTTAACAACCCACCTACTGTTGGGCATGTTGGTTGTTTTGGGTTTTGGCTTATTGCAAATAAAGCTATTAGGAAAAACTGTCTATAGGTTTTTGTGTGGATGTAAGTCATTTCTCTGGGCTAAATGCCCAGGATAGTGATTGCTGGGTCAGATGATTCAGTTTATGTTTAGTTTTTAAGAAACTACCAAGCTATTTTCCAGAGTGGTTGTACCATTTTAACCACCAGCAATGTATAAAAGATTCAGTTTGCCACATCTTTGCTAGTATTTGGCATTATCACTATTTATTCCAGGCTGTTCTAATAGATGGGTAGTGGTATCTCATTATGGTATTCCTTTGCATTTCCCTAGTAGCTAGTACTGTTGAACACCTTTTTATGTGCATATCTCCATCTATACATCCTCTTCAGTGAAATGCTTCTAACTTTTGTCCATTCTCTAATAGAACTGTTTCTTTTTTAACTGTTAAGTTTTGAGTTCTTTATGCAGTGTAGGTATAAATTCTTTGTCAGGTACATGTTTTGTGAGCATTTTTTCTCAGACTATAGCTTGTCTTTTCCCATTCGTTGGTATATCCTTTCAAATTAATGTTTTCATGTTCTTTGGGTAAATATCCAGTAGTGATTACTGGATCATAGGGGAGTTCTATTTTTTTAACTTTTTGAGAAAACTCCATGCTGTTTTCCACAGTTGCCACACCAGTTTGCACTCCCACCAACAGAGCATAAGATGAGTTCCCTTTTCTCCACCTCCTTGCTCACACTTGTTTCCTGTATTTTTGATTTCAGCCATTCTGACAGGTGTGAGGTGATATCTCATTGTAGTTTTGATTTGCATTTCCCTGATGATGAGTGATGTTCAGCATCTTTTCACATGTCTGTTGGCCATTTCTTTGTCTCCTTTTCATATAAATTTTTGGAGTAACCTTATCTATATCTACAAAAATGTTTTCTGGAATTTTTTTTTCTTTTCTAAATTTTTAAGAGAATTTCATTAAACCTAAGTATCAATTTGGGGGAAATTGACATCTCTACTATGTTGAATCTTCCAATCTATGAACAGAGTATGGTTCTCCATTTATTTGATTTCTTTCATCAGCATTTTGTAGTTTTCAGCATACAAATCCTATACATGTTATGTTAGATTTATGCTTAGGTATTTTATGTTTTTGAGCTATTATAAATGATATTGTATATTTAATTTCAATACCCATGTATACACTGCTGGTATATAGAAATACAATTGATTTTCTATGCTTATTTTACATCTTACAACTTAGCTGAACTCACTTATTAGTTCTAGTTTTTTGTAGATTCCATTGGATGTTTTTCATGCCATCTGCAAATAGAAGCAATTTTATTTCTTCCTTTTGGATCTATATGCCTTTATTTTCTCTTCTTACTTTATTGTACTGTGTAGAACTTCCAGTAGTATGTTGAATAGGAGTAATGAGAAAGGACATCCTTGTCTTGCTCCTGATATTGTGGGGAAAGGATTCAGTCTTTCACTATTAAGTATGCTGTTAGCTCCAAGTGTTTGATAGATATTCTTAAATCAATTTTAAGAAGCTCCCCTCTATTCCCATTTTTCTGAGAGGTTTTTTTTTTTTAAGCATGAATTACTGAATTTTGTTGAATAATTTTTCTGCTTCAATTAGCATAAGTGTGATTTTTTCTTTAGACTGTTTACATGGTGGATTATACTGATTGATATTCAAATATTTTTTAAAGATTTATTTATTTATTTATTTATTTATTTGACAGAGAGTGAGAGAGAGAGAGCACAAGCAAGGGGGATAGCAGGCAAAGAGAGAGGGAGAAGCAGGCTCTCTACGGAGCAGGGAGCCCGACATGGGCCTTGCCTTGATCCCAGGACCCTGGGATCATGACCTGGGCCAAAGGCAGATGCTTAACCGACTGAGCCATCCTGGCACCCTGATTGTCAAATGTTGAATGAGCCTTGTATCCCTAGAATAAATTCCACCTGGTCAGGGTATATAATTATTTGCATATATTGCTGAATGCTATTTGCTAATATTTTGTTAAGGAATTTTGCATTTATCTTCATGAGAGCCATTAGTCTCTAGTTTTCTTATGTTGTACTGTCTTTTTCTAGTTGTGGTATCAGAGTAGCTTCATAAAATGAATTGGTAAGTGTTCCTCTTCTATTTTCTGGAAGAGACTCATAGGATTGATGTAATTCTTCTTTAAATATTTGGTAGAATTTTCCAGTGAAACCAACTGGGTCTGGAATTTTCTGTTTTGGAAGTTTCTAATTGCTAATTAAATTTTCTTAGTTATAAGGCTCTTCAAATTATCTCTCTTTAATTGTGTGGGTTGTGGTAGTTATGCTTTTTGGGAAACTGATCCATTTCATATAAGTCATGAAATTTATATGTGTAGAGTTGAAGTATTCCTTTATTATTCTTTTGATGTCTGCAGTTCTGTAGTGATGGTAAGTCTTTTTGATTCCAGATACTGGTAGTTTGTGTCTTCTCACAAAGAAGTGTGTGTTGGAGGCTTATCAGTTTTGTTGATCTTTTCAAAGAATTGGTTTTGGGTTTAATCTATTCTCTCTACTATCTTCCTTTTTTCAATTTTATTGAGTTCTCTTTATTATTACTTCCTTATGCTTGATTTAGGTTCATTTGCTTTTCTTTTTTAAACATTTTTTTTTTTAATTTATTTATTTATTTAACAGAGAGAGTGAGAGAGCACAAGCAGGGGGAGCAGGAGAAGGAGAGGGAGAAGCAGGCTCCCTGCTGAGCAGGGAGCCCAATGCGGGACTCGATCCCAGGACCCTGGGATCATGACCTGAGCCAAAGGCAGATGCTTAACGATCTGAGCCATCCAGGCACCCCTCATTTGCTCTTTTTTACAAGTTGTTTTATAAAACTAGTTTCTGGGGATGGGAATTTTTATTATTAACTTATAAACTATAATTAAGAGACTTTTCCTCTTTTCTAACATATTCAGTGCTATAAAATTCCCTGCAGAACTGCTTTAGCTGAACCTCACAAATTTTGATACATTGTATTTTCATTTTCATTTACTTCAATGTACTTTAAAAAATTCCCTTGTAATTCTCTTTGACCCACAGATGGTTTTAGAAGTTTGTTGTTTCAGTTCCAAGTGTTTATAGAGATTTTCCTGTCATTCTTCCATTTTTGATTTCTAGTTTGATTCCATTATAGTCAGAGAATATATTCTGTATGATTTTGATTCTTTTAAATTTGTTGAGGTTTGTTTTATGGCTTACGGCCTAGGCTGGCATATATTTTGTGGTGCTTGAAAAGAATGTCTTTTCTGCTGTTGCTGGGTGGATTCTATATATGTAAATTAGATCTGGTTGACTGATAGTGTTGCTGTGTTCTCTGTACTTGCTTGTTTTCTGTCAGCTGTTCTATGAATTGTTAAAAGAAATGTGCTGAGATTTCCAACTCTAATTATGGACTTGTCAATTCCTTCAGATTTATCAGTTTTGTTTCACATATTTTGCTCTATTGTTTAGTACATATTTAGGATATGCATGCAAAATATTATGTTTGCTATGTCTTTTTGGTGGATTGACCCTTTCATCATTACATAACGTCCCTCTGGTTCTTGATCATTTTCTTTGTTCAGAAGTCTTTATCTGATCTTAGTATAGCTGCTCCTGCTTTCTTCCGACTAATGTTTGCATGATATATCTTTTTCTTTTTACTTTCACCCTCCTATATTGTTGTATTTGACAGTAGTTTCTTATAGGCAGCATATAGTTGGATCATTTTTTTTTTTTTTAAGTAAACTCTACACCCAGTGTGGGGCTTGAACTCATAAGAGTCACATGCTCTACAAATTAAGTCAGCCAGGTGCCTCTATTTGGATCATTTTTTAAAAATCTATCATATCAATCTCTGTCTTATAATTTGTATACTTAGGCCATTTACACTTAATGTAATTATTGACATGCTTGGGTTATAATCTGCCATTTTATTTTTTGTTTCCTATGTTCTTCATTTTCTCTTTCCTTATTTTCATTTTCCAGCCTTATTGTGAATACTTGAACATTTTTTAGAATTCAATTTTTATTTATCTGTAGTTTTTTTAGTATATCTCCTTGTATAGCTTTTTTTTTTTTTTAAGATTTTATTTTATTTATTTGACAGAGAGAGAATGAGAGAGAGAGCACATGAGAGGGGGGAGGGTCAGAGGGAGAAGCAGACTCCCTGCCGAGCAGGGAGCCCGATGCGGGACTCAATCCGGGGACTCCAGGATCATGACCTGAGCCGAAGGCAGTCGCTTAACCAACTGAGCCACCCAGGCGCCCCTCCTTGTATAGCTTTTTAATGGTTGCTCTTGATATTCCCTTAAATATGCATAACTTGTCAGAGTCTTTTGTTTTCAATGTTATACCAGTTCAGTTAGAATCCTTACCTCCCTTTACATCCTTTTACTCTTCCTCATTTATAAAATAACTTTCTTAAATATTTCCTCTACGTACATTGAGAGTCACATCAGACAGTGTTATAGTTTTTGCTTCAATCATCTAATTTAGAAAACTTAAAAGAAGGAAATCTTATGTATTTATCCCTATTTTTACTCTTTGTTTTATTCTTTTCTCCATACTGATGTTCCCTCTTCTATCACGTCCTTTTTGTTTAGAGAAATTCCTGTAGCTATTTTTTTAAGATGAGCCTGCTGGTGACATATTTCTAGGTATTCCTTCAGCTGAAAATGTCTTGATTTCCCCTTCATTTCTGAAGGATGTTTTCACTGTTTGGGTTGGCAGTTCTTTTCTTACAACATTTGAAAATTTTCTGCCGCTTACTTCTGGCCTCCATAGTTTTTGATGGGAAATCCACTGTCATTCTAATTGTTTTCCCCTTATAGATAAGGTCTCATTTCTCTCGTGCTGCTTTAAGACATTTTCTTTGAGTCTGACTGAGATGTGTCTTAGTGTGGATTTTTGGGGGTTAATCCTGTTTGGGGTATTTTAATCCACTTCTTGACACTTCTTCTGTTTCTTTTGCCAAACTTGAAAACTTTCAGCAATTGTTTCTTCAAATACTTTTTGAGCCTTGTCCTCCTCTTTCTCTCTTTCCAGGATGCTGATGATACATATGCTATACAGTTTTTACATTCCCTTGGGTCCCTAACGCCCTGTCTTTTTTTTTTTCCTCCCCCATTTTCAGTCTATTTTCTCTATTGTTCAGATTGGGTAATTTCTATTATTTAATCTGTAAGTTCACTGATTCTTTCCTCTGTTTCTTCCATTCCACTGCTGAGCCCACCCATTAAATATTTTTCATTTCATTTATTACATTTTTCAATTTCTAGGAAGCTGAAAAAGACAATAAAATTTTAAAAGAACACAAAAATCAAGCCAAAACATTTTTTTGAAGTTGCAAAAGGAAACTACTCTTTACTGATTCCTACGAAATGAATACACTGATGGATAGACAAGAGGTCCAATGTCCATGCAGATTGATAAGGTCTTGCTTCCATTCAACTGGGGGTTCCTCTCCAGAGCAATGTGGCTGTTCTGGGCATAACTGACTCCCAGAGACAGGGCAGGCAGTTGAGGCAGGAACAAGTGATGTTTTAGTATTAAGCTGTAATATACTACAGTGCTATGGTGATACAGAGCTTTCTTCCTTTGGCCTTTTCAATCCTAACTCCACCCCCTCTTATATTAACCCTTCAGCTCCCTCAGATCCTTTACTCTTTGCATGGATTTTACCTTTTTCTCTTCTCTGGCATCCTTCTTGTTTACCTGCTCTCCAACCCTTTTTGTGTGGATTATGACATTTTGTGCATGTGTTGATCCCCTGACCCAGCTCCTTGACTGGGGCTCTTGACCTGGCTAAACACCACATACACATTTTCATGGGTTCACTTCACCAATGCTTATGTTGTTCTCCAAAGCTAATGGAATACAGATCTTTCTTTCTTTTTTTCAAGGTGGGGGTGGGGGAGATTGATTTTCAAGGCCCAGAGCCTCCTCTCTCTAGAGGAGGTTTCAATGAGATCACCAGATGCTTCTTGTACATGCTCCTTTCATCCCAAGCCCAGCACGTGGAGGCAGGAAGAGAAATGGGTGGGAGGACAAATTAACACTGAAAAGCTTGATAAATACTAACAGCAAATACTAAAAATAACTAGGCAGAAGTAGTCTACTTTTAGGAATTTCATTTGTGCCTTTGTGTTGGGGGCAAGGAGGAGGGAGAGAAAGAGGGCTGTGGAAAGGGGGCTGGAAATGTTAATGTTCTCTGGAGGTGGAGGCACTAAGAGTTTCCCCAGGCAGACAGCACCACCCCATCCCCTCCCTGAAATAACTCTTTCTCAGCTTTCTCAGGCTTCTGCAGTTCTGCAAATGGCTCCCTCCTTGTGCTGCAAATGGCTCCCTCCTTGTGCTGCAAATGGCAAGCCTGTTCTTAACAGCAGAGAGGAAAAGCAGCTAAGAGGTTACAGGCTGCTTTGCTCCTCAACTTCACGCTCTCCCAACTGTAGAATAGTCTGGCCATCTTTTGACCTCAGCTTCCAGAGAGTATAGGGTGGTTGGGAACAGTGCGTGTCACCTGTATGTCTCTGAGTCCCTGGTATGCTGGGTGTGACATGGCAAAGATATTAACCCCACATAACACAGTCCACATGGTGGATATAGGATCTCACAGAGTAGGATCTCCACATGTTCCCCAAAAATGGCTTTTGCTGCTGGGTGCTCCTATGGGCCCCTTCTAGGACGGGGGACATGAATAAATGGCCCTGATCCTTTCACGGCCAGAGTCTCTTGGTCTAATAAAAAGGAAAAGAGTGAGTCTGTTCAATTCTGTTTCTGTCATTTTCCCTTTCTTGGTGAGCAATTTGATTACGTTATGAATTGATATGGAACACTAGAGCTGGAGGAAGATATAACATGAGGAACATAAATGGTTCCCACTTAGATGAATTATATGCACTTTTGGGCTCTGCATCATATCTGTCCCATGCAATTAGCAAACAGGGAGTATCTTGAGCCTGAGTTTGCCCCTCCTGTTCCCCTAATCCCTCCTCCATAACATGTACTCTCAATAGCACAGTCAGACAGCAAAAATAAATAAAAAGCCTTCCTTCTTCTTATCTACTCTCAAAATCTCCACATCTTTATCTGCCCCTCCTTCTTTCATGACTTAGATGAGGAGGGAGCATCCTCCATGCAAAGGTTAATCCGTCCATTTATGTCCTGATTCTCCCTTCCAGCATCATCCACAGCTTACCCCATCCCTTAATCCCATTACCCCTCTTACATCTTTGGGATGCCACTACCTTGGGCTCCTCAGAGACTGGAAAACAGCCTTGGTCTCTCTAATCCTGAAAACCTGTCTTCTATTTTGTTTTTCTTTACCATCTCATATCTCCCTTCTGTTCTCCATCACAATTGCTAAAAGAGTGATCTACATGGATTATTTCCATCTCCCTTATTTTATTTACTCCTTAACCCTTTGCAACCAGACCTCCATCTGCTTTCTCAAAGGTCCCTATTGAGTTTCATGTTGCCTAATGCAATGGCCTTGAAATTTTTGTTCAGCCCTTTGGAAACCCACTCTACCCTTTGATTTCATGATAATACAATATCCTAGTTTTCCTGGGATCTATCTGCCCACTCCCAAGCTCTTCTACTATTTCCTCCTCTTCTGACCATCCCATAATTATGGGCCATCCCTACAGTCAAAGGTTGCCAGATTTAGCAAATAAAAATACAGAACACTCTGTTAAATTTGAATTTCAAACCAACAATGTATATATTTTTTAGTATAGGTATGCTAAACATTGCATGGAACATTCTTATACTAACACATGATTCTTTGTTGATCTGAAATTCAATCTTAACTGAGCATCCTGTATTTTATCTGGCAACTTGACCATAGTTGTTTCTTCAGTGCTCATCTCCTCTCTCTAACTTCCTCCCTTATGATGTTTTTGATGCCCAGGCTTCAATGATTATCTTTCACCAGATAATTTCTAAACTTCCATCTCCAGCAGTTCCCTCTCTCTCTCTCTCTCAAGCATTCTTCTGTTTTTTCCTGGATATTTTATAGTATATTCAATTCACTTTATATAAAACCAAACTTAGTATTTTTGACCCTAAAACCTACTTCTCTGCTTGGCTTCTCTATTTCTACTAATACCTTCTGCACCCTCCCAGTTACCTCAACTCCAAATCCAGAAGCCTCCCTAATCAAGTGGCTGAATATTGGTTAATTTTACTACTCTCACTAGCACTCTCAGATCTGTCTTTCTTCCCATTCCCATGGATACAACTAACTAGAGGCCCACGTCATCTCTGAGGACTATAAACCATACAAGGCTACTGAAATCGCCTTTTGATTAGTCCCCCTACTCCTATTCTCATCCACCTTCCATCCCTCCACACTCAGTTAACATCCTAACTAAAGCACAGGTATGGATATGCCACCTCCTTGATCAAGGAAGTTTCTACTGGCTCCTGGTTAAAGTTCAAGCTCCCTAGCTAGCATTCAGAGCCTTCCATAAGTTGATCTTTCTCCTCTTTTTCTCCCTGTTGTCTCCTGTGTGCTCTCCAAACCTAAGGCACATCAGAACACAATCTGGAGCTTTCCTATCTCTGCTCACACTCAAACTTAGAAGTAGACTACTTTGACGGTGACTCTTACAATTCCTGCACATACAGATGCTCACTAAATGCTTGTTGAATATGTGAAGTCAGTTATCCATATTAACAGAAATGAGGTAATTAAATCCACAAACCATTTATGTGATAATACTAATGAATGCATTTTTCAACAAACCCACCGTTTCCTTTTACCAGTTATGGGCAATATCAAACTCTCATAAACATTTCATGCCTCGTGATGTCAAGTCACAACTGAACTCTCACAGAGGACCCACAGGGGCACAGACAGACACAGATCTCACCCACTCTTTGCTGCCTCTCTTGATTTACTTTTTGAACTCTGATACCTTCCCCATTTCCCCCAGTTCTTACAAATGAAAGATTGTAATATTCTCTGTAAATGTCCTTGAATTCTCTGTTACATAAATTTCCAAATGACTGGATATTCTAAACTGTTGTCGGGGCGCCTGGGTGGCTCAGTCATTAAGTGTCTGCCTTCGGCTCAGGTCATGATCCCAGGGTCCTGGGATCGAGCCCCGCATCGGTCTCCCTGCTCTGCAGGAAGCCTGCTTCTCCCTCTCCCACTCCCCCTGCTTGTGTTCCTTCTCTCGCTGTGTCTCTCTCTGTCAAATAAATAAATAAAATCTTTAAAAAATAAATAAACTGTTGTCAACCCCACATACTGATCCAAAAACATCTGAGTGCTTTGATAATCTAAATCAGAGGTCCACATCAGCCTAGATCCTAAATATTTTCAGCTTTGCAAACCATATGGTCTCTGTTGCAACTATTCAACTCTGCCACTGTGGCCCCAAAGCAGCCACCGACAACACAAAAACAAATAAGCAGGTCTGTGTGCCAAGAGAACTTTTCCTACAAAAACAGGCAGTTGGCCTGTGGGTCGTTTGCTGACCCCCCAACCTCAATCAAACCTCTGATGAACCATTTACTTTATGTTTTCTTTCCAAACTATATTTCACTGTGGTAGTCTTTTGATTGGAAAGAAAGCTGGAATTTCATCTGATATAGTCTTCCCCCCCGCCCCCCCCCAGGAAATTATAGTTAAACCAAACTTGGAACTGCAAAGTGGATGAGGGGAAATACAAAGTGGGGACCTGAAGCCGGCTCTGGAACTTTCTTCCTAGCCCAGTGGACAACCCCCTCCCCCCAGGGTGGGGACAGGATGAGGCAAGTAGGGTGAGTAGCACAGTCTCCTTGGGCACAAATCTTAAAGAGGCACCAAAAAACTCAGTAATCAAAATAAATAATACTTTAATGCAATATTTTTGAAAATCAAAAATATCCACAATGAACAAAGCATCAACACTTTAAGTAAAGACATGATCACTATTACTGATTTTTTCTTTAGTCTCAGGCTCCAAGATGGCTCTGCACAGCACTGTTTCTGATCCTACCTTTATTTAAAATGTTGGTATTTTGTTCACCATGAATTTTTTTTGCATTAATTCTGATTTTAAAAAAATACTGTATTCAACATTATTTATCTTGATTATGGAGTTTTACAATGCCCTCTTTAATTTTGTGCCAAAGTGAGTGCCCTATTCACCTCCCTCCCCACCCCTTAGAATCAAGCCCATGTCACCTTTTGCACTATCAAAGTCCATGCCCATTTCAGAGAATGATGTACATCTCTTTAATGTTACCTTTAAACTAGATTATTCCTCTTGGCTGCTTTGATACCATTTTAGTTACTGGATCTGCCACATACACAGGTGGATTTGAAGCATGTGGAAAATCTTGTACACTCTCTAGGATCACTTCTTTTTTAAAAAAATTTTTTATTTAAATTCAGTTTAATTAACATATACTGTATTATTAGTTTCAGAGGTAGAATTTAGTGATTCATCAGTTACATACAACACCTAGTGCTCATTCCATCAAGTGTCCTCCTTAATGCCCATCACCCAGTTACCCCATACCCCACTCACCTCCCCTCCAGCAACCTTCAGTTTATTCCCTATAGCTAAAAGTGTCTTATGGTTTGCCTCTCTCTCTGTTTTCCTCTTATTTATTTATTTATGTATGTATTTATTATTAACCTATCATGTATTATTTGTTTGAGGGGTACAGGTCTGTGATTTATCAGTCTTACACAATTCACAGCTAGAGTCACTTCTTAAGAGACATATTAAGATGACAGGGAACTAACAATTTAGGGCGCCTGGGTGGCTCAGTTGGTTAAGCGACTGCCTTCGGCTCAGGTCATGATCCTGGAGTCCCATCGGGCTCCCTGCTCGGCAGGGAGTCTGCTTCTCCCTCTGACCCTCCCCCCTCTCATGCTCTCTCTCTCTCATTCTCTCTCTCAAATAAATAAATAAAATCTTTAAAAAAAAAAAGATGACAGGAAACTAACAATTTATTAAACACATACTAAGTGCCAAGTGGTACTGTGCTAACAAACTTTATATTCATCATTTCATTTAATCTTCATGACAATCCCATGAGGTTTGATTATATTCTTTTGTATTCAATGATGAAACAGAGGCTCAGATAAAATGGGATTATAGAAAATGCTACAGCCAGGCTGAAGCTTTCTGCTACCTCACATTATCTGTCAAGAAGCTGACATTTTGGACATGGTTAAGGCACTTTCTTGCCTTCCTACCTTATATTTGTACAGAACCACTGTCATTTATAAAGAGCTTTCAAATGCTTCATCTCATATGAACTTTATTATAATCAAAGGTGAAAATCTCATATTTTAAGGATATTTATTTATTTAGAGAGAACGTGAACTGGGGCAGGGGGCAGAGGGAGAATCTCAAGCAGATGTGGGGCTTGATCTCATGACCTTGAGATCATGACCTGAGCCGAAATCAAAAGCCAGACACTGAACGAACTGAGCCACCCAGGCGCCCTGAAAATCTCGTATTTTAGACGTGTTAGCATGAACTCATCAAATACATTATATGAGTGAGAACATATTCAGAAATATTAAGTGACATAACCCAAGGTTCCCAGTTAAAAAGTGGCAAAACTAGAATTAAAAACCCAGATCATCTGAGGCCTGGTGAGTTTTCATTATATCCTTTCCACTCCAGAGCATCAGTATTGGTATCTTTGACCCAATACTATCCATGTTCAGATCACAGTGAGTATCCTAAGGAATCATATCTGGGAAATAGGAAGAAATTAGCACATAAGGGAAGGAAGCTAAAGTATGGAACACTATCTACCCTGTGAGGAAGGTCTGAAGAAAACAGGGGCATCAGAAACAGAGATGGATACCTATGGGGTGGGGGGTTTAAAGGATTATAGGGGTGTTGGGAGTCTCTGGAAGGATTTATAAAGAGCTTTCAAATGCTTCATCTCATATGAACTTTATTATTCATATGATATATGAATATATATATATATATATATATTCATATATAATCAAAAGGCTCAGAAGGGCAAGGCCAACCTTGGCTGGCTTCACCTCTGTCAAGGGTCATTCCTCTTGGGGCTAGGAGCCATTGTAATTATAGTCAAAGCAATTGTAATTAAAGCAACTTCTGTTCAAATGCCCTAACCTTTCCGGATTCCATGCTGCAAGGAAGCAAAGGAAAAATTTCCAACTTTAGTTGTTCCACATGCCACCATGATTTTGTGATCAAGAGGAGCATCACACAAGACATTGCGGAGACCATTCAGATGGGGGAGAATAATCAGACCAAAGTGAGGACAGGATACAGGAGCAGAGGAGAGGGGCATGAGACATCAGGACATCATTTCCAACCTAAAGCTGGGGAGAAAATGGCAGGCACTCCATTTTGGAAAGAAATCACATTTCATGTTACTCTAGGCAACTTCCAAGGAGGCATCAGCCACGTGAGAAGTCACGCCTAATATTATATCTCTATAACAAGATGCACAATAGGCATCAAGTGTTTAAAATACTTGAATGTGCAAAGTTTCACAGTCAGTCACAAGTTCATAAGAACTACGTGCCTCTTTCACTGGGGAGATGTTACACCATGCTGGGATTCCACAGGGCGCCATGGCTTCCCCGTTCTTCAAAATAGAACAGCTCAAACAATCCTCTGGCAATTTTAACTACAGAGGAATAGAAAACACCCCAGGCAGAGTGTGAGAGACCAACCTTGTAAACAGCAGGATAGCAAGATATAAACAAGAATGGGAAGAAAACATACAACTTTTTAAAAAATCATAGCTTTTGACAAGGACAAAAAGATGGGAATAAATTTAGTCCCAAATGTCATGGAACAACAAAAGCTCAGAGAAGTGTTAAATCACAAGCCAGGTGGCTGCAGGAATTTGCAAGGATCCATTCCCATCTGCCAACTTGTCCCTTTTGGCACCAGGCTGGATTGCACAGACTCCTCTTCCAGTTTCACAAGCTTGGGGATTGTTTTTTGGTTTTGGTTTTTCCTTCCATGCAGCATTTTCAAGGCTGGTGCAAGTTTCCCAAGTCACATCTTTCTTCTTCTCTGACCCTAAAAATGAAGTTGCTTTGGAGAACCACATACCACAAAATTTCCATCTTTCATTTGACTGAGTCATGTTCTTGCATGCAAGGAAAATATGTTCACATATTTATACTAAATCTTAGTAAATCTTTTATATAATCACTTGTGTTGTTGGAAGATGTCATGCAGCAAAACGCCAGTATATTCCATTCTTTCAATCACTCTACCAGTAATTAGGCACTGAACACATACTCGCAACAGTGGCCTAGGGATAACAGAATGAGTTGGGTCCTGGCTTTGAGGACCACACAGTCCAATGGAGGAGACAGACTCAGAAATCAACAATTCAGAGAAGGGGTGAAGCTCCCTTACCCCTCCTCTGTATGGTAACAATGTGCATGGGTTCCACTGATATTTTTTCTACTCCTCAGCAGTCGGCTTCCAAGCCAAATATGCCTCTGTAGGCCAAGTGATCAGAGGATTAAGTACCTATGGCTAAGCAAGCACAGATAGATATTGAACAGCACTCATGTTTTCCTGTGAGGAAAGGAAATCCTTTCTAGGAAGTTCTCCTCCATCTTCCTCCACCTCCATCAATGCCTTGCTCTACATACCTGTTCTCAACCTCAGACCTCCAAACTGCCTTGTTGGATTTATAATCCTCCTTAGCTCTAGTTATTATTATTGATGGCACCCATGTCCTGCATATTTACTATGGATGGCCCATACAGTAGCTTGTTGAACTTCATAAAAACCTCAGGGTGGGCTTTGTTTTTTTTTAAAGATTTATTTTTAAGTAATCTCTATACCCAATGTGGGGCTCAAACTTACAACCCTGAGATCAAGGGTCACACGCTCTACCAACTGAGCCACCTCTTGAGATGGGCTTTGTTATCCTGGTGTTAGAGATGAAAGAAATGAACCTCAGAAAATTTTGGGAACTTGCAGGAGGCCACAAAACTGATAAGTAGAAAAACTGAGTTTAGAAGCCAGGACTGTGTGATTAGACAGGTTCTTAAACAGTACACTAGTCTGCCTGGTAGGCATGTGTAGTCCAACTCCCTTTCTAGGTTATTCACACCGTAAGGACAGAGGTTAGCATTTCCATTTTTTTAACAGTCCCTAGGCAGGGTGGGACTATGAGCAGACAGAGTAGGCATCTGCTTGTGTGATGTGATTTAAGGGCAGCTGGACAAAGATGGGTTAAAAATATCTCCACTGTTGCCTACACAGTGCCTGGAATTTCACCACTGGAGGTGCATTACTTTGGGCCTTGAAGTCCTTCTGGTCTCCAGGGTTGCTTTATTAGAACATGATTGCCCAAAGAGGAGTCATACTCAGCTGAGACCTCAGTGAGGATCAGGGCCTCGGAGAATGAGTCACAGGAGAGATGCCCCGAAAGGAGCCTGGCAGCTCTGAGAGTGGGTACAGTGGTCCGGAGAGGACAATGGGAGGTTCTGAAGATAGGAGTGGACATTTTGTTGGACTGGCCCCACCTTTGTGGCCCCCAGCACAGAGTGAGGTGAATGGAAGGTATATAATTCCTTTGATTTAAGGAAATACTATTTGATCAGGTGTTTAAGAGTTGCGGGCATGGGTCATGGTGGCAGGTGGGCATCAAACGCTGAGGACCCTGAGCCTTGTGAAGGCATAAAAGACAAGAAGGCAGAATCCTTGCCCTCAAAGAGCTTATAGTCTTTTTGTGGAGGGTAATTATCAATAGCAAACAATGGATGTGTAAGACAAGACAGGAATGACCAAGCACGGAATATATGTGTAATTGGAAACTGGGGAAAAGAAGAGCTCAGTGTGGAAGGAGGCAGTTTCAGCTTCACTAGGATACATGGGACCCCAAGATCAGTACCAAATAAAGAGATAGATCAAAAGACTCAGTGAAAGCCTAGCTTATGCCAAAAGAAGACCAAGTCGGCCACAACCAATTGCTACCTCAGCACTTCCAAACAAGGAAATCCAACTTGGATTTAATCATCATGATGCAAAATTAAGTCCAGCTTTTTAAATGAAAAGAGCTAACGGTTGTTCCAATCATAATAAATAAATCCAGAATTTCAGTAATAGGTGAAAGTATCAGATTTATATATTAAAACAGATGGCAAAGGCAAGACTAAGTCCTTCTAAAACTGAGGGAAAGAGATCTGATGACCACCATGGGTCAACCACCTTGGCAAATCCCAAGACCTTCCACTGAATTCAGCTCTGATAAAGAATGGCTTTATCCTGTGACCTTCCAGCAAAAGCCAAATGCTCTTCTTCTGGGCTTTCACTGAATACTTCCTTCACAAGCAGGAAAGGTTACTTCTATTTACTCTAACTTATTTGGTATTTTTTTTAAAAAAGATCCCTTTATTTAATTCTCACAAAGAAAACAACCCAAAGGAAGAAAGGAAGGAAGAAAGCAAGTAAGCTTTGACCTTTATATGCTAAATGAGTTATTTTACCAATAGCGACAGGTGATTACATTCTCACCATTCTGAATAACAACCCTTTGTACACCTTGCATAAGAGATACCAATAGCTACAGCCTAAGGCTTGTTTGTGAGCCAAGCAGTGAAAAGAAAAAAATATAGGTAGAAAGACTTGAAAAAGAAGAAAAGGTTGAGAGAGGAGGAACCCACAAGAGATCCTTCCTCCTGCGAGTTTCTTAATTGAATTATTGCAATATGTATATTTCCTTTTCATTTCAGCTTGGTTGCTAATAAGCCTCATTTCCACAAGTTGCCTGTTTTCTTCAAGGCAGCTGCATATTTGAGACATAAGCAGCAAAAATCTCTGGCTCAATCAGCTAATAGGTTTGTATGAATCTCTGTGGAGATGCACAGATACGGTGATCACATGATACAAACCCACAATTAGACACAGGGTCTAACAAACGATACATGTGCTTTATTTCCAGATGCAAGCAGCAACTTGGCAAATGTTCCAATGTCGAAATGTTAGGATTTCTGGAACATTTGGTGTGATAAGGAGCAATCAGAAAAAAAAATTTTTTTTTGAGATCCTGAAAATCTGGGTGGTGATTACAATACTGGAGCAAAATGACAATACCAGTATTTCTGTATTTAACATTTTATAAGAAAAGGATTCAGAATCCAGAAAAAGAAACCAGTGAAAATGAATATTTAATATATTTAAAATACACAAATTTTAAGTATCACGTAAAATGTAAAAATTACTACCTAAACAATATCAACCTATTAATAATTATTAGTAGATTGAATTTAAAAACGGAAGTATTAAAAACTACAGTCTCAAAAAAGAAAAAAAATTAAGTCATGAAATGTTGAAAATGAGATCATATTATTTAAACTTTTATAATGAGAGTTCTTAAACTGCAGAAATGTTGAAATTTTGTCCAAATTTCTTCATTGCTAATAAAAAAGAAAATACTAGTTAGGAAAATGTGATGTATTTATGATTGGTCTCCAAATATATTCTTCTGGCTCCTTCATCTTGAATAATTGCAACTCTCATTTGATAAATTTGAGGAATATTTTTAAACGTTGAGGAGTATTTTTTAAACATAATTCTGTTGGGGGGTGGGGGGGTGAAACGTATTTATTTCCTTCAAGCTGTAGTTTGCTTGAAAACAAGAAGCCAGCATTTCCAGTTTGTTCTCTTCTTCTTTAGTTCGCTTATATATGCCCAGTTGCCCGGATCTGTCTCAAAACTCTCCTGGTATAGTGGATACGCTCTAAGGTGATCCCCAACGAGTCAGGCCCTAGTATGATCCTCTCCTCTTGAGGGAAGACACAGCCTGTGACTAGCTCCTAGCCAACAGAATACAACAAAGCCCATGGGCGAGTCATTCCCTTGATAAGATTACATTACACAAGTCTCCATCTTAGCAGACTGGAGTAAGAGCTTCTCCTGCTGGCTCTGAAGTCATCTATCATGTTGTGACAGGGCCTGTGAGAGGCAAGCAGCCATATGGGTAGAACTGTTGAGTAACACTTAGGAGATGAGAACACCCAGGTGACAGCCAGCAAGAAAACAGGGGACCTCAGTCCTACAACCTTAACTGAATTCCAACAACAACCACATGAACTTGGAAGGAAAAAAGCTCCCAAAAGGACCATAGCATAGTCAACATCTTGATTATACCCTATGAGACTCTCGAAGCAGAGGACCCAGGTAAAGTGCATCCAGATTCCTGATCCAAAGAAACTGTGGAATAATAATTATATGTTGTTTTAAGCCACTAAATTTGTGGTAATTTGTTATGCTGCAATACATAATTAATGCACAAGTCATAATCCACTTTGAGCCCCTCAAAACTGTTATTCTTGCAAAAAAAGGTTTGTGTTGCTAATTGTTATCTTCTTCCTCCATTTGAGGATAGCAGAAATATAGCAGAATGCTTTATAGATGTGTACACCTTTATCCAATTCAAAACTTTAATGCAGAATATAATTCTCCATGTATGATTCTCAAAATATAAAGTATAAATTCAACATTTTTCAAAATACTATTTTTTTGTACTTGGAAAATGGAGAGTATACCTCCAAACCAGTTTTTTTTAACGTGCACACTTCCTTATTTTTTGAAATAAATGTTTTATTTCAAACAGTTTTAGATTTGCAGAATTATTAGTATATGGAGAGTTCTCATATATCTCATACCCAGATTTCATCATTAACATCTTACATTAGTATGGGACATTTTTCACAGTTAATGAACTAACACTGATATATTATTGTTAACTAAACTCTACAGTTTATTCAGATTCCTTAATTTTTACCTAATGTCCTTTTTCTGTTCCTGGATCCCACCCAGGATCCCACATTACAATTAGTGGTCTTATCTCCTTAGGCTTCTCTTGGTTGTGACTGCCAGTATTTATAATGACCTTGATAGTTTTGAGGAATAGTAGTCAGGTATTTTGTAGGATGTACCTGTATTGAAATTTGTCTTATGTTTTTCTCATGACCAGAGTCGGGTAATATGTGTTTTGGGGAAGAAGACCAGAGGTAAAGCATCATTCTTATCACATCTTGTGAAGGATACCTACTATCAAGATGACATATCACTGCGGATGTTAATCTGGATGACCTGGCTTGAGGTAGTGTTCGTCAGGTTTCTTGATGGTATGTAATTCTCCCCGCCCCCACTTTCCTACTGTACACCTTGGAAGAAAATCACTGTGTGCAGCCCCCATGGGGAGTGAGTCATGCTTTACCTCCTGGAAAGCAGAGTATCTACATGGAGTTTTGGGTTATACCACTACTTTATTTTGTTGCTCGAATCGTTCCAGCTTTGGTGACGGGGAGCACTTTTAGTTGACTCCTGTATCCTTGTGACCCACTTTTTGTCATACCAATGTGAGGTGTTTATCATTTTGTTTTGTTTTTCATTTTTCTTTTAGCACTACCTTACTTTCTGGCACTATACGATGCTCCAGGCTCATTATGCATATTTCTTGCCCCAGTCCTAAATTAGCCATTGCTCCAAGGAGCCCTGGTTCCTTTTATTGGAAAGTAGTATTAAAACCAAGATTTGGGTGGTACTGAGAGGTTTAAACATGTGGCCAAAGTCATACAGCTAGTAAGTGGCAGAACCAGGAACCGAACCCAAGCATCTCACTCCAGGTTTGGGGGAATAACCAGTATACCACATTTCCTCACAGTGGCAAGGACCTCACAGAGCAGAAGATTAATGGATTAATGAATCCACCGACATTCATTCTCCAACAAATACCTATTATGTGCCCATTAGCTGCTAAATTCTGTGCTAGATGTTAATTGGTTTAATGCCATTTGAGATATTTTCCTGGGCTACGGCCCAATTTAAAATGAAGGAAGAGGCTGTTGTAATGTGCCCCTTGAGAGGACTCTGGCAGCTGCGTGGGATGAAGATGGTGAAATGAAACCACTCCACTCAGGGGCTGCGAATACACTTTATTATGCTACAGGTAATATTCCAGGGTAAGAGGCAGTGCCTGCTTTATTTCCTATCTCTCTATTATCCTTTTCGCAAATGTTAAAGGTTTATTATCTTTTCCTATATATGAAACACCCAGTCGTTATGCCACTGTTCACTGATAAAATATTTGAAAATAAAATATTTGAAACGGTCTTTTGTGAAAATCATTGAACAAAACTGGGATTTCCATTTACAGCTGATTGAAAGAAAATTTTAAATGCACACTTACCTTATGACTGTCACTAGTGGGTGGTTCCCAGAGACCAAGCCGAGATAATCTAAAAGGAAACAGGCAAAATAACCACCCTGAATGCAAATATCTGCAAGGATTACAATATTATTTATCCCCACATATTTAGTGGCAGAGCCCTATGAAGTGTCCCGTGACCTGGCTTTAGTTGTCAATAACACGTTTTGGGAACGGGAGGGCAGGTGGGATGGAGATGGGTTTGGCAGAAAGGACTCAGCTAGAAAAAGAAGGCGGAGGCTAACACAGTGGGGAATCTTGCATTGACCTCTTCCTGAAATTTATAAATTCCTTGGAAGAGGACATGGATTCAAGGGAAGGGATAGCCAAGAATATGGGCCTTCATTTTTCAGGTCAGAGCAAGCATCAAATGAGCCACTTTCCAGATGTACCAAAGGTTAGGGGCATTCCAAAAAGAGTTAGCAAACACAGTGCCTTAATGCAACAATAAGAAATCACAATACGTCAATAAATGGGAATAATGTATTGATTAGATTCATAGGTCAGGGGAAAGGAACAATCAAAGGGTTTAGCCTGTGAGGAGCTAACTCAGTTCACCTGAGTGGGTTTGACTGGGAAGACTTCAAGGAGGGGGTGTGATCTATTGAATCCCTTTGCCAATGGACATGGGAGAGGGGTGGTCTCTCAGATTTTGTTTCTGACATTTACAACCTCTCTCTGAGAAAAAAAAGTGCATTTTGTACCTCTGGGAGCACCAGTCTAGACAATCTAATTAGTCCATCTAATATAGTTTCAAAACTATCAACAGGGTCAAAGCCCTCTTGGGAAGTATGTAGGGAAAAAAGTCCCAACTCATATCATTGAATTCTTAAATACCAAAGTATCACTTTTATCAGTTATAAAATATCAAGAAATGTGCAACTATTTGGGTTTCTAAACATCTCCTTTGTTTAAAATATTGTAATAATTCAAGGAAAAGGTGTTCCCACTGACATGTTAGAAAAAAAGTAACATTCTACCGATTTCTGCGTATTCGATGATATACCAGCCATTGCAAAATGTAACTCAGTCAATATACCAAGGACTCATATTCTTCCAAGCATTTAACAAAAGTACTGAATATACTTAGAGCAGACCTAGGAGTTCTACCAGAGTTAATAAATTTGTCCCTTCAAACATAGAATAGAGGCAATAGTTTTTAGTGGTAAGGACCTCAGGCAGGTTATTGAACCTCTGGATGTTCCACAAATAATAGTTATTATGTTATTTTTAGTTCCAGCAATATAAGAATTCTGATCAAGATAGATTCTTAATGTTTTTCTTACTTATAATAACCTATACATTTTAATAATATAGATATTTAGAAGACATTTTGGCTTAATAAAATGTAATCTTTCCAAGCATGATTTTTCTAACTGAAAAAAAAATCTATGAAATGGCTTTTATATATTTTTCTTTATCTCATAGTTACTTTGTTGACATACAAACAGATCACAACTTGAAAAGTGGTATTTTACAGTTTTTTCATTGTTAGGATGTGGAATCTAGTCAATGTGAATTCACAGTGTTTTATACTTTAAAATATAGTTAACTCCATTTAGACTTTCAGATTTTACTGAAACAACAACAACAAAGGATACTTGATTAAAATGGCAAGGTAAGTAAAAAAGCAGTTACTAGAGCCGACCTGACATAGGACCCCAACAGCTTCCATTAGTATCAGAGTGGACAGGCCACTAAAGCCCAAGCTGGTTGGTGGCATCACAGTCAGATGGGCTGAGAGCAGGAGAAGAGAGCATCACATGAAAGGTATTAAATGCTCTGCTGTTCTCTATGCCCCCAGACAACTTTCATTTACCTGCTGACAGAAGTACATTGAAATACAGCCTGTCTTACCTATTTTTTCTTTTCAGAGATTGCTAAGACGATGATGGAGGGAGGGAGGGGTGTGAATGTAGATAGGAATGCAGGTGTAAATAATGAACAGGCTATAGGATCTATTTTTATATAATAGCAGCTTTCGTTGAAACATATACGTAAGGGAAATTTTGTAGATTACACACATATCTTGCTAATTTAAATGATCACTTCAGGGAAACAAAGAGATAAGGGGTAAGTGGGCTAACTTTAGAGCAGTCGCTTACCATTACGAGGCCTCTTTATACAGAAAAGTACATGTATTAAAAGTACATGTATATCTAAAACCCCTTTCTGACATCCATTTCAAGTTGGCCCTTACTTTTCCTTTAAGAGCTCCATCAGGAAGTTTATGGTTTATGAGCAAATAAATACAGCTGTGGCCAAATTTGCTTTTTCAGAAGCCTGAAGTGAATCCTTTTTTAATGGTGTCAGTGCTTAAAATAGTTACTTTATGTATTTTGGGTTGCATATACAAATTTCAAGGTTTATGATATGAAAGTCTGAGAACACTGCTTTGAAATGTTTTAAGTGCTGTATGAGGATACCGCTTAGCTACCAACACCAGTATTTCTAACGATCTTATCTGTCAGCCGTAACATCCACTCATGCTAATGATGAATAAAAGGGTTTCTGGTCTCAGTGTTGATATCCAGTTTTTTAGATGCCAAAACATAGCATTTTCACTGAGCAGTATATTGTGACAAGAACGTGTAAATAGAATCAAATAGCTCTTTACATTTTCATTTTAATATGATTTAATAAGTCTGGTAATTTGAATATCAAAATCCAACCCTAACTTTCCTCAGGAAGTGGAAAAGACTTAATATTTTATTCATCTGGAAAAAAAAAATGTGCCATGCCCCAAAACACAATTAAACTAGAAACAGATTATATTCATCCTCTCAGGGGCATTTAGCATAAGCTAAATATATTCACAGCACAGTTGATCATTTATAAACACAGCTTCCATCACAACCAGAGAATTGTGTCCATGGCAGTCCATTCATGGTCTAAAGTGAAAAGCCATGAATTCTGCTAGGCTGGAGGCCCCCTTTAAACATCATGCAATCAATACTGAGATATTTATAAAATGCTTAATAAAAATATTTTAAAACATTCTATTCTCTTGTTTTCTACTTTAAGACTGAGGACTTAAATGAGGATTAATCTAGCTCTCTCCACTTCAGTAAATATGGAAATCAGGTATGGAGGGAATAGACTTAATAGGATTCTAGTTTCCGTTAAAGGATCATTGCTATTGCCCTTGTTCCTTGTTCCTCACAGCACAAATTCACTTACGTGAGGTGCTGTCCTAAACTGCTTTCAGTTGCTAAGATTCATTCTGATGCCATGATTCTGTGACTCAAGGTTGTGAGGAATGGATACTTTTTTCATTTCTTTCTTAAAGCTGGTCTTAAATTCAGAAAGCATGTTACGACAAAATAAAAAGCATTAATAACAAGAAGAAACCAAATTCATTCCAGGGAAGAGAGATTGGATAAATGGAGGTTATACAAATGTATTTTCTAGCCAATTGGTCAGTCAGCAACATTTATAGAGAACCTACAAGGGCAGAGCCCAGATGGAATTACCCCCTCTCCTCAGGCCATCTGCAATGCCCTGTGTGGGAGAATGGCAGGATGGGTCACAAGCAGAAAAATACAATCATCCAATAGCCATCCTATGTGTTTATCCATTCTTTCAACAAACATTTACAGAGCATCCACCATGAGGCAAGGCCTAGAGGCTAGGAATGAATGATATGACTTCAGCTTTAAGATGCTCACTCCTAGAGGGGAGAAGCCGGCTAGTCACTTATGACAGACAAGTAAACAAATAAAATAATCGAAATGTGAACAGTTGAATGACAGACTCACATAAACTTGAATAGCTGGTCTGAGCAATACCTGCACACACACCTTCTTCCTTCCCTTTCCCTTCTGATGGTTTTCCTCATTAGCACTTGGTCATTAGCACCATCATCACTTAATGTCATCATACATTTATTTGTTTATTTTGGTTTTCTGTCTCCTTCCACGAGAAAGTAAGTCCTTGAAGGCAAGGGATTTCTTTGGTTCACTGAGGTAAACCAGCCCCCAGAACAGGACTTAACAACTAGGAGGTGCTCAATAAACATTTATAAATGAATGTATGAGTAAATAATCATTATAGAAGTCATTCCAAAGAAAGTATGATTATCTGGAAAGATGGGAGGCAATGATGTTGGGTTATTACAAAAGGTAATTAAATTTTGACAAAGAGGAAGTTGAAAGTCAGTCAAGAGAAGTTTGCTGGGCAGGTCCTCGGGGACACCTAGCAATAGGTCCATGGAGTACAGGTAGTTTTGTCTGCCCAGTGTCCTGACCTCGTGGAACTGTCTCCCAGCCCCCCGTGGCTTTAATAGGGTAGCCGATCCCAAACATCTACTCCTCTGACCAAGGGGGAAGAAGCAAACCAAGCTAGGCCAGCTGGTTCTCCCTCCTGGGCATTTACCCCTGGACAAGAACAAGGAGCAAAGGCAGCTATGAGGGGAAGCAGCATCTCAGAAGGATGGTTTCCGTGTTCTGGCTTCTGAGACCCCGTGTTTTGCCTGGGTTCCTGTCTTCCCCAAAACCTGTTCGGTCAGCTCTTCCCTCAGCTCTTTAAGCTATTAATATCCTTCCAATAAACTTTTTTTTCCTGGCTCTGATAGTCTCAGTTTATTGCTGATGATTACATTCAAAGCGCTCTGTGACCACAGGAGCTGATTAGATGAATGTGTTTGGAAAGGCTCAGAGTAAGAATTTTTATTGAGCACTAACCATGTGCAGGTACTGAGCGAAGCTCTTTATAGGAGTTATCCACTTTAATCTTTACAACCATCTCCATGAGTACCTATTCCCATTTTAAAACCGAGCCAAACTCCCCACTCTATTATACCAAGTGGCTGAGCCAGCACTTGACTCTAAAGACCACAGTCTTAACAGCTCCCCACTGTCCTCCTGGGAAGCGCAATTTTGAGTGTGTGTCATGGTCAGGTTAGGTGAGTTAGGGCTAGGGATTAGGTGGAGATGGGTATCCTTAGGGAATGGGTAGAGTTAAGGGTAGTGACACTAGCTTCCGTGCTTAAAATTCAGGATTCTGACATTCTGAATTGTGTTATGATTTTTTTTTTCCTATGCCATGTAAAGAATTAAGGAGAGTTTCCTAGTGAAAATTGCTGAAACAAGTGCTTGGGACAGGTGGTTCCAAAGTCTGAAAAAGACCTTAGCATAATTGCATATTTTTATTAATTAACCACCAGATACATGTATATATGGAAGTGAATGTAAATCACATAAATACATCTAATTAAACTTAAACAAAATGTATCCCCAATTCAGCTTCCTCTAAACTGATCCCAAAGATGCCTCTGGCTATGCCGTTGTTTTCACACATGAGGATTAGCAGTCACAGTGGAGAGACAGTGCTCTTAACCAATTATAGTCAAAAGTTCCTTCTCCTTAAAATCTTACATGAACGTTTGGCCATGTGGGCTAAATGGTAGGGTTCTGAGCTTCTGAGCTCACAGTGCATCTGGCCTGCGCTTTCCCCTCTCCAAGTCTGCTTTATCCCCATGATCAGAGAGTCCTCTTCCTCCCTCATCATGCCAAATAGGAAGCAGAAAATGGTCCATGCTTCTTGTTTAGTAAGACAGGAGAGGTCAGGTCTTCAGATGCAGATTCATCAAAATGTGCTGTCTCCCTCAGGGAACACAATGGAAACTGTGCAGTAGGATGAATTAGCATCATTCATCCCACTGGAGCTTCATGAAGTCTTGGCTCTACACTATCTCCCCAAGACAGAGATCAAAATGGCGACATCCAAACCATCCTTCATTGGTACCAGTGTGTGGGGGCAAATGGGACAGTGCCAATATGATTAAATTAAGGACCTTGAGATGGGGAGATTATCCTGGATTATCCAGATGGGCCCAATGTAGTCATAAGGAGGCAGGAGTGTCAGAGTTAAGGCAGAAGACAGTGGAAGCAGAGACTGGAATGATGCAGCCAGAAGCCAAGGAATGCTGGAAGCTCTAGAAGCTGAAAATGGAAAGGAAATGGATTCTCCCCTCAGAGCCTCCAGAAGAAACCAGCCATGGTGACCTTTTGACTTTAGTCCACTGAAACTAATTTCAGGCTTCTGTCCTCAGAACTGTAGGAGAATAACTTTGTGTTGTTTTAGTCTAAGTTTGTGGCATTTTGTTACAGCAGCCATACAACCATACAACAGCACCATACAGCAGCCATACAGCAGCCATACAACAACCCCCTTCTCACCCTGACACTTCTTTTCTACGCTGACCTCACCAGCACCCACCTTTGCTCCCCTCCAAAACTACACACTACATCCAAATGAGGGCTTTGGGAGTAGTTCTCTCTTCATCAACCCTGAACAATTGCCCTGGGTGTTAGAGAACTCAAGGCACCAGAAACTCTGTACCATGAGGATAGGAAATGCTGGCATGCAAGGGGTAGGATGTGCAGAAACAATTTAGGACAGCAGTAAGGGCTACTGAAAAGGAGTATGGAGTCATCAGCATATAGGTGATGGTTAAAGTCAAACCATAGCTAGACCATGTAAATACATGATAGTGACCTTGACTGAACTAGGAAGTGGATCAAGGGGATTTAGTTTACAAATCATAGGCCTATCAGAGATACCATAGAAAGTTAAGAGAAAAGTGATCTAGAATATAATTTTTAAAAATCAACCTTGAGCTGAAATACAGTCTCAGCTAGGTCATGAAAAGGATTATATCTCATTCAGAGAGAAGCAAGCCTCAAAGAAAGCTCTTGAATTCCATATTGGGCACAGGGATACAAAAATAGTCATAGTTCCTGACCCTAAGGAGATTACAGATAATTTCATCACAATGTAATGTGTGGTGTGATAATGGTGTCAACAAGTATACTCTGGGGGCACAGGAGAGGGGACAGTTAGTCCAAAGGATGGACTGAAGAAAACTTCCCTGGAGGAGTAAAAGCTCATTTGAAGGATGAGTAGGAGGGAGAGAAAGCAGGGGAGCATTCATGGTAGAGGAAATAGCACAAAGTCCTGGTCGGGGGTAGTTAAATCAATATGAGTGGATGAGTTCCCCCAGGAAGATTATGCACAGTGACAAGAGCAGAGGAGCAAGGATAGAACCCTGGAGAGGAGTAAGGGTTAAAGAGAAGGCAAAGGAAAGGAAGCCCACAAGTAAGTCCAAAAAAGACCAAAAGGATCAGGAGGGAAGTCAAGAGGAAATGGTGTCATGGAATCCAAGAGGGTAGAAAGCTTCAGGAAGGAGGGAGTTGAGTGAGGTGAGTACTAAAAGGGTCAAGAGAAAACCAGAAGTGAGTTTTCTGAGAGCAGGTGCATTAGACAAGGAGAGTACAAACCGGATTGCAAAGGGCTCAGTAAAGAAACGGAAGCACCATGTTGAGACCGTACTTTCAAGTATCTTGGTTGACAAGGGAATGAGAACCATGCCTACTTGTCAGGTTTTTAAACTTTGGAGACAAAAATAGGCTTTACAAGCTGCCACGAAAATGAAGAGCTAAGATTTAAATACACAATGAGAAGATAAGAATCAACTTGGATCTTTCTCCTCAAACTTAAGACAAAGCTAAAGTAAGTGCAAGTATCACAACAAGAACAGAGGGGCAAGCTGGCTGGAAAGAAGAAAAGCATTTTAGAAGTAAAGTGACTATATATAAAAAAACTTGTAAAAGAAGTCTCAAACTAAAGATGCCAAGAAGAATGAAGATCAAGAATAAGAGAAATGGGGGTGGGGGGAAGAGTTAAAGATGCTTAGGCCAAAGGAGTGGATTCCACATCAAAGAAACAAAATCAATAATAGTTGCACAAAATTTTATAAAAACTACAAGGTAAAAAAAAATAGAAATAGGTGAAGAATTTCAGACAACTACGTTATAATGATAAAGTAGGAGATAAAGGACTATTTCAAAACCCAGTTTCCGTGGTCATCCCAAATTCGGCAAACATTCTCTGAGCACGGACGCAGGAGGACAGGATTATATTTACTTAATAGCAAGAAACACAAAAATAAAAGATTTTGCTCAAGAATGACATTAAAATGTTCTTTCATGAAACCAAGCGGCAGGATAAGATTTTGATGGATCTAGTATAAAAATAAAGAGTTTAAAGTTTACAACAGAATTCAAATAATTAAAATGGTAGAGGAAAATAAAGAAGAAGAAAAAAGGAATGGTTAGTCATGTCAAATGCTGTTGCAAAGTCCAGTAGTATGAGTACTGAGAAGTGATCATCAAGAGGTCACTGATGACCTTGACAAAAGGTTTTGGGAGCTTCCAAGTTACACATATTTAGAGAATATTGTTAAGAAAAGATCAAAATTTTAACATCAGAATGGGCAGGCAAACAACATGATCCAACTCAGTCTTGTCATTTCTAATTATTTCTTAATAACACTGAACAAGCAAAATAATAATGGTAAAAATTTGCAAGTAGCAATAGAAACACGCAGTAAGAAACTGCATCCTGAAAATGTCTTAATAATGACAACAACCTATAGCGTATCCTTAAGCCTGAAGTTGAGGTCAGACTTTTAACCTACACAGAAAACAGGCACATGACCCCACAGATCCCCGGTAACTACCTGGTGATCACCAATGTCTATCTGGCCTTGCCTAAGGGCTAGGTCATCCCTGTATTCACTTCTGGATGTCAAATAATTAACTCTTGCCTTGTTCTTATTCATTCAAAGGATGGAGTAAAATGTGCATGGATGTCATTATGAAACATCTTGTTAAACCTGGTATCTGTCAGTGTTTGGATCTGATCAAGATTTGCACATAGAGGAAAAAAGCAGATTTTCACTATTAAAGAAGGCAAGCTTTCTCTCTTTCCCCGATGCCAGGAGAAAAATTCTTCTGTAATTGAGTGCCAGATCATTGACTGGCTGTCAATAAACGTTCTATGAATTAATGAAGGGTTAAGAAATAGGAGCGCAGCAATAATTAGCATAAGTGTAATGTAATGTAAATGTAGTGTAAATTACCATAAGTGAATAAAGGTCTTTCCCACAGTTTTGGTAAGGGATGGATAGCTCTTTACCTGAACTCAATGTTCTATTTTTGCAGTGTCACAGAAACTCACGGATTCAAATTAATTGAAAGGGAAACACATCTTAATTGATGAGATGTCTGAAATACAGGCTAGTTTTAATGAGGCACGCCTTTGTAAGTCACACAGAAACTAATTGCGCTCGAATCAGTGGCAAGGATTACTAAATAGGTTGTCTCCCCAACCCTTTCAATGACTTAGATCATGGTTGTTTTTAATTAATTCTTTCTCTTCACTGCAAGTAGGAATTTTTAAAAGCTGTTAAGTAGCTTAACTTTTCTCCTTAGCGCCATTCCAGTTGACAGAAAAATTTGCCGAGAAAAATCCCTCTTCTTAGTAAAAAAAAATAAATAAACTTCTGCTCAACCTGGTCTAAACAGCTACAATTCTGATTTAATGAATGTGGTTTGGTAAAAATTAAATTGAGTGTACTTATCACTATATAGCATTACGGGCGCATTGCATTGACAAACCTGGCAGAGAGAAACCAACACTGTGGAATGGCTACCATTGGGAAGTATTTTCCATTTGATAATGTCATTTGATCTTCGTGACAATACCATGAGGCGGCTACCATTATCCCCATTTTACTGATGCTGAAACAGATTCAGAGACGTGAAACAGTGGCCTTAAGATCAGACAGGTAGTAAGTGACAGTGGCCAACGGGATCCTAGGGCAGTCTTACTATAAAGCCCATGAGTGCTTTCCTCATCATATTGTTAAAAAAAAAAAAAAAAAAAGACCCTATTCTCTGGGAGCCAACTCAGTGCAAAAGTGGAGCTTCTAGGAGAGTGGTAGTCAGCATGCACTTAGTGCCATTTTTTATCATTTAATATTCTTTTCAAGGTTGAAGTTGTGCTCTTTGAACACTTACTGACATCTTGAGCCTAGCAGATTTTGTCGCATTTGCAATTTTGAGAGGAAGAGTACCTAGATGAATGTTCTGGAGTTGGCATGTTGAAATGAATCTCAAATACTTCTAGAAAATGATTTATTAAGGCAGAGACACAGGAAAACCAGTTGCCTTGGGTAGCAACAGGAAGGGACTGGGTTAGATATTAAGGAGAACCTCCTGACAGTAAGACAAGATAAGCACTGAAATGAACTGAGGACATTCAGTGGCACCCTTGTGTGAAGATATATATATAACAATCAGTGATCCATCATCAGTCATAGGAAGTGTATACGGAAGCAAAAGCATGGACTATTTTAACTGACTCCAACATGTCTCCCTCAAATGTGGACACGACTGGTGAAAAAGCAAATCGTTTTGTGCAATTTTGTGTGATGGTCAGTCAGTGTGGCCATAAGGGGAGACACAGGAGAGGTTCGGGAAGACAGAAGTTTTTTATACTCACAGGTCCTAGAGACAGGAGGCACATCATGTCATACATACAGGGCCATGGCAGGGGGAAGCCTCGGGGTGGTCAGGAGGCAGAAAACAAGAGGAGGGGAAAGTCTAGGCCACAGTCTTTACTGGGGCTTCCATGGAAAAGGCAAGGCAGGGCAGAGGAAATAGTTTAGGATTGGCTAGTTTGAATAACTCCAGCGGGTTTGGGGCTAAAGTGGTGGCCTCTCATTTCCTGGTACTGGGCCCTGGCGTGATTGAGAGCATGGGGAAATGTCAGCTTGGTGTGAATGAGCCAGATGGAGGAGGTATGGCTCTGGATTGGTTAGTTTTCTTTTCAAAGGCATGCTGCCCCCCGAGTCCTTTGCTATCTCTAAGAATTGGCTAGCCCAGGGAGGGGCAGTGTATCCCCAGCCAGAAAGGTTTTTAAGGTTTCAAAATATCATAATATATAGGAAATTAAAAATACAAACCATACACAAATATACCAAAAATTAGCACCAAATTATAGAATCTAGATAGAGCCCCAGCATCTGTTTAACCTTCAGTATGACAGCCTTTTGGTCCCCCAGAGCCCAGACAGATAGCAATATGCACAGCTGGTTTGGAGAAACTCAGAGAACAAACACAGTACAATGACCACAGCTGACAGGCCAACAGACGATCCAAACCCAGAATGAGACAAACTGAAGGTTGGGACAAAAGATGTTATAAAGCATCACGACATACTGGATAAACTGTACAGAAGCTAACTGGTCGGCTGCTGAATGGAAAACACACAAGCCAAATTGTCTGGAAGTTAAAGGCACATCACACAGAATAGCTAAATCTGCCACTGCCACAGAGAATGCATTTGGATGCACCCAGAGGCTTCTGAATAGAACCTACCACCAAAGCTATACATACTTTATGATTAAATTAAGGCTGTTTACAAATGTGTTTTTAAGAAGAGAAGTACCAACTTTTTACCAACAAACAAAGCCAACACATTTAAGATTTTAATCCAGTCTGAAATAACAAATAGAATGGAGAAATGCTACTGGATAAATTCCCCTCTGTAGGGTAGGCTATAATACATTTTAAGCCTCAAAAGTAGTCTATGCTTCTCTTTCATCAGAAATATAACATCCATTCATTTACTATCTATATGAACTAATGTTTATGATTATTCTGATGTATAACATAAACTTATGAACCAGATTGCAAAAACAGCATCTGTGCATCCTTCCAACTGATACAACAAACAAGAGCTCACAATGGGCATTTCGTGGTACCCTTGTCATGTGCATGTACCTGCAAAGATGTTTACCAGCGAGTAGGGATGATAGCTTGACACGGAGTGTTGACTGAAAGCATAATTTCAGCCTAACTACCGTAATTTCTGAAGTAAATCATTGTTTGATGTCAGTTCTTTTACAGTCATTAATATATCACAAGCACAGGTCAAACCATTTCAAGATATATTTCTTTTTATGTCAGGAAGGCCCAAAACAGGAAGTGATAAATCGTTATTATTTTCTTTTTCTTTTATCCCCAGACCTCTCAAGTCATAAGCTTGGGGAGGGAATGTAGTTAGCCATCACCTGAATGAGTCATCTTTTGCATATGGCTGTCTTCACAGCACCCGCTTTGTGGTGGTAGAATTCCAGTTAGAGTCAAGGGTATGACAACTACCTTTGAAAGCAAGCAAATGCTTTACATAAAGGGGAGCGAAAAGGAGAGGCCCCCAAGTCTCACTTAACACCATTCATTTCAAACACTGCATATCCCGTACCTGAAGAATAGGGAAAGACCCACTCTCAGCACCAGAATTTGTGTTCAGACTGTGTACTTGGTAAACCATATGAGCTGATGAGGAGAGGCAGATGCACCCAAACCAAAGTCAACCCATTTGCTGCTGGCCTGTTGCTAATCAAAGAATTTCACTGACAAGCTACCAGTGTCAATCCTGACAAGCTTAGCAACAAAAACCTTATCAAGGTATAGCAATTTTTCATATTAAGCAATTTCAAACATTTATTACTTATGCTTGCCTATAAGGACCACATAGTACAACATGACAGACAAAATCCAAACAAGGATAGTGTGAAAAATGCTATTAGAGGTATGATTTATGTACTATAGGAACACAAGAGATGGACAACCTCTCTCTGGCATGTTGGAGAATAATAAGAAAAATGCAACATAACAACTACCACCAACATTTACTGAGAGCTGACTTGGGGTCAGGAATGATTCCAATGCTTTATATGTTTTACCCAACTTAATCCTTACAATTCAATGAGATAGAAAATAATAAAGTACAGCATTCATTAAGCATGTGTGAGGCATTGCTCTAAAGGCTTTTTCTTCAATAAATTCATTTAATCCTCACAGCAAGTCTGTACAGATCTTATGACCTCCATTTTCCAGATGGAGAAGCTGAGGCACTGAAGGGTTCATTAACTTTCTCAAGGTCATATAAATAGGAAGTGGTGAAGCCACCATTTGCAACCAGACAGTCTGGCTCTGCTGCCGACATGCTTAACCACTAATATACGCGGCCTCACCCAATTACCATCCCATAGTTACAGATAAAGAAATTAAGGTCCAACTGATGAATGGCTGTTCTAGATAGAAAGTGTAAGTGGTCTGACTGCAGAGCCTGCCCTCCCAAGAGCTATCTCATGAAGAGAGCCATCTGAGCTGAGACTGAAGGATGAGAATTTCATAAGATGGAGAGAAAGGGAAAAGCATCACAACATACTGGATAAACTGTACAGAAGCTAATTGGTCGGCTTCTCTCAGGAGAGAAGAGTATGTGTGGAAAGCCACCCATCGTGGAGAGTTCTGACATTGAGAAGTGGTCTGGAATGCCTCAGTGACTACTCTGGGGTTGCCCCACTGATCTGTTCTTGAAGGGGGTGACTCAGAAGAGTCACACCAGAGAGAAATGGGCACTGGGAGAGTAGAGCATCCCTGCTACCAATCAAGGTGGTTATCCTGAAACTTTACCAAGCAACAGCTGCAGTCATTTTTTGCAAATTCAACTTTCAACATAATCCAAAATGCCAGAAAACAATCATTTCCTATTTGCAGGAGGTTTTGCAGAGCTGATTATGAATAAAATGCATCATGCCCTGTTCCTTTTATCAGGAACCTCACTGACAGAGTCATTTACTTTTTAGGAAGACAAATGAATATGGGTATTCCGATTAGAAGCAGAACAACATCAGCTCATGAACCAGACTCTGGACGTAACATCTGGGACATGACAGCTATCAGAGGAGGAAGCTGAAGATGCATCACACAAGAAGAGACATCAATGCTAGGCACATCTGGTGAATCCAATTGACAGAGGCAACTTGTCCTGTGTTAGTAGACTCTCATAGTGAGCATTAGCCTGTCCCTCTCAGCAACTGGACATTGATATTATTATCCTTCATAAGGGAGGATGGTCACCTTGGGGTGGAAGTGGGGGTGACAATGTATTGGACATGCAAGGTGGCTTCCAGTCAGACCATTTCCTCTGACAAGTCTACTACCCACAACCTTTTTGGAGAGATTTTTCATCATAGGACAAGCCTGCCTTGTAGCTAATTGAACCAGAGACAAGTGTGTGACCCAAAAGCAGGTTTTATAGGCTGCCCTATGAGTACTAGAGAGTGACCCATCAGACTTTTTTCTGGAAGAGTTTAAATGCAAGACATATAAAAAATAGTAGAGCACAGAGTGACAAAAAAGCAGAAAGACCCATGAGTAAACGAATGTCAAGAAACAGCAGGGAGCAGAATGAAGTTGGCCACAAGCAGCGTCTTCCCATTTAAAGAAAGACTCTCTTACAGACAATAATGGCACATGGCTGGCTCTCCTGCTGCTCCCATCCAGATCCATCCCCTACCCTTCTATGCCCAGGAGGCTGATCTCTACAGATTGCACCGCCAGAGATCCCTTGCTCTCTGGCTTCCTGCGGAGCTGTGCCAATTGGAGACATAGCAGGAGATCAAAGGGCAGGAGGAAAAAGAGTTGGGGGCATTTCTTCCCTTTTCCCTCCCTGCCTTGCATCATGCTTCCAGCAGTGACCTGTCCTTGTACAAGTTAAGTCCCTGTCAATGGCCCTTTCTGTACCTCCAGGGCTTGCCAGCTCTGGCTTCAGGCTCAAGAGGGATTCTTCCTTTTGTTGTCCCTGGCTGCTTCAGGGACTTGGGCTCCTCTGCTCCTGCCCACATATCTATAAACAATCTCTTCATTAAAGTACCTTTCAAATCCCAGCCTGGGAGCCTTTTCTTCCCATTGGGGCTGATTTGCGGAAGAACACAAAATAGAGAGCAATAAGACAAGAATGAGTGGAACGAAGTCTGTGAAGAGTCTCTTTACTCTTCCCTGCTCCTCTGTTGAATAAATCCTTTCACTGGAGGTGAACTGTGTAGACTCTGGAGAGCCTCAGTAATCTATGGGGGAGTCAGGGCATCACCTACAAGCCTTTCCTCATTGTGACGTTTGTTCAACCAGTGATTTTTTTTTATACAAGCATTTACTGAGCCTCTACTATGTGCCAGGCATCATGCAAGGCTCTGGGGATCAAGTGGCAAACAAAATACACACAGTCTCTGCCCTCATGGATTTTACAGTGGTCGGGGAAGTAGGGAAGGCAGGGTTTGACGTAGTCATGGAGCAGACAGTAAACAAATAATCATGTAAATAAGCTTATAATTACAAACCTTGACAAGTGACTCAAAGGAAAATTGGAAGCTAAGAGAAAAATAGGAAGTCTGATTTAGAAGATTGACTCTAATGACTGGAGCTGCTATTGGCCAAACTACCCATCTTATGGATGAAGAGACTCATAAAAAGTGAATATGGAGAAGACTGTGACATAAGCATGTTTAGGTAAAAATGCCTAGGCTCATAGGGCAAAGCCATGTCACCTCCAACACCTCCTTTTGCTACAGAGAACAGATGAGGCTGGGTTTTGATAAGTATATTATGTGGAGGACAAGTATTATGGTGGCCAGGTCAGTCCAGACACGGCCCTCAATCTCTGCTTCCAAAATTTCCTGTCACCACAGAACGTGCCTCTGGAGAGGTAAGAATTTTAGTATTTGAGGAAGTATGAAATGAGGCCAAAAGCGGTGCCAGTCACCTCCTTTGTTCAATTTGGGGAAAAGTTCTCATCATTCCCCTTTTTCTGAGGGCACAAAGCATTTAGAATAGCACCTCTCAGAAGCTGTTCCACTTTATCCACTATCATCTCCTCAAAACTGCATTGCTTCTCTCGGGGTATGAGTGATCTGAGTTAATGGGGTGTCAAAACTTTTTTTTTAAGATTGATTTATTTATTTGAGAGAAAGAGAGTGCACGAGTGGAGGGGGGAGGGGCAGAGGGGGAGGGAGAGAATCTCAAGCAGATTCCCTGCTGAGTGGGGAGCCTAATGTAGGGCTCAATCCCAGGACCCTGAGATCATGACCTGAGCCAAAACCAAGAGTGAGGGCTTAACCAACTGAGCCACCCTGGCACCCTGGGGAGGTCAACACTTCTGAGGAAAAAAAGAGGAGGAAAGTCCTCCTCTTACTTTCTTTTGTTCCCCAATGTCTTGGATAACTACTAGTAAAGATATGTCTTCAGTTTGTCTTCTTATGTGATACTCCATTAGGAACAAAAGAACATTGAATTTTGGGGGCATCTTATTTTGGGAATGGGCAATTTACAACCTTTGATGTTTTTATACAATACTCATGTAATATTCAATTAATAATTACTGAGTTCCTATTATGTGCAAGACATTATGCTAGTCTCAGGGGATATAGTAATGAGCTCAACCTACATGGCCCTTGCCTTTAAGGGATTTCTGGTGTGGCCAGAAAGACAGATAATTAGCAAGCAATTGCAAAAAAATTATAGTAAGTGTTACATAGGATACTTACAAGACACTTAATAAAGACTAGAAAAGTCAAGGAAAGCTTTCCCAAGAAAATTGTCACTTTAAGTTAATTACCTAAAGGATTTGTAGCTGAACAGAAAGCTGTAGTGGGTGAGGGATTGGGACTGTTCTAGGCAAAAGAAACAGCTTCATGTGCAAAGGTACTGGGGTGAGAGAGAGGTGCATAGGGATGCTGACTGAAGGTCCCTATGGCTATAGGAAAGGATGTAAGAAAAAGAGATGGGGGATGAGGCTGAAGCTGTTGCGTTTGGCTGGGTCACGACCACACTTGGAAGCCCAGTTAAAGGTGTTGGCCTTTATCTTAAGGTTACCACCAGTCCCTTGAAGAGTTCTAAGCAAGAAAATACATGACTAAGTTTATGTTTTGGAAAGATCATACTGACTCAATGTGAGATAAGGACTAGAGGGTTCCAAGAATGGAGGGGAGGCATTGTTTAGGGAAGACGTGGCATCAATCCACGTAGGAGACAATGCTGGCCTGGACTAGAATATTTACTCAACTTACAAAGCCTCAGACATGGTTGAACTTGAGCTGAACTTGGATGAGTGAGTTGGCAGTACTTAGGGTGGACTGGGTGGACACAGAAGGTGAATGAAGAGGTGACCCATGCCTCTCAAGGATGACCCATGCCTCTCACCTGCCCACCTAGGCGAATGGTGATGCCAGACTGAGAAAGAGCAAGTTTACTGGACGAGAAGGAAAAATTATGAATGAAATTTTAGCTATGAACTTAGAGGTGATTTCAAGGCATCCGAATGAAGACACTTAGTAAGCAGTTGAATAAACCCCTCTGGGCACCAAGAGAGCAATCTGGCTGGACCTAAGGATGGAACTCTTTAGATATAGATGGTAATTAAAGCCATGGCTACAGCAATTGTTCAGGGAGAGGGTAGTGAGATAAGAATAGAGCCTGAGGGAGAACACTGAAGACCATTTAGTGGCTTATCAAAGGAAAAAGAGCCCAGAAAGGACTGTCCAGAGAGAATGAGAGGTATGCATGGAGGCCGTTCCACACCTGAATTCATATGGCAGCTACCAGGCAGACTTCTGAGCCAGGCTGCCTGTAGGTAGGTCCTGGCTCCACTCATAAATGACACGACCTTGAACAACTTACTTAACTTCTTTGGGCCTCAGTTTCTCTCATTTTAAAATGGTGACAATGCCATCTATAGAACCCACTTCATAGAGTCGTTCTGAGGATTACATGACTTAATATTTATAAAGTGCTTAAAAGAGGGCATGGCACTTAGTATAAGAAAATCCAGCTTGTTATTACACATGTGTGCATGTGTGTGTGTTCAACTGAATGAGTCCTATGTCTCAGGTTCAGATAAAAAATAGTGATGTTGTATATTCAGAACTCTGAAGAGGTAGATGACTTCTTCAAATGCATCTGTGTTTATGGACACAACACTGAGTCAGAAAGGGTTATTCTGCAGCTCACATCACGTTCCAACAACCAGCCAGACTGCGAAGTGAGTCACCACCCTGTCAGGCACTTCCTCAGAGTTCCTCCACTGGGTCCCCGGGCAACAAGGGCCTCTGAGCAGCGCGTAATTAAAGCCAGAGTAGCTGAAGAGGGAGAGGAGGCTGATCATTAAGGTGTCAGGGAAGAGCCAGGTGGGAATGATGATGGATTGAAAACATGCATTTAGCTTTACTCTCTCCCCCAAGCCCCACAAAAATGACAGTAAAAGGATTTTATTATAGGCATAAACCCACAAGGACAAAGAAAATACGAAAAGAAACAAAAGCAATGAAATTTTGGAAGCTGGAAAGTAGATGGGCAAGTGATAACTGACTCAACAAACCTGAAAATATGAATCCTAAGGCAGTAGTGGGAAAGACAAGAAGCAACCAGATTTACATAATCCCCAAGTGGCCCAGGAATCGGCAAGCACCAGGTATTTCTGGAAGAAGGAGATGATGTTGGGACTAAAAGCAAGAGGATTAACTGGAAGTCTCCTTAAGAGACCGTTGGATCCCCAGACATCCTTCTTATGCAGCAGGATAAATGCATATTATAGATTTCATTATCTTCTCAATTCCTCCTCCCCCCCTTTGGTGTGTGATTTTGCAGGTGCAACACTAGAAACAGAATATACATCTCTGCCTCACTGATGTTATGTTTGGCCAACGCAACAAGTTCTGAGCCTAGGCCTTGAAAGACATTGTGGACTTCCACATGTCCCTGTTGCAGCTCTGACGTGGCCGTGGGAAGACTGTGCCCCCGGGAACTGCTGGTCCAAGGAGAATGAAAGACACACATGACAGATCTGATCTAAGCCTACAGCCCGGATCCACGCCGAACCAAGCCCCGCTGACCTGCAGTCACATGACGGAGAAGCAAGTGCTTGTCGCTGTGATATGCCATCAATATTTTGCGGCTATGCACTGCACAGCACAGTTGACTGAGATGCCGTAGGTCTGTACAAGTGAGCACTGCCCTAACAGAAGTAAAGGACTTGGCTTTGGAACAGGTCACCGGCGGTCACATGGATAAATATACTAATATATTCACGTATGGCAATATACACATTTTTTTTTCTTTAAAGATTTTATTTATTTATTTGAGAGAGAGAGAATGAGAGAGAGCAAGCACATGAGAGGGGGGAGGGTCAGAGGGAGAAGCAGGCTCCTCGCCGAGCAGGGAGCCCGACGCGGGACTCGATCCAGGGACTCCAGGATCATGACCTGAGCCAAAGGCAGTCGCTTAACCAACTGAGCCACCCAGGCGCCCGCAATATACACATTTTGAGAGGCTAAGAAATGATGAGGAAAATACTATAAAAGATGAAAAAATGGTGCCCCATGTTTTGTAATGCAAAACATTTGGTATAATTGTAACCTACGGTAACTCGGAAGATAGAAAATATACCTAATGAACTCAAAGCTTTTAAGTCTGCCAGGAGGTTTCCAGGCAGAATGTTGACAAAGAGGACTAGAGCGTCCTCAGCAAGTTTAGGCCAAAGCACATAAGGAGTGGGCAGAGATGCAAGGATTTAGAGGCAAGGCCGTGCTCTGTGGACATATGGCAGCTGGACTCAGGGCGCAAGACTGAGTGCAAACCCCAAACTCCTACCTCCCTCCACTGGGGCTTTGACGGTGTTTCCCAGCTTGATTTGGAAGCATCTAGGTTTGAAAAGGCTCCCGTGCCTGCCACTGGGCATGACTACAGCATGTTGGAACTGGCGACTCCTAAAGCACATTATTCATATCATATTTTAACATTTCTCCTGGTGCCTGGTCCTCAGCAAATGTTTCTTGAACAAATAAATAAACCATCTTAAGTCATTTAACCCCCCTGACTTCAGTTCTCTTGGTCTTTTCCAATGTTACGTTTCCACAATGGATATGTGTCCTAATTGTCAAGCTATAGTGAGGCCTGGGAACTTCTGGGATCTGTTTGTTCAGCTTTAGACTGGCCCTCAGGCATCTGCCATAGGAACCAAGAGATCCATCCCCTCCACGCTGAGTCCCTGCTTCTCCCAAAGTCAAGGCACCACAGCCAAGCTTGACCAAACAAGAGAGAAGAGAAAGAAATTTAGTTTATGTATTGTTTAAAGACCATTAGTTCTATTTCGGCTACCAAGGATTTTTTTATTTTTTTTTTTTTGGTCATTACAGCAAAAAGGAACAAGTTCTTCAGAGGGCAGTGTTAGATCCAGGTGCTTCTTAGCATCCCCAGAAGATGCCGGGCAGGAGGCAAATAGGAAAAGGCTGCTGTGTGGATCCAGGATCAAGCCCCAGACCATGCCCCTCATGGGCCTCCATCTCTGAGGCAGCTGCAGGCACTGGGAGTTGTCCATGCAAGCATGCAAACGTAAGCTACATGACCCTCCGCATCCTCAAAATGAAACTACTAAAAAGCTCACATCCCCAGAAGATGGACAGGCAAAAGGAAAAAAAGGGAAAAAAAAGGAATAAAAGGGGGCACAGGGGGAGGCATTTGACACGCATGTCGTGATGATGAGAGAGATTTACATGTGGATGGCCCTGAGAGGTTTCCTGGGGCTACTTTTTTCCCCCCCCGGGGTTCTATGAGAGCCAAGAGATCTCCACCTTGTCAAGATGAGAGAATATATCTCCACGGGGACTTGCTACCTGCCATCTGAGGACACATGTCTGCCAGAGCTGGCTGGCGGGAGGCAACTGCCATCCTCTTCTTTCTAGGAATCACACCTTCTCTTTCCCAAGCTCCCTTCTGTCTTCCTTCTCTCCTTCATCCTCCCAGGTTTGGAGGCATTTGGGTGGCTGCACATCTTGGCTCTCTCTGATGGGCCTGGCTTTCTTTCAGGAGCCCCTCTGCAGCTGGCCCAGGACCCAGATTCCTCGCTTACATGGAGGGGAGCTGTCAGGGCAATTGTGCATTTGTGTTTGGAAGAACCCCAGCGTCTCTTTCACACTGAAGTAGGTATGGGACGGTGGGCGCCCCTTTGTCATTCACTTAATCTGTCACTAGGTGAACAACAGCCACTACTGCGGTGACAGCATCCTCAGACTGGGAGTATCTGACTGCTGGCTCTGTCCCCAACTTAAAGAACATCATAGGAAGCATGAGGTTGCCACAGCCCCACTGAAGTTTTCATGACATAAACAAAGGGTCAGCTGATGGCTAACAGGACCTAGCCTTAATTCAGCTACTGCTTAATTCGCTGTCTGTCTTGTCTGCCATCTGGAGGGAAACAGAGTATAAGGCGAAAATCTACCTCGCACTAAATAATTTGTAGGACGAAGATATCGGCGCAGTTATCACTTGCCCTTCTCAAGAGCCAAGGAAATCTTGCTATTTTGAAATGAAGGATCAGAGACCTCAGGAGGTCCTGCAATAAAAACCACTTATGTGGAGGACAGGGCTTGGCCCAGAGTCTTGCTCATGAAAGGCACTCGATAAATGTGTGCTGTTTCCGATGAGCTAGAGGGAGATTAACTCAGGTTGTTTATGAAATGTCTACGTGTATTTCTGAGAGCACAGCTGCCTTTGCCTTATAGCACTGCAAGTGACTTACTCCTGCTTGGATGCAGAGGGTCTTGGAATAATCATACCTGGAGAACCATTTGTTAAATGCTTCCCTTGTACCCGTTCCTCTGGTCAAACACCTTCAATGGTTCCCTACTGCCAGTGGATTTAAGCCCTGGCCACTCAAGGCACAATCTGATTCCACTGGCCCTTGGCTGCCTGTCTCGTCCCACTCCCTGCTGCTCGCTCATGTTCAGAGTCACATTAACAGCAGGTTAGCCAGATGTCTAGTCCATAAAGGGTACACAATGAAAGGTCTTAGTCTAAGCAAATGCAAGCAAAATCTGCATTCTCAGTATAAAGCTGCTGGATTCAGCAGAGGCTGGGAGTCTACTAGTTGGAGTAAAGGACTGAGAGGCCCAGGGAGGGACAGTCTGAGAAGGGAAGGGCAGGCCGAGTGTGGGAAGGGGGAAAAAGGGAGAGGTAACCCAGCCCCTGTAAGGTGGAGAAGCAAGTCTTGAGAGAACAGCCAGATCCTTTCTTTTTTTTTTTTTTTTTAAGATTTTATTTATTTATTTATTAGAGAGCGAGCGAGAGAGAAACAGCATGAGAGAGGAGAGGGTCAGAGGGAGAAGCAGGCTCCCCGCTGAGGCGGGAGCCCGATGTAGGACTCGATCCCAGGATCCTGGGATCATGACCTGAGCCGAAGGCAGTCGCTTAACCAACTGAGCCACCCAGGCGCCCAGCCAGATCCTTTCAAATGAAATGCAGACTTTTTCTCTTTCTGCTTTTGGAAGTGGTAGCTAAGAACGATAGCTGGCATAGATAACGCGGCAGGCAGGGCTGTAAGTGACTTACCTATATACGCTTGTTGAGTTCACACAAGCCTAGGAGGGAGATACCGCTGTTATCCCCATTTTGCTGATGAAGAAACTGAGGTGTGGAGTGGTTGAGTGGCCTGTCCAAGGTCAAACAGCTAGTGAGTGATGGAGCCACGTCCAACTCTAGACTCCAAGCCATTCTGCCTTTTCCATCCACCCTCTGTTGCTCACCCATTGTTACAGATTGTAGAGGTGGAATTTTGTTTTGGAGAAGACCAGAGAAGGGGGAAAAGGATCAGCTGACGCGTGGATTAAAACATAAAGGAAGGAATAAAGAGTTATTAATAGGAAACTGATTTATGGCCACCCTCACTAAATATATATTGAAAAAATATCCACATAACATTTGTAAGAGGACAAAAATATGGGCCTGTCCATAGCAGACACACATTTTGAGGTGCTGCTGACTGTGCCTCCAACCCTCGTTCCCTGGAAACACACACATTGAGCCTTCCCACCCCAGGGCCTTCCTATCCTCCCTCCTCACCCTGCCCTCTCCTGTCCCCTCTCCATTTCCTGCCTGTCAAAACCCTCGGTCATCCCAGCTCATTCGGATGCCACCCTCTCTGGGCACCTCAGGCATGGCACTGTTCCTACTAGGCCTCATTTTATAGGTGTTAATAGACTCACCATTTTTTTTAACAAACAATGCTTTCTGGAACACTCCTACTGTATAATAAAGTATTGGCCTTTGTCCCTGGTTCCTAAAAGGGATCCTCTCAACCCTTGGAATTTCCCAAGTGACAGGAATGTCCTTGTTGCTCTTGGTGGTTCCTTGGACCACACCTGCATTTATACTCACAAGGTGGCTAATGGTAGTCCCCAAGATAGTTTCAGGATGGAGGAGGCTATGCTGCAAAAACCAACCATGTGATCCTCTGGTTTCCTTGTTCTCAGGCTCAGCTCCCCAGGTGATAGTAGCCCAACCTCCAGGGAGGGAGGGAGGTTGATTCAATCAATCATGCCTATGTATTGGAACTCTAATAGAAACTTGGAACACCAAAGCTCAGTTGAGTTTCCTGGTTGGTAATATACATCAATGTGCCAGGAGGATGATGCATCCTGAGGACAAGGAAACCTTATTTGGAGGACCACCCAGACCTTACTCTATGTATTCTTTCATTTGACTTGTCCTCCTTTGTATCTTTTGTAATAAAACTCTGATCATAACTATAGCACTTTCCTGAGTCCTACATCATTCTAGCAAATTACTGAAACTGAAGAGGTAGGGGAAGCCCCAAATTTGTTGGTCAAATGTGCAGGTGGCCTGGGAATCCCAGAGCTTGTGCCTAGTGTCTGAAATGAGGATAGTCTAGTGGAAGCCCGAGCCCTTACCCTGTGAAATCTGACCTAACTCCAGGTGCCAATTAGTGTCAGAGCTGCACTGCAACTCCCAATAGACTCTGTAGACACATGGTGAGAAAGAGACACAGACCGTGGCCCCCTTCACAGGGCTCGGTCTAGCCAGGATGGCAGACACTGACTAGGCAAGTAATGTGAGGAAGCTTTGTTTGAAGTGAATTACAGGGCATGGTGGGGCCTATGGCAGAAGGAGCCCCAGCACCTAAGGACATCAGGACCAGGACTGTCTCTTATTCATCCATATCTGCAACAATTAGGATGATGACTTGGACATCCCAGGTGCTCAGTAAATTATGCCTAATTAAAATCAATGGAATACAATAGCACTTTGTTCAAATCAGAACATTTTCTACCTTGGAAATTCCTAGGTGAGTGACCCCCTCTCACCTGGCCAGGTGGTTATGCCACATGGAAACCAAAGATATTCCCAGTCCTAAGGGCCCCCTCGTTTCCCCTGACTCTCCTGGCTTGTCTGACCTCTGCTTTTACTTTCCTATTCAACTCACTCCTCCCACCTCTCCCCTTGCGCTCCTTCTCTCTCTCATCAAAGAAAAAGGAATAATCATCACCCTCCTTCAATCAAAGGGATGGCTCAGTTGTTCTGCAACAACAATCAATAGTGATTTGGATGTGAGAGGGGAAGACCAGAGGAATAAAGCAGAGAACTGGGGTCAGAATTCTCCCCCCACCCACAGTGCTCCAGGAAGGCCCTACAAAGCGATCCAGTTAACACTTGAAGTGAAACCTGCCTGCCACTCCCAGCAGCATAAATAGACTGGTAGCCTCAAACTTGTGCTACAGAGAACAAAGAAATGAGAATCACCATCATCATCAGTCTAAATACTCACTATGTGCCAGGCATGGTTCTAGAGTAATAATTAATGTTTTCACAAATGATTTTTCCAGGAAGATTAACCCTTGCTCTAGTAAGTGGCAGAGTAAAGACAAGGAGTCTTATCTCTGTAAAAGCCTATCTATGACTTCAACAAGTCTTTGATTCTGTCTGAACCTCAGCTCTTTATCTGCATAGTAGAGCTCAGACCCATGTCCAGGGTCACGCAAACAGCCAGTAAAGGAGACGGGGCTCGCTTACTTGGATGATAGTCAAGAAATAATACAGACAATCAGTTAAACCCTAGTCCCATACTTAATCTCACAGAACTGAGCAAGGAAAACGACTGAAAGAAGAACATGCTTTAAAAGGCTGAATACCCTTTTACCTAACCCACAACATCATGCCCAACCAGAAGGGTATAATCATGTCACAATTACACTTCGCTTTCATTCTTAAAATACATTTTACCCAACGTTCATTGTACAGCTTAATAAAATATAGAAATAATGGCTGGGGAAAAGTTAAATTCTGAACAAGTTGTATTTAAATAAAAATTTAATGCTTCCCCCTACCCAAAGAAATAGATGAAAACAGGAAAGGCTTCTTCCTTAATGGATCTCAGAGATAAACACAGATACTATCATTAACCCACTGGGACTTATGAAAGTAATTTTGATTCTTGCATTTATTGAAAGGGTTCTAGTTCTGGCATACTCTAAATTCTAATTAAACAAACAAGGAAAAAGGTTTTAAAATGAACAATGCAATCAAATATAGACATTCTATTTAGACACAGTAATGTTAGCATAACAAGTGAGTTAAAAAAAGAATAGGGAAAATAATTATTAAACAGATGGGTGGTGAAAAGAAAAGTTTTTCTTCTTTTTTTAATGCACAAAGCCTTAATCTGGAGCCAAGCAGAGATGAAGATAAACAAGAAGTTGCCCTCCATAGCCAAAGAGCATAATACCCAGGAAGTCAAATGAAACCAATCTAAAGTACTGCCTGCAGTTAATATGAACTTAGCACCCTGATGCCAAATGAAATATTAAAGCAAGTTCCCTATTTTTAGGGCTTTGTATCTTGGTGGTTGTATAATGAATCAGGATGTGTCTTGGCAAACTTGCTGGTAGCCTGGAGGATACTTGTTTTCTGACCAAAAATAGTTGGAGTCTCTTAAACTATGGAATGGACATTAAGTGATCAGAGCACTTGAACTTGACTTAACCATCGAATCAAAAAGATTGGTCAGGAGCTCAAGACTAAGGAAGGGCCTGATACCTTGCCTAGCTATACAAGAACCTGCTGGAACGTAATGATGGCAATCAAAAGTTTAGGCAACACTTTGTCTATGGCATGCAAGACACATTTTATACAGCTCTCTTGAGAAAAACTAGAAGCTTTTCAGAGCTGAGAGCTTTAGCAGGCTGTTGGAGTAGAACCCCCAGGCTGGAATGTAGCAGGGCACCCCCACAGCCAAGTCCCTACTTGGAATCTGGTCAATCCCTTCACTATCACCTGAATGATGTGCATTTCTCCACTAGAAACACTTTTCTCCTTCTGTCACCGTACCTCAGCACTGCCCAGACCACTCTACCTCTGTGTCAGGATGTCTCCGAACTCCAGTGCCATGATTCTACCTGGGGCATCTTTTACCTCTCTGTGCCTCAGTCCCCTCACCCATAAAATGGGTTGAGCCTGTTGAATTCTGAAGTCCTTTCCAGTTCTAAAAATGAAATCACACTGAGCAATACTAGATTCCAAACCCCCCAAAATTAACTTTTGGTATTCGACAATCTTGGCCGTGGATGCTAGCAATCACCATGTTTTCATCTGGCCAAATCTCACAATTATGTTTACTCAGCCAAAAATGGACCAACAGCCTCCCCAACAGCTCTTAGGAAGTTTATAACTCTGTCACCATAATCTCATGTTTGTGGGAATTTACTTTTACAGCATAATTGGCCATATAAAGCGGAGCTTAGTTACAACACCACTGAACAAGGAGTCCTTCTTGGAGCTCATTCAAGGGAGTTGTGTTGTTAAAGGACTGGGGATAAGTTACATAGATGTTTTACCAGCTGTTTACCATATGCCAGGACCTGCTCAGGGTCTTTGCCTGATTATTTCATTAAAATCTCCTCTCAAACCTATAAAATGGGTTATTATACCCCATGTGCTCAAATAGATGAGAGAAATGGATACCAAGAGGATATATAATTCACCCAAAGACACTCAGAAGTAGAATTTGAACCCAATCTGGTTTCAGAACTAGCCCATTTCAAACAAAATTTCATTTTAAATATAGCAGTACAGCATATGAGGGACATCAGTCCTTTTATCTTCTAGCTTTTTATTTAATTAAAAAACTTTTTATTTGGAAACAATTCCAAACATACAGAAAAGTTGAAAAGAAAAAAAACAGTACATTTGAACATTTGACAGTAAGTTGCTAGTATTCTGCTTCATCTCCTCCATGAATGCTTTAGTGTATTTATGTTGTAACCAAAACACAACCATCAATATCTGGAAATTAACGTGAAAGCATTGCTATCGTCTCATCCTCAAACCCCATCTAGGTTCACCCACTTGTCCCAGTAATGTTGTTTCTAGCAAAAGGATCCAGTTCAAAAATCACATATTGCATTTAATTGTATTGCTATTACTCTCCTTGAGGCTGCAATAGCTTCTGCATCATTTCTTTCATGACCTTGGCATTTTTTGAAGATTACAGACTAATTATTTCAAAGAATGGCCCCCAATTTGAGGTTTTCTGATGTAGCTTCATGATTAGATTTGGGTTTTGATCTTTGGCAGGAATATTACAGAAATGATGCTATATTCTTCTCACTGCACTTATCAGGTGGCACATAACTTTGACATGTCCCATTACTGGTGATGTTCAGTAGAGAAACCTAGCAGACCCATCAACGTAAACTACTAGTTTTTTTCCTTTGTAATTTATAAGTTTTTCACAAAAAGATACTTTGAGACTGTAAATATCCCATTCCTCAATAAACCTTCAAGTTATGTATGTATACATTTACTTATATTAATATGAACTCAAAGATTCTTGTTTTATTCATTGGGTTATAATCTGCACATTTTTTTTTTTTATGCTCAAAGTATCCCAGTGAGTGGGAGACCTTTCAAGCCAGCTTCTATGCTCTTTTGACATATTCCATCATTCTTCAAGTACCTTCTTACTTTTTGGCACAATATGATGTTCCAGGTTCATCTTGTACTTTCCCTGCCATAGTTCTGGAATCAGTCAGTTCTCCCAAGAGTCCTGATTTCTTTTAGTGGAAAATGGTTTATAGAAACCAATAGGTGGGCACTGGGTGTGTTCATAGCTATTGCTCCTTGCTGCCATTGCCTTCCCCGCCCCCAGTATAAACATCCTTTTCACCCCTCTCCAACTTCAATACCCCGTAACTGTGCAGACAGCCTTCTCATCCAACTTGGGCTCCAACATCCTGCCTGAGCCACTTCAGCATCCCTCCTCTAATCCCATGATGCTCACCCCACCCCCCGCCATGCACACTAAATAAATACATACATACCTTGCTCAGCCCTATCTAATGGTTTTTGGACTGGATTGTTCAGGAAGAACAGAGGAAGAGGGCTTAGCTCACCTTTAGATCACCTTGTTTACTAATTCATTCACAAGTTTCACAAAGAACGAACACTAAATAAATTCCACATTATTAATTTCCCCTTTCTGTATCTTTCCACTGAGATGCACCAGTGCCCACCATACCATTCCGCTGCTTTAGCCTGGTCAGTGTCCGAAAGGTAATGGCAACACCAGAAGAACAAAACTCATTGAAGTAACTGCTAGAAGACTTTTAAACATCAGAATTTAGCTAAGGAAAACATAAGTTTCTTCACTCCTTTAAGAGCAGAATGCAGTAAAGCACACTGCCCCTGACCCATTTTTTTGGGGGGGGAGGGTGGAATTAGCTCAATCACTTAAAGGGAAAAAAAAGAAAGAAAAAGAAAATTCACTTAATATACTAGTATAACTGTTTTTGCATGTAGGAATAGTGTGAGTATAGGGGGGAAATGGAAAACAGCGAAGCATGGGATCTGCAGGTATTCAACTCAGAGCTGATGCCACCACCTGTGCCACTTAAAAGCTGAACGACCTTGGGCAAGTCACAGCACCTCTGCGTACTTCGGCTTCTTATTTGTAAAATGAGAAAGTGATAGAAAAGGACCAAGAAATTGGATCATTTCACTTCTCTGCTTTTTAATCATCCCCCCACCCACCACCCCTCCAAGGTTTCTGACTTTTCTAAATTCTTTACCTTGGCCTTGAGGATCCTTCATAATTCCTATCATATTTCACTTTTACCCTCACCATATAATCTGATCACTCTGATGTGATTCCTACTCTTTGAATATATCAAGCTCCTTCCCTCCTCAGAGCTTTGCACTTACTGTTTCCTCTGCCTGAAATACTTGGTGACACTCAGATGTCAGCCCAAATGTCACCTCCTCAATTTAAAGTCACCTTCTTCTACCTCAGACACCCTTTATTATATGAGCCTGTTTTATTTTCACCATAGTCCTCATCACCATCTGAAATTATCATATTTGTTGGTTTACTTAATTATTGTCTAGCGCTCCCACCAGGATATAAGAATATGAGTACAGTAACTTTAGTTGTATCCCCAACACCTAGGACAGTGGCTGGCCCATAGTAGGTATGTAAATAAGTTTGAATGACATAAATGAATGAATGAACAGTAGTTGTTTCATATAATTTCACGAGAATTAAGTGAGATAATAAAAGTAAAATATTTAGCATAGAACCTGGTACATAGTAAATCAACAATCTGTGGTATAATAAAAAAGATCTGGATACCAAGTTCTAGTCTTGGCTCTTCCTCCAGCTAGCAGGGTAGCTTTGAGCGAGCTATAAATTCCCTAAGCCTTAGTTTATCATCTATAAATGCTGCAGGGTGGGTGAGAGCATCTCTGAGGTCTCTTGCAGGATTAAAATTCAACGGTGTTGGGCACCTGGGTGGCTCAGTCGTTAAGCGTCTGCCTTCGGCTCAGGTCATGATCTCAGGGTCCTGGGATCGAGCCCCACATCGGGCTCCCCGCTCCGCGGGAAGCCTGCTTCTCCCTCTCCCCTCTCCCTGCTTGTGTCTCTCTCTGTCAAATAAATAAATAAAATCTTTTAAAAAAAAAAATTCAACGGTGTTGCCTTTCTCATGGTCAAAGTTTCCAGCCTTGCCCAATGGTAAGTTACTTCTTCATTGGTAAAAACTGAACTGTTGTTGCCTTAGCGAGCATCTCAAAAAGGCTCATTTTAGTATCGCCTGGGTATTCCAGTTTCCATTTGCTAACTATACTTTTAGCTCAAGTTTACAAGGGGTTTCCAGGCAACTTTGCAAAGTTCTTGCATTTTCCACTGCACCTCCACTCTTTCGCCTTCCTTAATTGCCAGACACAAAACAGAGGCCGGTTTTAGCTTAACAGTCATTTGGCCTGGACCACGGGGAAAGATTTATCAAAACAGAACCCAGGAAAACTTTAAAAAGATCAGTAAAGATTGGTGTTTCACCCAGATAGCGTTCATGGAATTTCTGGACCCTGGATAGAAATCTACAATCCTGGAGACATCAGTTTATCTCCAAAGAGAGAGTTCCTAGAAACACTATTAAAGAAGAGAACCAAACTGTGGGATCATGCATTTTGATATTTCCAGGAAAACTGCAGAAGTCTATACTACCCACACAAAAGCTCATGAGAGTCTCCTCCATGACCCTAAATTCACTGGCTTAGCAATCATCCGCTCTTGAAAACAATTCCAGGGTTGGGGCGCCTGGGTGGCTCAGTCGTTAAGCGTCTGCCTTCGGCTCAGGTCATGATCCCAGGGTCCTGGGATCGAGCCCCGCATCGGGCTCCCTGCTCCGCGGGAAGCCTGCTTCTCCCTCTCCCATTCCCCCTGCTTGTATTCCCTCTTTCGCTGTGTCTCTCTCTGTCAAATAAATAAATAAAATCTTAAAAAAAAAAAAAAACAATTCCAGGGCAACAAGGTTAAAAACAAAGTGTCTCATAGACAAAGCTGTTTTGTGGCAGAGTCTGCCAAACCCAAGTTGGGAGCCTGCATTTGTCTTTTTTACCTTTTACCAACAGAACATATGATCTACCTACAACATAAAATAAACACAGAAGAAAAAGGATAAGCATCTCTTTCCATTCAGCTTGCTCTTGTTCCTTGATTTGTGTGCACCAGTCGAGCCAATTTGGCTGCTGGTCTGTTTGGTAACTAGCTTCAATCAAATCATTTTTAGTGCTTCCAACAGTCCCCTCCCCTGGTTTATACCTGGAAAATCTCTTTCCATTTAATCAGTTTAACCAAAGTCAGTTTACCTAGCAGAACCAGACATGAAAAGAATAGTTCCCTGTTCTTATTGCAAAATGTCACCTGGAGAAAGGACTCCTCTTATCTAACACTTCGGTTATATAATAACAGTCTCCCCATCACCCTTTTCTCCTGAAACACATTTTAAAAATTAAGGATTGAAGCCTTGCTACTCAAAGTCCCCAGGCCAGCAGCAGTGCCATTACCTTCAGGCTTGCTAGAAGTGTGGAATCTCAGGCACTTCCCCAGATCTACTGAATTAGAACTTATATTTACAGGATCTCCGGGTAATTGACATGCACACTAAAGTCTGAGAAGGAATAAGTTAGAATAATGCCTTTGAGGTATTTACTTCAAATGAAATAAACCTATTCACAACCAGTCCCTATTCATTTGGGAAGAAGGAGAAGAGATTATTAGGCTTGTCTATCATGGAGCAAAACTGACTGTTATTATATACATAATATTTATATACATAAAGTCTTTTGTGATATTATTTTGGTCTTTGAATTTATTTTTCCTCTTTATTTAGTAGGATTTCTCATAACCCTGGAGCAGATTAAGAAAACCAGATGTATTAAGCAATATCAATGGTGTGCTAGTAAATTGGTATTCTGGAGGGGAAATGTGCCAATTTGTACTGCTTGCCAATTTTCATGGTGTAAATACTCCATAATCAATTTCAAGCCAGCAATGATTTAACAACTGTTATGCAAAATTCCAGAAACTTTAAAAATTAGCTTTTACAAGCTGCTGTGAACTACAATGAACTACTCCAACACATCACTGAACGACCCTCAAAAAGGAAACTTATTTTCAAGTCATGGCCACTATTCACTCAAACCTATTCAAAATGAAATAACATCAGGTTAGACATCCTAAATAGAAACTTTTCATTATGCCATGCCTCTGCTCCAGAACCTAAGAAGCTTCCCTATTAATTATTCAGCGCATATATCTAATCTTAGTTTCCTGTTTTTCAAAACTACCCCTCATTCTTCATACTGCATTTATCCCATTTCATTTTCTAGATCTCCTTAACATGCACCGTATTCCCCACTTCCGTTTCCTGCAACCTACCAATTCTTGAGGCCATGATTGAGGAAGCATGTCACTCCAGTTGTTGCCATCTAACAATAAAGGTCAGAACTGCCATAGGATAGAACTAGCAATGCAAATGGCAGATGGAGAGATGGACAGCATCTGGGTGTTGATAACATCTTCGAGTTTCTGAATCAAACTTTGCTAAACTTGCCCGTTTTATGGACTTTCCAATATATAAACCAATAAATATCTAGGCTTTATGCCTGCAACTGAAAGCAAACCTAATGATGGGCCTAGAAGAAAGTTCCTTGATAGAAAAACAAGCCACATTACTGTGAAACCAAATAAGGCCATCATTAACATAACCTGTAATGGTTTCTACCAGCTCTGTAATCCTAGGAAGAGAGGAACTATTTGGAAATATATTTAGATCAACCAAGGAGTTGATTATGATAACAATATGTTATAATAGTTCATAGTCTCATTGAAACTTAGGTATGGAAAGGATCTGAATGGTCTTATAATTCTACTTCCCACCAAAGGCATCCACGACAGGTAACTACCAGCCTCTTAGAGTGAATGGGAATTCATGTCCTTCCAAGGCAGTACATTCCATTATTTTAAATTCTTTGTGATGAGCTAAAATATGTATTTTTGTAATTTCTAGTCACTAGCCATAATTCTCCTCTCTCAAACCACACCCCAAAAGGCCTTGAGATATATGAAAATTTTGATCATAGCTCTCTTCTAAGTACCTTATTCTCCAGTTTCCAGACATCTCACCACTTCTTATCTACAGAAAGGACAGAGCCCAAGAGCATACCTCTAGACATATCCCTACACATTGGTATCGGCTTGCATGAATCTGCATTTTTTACACACAATGTTTCCATCTAATACAAATCTAAATTTTCTCTAACTTGACCACCAAGAATATAATATTACTTAAGTTGACATCAGTTGCTGCAACCAAATTTCAGTGGCTTAACCTAATAGTTTATTTCTCCCTCACAAAGATAAAAGCGGGATTCTGATTGGTTATGATGCATGGTCCCAGGATCTTTCCCTCTTGTGGTTCCACCAACTTCAACACCTGGTTTCTAAAGCTACCATGGAAACAGAAAGGACATGGAGGATCTAGTAAAAGGTGTGGTTATGGGCCAAGTCTGAAAGTGCACATCACTCCTGCTACCATTCCACTGACCATAACCCAGTGATATACTATACCTGACTAAAAACACATGCCTGAGAAATACAGTTAGCTGTGTGATCAGGAGAAAATGACACCAGCTTGGTGAACAGCCAATCTCTGTCACAAATACATCAGAACATTTCTAAATATCTAAACATTTATAGAAATCCAAATTATTCATAAGAAAACATCAGAACATTTCTAAATATCTAAACATTTATAGAAATCCAAATTATTCATAAGAAAACATCAGAACATTTCTAAATATCTAAACATTTATAGAAATCCAAATTATTCATAAGGACAGTCAAGGACTTGACTAACTTTGAAAGGAGAAAAGGAGAAAAGCAGTCAGATGTGATTTTCTTGTTTCTTCCTACAAGAAAAAAGATGGGAACACATTTTTTAAATTTCATTAAAATAGAAAATATTTTGGCATGGAATAGGAAACACCTGAACAAGAATGCTTCCAAAGGTTTCCGAAAGAGTATATAAGTAAAATTCATTTCCTCTACAGCGTAATAAAAGAGCAACAGTAGGTCAAAAGTAAAAACATTTATTTTTAGAAAAGATTTTCGGTTACCTGATTTGTAAAGAACAGTAATGCTGTGCTGTTATGCTCACATCATTATCAATACTTATTATTTAATAAATGAAATACATCATAAAGGATAGATTTGATTATGTGAAAATTAAAGCTTCTGTATGTCAATAAGCCATGTAAAATTGGGAAAATATTTGAAATGATTGAGACAAAGAGATAATATCCCTGAAATATAAAGAAATGTTGCAAATAATGAAATAATGAAAAATAAAGTCTCTGATGGAAGAAATGAAGAATATGATTAGACCATTCACAAAATATAAATTATCAGTATAATAAAATAGTTTGACTCAGTAGCAATCAAAATTAAAAGGGGGAAATGTTACCCATATTTTACAAATCAACTTAGTAAACCATTTTTAAAGGTTAGTAACCATGTTGACAAGAATGTGCTAAACTGGGGTGCCTATGTAACTTAGTCGGTTAATTGTCTCCCTTTGGCTCAGGTTGTGATCTCGGGGATCTGGGGTGAGCCCCGCAGTGGGCTCCCTGCTCAGCAGGGAGTCTGCTTCTCCCTTTCCTGCTGCCCCTCTGCCCCCCACCCCCCGCCCCGCTCCTGCTCTCTCTTTCTCTCTCATAGAAATTAATAAAATCTTTAAAACAAAACAAGAATGTGCTAAACCTACCATTCTCATCTAGAACTGTTTGACATAAGTATGAAGAGGCTTAAAATTGCTTTCTGATCCAGAAATAAAGAATAATCAGAGAGGTCACAGAAATTCCCATGTAGAGATGCTCATCATGGCATTATTTTTAATGGTGAAATGAAAATATCCAATGTTTCTAAAAGTTGGTTAAATAAATTATGGCACATTTATACAAGAGAGTACAACACACCCACTAAAAGTCACACTTTTGAAAAATATTTAATAACCCTAAATACTGTTATGTGGGAAAGTAAATTAGGAAGCAAAATAATATATACTGCATGATCCTAATAGAATATATGTGTTCAGTAGTATACAATAACATATCTATGATAACAAGTGTTTGGAATACTTGATAAAGAGAGCTAGAGCTTGCTAAACAGCTGCTGAAAATTTCTGGAACAAACTAAATTCTAATTATTTCTATTTCTTACTTATCTGTTGGTGATCACATAGTGCTTACTTATGATATGAACTTAAGATTTTTAAATGTTGCAATTGATCCATGAACAGTGTTATAAACCACAACAGAGACTACTGAGGAAATGGTCCCATTTCTCCAAGAGGAGGGAGCACAAACAGGATTAAGGAATTCAAAGACATCTATTAGGAAACACCGAAGTGCTTCTTCAGTACCTTTTGATGTGAAAACAATATAACTGCAGGACTGTTTCCTCTTTTGGTGAGGTCTGTCTTCCTGAGGAACCCCTGTCTGGATGGGACAAGAATCCTAGGGAGTCCTCTTCAATCCAAGCAGTCAGATGTGATTACTATCCCTTTGCCAAGGAAGTCAAAATTTGGATCGGCTCTTTGAAGTGCCCCATTCATCGCCACTGCAGACAAGCCACCGTGATGCTGCTGAAAGCCGACTCTAGCACTCCAGGACCGGAGCCTGCCAACTAGTGGGTGGCCCAGAACCAGATATATCAATGCTAGCAAGAGTGTGGAAATCGAGGCCCCCTCCATGGCCAGTAAGACAGCTGAGGGTGAGGATTCTCTCCCAGCCTCACTCTCCTGGACACTCCACTCCAAAACAGGCTTGGGGTCCCAGCATTAGAGCTGCTTGTTGGTACAGCGCTTACAATTCTCACACACACACACACACACACACACACACACACACACACAGCTATTTTCCGATCAGACCCCTCTGCCAAGGCAGGTTATTCAGGGGAGTTCTAACATCAGAACCTCCCCTCTAACACCTCCAACTTAGTATGGAATCCACATCACTAGCCAAGAGAAAGGGTTAGGTCCTCAAAGGGAAATAGAATATGGAAGGTTGCCCCTTCAGAGGCCTTATGCAAATCTGTCCAGCACTCTGCCCAGGAAACTTTCTGTTCTGCATAATAATGAGTTTTGGAGAACTTATGACCACATCTATCCATCCACAGAGCTCCAAGCCAGTTTTCTCGAAGCCTCCAACTCTCCTGTTATATTCAAGGAGTAGTGGGTGGGTATTTGCTTTATAGCTACGTAACTAAAGGGGGCTCTGCAAAGGGGGTCTTCCCAGAATAAAGAAATTTTGTTCCCAGATAAGGAAATCACGAAAGCTGGAAATAGAAATAGCCAATAACCTTAAAGGGCAGTTTGTCTTGCTTAAAAGGAAAAAAAAATAGATTTAAGTTCCACTTCACCAGGCCTCCTATATCTCAGAACAACCTTTCTGGATCCAACAAGGAGATCAATACATAATTTTTGTGACTAATAGATTTTTCCCTGCTGCAGTTTTAACCATCTAGACTAAGTCATGGTAAACAAAGGTCATCTCTTTGAAGTCAGTGATTGAGACCAGTGAACTGCCTGGAGTGCTTTGCTGTTGAAGCTCAGTCTTTTCATCTGCGAGATGAGTCATAATGCCACCTGTTTCTCAGGATGCCATGAAGAACGCATGATGTAATAGATGCATGAGTGTTGGACACATGATATAATACATGCACAATAACCTGGCACAAAGAAAGTGCTCAGAGTTTCCTTCCCCACTCCCCCCACACACCCCAAACCCTCCACACCCTTACCGTGTACAACAAAGAAAAAACAAAAATAAAAAACAAAATGCTAATCCAAATGGCATGCATGTGCTTTCTATACTGTGCTCTTCAAACTCCATCAGTGATTTTCTGCCTCCAAATAAAATCTCAGCAAAACCCTAAAATGTCAACAGAACTGATGAACCTGTTCCTAAAGCAGCTTGCTTAAAGCTCCATTGCCTCGTGAAAAACACCTGTTAGCAAAATGCAATGTAAGCGTCTCTGCAGACCCCAGGTTGCTTTGGAATATAGTGCAGAATACACTGTGATTCTCCTATGTTCACAGGAGGAAAAAAAGCAGGTGGGAGCTTCCATTGGCTCATTTAAACCACCTTGGAATCTGGCAACACGGGTGTTCTCTGCATGTGAGGAAAGCACCCAGGGCAAAGCTGAACACACCGTCTCCGTTAGATCTGGGGACATACAGAACCATTTGTTCCTTGCTGTTCTCAGCACAAAGCTAAAGGTATTTTTAATTAAAAAATAATATGGTGCCGTCCAAGTGATGTCTTCATTTTTATCTAAATCAAGCTCTGTAGGCCTATTCTCACATGAAGGGGACAAATCCTCCCCGCCCTGCCCCCCTGTATTAGCTGGTTGATACACTGCTCAGAATGGACAGAGAAGTCTGGGTGGTTTCTCCTATTGACGATTACATCCTCCTGTCTCTGAACAGCCTCAATCAAATTCCCCCACACTTAGCAATGATGATGACACTATGTTACCCACCATAAACTTTCACTTTGCAAAGCCCTTCCACACTTATTTCATTAGACCAAAAGCCAAAGGTTGGGGGAAGGTATTAATTACATTAATTATCATCTCTTTTAACGTAGTCATAAGTAGAACCCAGGTATCTTGACTCCTAGGTGGGCCCATTGCCCACGAGAGCCCAGGATCACTTCCACCTGGCAAAAAAAACACAACCCTTGTTTTAAGATAAATCAAAGGGCTTTTTAATTTCTTCCAAAATGAAGCTTCATCCTTGATAACTACAACCAGTTAATGGATGACATTTCATTACATTTTGTGACACATCTAGCATTTACCAAGCCCTTCCACAAATTAGATTAAATCATATGAAATGCTGCTATTTGGCTTATTTTCACTTACAAAAACAACAATTTCATATGATTCAACCTAATACTTTATCACTTTCAACATTCTGTAGAATAAATAGGTTCAAGCTCTTAGTTTTATTTCAGGTCTGGGAAATGTACAAAGCAGAAATAAATCTAATTACATGTGTGTGTTTATAGATAATAAAGCATAAATCATTTGACTTAGCCACTGAGATACAGCTCCTGACATGCCATCAGAATAACAGCAGTATGTAAATAATAAGTAAGTAAATAAATAAATACAACTATAAACACTAAGTACCTTGCCTCCAACTTATTTCTTATCAGTGGTTGATCTCTGGAGGTAATTTAGCTAACACAAACCGCTTCCAAGCTGGAGTCCCTACTTATTTCAGCCTGTACTCTCCAGATACTGAGAATGCAGGTAATAACAGCCTTCTGTATGCCTTTTATTTCTTATTCTTAATGAGGAAATTGTGGAGTTTGGTTCATTTATTTAAACTGCTTCTTTTTTTTTTTTTAAAGATTTTATTTATTTATTTGAGACAGAGAGAATGAGATACAGAGAGCATGAGAGGGAGGAGGGTCAGAGGGAGAAGCAGACTCCCTGCCAAACAGGGAGCCCGATGCGGGACTCGATCCTGGGACTCCAGGATCATGACCTGAGCCGAAGGCAGTCGCTTAACCAACTGAGCCACCCAGGCGCCCTATTTAAACTGCTTCTGCTGACTTCTACTTTTCCTTCCAACCTTTTTTTTCAGTCACATACATACTTTCACTGCATTACTGTATTGCATTATAATAGTGCTGTAATAACGAAATTTTTCCACACAAATTTCCCATCACTGCTACAGCCTGCTCCCTCCTGGAGTTGAGAGTTCTACCATTCAAAGAGACTGAACATTTTGCAGAGTTTGTGTGGCCCCAACCAGGAAAGCTCTATCTGCCCCAAAATAGTTTTACAAGATAACCATATTCTAGCAACATGTTACTCCATATACTGGCTAAGTTTCAGGGCTAAACCTTAACATGTGGTTTAACATAAACCTGGCTCTTCTTAAGAAAGCATATTACAGAATCTACTTCTGCCATTGTTGTATTAGGCTTACACTTTTGTTTTTTGCTTTTTAACTCAGAAGACATTCATAAATCCTCTATGTGGGATCAGCTGTGCCTGTTATAGTGTTAAATTTCTCCCTCCGCTGAGGTCATTGCCCTGAAGGGTTCTAAAGATACAAGGCATAAGGCTTTAGTGTCTATCATGGTCTTTAACTTAACTTCTGCTGTCTTTGCAACATCACCCCTTCCCTCAGAGTACAAAGGTCAAGTGATAGTCCACAGTGGGACTGGACCCACAGTGGGCACCAATCAAAGGCTTGCCTCCGTCAAGTTGTTTACTTCGATGGCTGAATAAAAGACTAAGACCCTAGACAACTGATCTGGCCTCTTCACTCTATTTTTCCCCACCTGCCTGCCGACCTAACTCCCATTATACTCCCCTCCCCTTCATCTCCTAGGTACCACGTATGAGAAAGCTAGAAATGGTACGAGAAAATATGTAGCGGACCAGAAGACAGCCATTCCATCTTCCGTACTTGGGAGAGAGGGCCCTTAGAGTTGTCTTGGGTGGGAAGAGACTCAGATCCAAATAACCCTTCCAAGGTATTCTCACAGAACCCCCAGCAGGAATCAAATATGACAAAACTATGTACTTCAAAATGTCGTAGGAATTAAATGAGATAACCAATGAACTGCTCCAGGAACATGGGGCTAAATATCTGTTCCCTTTTTTTTCTCTTCTTTTCCTTGATGGAATTGAGGAGAATAACATGGATCAGAAGCTACTTCGCAACCTGAAAACAATTTCTGCAGGAACAATGAATTTTGAAAGCTAATGTGAAATCCGCTATTCACTAAATTCAATTTCTGTCCAGAGTATTCATCACTAAGCACATTTTTAAAGTGTCCCAGCATTTTTTTCCCCCAACCTGCTTAGTTTAGAAATATTTCAATGTTAAGTTTGGGAGGAAAAACACATGTAATTAATACTGAGAAAAAGTCCTGAAAGAAGAGCAAACCCTTTTCTCCACAATGAGCACTGATCTCCTCAGTACAAGTCAGCTGTCCTGAGCTAGACCACACTGAAAGACTGTGACCCCAGAACCCCCAAGTACTGTGTAGGGTAAACTGGATCAGTGCTAGCCACCAGCTCTCAGCCAGTTTGCTTAGTCATTGGCAGAGGGAAGAAACAATTGTAACTTCAAGAGCAACTGGATGGGCTAGGGAGGAATAAAGAACTCCCAAAGCACTCCATGAAACAAATTAGTGATGAGTAGGGGAGGGGGGCAAAATTTAGAGGTGCCCCAAAGCAGGAGAGGTATGAGGAGGAGAAGGGCAGTGATGTGGAGGGGCAGGATGCTGGGGCCAGCACCTCAACCAGGACTATAAGAAAGAAAATTGGCAGAGAGAAATTTTCTGTTCCAGATATGTGACTAGGGACTTTTAAAACTACTATTAATATTAGACTTTATTTTTTCGAATAATTTTAGATGTATGAAAAATTGAAGAGATAGCAAAGAGAGTTCCACATACTGTACCCCTTCCCCTATTATTAATATCTTAGTATGGTATATTTGTTATAGTTAATGAACCAGTATTACTGTATTATTATTAACTCAAGTCCATAGCTTATTAAGATTTCCTTAGGTTTTTACCTAATGCCCCTTTTCTGTTCCAGCTAACACTTTGCATTGAGTTGTTATGTCTCCTTAGGCTCCTCTTGGCTATGAAGTTTCTTAGACTTTCCTTGTTTTTCACGACCTTGACAGTTTTGAGGAATACTGGTCAGGTATATTATAAGATGGCCCTCTATCAGGATTTGTCTGATGTTTTGTCATGATTAGACTGGGGTTATGGGGTTTGGGGAGGATGATCAGAGAGATGAAAATGTACCACATACTATCAATGTTTTATGACTGTTGATGTTGACCTTGACCACCTGGCTGAAGTAGTGTTTGTCAGTTTTCTCCACTATAAAGTTATGCTTCCTCCACATTTCTATACTGTCCTCTTTGGAAGGAAGTCATCATGTATACCCCACACTTAAGGAATGGGAAGTATTTTACCCCAGGAGAATTTTTAAGAACAAAACTAATTTTATCCTAAATTATCTATGTGCTACTATCCCCCAACTGGTATCTCTAAGTAGCTAAGAGAAGTCTACTGCCCACAAATGCCAGGTATGAGAATTATTTGGGGGAACCAAGGAAAAGGCGCTAGAAACTACATGTGGGCCCATACAGGGCAGACAGAGGAGAAGAGATGAACCACATGAGCTCAGGAGCAACCAGAAATCGGAGCAAGAGTGGGCCATGAGACCATAAGCCTCCAGGATTTTAGAGTACCTGGGATGGAATTCAAGTCCATTTTATGTATATCCCAAAGAACAAGTGACCCCAGGTAACATCTGAGTTACACATTTATCTGCACTTCAAGTATTTATTTAACAGCTCCTAAGAGATAGGCACTGCACTGGGTGCAAGGAGCTAGGGAAAGACACAGTGATGAATCCAACACTGCTTCTTCTCTAAAGAGCCTTAAGGAAATCTGAATGCTACCAGCTTGATAATCCTCCTATTCTTGCACTTCCTCAATTCTTCCATTGGCTTATTATCTTCATAATATGCCGGGGTCACTCAGAAGCAATGTCCAGAAGTGGCTGGGAGCAAGAACTTTGGTCCTTCCTGCCCCAATAATTTCTCCCCCATAGCCAACTCAAATATTTTTTAAAAGAGTGTTCTTTGATATAATTCATCACCATTTTATCAATTTTATGCATCCTGTAAATAAAAGCATCTTTGGAAGATTTTTCTAATTTTATGGATTTTGATAAACTAAGAAAAACAATGTGTGCTTCCTTTACAAATTTACTTTCAAGACAAGTAAATCCCTATCTCACTCCCCACCCCCAGCAACAAGATTACTGCCTCCAACTCTTCCATGTAGAAATTCTACAGCCACCACATGTGACATTGTAGGCAATATACTATTATGGTTTTTTGATAAATAAGAAAATGCAAGCACAAAAATGATGGGCGATCGCCCAAGCTGTTGGGATTTGTAAATCACATTCAGAACCAGGATTAGAACAACTCAACTCTGAGCCTGCCTGCTGAACCATAGCACTCTCCATTTTAAAATATTTAATAGCCTAACGTGTACATGGACAGCTCAGGCACATGAGATAATGCAAGAAGTACAATGACACTTTCTGCAAATGCTTTGTGTTCAAAACAGTAGGAGATAAAGCAGTTAAGGACATGCTGCCAAGGAGTGACTGCCATTCTGAAAATCACACATGCATTCAAGATAGAAAGGTTGATGAGCACGCCCCTTTAGCTGTACCACAAAGGACAGGAAGTGGAAAAATAGCAACTCTGGCCATAAGTTAATGCTAATATTTTGAAATAAAACAAAATATGTACCTATGTAAGCTACAAATATAGATTCCATGCATATCGAATCAATGCAATTGACACACATACACATAGCACCATAGAACATTTGAACAATAGGAAATCTTGGATCATCTCAAGCCAGGGTTTTCAAATGCTTCCTAAGCACTCAAATGAAATATTATAAAAATAAATGTATCATTTTAGTTGAGTGGATTGGCCCAGTGACCCCCCTGGCTCTGAAGAGAATCAGATAAACACTGAAAAACCATTTCTTTAATCCAATTTCCTTATTTTATAGGACTATTTGAAAATATGCCAAGATTAAGATAAAATTGTGTGAGCAGCAGTGATGTAGGGCTGTGTGTGTGTGTGTGTGTGTGTGTTATTCACAGCCCTGTGCTTATATCTTCATGTTCCAAACGTTTGTAATATCTGCTGAAGTTTTTCAAACTCAAGCCTGCATGGGAATCACCTGGACAGCTGATAAAACACGTTTCTGAACCCTAACCCCAAATATGCTGATTCAAAGGTCAGAGTGTGGTCATGGGTTTGCATTTCTAATCAGCCCCCAAGTGCTGCTGGTGCTGCTGGTCTGGGACCCTCATCTTGAGGATCTGCACTATAGGACATTGCGCAGATACAGCCTTGCACTACTGGAAAATGAGGGCACACACACAAAAAAATCTCCCTTTCAAGCTCTCATGCCCAACACAATGCAGTACTTGCAAATATTTGCTGAACAAATGACCAACAAGTGAGACCTCTAGGATTTCAGGTTAGCAGCTGCCACTGAGCAGCTCCATGACATTGGATACAACACTTCTCATCATTGGAAAAGTGCCCAGGTTGACCCTCCAAGGCCCTCCCACAGATATCCTCATTCCATTATGTTTTTCACCCTTTCCAGGCTGTCTGTGTCCTCTGGCAAGTTTCGGTGAAGGAGTCTCAAGCTGTGTCTTCTATTTTCTTTTACCTTACATCTTCTCTTTGCACCCCACATTCACTCTCCTCCTTGCTCCGCCATGTTGTAGGCCCTGAACAACTGACCCTATGGACTAAACCAATGGGTTCCCTTATCCCCTGACTTCTGGTTGGGTTGTACCAATAGAAGGCACTGGCAGGAGGTTAGAGGTGGCAGAAGAGTGAGGTCTCCAGAGTCATCCTTACCAAGGTGCACTGAGTGGGCCGTGTTCAGTTACGAAAGGGCTCAGCCCCTGTCAGGGGGCTATCTGTCAGCTGCCCTCCCTAGGGGTCTGGTAACTCTCCATCCTCTCCCCTTCAGGACTAGAGGGAGTACGGCTCCCAGCTGTAGCTAGCTCTGGGCCACCGCTCTATCAATAGTTCCTATAAACACTACACTCACGTTGGAAAGTCATCATTTGATTAAATTCTCCTCAACTTGCCAGTTCAAGGGTCTCCACCACTTTCTGCTAGGACCTTCACTGATATATACAAGCAGCGTACCAGCTGGGGCCTCTGACTGCGTTCATGAGAGCTCCTGGCTTGGACACCTCCCACTACCAATGACTTACTCTCCCTATGCTGGTTCTGATTTAGTAGAACTACCCACCCCTTCTCTATCTCACGCAGGGATGAGAAGATAAAAGAATCTATCTGAAATCAATTCACACTTTCAGAAATTCGAAGGTTCATATTCAACTTAATTGTAGCATTTGATGTATGCCATGGCTTAAAAATTCAAAGCTATATACAAAACAAAGTTCACACATGGATTTTTTTTTTTTTAGACTTTATTTATTTGATTGTTTGCAATTTTGCAAGGAGATTGATTCTTTCATTAGCACGATGCCTGTCATTCAATAAATGTTAGCTATTACTCAACAATGTAAACTGAGCTCTGCAATGTGCCAGGCACTGGGTCAGGTCTGGTGTCTATGAAGGCGAACAGAACAGTCTCCTCTCCTGCCCTCATGGAGATTACAGTCTGGCAAAAGAGGGAGATATTATTTTTTTTAAAGAAATATTTTATTTTATTTTATTTTATTTTATTTTATTAAGATTTTATTTATTTATTTGACAGAGAGAGAGACAGCGAGAGAGGGAACACAAGCAGGGGGAGTGGGAGAGGGAGAAGCAGGCTTCCCACTAAGCAAGGAGCCCGACGTGGGACTCGATCCCAGGACCTTGGGATCATGACCTGAGCCGAAGGCAGAGGCTTAACCATCTGAGCCACCCAGGCGCCCAAGAGGGAGATATTAAAAAATGAATTACAGAATTTATTCTTAGATTACTATTGTGATAAATGCTGCACAGGATCGATGCTAAGAGTACATCAGGCCAAAGGGGCAAGATGGGGGTGAGAGGAGGGGGGGTAGGGGCAGGAAGTTGCAGGGAGGGTAGCCTGACCTTGCAAAAGAAACAGCAGGTTTGGGGGTGGGGGCCATACTTCATCTCACAATGGTCTTTTCTGAATCTTCTTTTAATGGAAATTTAAGTTTAAAGAAGAAAGACATAAGGAATGCAAGTTCTTTGAAAAGGCTGAGGCAGGGAATTCAAAGAGGGAGAGAAGGAGAAACAACTGTCCAGCATGAAACATTATTTAGCAAAGGTTATGGTGAAAAAAAAGACAAATATTATGATTGTTACACGTGTTTTCACACCCAGAGAACAAGTCTGTTTTCTATTTTTGTCCTGAACTATTTTTATTCCATATTCACACTCTACTATGTTTAGATACCTCTGCTGAAAAATTCAAAGTATTCTAAGAGAATGAGGAGACTTTTTTCTTTCCTCTAGGATGTTTTGTTGGAATTGTTGTTAAGTTTCCCAAAGAGTCATTCTAAGTGCTCAAATTACTTAAAAGGAATTTAAAAAGTGAACCAATTGTCAAATAAGCTGAATTTTTCAAGCAACAAGCTTGGTGTTAATGAGGGGATCTCAGCATGGCCCTTTGGACACTTACCTGCTCTATACCTATTTCATACAGACACCCCATTAAAGGCCACACACATGTGAATACTCACAGGCAACACCACTGTCCTTTCAGGTGAATCTGCTCTGCCCTAAGTGTGTCTGGGTCTTCTCTCAGGCTGCCCCCACAACGCACACCCCCCCCCCAACTCCAGTGCACACAGGTGCCTGCCCTCCCATTTCAGAGATGACACACAGCAGTCCTCCCAGAGTGTGATACCCAGAATTTCCATCTAGTCAGCATTGGGCAATAGGGCATATTACTGATTTTCATGCAATTTACAGAAGGTCCTGGTACTTAAGATGGTCTTCAATTATTTAAAAATAAGGCTAAAAAAGCTAGAGGCAAGTCATGGTAAATAGAGCAGGAAATGAGAAAGCCCAGCAGGAGCTTTGTCTTCTCTCTTCCTTGTCTCCTTGCTCTGTAGCTCCTCCACAGCACGCCCCTTGTCTTCTCTCAGTAGCTTTTTTGTTACAGAAGATGTGTGGCCCATATACACAGTGACCAGTGGCCCTAGGTGCAAATACTCTGCCCCTTCCCCAGAGAAATGCATATGCATGCTTGTCAGCCTACACAGGCTGATTGCTTGAGCTCAGAAAATACAGTTACTATACTCATATATAACTATGTTTACCTCTTTTTCTCTTTTGTGAATTTAAACAGATCCTATTATCCTTTGGTCAAGCAACTGGAGATTAAGAAGAGCATGTATATCATAACCAAGGTCAAACTATTTCCAAATGCTTCATCTAGGCTTCCAGCTATTATCACCATCCTCATTCTCATTTCCAACATTTATTAAGACTCAGGTCCTGCCCTAAGTGCTTTACATCAATTGTATTTCATCTCATCTTCCCATAAATTCTGTAAGGTGAATATTAGTGTTTTCCCCATTCACCAATGAGGAAGCTAGTGTTAACAGATTGAGTTACTTGCCCAAGGTCACCTAATAAATAGAAGACCTGGGATATCAGCCCATGTCTGTTTAATTCCACTCATCCATCTCCACATTGTAATGATATTTGATAAAATAGAATTTAACCCTTTAACTGAAGCATGTATTATGTGCTGGTGTTTGTAGGGTGGGGCACTGTTTTTATAGTAGTCTCTAATAAACACTCATGATTGTAAGCTCTGAGAGGGCAGGTACCCTATTTATCATATTTACTATAGTATCCCCAGAACCTAGCACAAAACATAGTACTTAGAAGGTGTTCAGCAAATGCCTGTTGAAGAAAAGAAGGGAGAGAAGAAGGGAAGAAGGAGGGAGGAGGTACAAAGAGAGGAAGGCAGGCAGGCGGGCAGGCTTCCAAAAGAAAACAGTATGTTTGGTAAAGAAGCAGACAGAAATGTGTAACTCTCTGAAGCTCAACTCCTTGATGTGAACTCTGTGGCTCCTTAAGAAATAAGGAGGCAGTTTTTCCATTGTTCAGGGAGAGAAAGGAGTAATAAACAAAACTAGGAACAAAATATTTGTCATATAGTAAATGGGGCACTCAGATCAATCTGTTCAGGTCAATATAAATGGGCAAAACCCAGGGAAGTATAATGCAGTGGGCAGAAGATCCCAGGAGTGGGGGTACACAATGACCATTGGTAGTGGGACACTGGGAGCAACCATAAGGGACCAGTAAGTAACCAAGAGAGCATCTTTCAGATAGCAGTCATTCTCGAAATTTTTCTCTTTTTGCTAAAAGCAAACAACATTGATAAGGCCCCCCGCATCCTAAGTATGGAGAAGAAGGTATTTGACACCAAGAATGATGTAACCAACATTCAGTCCACAGATATTCACTGCATGTCCACCATGTACTGATGCTAGGGATGGACTAAGGAATAAAGACAGTGTTTCTACTCCTATGCAGCTTACAACAAACAAGCAAATCGACCTGAGAAATATCAGGAAGTGATGAGTGCTGTGCAGAGAATTAAAATAGCGTGTTGGAAGTTCTCACAGAGCCTACAGCAAATCAACAACTAAATATGAGCAATATCAGAATGGGTAAGAGTTCTGCAGAGAAACCATGCCACCAACTTTAAAATAACAAAATTAAAACCAGGAAGTCATTCTGGGTTTTCTCAGTAAAGCCAAAAGCTACAATCTACGCTTCTTCCCTGAATTTATAGATAGACCCTTCCTTTGAGAATACTGCAATAAGCATGCTGAGTTGGACTACAGCAGCTCAAATCATTGTAAGACAGAGCAAGATCAGCAAACAGAAAGAAGTGAATGAAACTCAATCTATACCAGTGTGGAAGATGGATTCTGCAGGCCTTGGTCAGCTATCGTTCCAGGAACTAACCTATTTTCCCAGCCAGTCTAAATGCCACGAAAGACTCTGTTAGCTTCAAGGAGTGGTGAAAATCAGAAACTCAGCCAACATAGCCTTTGCATTACATCAGGGCCTGAGGGCCCTCATGAGCTCACACTGAGCACAGGGATGGTAGAGGCACTGCCTTAATCAAAAACTTGGCAGCTATGAGGAGCAAGACACAACAGCACTGGGCTGAGGCCAGAGCAGAAGGGAGGCCTGGCAATTGCATGTCAGCCTGAGCATCCGTGGGAGCCCCCACACAGAGGCCAGGACAACAAAAGTGCAGTACTTAGAACACTCAGGCAATGGCCTTGCTCCCTCACCAATGGAAAAATACCACAATCCCAAACCCCCATCCCCTCCTTTTCCCTCCCCCACCAGAACCTTGCTTGCACTAGCCAAATCCACTCCCAGGGAAGTACAGGTGGAGACATATGAGATGACATATGAGTTACACTGTGTCTTCTGGCTTGGGTGGCATTTTACAGAAGCAGGGACATAGTGCAAACATTTTTGGTTCCCAATTATGTCACAGTGCCGGGTAACCAGAAGTCTGTGTGCATTCTGTGGGCACAGAAGAGCCACTGAAGGTTTTCAACAGTGGAGAGACCAGCTTGATGCTCTACAGGAGAAAGATGGATTGGCAAAGGAAGGGTGTTGAGATACATAGAGAAATGTCACCAGGATGGCAAAGTATCTGAAAGTAATGAGGAACAGCTGAAAGCCCCGGGGAACAAGAAGACTGAGGGGACACAAAATAGTCCCCTTCAAATACTCCAAGGGCTCACATCTGAAGAGGGATTTAAGTTTCCCTGTAAGAACTCAAACGAAGGTTAAAGAGTTGGAATGAGGAAAGGATATACATTTCACCTGAAGACCAAACAAAAGAAATTTCTGGTGACTAATGCTGAGCAAAAATAGAACAGGTTACCCATGATGGCTGTGACTCATGGGAGGTATTCAAGTACAGTCCAGATCATGTGACCATGAGGAGCCCTGTCCATTTTAGGCTTTATTATTTCATGATTTCCTCCTATGATGCCCAAGGTCCTTCTAAGCCTCTCAAACCCTACCCACCCTAAAAAACCCAATGCAAGTTCCATTTCCAAGTCCCTCCTGGCCCTTCCATAATCATCTCTCCCTTTTCTGAATAAAGCACTCATTACCAGTAACATTTATCTGGGAGATAAGCATGAACACCCCTGTGGCATTGCTGCGATTGAACAGTTATTTATTTCTTGCACATCAATTACCTTTCACAGGTTCTACCTCTGCAATCAGACAATCACTGCTTAAAGGCAATAACCCCACCTTATATTTCTAGAACTGGCTCTGTGCCTTGCACATAGCAAACGCTCAATACTCCTCAGTGCCTACTCTGTAAAACTGTGGAACTCAGTATAAATTTCTTGTGTGCATCCATTCAAGAAACCCTGTGGGCTCTTTCAGATGTCTGATCCTGATTATTTTATTTCCTGATTATACTCAGTTATATTTTAGTTTTATTGAGCTAAATTTTTCTTCCAACTAAAATAGTATTCTTCCACAGCATATTTTTAGAGAAGGGGAATAAGATTGACGCTTTTAATTAAAAACATTTTTAACCTTTTTTTCCATCACAAAATAAAAGAAATGTTTCAGCAGCAGAAAATGTCATCCAGAAAACCAGCCACTTATGAAAGGATTAATTTTTCTCATGGTTGAATTAAACAAGTGCAATTAACACTACTGATTTATTCTCCCACACAGAGGCTGCCTTTGTGAATATTTGAATTCAAGGCCAATAACAAATTAAGGTGACTTTCAAACTGAATGACCATTATGACATTTTTAGCCCTTTTGGGTCTTCACATGGCTACACTTGCTGAATGTGGATCCTCCAAGAACTATAACCTATTTATGTGAACGTTTCTTTTTCCAAACACAGCCTTTGATGTACACATATTCCCAGTACTGGAGGATAGTCCACAACCTTATTTTTTTGGATAAGGAACCAGCTTCATTCCAAAGCCTAAAAAGCTGAAACTGCTTTAAGATACTGCTTTGGAAAACGCACTATGAGCTTGCCATATACTAAGTCCTTTTGCTGCTTTGGGATTAAGACAAATTGAATGGGAAACACCACAGACCCACTTTTTTTTTTTAAAGATTTTATTTATTTATTTTGAGAGAGAGAGAATGAGAGAGAGCATGAGAGGGAGGAGGGTCAGAGGGAGAAGCAGACCCCCCGCTGAGCAGGGAGCCCGATGCGGGACTCGATCCTGGGACTCCAGGATCATGACCTGAGCCGAAGGCAGTTGCTTAACCAACTGAGCCACCCAGGTGCCCCCACAGACCCACTTTATGTGTTGAAAACTACTGTGCATGTAGTCAGGTTTCTCATAAAAGCTTATAGCCTTGAAAATCCCTATAATTTCTTTATACATAAAAAAATTCCACATACCGTTCCCATGTGATATATTTTCCAACTAGCATATGTTGGAAACTGTAAAGGGCTCAGTAGACATATGTTCTTCCTTCTATCTTGCCTGACCCTACTGGATAAGCAGAGTATCGACGATTCCATTTTTAAAGAAGAAACAAACCATGGTGTGAACAGTTCTAAACGCCCAAATACCCAGATTCCACCAGATAAATTCACTTCTGAGATATAGGTTGGACACTTCTCAGAACTTGTTCTCCCTTTTGAGCACATTGATCACAGAAGCTCACCTGCCTCTGAGGTCCTGTCTCTGCACCAGGCAGTGAGGGGTGCTGCATTCTAATTGATGGGCATGTTTCCTCCTCATCCCCATCCCTGGCCCTCTCTGGGGATCTGCCAAGGGTTTATTTCCTAGTATGGAACCAGTGTCTCCTTTTCTTTAGGAAAAGTTCGTTCCAACTACCTCTGCTGTCTACCCTCAGAACTCCACCTTCATACCACGGCCTGAAGGAAGCCAAAAATAGGAAGACTGGAACTCCCCTTGTCTCCAAGCTAATGAGTTTGGTAGGGAGTGCAGGGCCTGGAAGGGCGGAGGGAGGGGCAGTGAGGAGAGGTAGATTTTTTTTTTTTTAAGATTTATTTATCTATTTATTTGAGAGCACGAGAATGAGAGAGAGAGAGTACATGAGAGGGTGGAGGGTCAGAGGGAGAAGCAGACTCCCTGCTGAGCAGGGAGCCCGATGTGGGACTCCATCCCGGGACTCCAGGATCATGACCTGAGCTGAAGGCAGTCGCTTAACCAACTGAGCCACCCAGGCACCCGAGAGGGTAGATTTTATGCAATCTGAATTTTCACCCATATCCTATTCAAGAGAGGCTTATGTTAAATTCATCATGCAACTAGGTCAACCCAATAAGCTTGTTTTTGTGAAAGAACAACTAACAAACCAAGACTGAACGGTTGGGTTTATCTGTTGCGGTGGATATTTTCCACTGGCCCCTTCAAATCCACTATCCATTCTTCCCCACCCTGCACTGTACCCTAGAAGGCTAAATTTTATGTAATGTAGCAATGGGCTTCTTGCCTTCTCTTTTGAGTTTTGCTTGGGGTCTGCTAATAGAAGGCCCTGGCAGATGATCAGTACGAAAGAAAAGAGAAGCTGGAGGCTTTACTCCTGCAGACTTCTTCCTGGTGGGTAGATGTGTTCCTCTAACCAAAAGCACAGCCCCAGCCAGTGGCCTCTCCCACATCTAAGCCTGGTTCCCTCCCTGTGCTCCTTCTGGCCTAGGAGTAATAATGGCTCCCCAGGGTGCTTTCTTTGTTCTTTGCTGGTTTCCCCTAAGCATGCCTACACTTTTATAAGTAGGTTTTTCCTTAAACTCTCACAACTACCCTGCTTGAGTGTGCCATCTATTTCCTGCCTGGACTCTGTAACATTACTTTCAAGCCAGCATTGCCTTGAAATGCCTCCACCTGAGGTTTCTACAAACAATGAGCACCAAAGGAACCAGTGAGAGGGAAGAAATCAAGTGGTTATACATTGTTTATAAAAATGACTCATTCCTTATTCTTTGGACAGTTCTCTGTTTCTAATTATTTAACATTTCTAAAGATTTTAATGCCAAAAAAATCTCTGCTTAATTACAACATCATATACCACAATTTTAAGCTCTGCATCCATTAAAACAAGTTTCTGCTCCCAAGACTAATGATATAGATGGAGCTTTCTGCCATCATATGGTTTCATGACATAGTCTTAATAAATATCAGTATACAGCATATATCATTTTGACAGCAGATAGCATTATTTAGAGAAGAAATGGTCTAAGCCTTTAAGAATAAAAACCTGCTCTACAGGACAGCTGACTAAATGTTGAAGCTCTTAAATGAAAGGAGTTTGGAATTTAATATGGAAATTGTTCAGCTATTACTAAATGACTCAAAAACAACTCTCAGAAACCTGGGAGATCAACAAGTACTGAAGCATGTTCTTTCCATCAGTGGAAATGGCTTAAAGGACTCTCTAAATAACATCTGCTCTCCCCCATATTTGAAACTAAAGACAAGCCAGAAGCTATCAAGTATAACTTTACCCATGCAGAACCCATCTGAAGAAAACACAACACAGTAACATTCTCTTGATTAAGTTTCCTTTAAGAGCAAGGTTAAGGGAGTGCTGAAAAATAAGCATTTGACTTCCAAATCACAGAAAATGGCATTTTACAACTGACTCTGTGACTCTCCAAGACAAGTCCATATAGGGGGTTCCCAACATCAGCTCAGATCACATCTTTGTGATGCAGTTTCTCATCTCTGCTGAGAGCTCAAGCATCCCACATACTTTGGGACTGGAAGACTTCAAATAGACACCAGCCATCCAAGTAACCTGTGACAGTGACACCAGAGTCAAGTACATGGATTTTATGGAAGCTGAAGGGCCTATGTAGCTGAAGGAACTATCCAGAAATTATCTGCTTTATTAGAGCACAAAATATCTCTAAACAAGGTCAGTTCCATGCTCTCTTTAATCCAGCCTTCTGCCACTCCCTGAGAACTGTTGTTTAAACACCAGCTTTGAAGATGAAGGACATCCTCTAAAAGCATGTTTCCATTTCTGACCCATCAAAGGTTATATCACCTGCTATCCTGTCCTTAAAAATAATCAAGGAGGGGCACCTGACTGGCTCAGTCAATTAAATGTCCAACTCTTGATTCTGGCTCAGGTCATGATCTCAGGGTTCTAAGATTGAGCCACGCATTTGGTTCCACACTGGGTATGAAGACTGCCTAAGATTCTCTCTCTCCCTCTCCCTCTGCCCCTACCACCCACCACTGATGCTCACATGCTCTCTCTCTCAAAAAATAAAATACCAAGGAGACGAACTGGACAACAAAAAACAGTCTTGTAGCTTCCCTCATCTAGTCAGATGTTCAAAACTGGTGGCCTGGGCAGGCTGGGTCCATCTGCTTTAGGTGAAGCTAGCTCTTTTTCTCCTTTCTACCATTCCCACTTTACTTATCTACATGACCTATCTGACCCTGTCAGAGATGGTGTTTTCGATTCACTCCTATGACATTTAAAGATATAATTAAAGAGAGGGGAAGATGAACTGAAAGGATGGGTTGGGGATGGAATCCTGTAGATGCTGTGGTGGTTTTAAAATATGTTGGCAAATTCCAAAGAGAAATTGAGAAAACAATCCCATTACAATTGCACTAAAAATAATAAAATGCCTAGGAATAAACTTAACCAAGGAGGTGAAGGACCTGTACTCTGAAAACTATAAAACTTTGATGAAAGAAATTGAAGACAACGCAAGCAAATGGAAAGATATTTGGCTCTCATGGATTAGAACAAATGCTGTAAAAATGTCCATACTACTCATACTACCCATATTACATGTAATGCAATCCCTATCAAAATACCAACAGCATTTTTCACAGAACTAGAATGAACAATCCTAAAATTTGTATGGAAACACAAAAGATCCTGAATAACAAAAGCAATCTTGAAAAAGAAAAATAAAGCTGGAGATACGACAATTCCAGATTTCAAGTTAGACTGCAAAGCTGTAGTAATCAAAATAGTATAGTACTGATACAAAAATAGACACACAGATCAACAGAAAAGGATAGAAAGCCCAAAAATAAACCCACAATTATATGGTCAATTAATCTTCAATGAAGGAGGAAAGAATATGCAATGGGAAAAAGACAGTCTCTTCAACAAATGGTGTTGGGAAAACTGGATAGCTACACACAAAAGAATGAAACTGGACCATTTTCTTACACCACACACAAAAACAAGCCCCAAATGCATTAAAGACCTACATGTAAGACTTGAAACCATAAAAATCTTAGAAGAGAACACAGGTAGTAAAGTCTCTGACACTGACTATAACAACACTTTTCTAGATACGTCTCCTGAGGCAAGGGAAACAAAAGCAAAAATAAACAATTGGGACTACATCAAAACAGAAAGCTTCTGCACAGTGAAGGAAACAATCAACAAAATTAAAAGGCAACTTACAGAATGGGAGAAAATATTTGCAAATGGAATATCCAATAAAGGGTGGGTATTCAAAAATATATTTTAAAAAAAGTATACAATTCAACACCCAAAACCAAATAACCCAATTAAAAATGGGCAGAAATCATGAACAGACATTTCTCCAAAGGAGACATACAAATGGCTAACAGACACGTGAAAAGATGCTCAACATCACTCATCATCAGGAAAATACAAATCAAAACTACAATGAGATATCACCTCACACCTGTCAGAATGGCTAAAATAAAAAACACAAGAAATAAGTGTTGACAAGAATGTGGAGAAAAAGGAACTCTCATGTACTGTTGGTGGGAATGCAAACTGGTATAGTCATTGTGGAAAACAGTATGGAGGTGCTTCAAAAAATTAGAAATAGAACCCCCTATGATCCAGTAATCCCACCACTGAACATGAAAACACTAATTCAAAAGGATATATGCACCTCTATGTTTATTGCAGCATTAATTACAATAGCCAAATTACAGAAGCAGGCCAGGTATCCATTGACAGATGAATGGATAAATACACACACACACACATACAAAATGGGATATTACTCATCCCTAAAAAAGAATGAAATCTTGCCATTTGCAACAGCATGGATGGAGCTAAAGAGTATACTGCTAAGTGAAATAAGTCAGAGAAGAACAAATACCATATAATTTCACTCATATGTGGAATTTAAGAAACAAAACAAATGAACAAAGTTGCGGGGGGTTGGGGGGGAAGGAGAGACAAATCGAAGAACAGATTGTTAACTATAGAGAACAGAGAGTTACCAGAGGGGAAGTGGGTGGGGGGATGGGTGAAATAGGTGATGGGGATTAAAGAGTACACACATCATGATGAGCACTGAGTCATGTAGAGACTTGTTGAGTCACTATATTGTACACCTGAAACTAATATAACACTGTATATTAACTATCCTGGAATTTAAAAAGAAATATTTTAGTAATAAATAAAACATGTTGGCAAATTCTGTGACATTTCTCCCACCTAGAAGTAGGGTTGAATTCCTTTCCTCTTAAATATAGGATGGCTTAAGTTACTCGTGTACCAAATAAAATATGGTGGAAGCTATGCTGGTAATTTAGGTCAAAAGGATGATACAGCTTCTGCCTGGCACTCTCTCTCTCTTACTCAGGCTGTTGGCTTTTGGAACTCATCCAGTAGGGCTGCATGGAAGTCAGGCAGCCATGGAGAGACCCACGTGGAGAGGAACCAGGACTCTCCACTCCAGACGTCTGGCAACTCTACCCTTTCACCCAAACGCCCTGGTAATAGCCACAACCAGCTTGCTAGCCATGTGGGTGCATCTTGGAAGTGAATCCTTCTCCCGTCAGGTGACCCCCACCCCCTCATTCCCCAGCTGATGCTGTATGGAGCAGAGATGGGCCTTCCCACCCAGCCCAGCTCAGACTGGAGATTCATGAAGTATATATAAATGATTGCTGTGATATGTCCCCAAGTTTTGGGGTGATTTTTTATGCAGCAGTAGATAACCAGAACAGATGCTTAGACTCAAACTTTTACTGTTAATTCCAATATAAAAGTTGTTAAATATGTTCTCATCTAGTGAGAGGACAGAGAAATGAGGGATGAGGCAGATTCTATAACTGTCATATTTCTTAAAACCATGAGAACCTAAATATAATGGGGAAAAAAAGCACCTGTGACCTTTTACACTTTGACAGTTTATTCACTTTTAAGGGCTAGAAAAATTAGAAGAGGAGAGGCGTTCAACATTAATGTTGCTAGGGCTGGAGAACCAGATACGAGTGGGCATGCCAATCCCTGTCCCTTCACTTTAAGATCCCTCAGACATTTCCTTTTTCTTCCCAAGCTGCTTATTTTCACTGGCAAGATTATTTATAATCAACCCTTCTTCCTAGAAGGACATCAGATCGAATTCCAAAAACACTCATTCAATAACATGCAAGAAGTAAAGGTTGAAGCTCTGAAGATTCAGGGGCTGTTTTCCCTGAAAACTATTCCATACACCCCTGCCATGTGAAGTTCCTGAAATTTGTCCATCAGCATGTCCTCCTCTCCTTCAAGAACAAATGATCACCCCTTTTCATTTGCTGTATTAAATCTAATTTTCTTTGTCCATCGATTGCGGTACCATGGCTTCACCTTATGTATTTAATTCTTTCCCAATGTGCCTTGGTTATTCCCACCTCTAAGTTTTGATTCATGCCAAGCCATAGCCCCTTATCTATGTCTTTATTAGTCAACCATATTTCAAAGCCATGTTCAAGCTTCATATCAATTTTTAAAAAGAAAAAGTTCCCTAAACATGGCAGGTGACCAATCCGTCTCCCTATTTTAACTCTTACAGCACTTGGAGTCCACAGCGCTCTGACACATGAGCAGATCTGCCCATTCTCTTCCACTGCTGGAAGATGCTGGGCCAGACCAGCATCTTTACATTCCTCCCCCTACTCCAAACACACTCAGAGCCTCACTCGGTGTCTTGAATACCTTCTGTGCTAAATTGGTGCTTATTAGATTAGGTAAATGAACTTAATAATGTGGCAAACAGCTTATAAAACTCTTTCTAGGAATATTTTTATTTTAACCACTGCCTACTCTTAAGGAATGAATCTTTAGTTAGGCAGTTTTGAGTCTGAGCCAGCCAGTTAGGGTCAGTCAGTAAGTGTCTGGGGGAAATGGGGATCCCCCTCAACAGGGAGGTGGCGGCCCAGGTGTTGCTAGACATGCCCAGGAAGCCCTTGAATCTTACCAGCATCAAATGGGCAGGATCTTTAAGATTATCTAGCACAGAAATGTATATTGTGTTTATTATGTATGAAGAAATTGTGGAAATTAATGTCAACCTCATTTTACAGATGAAGACAGTAAAACTCAGAGAGGATAAGTAATAAGCCCCAAAGCAGCTGGTTATCGGCAGGAATGGCCTTGACCTCAGGTCTCTAGACTCCTGTCGCAGCATTCTTTCCACAACAGAAACCTGGAGGACCATCGCCTTTTCTCAATGAACATTCCTCTTTGAAGAGCAAACTACAGGCAGTGTTTCAAGGTGAACATCTGAATGATGGCTTTAAAGTCAATTCTTACTATGTAGGGTGACCTTAATTGCTAGACATTTTCTTCTCAAGCTGAACAAAGCAAAATTCCATATTACCCCCTCTGACTGAGAAAGATGTGTTCATTTCTCTAACTTGCAGGCCATTTCTCTGCAGCAGAAGGGGTCTTTTCTGAGCACTGCCTCATATACTGTCGCTGGGCTGAAAGCAGTGAATTAGACCATGTAACTAGCATATCTGAAAGAAAAATACAAAAGATGAAAGCCCATGCCTTAAAAACCAAGGACATAGGCTGGATGTGTGCATTGACTTGAGAAACTAATAAAAGCAACTTAAATTATGAACCCTATTCTCTAAGAAGCTCAACAATTGCTCCCTATCAGTATACTAGCAAATCCTTTTTTACCACATTTTATATTTCCAATTCTAAGATGAATTACATCTTTCCACTGACCTTGTCAAAATAGGCCTTTCTCATAACAAGAAGTAATAAAAGCAACTCCACGGTCTAGATCAATAAGATCAGACAGGTAGGCTGACAGAGACAGTAGCAGAAAGTCCCCAAGTGATTTTTAATTTAAAAAAGTAACTCACAAGAAATGAGCATTCCACTTTGTTTTCAAGTTCTTGCTCAATATTTTGAGAAAAGGAAGGAAAAGTTATAGATCATAGACACAGACATAGATCTCCAGATCATATATGTATGTTAAAACTGAAGGAGTATAGTAGAGGAGCTAAGGACACATATTCTACAGCCAGACCACCTAGTTCAAATCTCTGCTCAGTCACTGACTGTGTGACATTGGGAAAGTTACTTAAAACACTTTCTAGTTCAGTCTCTTCATCTTAAAACATAGAGTTGATAACATTTGTTAATTCGTAAGGTTGCTGTAAGGATTCAGTGACAGTACATGTCAGGGACTTAGAACAGTGCCTGGCCTCCAGTAAACATTTACAAATATTAGCTGTTCTTATTATCTCTGACAGGGACAAGATTATTGATATGTGAATATGCATAGTCGTCCCCTTTCCCTTCCTGCTTCTAAGGATGGTATCTTTCTTGCTCATCGGGTCAGCTCTAGGGTTTTCTCTTATTGTGTGAAGTCTGAGTCTGGGTTTGAGGAAATCTCCCAGAGAACATTTAGACTATATTACTCAGGAGAGGGTCTATGTAACGAAAAGTGTTATGTGTAGGGTGTGTGGGATTTTGGGAAGATGGCTGAATGCTTGAGCTAGATAGTATGTGTCAGCAGAAAGGGAACAGAGAAGACTTTAGAAATATGGTAGCAATGTGAAGAGAGAAGGAAAGGCTTCTAGCAACTGCACCGTGTGATAGAATTGAAAAAGACATGGTAGGTTTTTGTGTGTTTTTTTTTTAAAGATTTATTTATTTATTTTAGAGGGGGAGGCGCAGAGGGAGAGGGAGAATCTCAAGCAGACCCCGTGCTAAGCATGGAGCCAGACATGGGGCTTGACCTCAGGATTCTGAAATCATGACCTGAGCTGAAATCAAGAGTCTGACACTTGATCGACTGCACCACCCGGTTGCCCCAAGACACTGTAGTTTTAAGAAATTCCATTTAAGTTTTTTGAGAAATACAATAAAGATAGGAATTAATTTTCTGTAATTGCTTTTGGTTGTTGGATGTTGTTCCATGAATGCGATGTTGTACTGAGACTGGACCTCATGAGAACCTAGATTTTATATGTATAACAAGTTCTACAAAGAGAACAACTTGGAGCACATGGTTTCAGGCTTAAAACAAGAGCAGATTTACACAAAGGGGTAACGTCATGAGTAGAGCACATAGCTTTTAAAAGGAACTAAAATATTCCCTACATGTATTCACTACAGCTCTTTAAAAATATTTTGGCAATAGGTATCCCGAGCCATAAAAATATTTATCTCCTCCCTTCATGCAGGACTAATTCATCCTAAAGGAAAAAATTTCATACACAAGAAGTGCTCATGGCAACATTATTTATGACAGTAGAAAAATGGAAACAACCAACAAACTAACCAAAATAGAGCATGTTGATTTAATAGAAAGGTATGACTTTGTTCAAAATTATAATATTGCAACTTGGAAAAAGTGTTATGACATAATATTAAATTATAAAAACCCAGAATAGTAATGCTAATCCTGGAGCTATCTACATCCAGCTTAAAGGACACAGAAAATAACTGCTCTCAGAATTACAGGTGATCGTCCTGTTTGCTGATACTCCCTGGCCAGCCCAGGTTTCTCCAGGCTTTCATAACCCCTTTATTTTCCTCTGACTAAATGACTTTACAAGAGTAACCCTCATTCAACTAGACTAATATCTGCAATTGCCCACCCAACTTTAAGGAGATCTGGGCCTCACCCCTCTTGCTCTTTTAGTTCTAGTACAAGAAAAGAGAGAGAGAGAGAAGAGAGAAAGAAAGAAAGAAAGAAAGAAAGAAAGAAAGAAAGAAAGAAAGAAAGAAAGAAAGAAAGAAAGAAAGAAAGAAAGAAAGAAAGAAAGAAAGAAA
>NW_023270415.1:47838728-47938926 GCF_011800145.1 Mirounga leonina
AAAGAAAGAAAGAAAGAAAGAAAGAAAGAAAGAAAGAAAGAAAGAAAACAAAAGAAGGGAAAGAAAAGAGAAAGAGGGAGAGAGGAAGGAAGGGAGAAAGGCTTTTGTACTTAATCTTTTGGTTTTAAAGCTTTTTAAATTTCACATTCTCTGACAATTGGATTCAGAGGGTTAATAAAGCCTTTCACAACACATTTCTTGAAATAACTGTGCCAGCATGCCTGAAACAGCAAGTAGAGAACGAGGAACCATGCTTTTTTTGAAAGCCTGTGATCCCTTCCACACAGTCTGTAGAATTACACCTAGTGTTTTATTTAAGGAACTTGCAAAAAAGGTGGAAACATAAGATATTAACATCACTCATTCATTCACTCATTCATTCCACAAGTGAGCACCAACTATGTTCCAGATACCATTTTGGGTATAGGTAATGTCACAGTCCCCATTTGCAAAAGATGCACGAAACAGGTAATTCTCATAAAATGTGAAGAGTGGCTTGAGAAAGTATAGGGAGACCAAAGAGGCACAACTAACCCAGGTTTGAGGAAGTCAGGGAAGAGGAGATAAGATGCTCCCTTAATTCAAATTCTAATAAATTCAAATCAATCATGTAGGAAAAATGAGGAAATAGGCCCAATTCAGACTCTGTATTCTCATTTCTAAGTCATATTCTCTTAGACTGTCCTGGCATTAGGGTAACATTCTCCTAAACACAGCCTCCAAATACCATTTCAGTAATAGACACCATAAAAGTAATTTGTGGAACCAATTCCCCTCAGCAAATAGCAGATGAACTAACATTCTCCAACTGCCAAATGTGGGCCAGGCCCTCAAACCAACTTCCAAACTTGCCATTTTGATTTTCCCTGTCCTAGATGAAAACATTCTTTCTCTCCATCTGGCTCTGTGAATGACAGTAGTAGGAGGTAGTTTATTTTGGTTTTAGGAAATAGAAAAGAAAATATATTTTGTTTTTTGGTTTTTTTTAAAGATTTATTTGACAGAGAGACATAGCGAGAGAGGGAACACAAGCAGGGGGAGTGGGAGAGGGAGAAGCAGGCCTCCTGCAGAGCAGGGAGCCCGATGCGGGGCTCGATCCCAGGACCCTGGGACCACGACCTGAGCCGAAGGCAGACGCTTAACGACTGAGCCACCCAGGTGCCCCTATTTTGTTATTTTTTAAAAGGTGGCAGAGAGCATGCTGAATCATATTCTCTTGCTAGGCATTGTATAGACAACATGTTATTTTATGGAAAAGATTCATCTTCTCCAATGCTGACGGTGTCCTGAGTAGCCTCAGCGTGAAACCACACATTGACACAGCTTTGTCACAACTGCTATAAATTATCAGGTGCCCCTGAATCTCTCATGGAAAAACCACTAATGCTGCCTGTTCCCATGAGGTTGAGACCCTTAGAGCTTCACACAGGATGAGAATTTAAGAAGAAAGGGATTCTACACTGATCTTCTCCCTTGTAATCCTGCTAATACAAAACCCCTAACCTTGAAATATTCTTACTTTGGCCTCTCCGATAAAATTTCAGGAGAAAAAAAAATAATTTTAGAACATGCAGAAGCTTGCAAAAGTTATCTATTTGACATAAATAGTACTAACTTGTGTGCCTGAGTTCTCTCCCCAGGCTTGTAGGAGCCAAGGAAGTTCAGGGAGGGCCAAGAAGGGCAAAAGTTTGGATGCCAACCAAGAAAAAAGACAGGGCCAAAGAGGGAAAGAAAGAGCTCAGCAACCCATCAATAGCAAAGGGGTCAGGTAAAGAGAGGGTGCCATAGAGAAGAGAAAACAAAGAAAAATGGAACATATCTAGGGCTGCTTTTTTATAGGATGTCTGTGGACAAAGCGGGAGCCACAGAGAACCCGAACCAATTCAGAAGGCACTGTCAATACATTAAAACACTTGCTATGCTTCTGACCTCTCACTGCTCACCATTCAGGGCAAATGGGATCTCTTAAAGCAGCAGTTGCTTCAAGAGTCCCTCAGGAAGGTGTCCCCCTGGGACCTTGCCATACCATTTGTCAAAAATTCCAGCACAGCGGGTTTTTGTTCTGGCACTAGAGTAAATCTCTGTTTCTTTGGTTTAGTACCAGCTAAACTACCTGGCTTCATTTGGGGGCCATATTATATGAAAAGTACATTATTAAAACCCCATGTGGCAAGACGCTCACACCATGGAAGTCATATTAGAAGTGAAGCCATCTGATCAAAGAGCATGGGCTGTGACCTATCCTGACAGAAGCGTAGATAGGATTGCTGGTTTTATGCAAATGTTCAATAGGCTTGTTCTTTCTCTCTCTCTCTCCCCCACTTCCTCCTTCCCTCCCTCAACCCTAATCACATATAACTGAACTATGATAAGGAAAGTTGTATAACCTTTTCCCAAGGTCAAGTGAATTAATGAATTTCCATTAATTCCAAAAATATTGAAAGACATTAAGGACAACCAATGCATTATGGGTTGATGAAGAACACCAAGCTACCAAGGAGATCATCCCTCCATTTTGTGGCTGTCAACCATGCTGCTCCATACCATAATAATACAAATGGCCAACATCCCAGCCTTGCCACTTATCAGCTGGCTAAACTTGGGCAAGGTAATTCTCATCCGTGTCTAAGTTGTAAACAGGATTAATAACAGGCTGTCATGAGGATTAAAGAGTTATGAAACATGTAAAGTGCTCAGGGCGAGTCCTGGCACAACGCCGTTATGTCGCATGACACTGAGGGTGACATTCCCATGGTTGTCTATGGGGAGGGCTCTACTGGGAGCTGCACAGTGCACAATCATGGCTTGCTACACAACAAGTGCTCACTCAATATTTGCTTTTCTGATCATTTACTGAGTCCTTCTTATGAACTGAGTCATGCTGAGTAATTTCAAGGATTTTCTTGTTTGATCTGCAAAATAACCCTATGAGGTAGGTACTCTTATCAGTCCCACTTGAGAAATGAAGAAACTGAGGTGCAGAAAGTTTAAGTAACTTGCCCAAGATAAGCCAAGCATCAGGATTCATATTCTGATGGCTAACTCCAGCTCAGGTCCTCACTGGCTATGCTATCTACCACTGCCTCTGGTAGGGACAAACATTAGGCCAAAGGGACCAGGTCATTCTTAGGTTAAGTCAACTAATAAATACAATTAATCCACAAGCATACTCTATAGAGAAAATGGTAACAAATCACTCCCTTCATTTCCAGAATGTGCAGTCCAGGCTCATTAGCTACTGCTACCACTTTTTCCCTGATGCTGCGAAGAACTGGAGTACCATAATTTGGGGTACCAAATTAACAAAGATTATCACTTGTCCAGAGTCAGCAAAGATCTTTCTGTGCCCACGCTCCTAATGAGGGCATTTGTCATTAGTTAAATAAGCAAACCTCTAGAAATCACTTTCTATTAAGAAAGGTCAATACAAATGTATCTACTAATTGGTTGATGAATTTATGTCCCAGCAAGGCTGAGGGATCTCCATTGCCCAAGGAAGGCCAGAAATTCAGCCTCAGCTTTTTGGACTACCTCTTGGTATCCAAGGAGTAACACTGAGTGAGGATACTATTTTAAACTAATAAATCTCAGCGATGCATGCAAAAAGGGGCAGGTCTGATACAGAATGGGGAAGAGGTGACTGAAGCTCTTCTAAGTAAACTCCTCATGTCCCTTCACTGCTCTTTGCTCTCTTGTCTGCTAACTCTCCAGGCATTTGACTGCTTGCACTTTCACAAGCTGAAAGGACACAGACTTCTGGAGGTTATATGGTAGAATGGGCTCTGGAACCAGACAAACCGGGTTAAAATCTTGGCTCTACCACCTCCCATGGTGTGACTCGTCCCATGACTCCTCTGAGCCTCAGTTTCCTCATCTATACAGTTGGGACATGAACAATATATCTACCTTATGGGACTGATATAAAGATTAAATGCATGTCAACTCCCAGAACTCCATAAATAAAAGCTGCTACTGAAGACTCTGGATTAATTGAAAGTGATGACATATTTTTTTGTTAACTTACAAGGACATAAACATTCAAATTAATATTATGCTCTTCAAAGCAATCATCTCAAGGTATCTCTAGGCAGCAGTTTTTTTCCCCCTAAAGTTTCCTTTGCTTAATACATTTCTGGAACTTCTCCTTTGGAATTGTTGCCAGCATGAGTACCTTTGGTAATGACAAATCTCTTTGCAGATGCATTATGACCAGAATGGTCATTCAGAGCCAAGTGCAGTATTGAGAAGAGGAGCATCTTTTTGGTCAAACATAGGCCAAAGGAGAGATTGTAAAGTCCCAACCTGGTCCCAATACATGTGCCAAGCTCTATGTGCTTTGACCACTTTCCTATCCTATGCACTCAAGGTTCCTCATTCCCTGAACAAGTAGAGCCTTTCCTGTTCCCAGAGTTCTGTGCAGGCTAATCCTCTTAAATGGAATGGCACAGCCTTTTCTCCCTAGTCCATGCAGAAATATCTCACTTAACCACCATATCCCAGCCATGTCAACCCTTCAGTCAGCAGTTAAGAACACAGAGGTGATTGAATATTCTTTCCTGCTTTGTCTAAGATTAGTTGACCATATAGTTGAGGGTCCATTTCTGGGTTCTCTATTCTGTTCCATTGATCTATGTGTCTGTTTTTGTGCCAGTACCATACATATCCTCTTGATGATTACAATTTTGTAATGCAGGTTGAAGTCCAGAATTGTGATGCCTCCAGCTTTTTCAACATTACTCTGGGGTCTTTTCTAGTTCCATACAAATTTCAGAATTATTTGTTCCAGCTCTGTGAAAAATGCTGTCTCTTCAACAAATGGTGTTGGGAAAACTGGACAGCAACATGCAGAAGAATGAAACTGGACCACTTTCTTACACCACACACAAAATAAGTTCAAAATGGATAAAAGACCTGAATATGAGACTAGACTCCATCAAAATCCTAGACAAGAACACAGCCTCTTTGATCTTGGCTGCAGCAACTCCTTACTAGACACGTCTCCAGAGGCAAGGGAAACAAAAGCAAAAATGAACTACTGGGACTTCATCAAGATAAAAAGCTTCTGCACAGCAAAGAAAACAATCAACAAAACTAAAAGGCAACTTACGGAATGGGAGAAGATATTTGCAAATGACATATCAGATAAAGGGCTAGTATCCAAAATCTATAAAGAACTTATCAAACTCAATACACAAAAAACAAAAAATCCAGTCAAAAAATGGGCAGAAGATATGAATAGACATTTCTCCAAAAAAGACATAAAAATGGCCAACAAACACAAGAAAAAATGCTCAACATCACTCATCATCAGGGAAATACAAATCAAAACCACAATGAGATACCACCTCACACCGGTGAGAATGGCTAAAATTAACAACTCAGGAAACAACGGATGTTGTGAGGATGCAGAGAAAGGGGAACCCTCTTACACTATTGATGGGAATGCAAACTGGTGCGGCCACTCTGGAAAACAGTATGGAGTTTCCTCAAAAAGTTAAAAACAGAACTACCCTATGACCCAGCAATTGCACTACTGGGTATTTATCCAAAGGATACAAAAATAGTGACTCAAAGGGGCACATGCACCCCAGTGTTTATATCAGCAATGTCCACAATAGCCAAAACATGGGAAGAGCCAAATGTCCATTAACTGATGAATGGAGAATGGAATATCACTCAGCCATCAGAAAGAATGAAATCTTGCCATTTGCCATGACGTGGATAAAACTAGAATGTACTATGCTAAGTAAAATAAGTCAGCTAGAAAAAGACATACGATTTCACTCATATGTGGAATTTAAGAAACAAAACTCATGAACATAGGGGAAAGGAAGGAAAAATAAGATAAAAACAGAGAGATAAGCAAACCATAAGAGGCTCTTTACTATAGGGAACAAACTGAGGGTTGCTGGAGGGGAGATGGGTGGGGGGAAGGGATAATTGGGTGATGGGGATTGAGGAGGGCTCTGGATGTAATGAGCACTGGGTGCTATATGCAACTGGTGAGTCACTAAATACTACCCCTGAAACTAATAATACACTATATATTAACTAATTTAAATTTAAATAAAATCTTAAAAAAAAAAAAAAAAAAAAGAACACAGCCGCGAGAAGCCAAAGACAAGGACTCAAGAAAAGCAGCAGACAAGGCAGTGATGTGCATGGACCAGGGTGTAAGCTGCCTAGGTCTGAACCCCGCCTCTATGAGCTGTGACCTTAGATGAGTTACTTCACTTTCCAATGCTCAGCTTCCTCATTAGTGAAATAGGATAAAGAGCAGGAACTACTTCAAAGGTCTATTTTGGAGATTATGTAAAGCACCTAGAACAGTATCTAGTCAATGTTTGTTAATAAAGTCCTAGATCTATTTTCTCTTAGCTGGGTGACCAGCTCGAGTGGGTTACTTAACCTCTTCACATCTCAATTTCTTGTCTTTAAATGAGGATAAGAAAAATAGCACCAATTTCATATGGTTGCTGAGGATTAAATAAAATAATGTATGTAACTTGCTTTGTATATAATATATGTGGAGCTTTGTATATGTTAGGATTTCAACAAAATGGTAGTTTTTTCTTAAAGTTATTTCTTTTGAACTCCATAACACCTTATTTGTATCTCTATTATGGAACATATCAAATTATAATAGCCTAGACTGAGAACTCTTTGAGGACATGAACTTTGTCATTATTCTTCTGAAAAGGGAGAAAACCAGTTCAGCTGGCCATTGGATGTGAGGAGGGGATTGAAAATTGAAACAGAAACCACAACTTGCAAAATCGTGGGGCGCCTGGGTGGCTCAGTTGGTTAAGCGACTGCCTTCGGCTCAGGTCATGATCCTGGAGTCCCGGGATCGAGTCCCGCATCGGGCTCCCTGCTCGGCAGGGAGTCTGCTTCTCCCTCTGACCCTCCCCCCTCTCATGTGCTCTCTCTCTCTCTCATTCTCTCTCTCAAATAAATAAATAAAATCTTTAAAAAAAAAAAATCGTACTATGACTCACAAAAACAGAAAAACTGTACCAAACCATGACATGCAAGACAAACTAATTTCAGACTCTTGAATACCAGCTCATTCAGACCCATGGTTGTTCTAAATCAGACCACAGACAAACTAGTCTAAGAATAATTCCACACAAAGTCCTATGTCCTAAAGACCACTGACTGTTTCAGCAACTTCATACTTTATAAATTCTAACCAATTCTATGACTAACTTCAGTTTTACAAACTCTGTAGATTATTCTTCCCTAAAATCTATCACCACCCTGTTGAAATGCCCCCAAGCCCGTATGTGCTCCCCCTTGCTGCCTCAAGATAATAAACCTAAGTTTGTTTGACTATGGTGTGTCCCTGGTAGTCTTTGCTTGGTGGACTTCAACATATCTTAGCATGCCAAGGACCTGGCACAGCTCCTGGTCTGAAGCAGGCATTCCGTAAGTTGTGTCTTGAACAAAAGAAGGCACTAATGAGACTCTCGCTTTTATAACTTAAGAGTTCAGAAGATAATTCTAAACAGAGAGTTTCAAAAATATTAGGAGCCACATCAAGCAGCCTTGAGGGGACTATGAATATAATTTTCCAAGCTGCAGATCTTCAAGAGCCATCCTCGGCCGAAAATATGTAATCAGGAATGCTGATTAGAAGCCATGTTGCTGCTGCGCTCTTATACACATCAAGTATAATCCCTGCTCGATAAGAAATGATAAATGAACCAAGGACACAAGGTGAACAGGCAAGTGGACATGGTCTGTGTCCCTACAGCACTGAGCACAGGGCCTTGCCCACAGCAGTTGCTCACGGAAATGTATTCATTCGTTACTGACAGGCATTTTACTCTGTAGGTGATAACTGGCTGAGAGAGAGAGTGAGAGAGAGGGCAGGGGCAGATCCTGATAAATATGATGGTCTAGGAAGCTTCCTTTCTAGGAGCAAGTTAATACTATGAGCTGGCAGCCTTGCAGGAGGTTATCTCAAGAACCAGGCCAGTAGGAAGGTCCTTGCCTGTTGAGATAACAGTGGAAAGGAAATGAATCTCTTTTGCAAAGCTAGCACCATGGCGACTAACTGATTTTGAGGGAGTGTGGAAGGCACCAGAGTTAAAGAAAGATGCATCAGGGTTTACCACCACGGGATCACTGGAAAACGATCCTGACAGAGACAGAAATAGCTGTAAGGATGGAAGTGATCTTGGTATCAGCGCTAATGCCCGTTACTATGGGTTCAGGTTCTTAAGTTAAAGAAAGTAGCATGGCCTTGCACTAACCACTTCCTACCTGCTCTAACACCCTGTACAGGTCAGATCAGTAAGGGCAAATTAGGTCTTTGTATCTACTTAGAGTAACTCTCAGCAGCTTATTGATTCTAGCTACTCAAAGTGATGACCGTCCCTTCATAAGGCAGGATCAACAGATTTTTTTTCTTTAGTTTTGCTCAAAATTGCAATTAAACTCACTTAAGCTTTGAAAGACCCTTGAACTTCAAGCCAATCAACTCCTAGAAGAATAGCTTATGACCACTTTTTTTTTTTTTTTTTTACCTTTCCTTAACATTTTCATGATATAAACAGATCAGCCACTGTGGCCAAAGACAAAACTGGGCCAGACATTTTTCAAAGCTAAGGAAACAGGAAACACAATTGAGACTGATACTAAACTAACTAACATATATAAGTAAATACTATTTTCAAAGAGCAGGATTTTATTTTTTTCTGGAGCCTTTTAGATGAAGGTAGTCCTGCCAAGAATTCATCACAAATTTGGAAAGAAAAAGTGGGGTTATATAGAAAAAAAAATTACAGAAAATAAAGGAGACTGATAGGCTGTCACTGCATCACATTTAAAGATTTGATATAAAGCATTAAAGAGAAATAGCCCACAAGGAAAAAGAAAATCAAATATGAATTTCTTTTCCCAATAATGCAATTTTCTGGGTACTGCTGACTTGTCACTCAATAAAAACCCTCAGCCAAAGAAAACATTTTCAGGTACTTTTTCTGAAATTGCTGCAACTAGTCTATTTTCAGCTCTCTTTCTCTGAGCCTCCTAGAAAAAAAATTCTTAAATGATCCCAGGGCCAGGTTTGGTTCAAGTTGCCAGAAGCTTTTAAGATGGTTTTGCTACTTTGCTTTTATTTTCAAATAATCTCCAAATGGGGGTATGGGCTAGAGTGAATGTTTTTCCCCAAAAATGAGACTTTTTGCCACTTGGTTATCTGGGTCTATTCTCATTAAATAATTCATGCACAAATAATCAATGAACAACTAGAAATGATTATTAGGTAATTAGATTTAGCTTCAAGAGAAACAACCCATTAAAACAATAAAAGCATATAACAGTCTCCCTTTATCTGTTGGGACTATGTTCCAAGACCCGCAGTAGATGCCTGAAACTGCATATAGTATCAAACCCTGTGTCTACCATGTTTTTTTCCTACACATACATACCTATGATGAAGTTTAATTCATAAACTAGGCACAGCAAGAGATTAACAACAATAACTGATAATAAAATGGAACAATTATAATAATACACTGCAATAAAAGTTACGTGAACGTGGTCTCCCAAAATATCTTACTATACTCATCCTTCTTCTTGTTATGATGTGAGATGATAAAATGTCTATTGACGAGGTAAAGTGACATGAATAACACAGGCCCTGTGATGCCACATTAGGCTACTAGTGGATCGATGATATTCAGAAGGAAGATCATCAGCCTGTGCACCACAGTTGACAGCAGGTAACTGAAACCATGAAAAGCAAAATCACGGATAAGAGGGAACTATTGTACCTGTTATAATGACCATTTTTAACTCTGAAAATGGCAGCTGGGACAACCAATAACATGAGCTATGCTGGTCTCCCTCCCTCAGGGCCCCTGGAGGTCAAAATGAGGCTCCCCATTATGTTAAAGGTCAGCATGTTTCTTACCACACAATGAGGCTAAGAAAACTTTAGAAGACAGAGTCTTTATGTGCTAAAACTTCAGAACAGGCTAGGTGAGTAGTAAGCTTTTATTTATTTTTTTTTTAAGATTTTATTTATTTATTCATGAGAGACAGAGAAAGGCAGAGGGAGAAGCAGGCTCCCAAGAAGCAGAGAGCCCGATGCGGGACTCGATCCCAGGACCCTGGGATCATGACCTGAGCCAAAGGCAGACGCTTAACCATCTGAGCCACCCAGGTGCCCGAGTAGTAAGCTTTTAAAGTGATAAGAGTGGCTTTATAGAAAATTAATTTGCTCATTAGTTTAATGCATCCACTTTGCATTTTCTCCAAATCTAATGTCACAAGTAATCATTTTGGGGGCTCAATGGCAATGGACCATTTTGTTGGTTATTCCCAATCCCCCGCCTACGACACCCCCAACCATACTCCACCTCTCCTGCCTGGGGGTCAGGGGCCAGAGGTGGGAGGGTTGTGATCACCGAGACTCCCTGGGCCTCTAGCTTCCTGTTGGGTTTGACTAGTGGGGGGGTACCAGTCAAATATGGGAAGGTGGGAGGAAAGCAGTGTGGTGCTATTTTCCCTATTCTCTCTCTGTTTTACTGCAGTGTCTAACAAGAGTTCTCTCCCTTTCCAGCTACGGCTTCTGTTGAGTGACTCTTCCTCCATAATTACAACCCTCACTGGACTCCACTATCTGTTCCTCTTGTCCCTTCAGCCTGGGCTGAAGTTCCTGGGCAAAGTCCCCTTTGCTGTTAGTTCCTGGGTGCTGAACCACCCCTTGTTTATTCCTATAACATAGCCCACAGGTTTGCAACAGGCCCGTCATTAAACTCTCTTCATTTCAAACCCTCTGAGGTAAATTCTGTTTCCTGCCAAGATCCCAATGCGACCATTATGCAAAATAAATATAGAAGTGTTTGTGTCCTGGCTGAGGATGGTGAGCCAACACAAAAGACCAATATCTGTGAAAAACATTCATGAGCAAAACAAACCTCCACCAAGCTTTCTGTTTGGGCAAACAATGATTTAATGTCAAGCTTAATGTCAAAACCAGAAAAATATAGCTAATATTCCTCCTTTCTAACTTCTCCTTTTTTGAAATGAGGGGGTGAAATATAACACTTTCATCCCCACCATATTCCCATTGGATAAACCCCAGGAAAGCCAGTTCTAAAGACTAGAGATTCTCCATAAGTCGCATGGATGCTTGAAAAAGATGAGCTTTTATTCCATTCCTATTCTTTTGCAATTAGAAAAAGAACACTGAATTTTTTTCTTGGGTGCCAGAATTCAATTCACTATAGTGTAGAAAGGGTGACGATAATGTCTTTCAAAAACTAGGGCCAATTAACAAAATAGAAAAAAAATTTAAAGCACCATTTTATCTAAATCATACAAGGTGGTATATGACACTCAAAATTCATCATCAGTTCTAAAACTATATCTCAGATGGTACTTCTTTTTCTTCAGTCTGGATATTTCTTTATTTAGCTGGAGACAACCGTTCTCTTTATATCATTAACCCACCAAAGGGATGTTTGTTGAATTTGCAACAAGCTAATAAACTGTACAGTTTCCAAGGCTAAATGTAATGTTTTTATTGGATCCTCTTTTTTTTTTTTTTTAAGCTATGGGCCCCTAATGACATAGGAGCTACGAATTAATAAGCAGAGAAGACATTTTAACTCAGGCACAATGAACTAATCAGGCTATCTCTTCTGCATTTTGCTTTACACAGTGCTGGTTCTCACCGCCACCTCTCTCTAAATCCATTCTCCAGACCCATTCTCCACCCATCCCTCCCTCCTCTGTGTCCAGGAACTATGTCGCCCATCCCCTGCCTTCTGCCTCCTTGTGGAGTTCTGCCAATGGGAGGTACCAGCAGGAGACCAGCATAGAGGTGATAAAGACCCAGGTCTCCCTGCTCCATGTCCTCTGTACATTGGAGTCCCACGGTTCTAGCAGTGGCTCTTTTCTTTCTCAAAGAGCCAATTACACATCCCTGACTACAGCTCCACCTGAGGGGCCCCTGCTCCTCTTGCCCCCATCCCAAAGGGAGTAGAAGCCTCTCATCACTAAGCATTCCTGGTTGTGTTAATATCCCTTATCTGCTCCTTTCACCATCTACACCTCTATAAATAGTACTTTTGCTCAGTTGTCTTCAGAGTCCTGCAGAGTGTGCCTTCTGTTTCCTGCTGGGTCCCTGACCAATAGGAGCATGACTTGGAATGAAAAGCACAAGGTTTCCTCAGGCAAGGGGAGGTCCCCCAACCCCCAGTCCCTATCCTCCCCTACCCATCCCCACCACATGCTTCTGAACCCCGGGGTTAAAAATGCAGCTCTGAAGAAAAGCTGGGAAACCATCACAGATCCAAGGAGATGAAGGGGGTAGGACAACAAAATGGAATATGGAATGGAATGTCCCAGGAAAAGGATGTTAGTGCAAAAACTGGTGAAACTGGAATACAGTCTGTAGCTCAGCATTACTGCTGATATTGATTTCTTAATTTTGACAAATATATTCTGGTTATATAAGACGTTAACATTAGGGGAAGCTAGGTGAAGGAAATATAGGAAATTTTGGTACTATCTTGGCAACTTTTCTATGAATATAAAATTATTCCAAAATAACATGTTCATTAAAAAGAAAAAAAAAACAAAAAAAACAGATTTCCCAAACCCTGCACCAGACCCCTGAATCAGAATTTCAGCAGCACATACTTAAGCAGGTGGTTTGAGGACTGAAACTTGAAAAGCATCACCCCTAAAGGGTCCGTAAAGGACTTGGAAACTATTAGCTCTCGTTGAGATAAGGATGGAAAGAATTGTTTACTGATGCTAAATTACAGCATAATTACTTGACTATTTAAAGAAAAGAGCCAACTGAAGCTTTGTCAAAGTTCACCTTCTATTCCAGTTAATTAGAATGATTCATCCCTCGACCAGTCTCTGTATTTAGTTTCTTGCATAAAAACACTTGAAAAGGTACAAGTAATTATAGAACCAAAGAAAGAAAGTGACAGTAGAGTTCCTCCACGTCCTCCTCCCTCCGAGATCAAGGTTTTTTGCAGTGCATGTCCTTTTTATTTCTCCCAAACAAGTTCCCAAGAGGGCAGGGCCAACCAAACACACTGTGAGTGGTTTTCTTCATCTTTTCCATGGTAGGTTTCTCCAAGTTGATTTTAAGCTCTTCAAGGCAGGACCTATATTTTCAGTGTCTTCTGTGTTTTTCTACAGCTCAGTTCAGTATTCTTCACCCCTTACATTAATGGACTGATGATCTGCACTTCCCCACTTATCCACATCACTATTTATTTTAGATAGCCTGTAATTCTTATATTCAACATTTTCTATGCCATTGGAGTGTGTAAGAAGGGGATAGGTAGAGGTGAAAATGTTGTCATTATTATTACTTACTTATTCACAAAAATGTTAATTGAGCACCTACTATGTGCCAGGCACTATTCCAGGCCCTGGAAATCTAACAATGAATAAAAAAATTTCCACCTTCAGGGAGCTTAAAGTCAAATCAGGGAGACAAATGATTAAACAGATAGGTACCAAACAAACTATAGGTTCTCCCTTCCTATCCTCATGCTTTGCCCACCATGACAGGGCAAATGGAATTTGACTTAGGAACAGGTAGAACTGATTTTAAAGGAGACATAATCTTTATCTCAATCCCCTCATTCAAAAAAAAAAAAAAAACTCTCTTTGCCTTATAAAGGTTGTTACATAGCTCAAATAACAATGGATGTAAATGTGCTCTGAAGATTGCAAAATGTTATAAAAATGTCAAGCAATACAAATTAATGACTTAAACAGCCCCTGTCCACTAACTCTATGGGAAAAAGGTAGTGGTTCAGTGGCCTTTCCATTAACCAGAAATTACAGACAATAAGATTTTATAAAAAGCAATCCTTTCAAAGATCTAAACTCTGTTGCTTTGGAGGTAGCAATTAGTGAGAATTAGATTAACATCAAAGAACTGTATCAGAGGGGAGAAGTGTCCTGTGAAGAAAGCAGGCCTGCCATTTTATTCATGGTAGACCCATTTTTGCTTCATTCTCCCTGAACAAACAGGAGGGCTCTGTTACTTCGACTCTTCTCTAACATTGAAAGGGATTTCTCAGCCAGAGCCATTCACATTTCTATTTTATTCAAAAAGAAGCTTCCAGATCAGCGATGAAAGAAAATGTGCTAAAGTCAGTCCTAGCACATATAAACCTGTGAGCGGTTTTCAGCAGATCTCTTATAAAAGATTATGCTTGAAAGAAGTTTTGAAAATCAGATTTGCTGTTTCAGATAAATATAGTGTCTATTCTCGGCTTCTAAGGTAGAAAATGTTCTATTGGAGCAGTTTACCATCTTTTTCTCTGCCTGGAAAATTCGATGAGCTTCTAAGGGCTCTCTGGATACCATGGTAACCGCATGATTCTAATCAAGTCTGTGGTGTCTGGGGTTCAGGTTAAGGAACCTTACAATGCTACCTAAGAAAATCTGCATTAGAGACACTGCTGGTGTGTTTGAGCTGGACATCTGACACATTCGCCTCAGGTGCACATACGGCTGTGAGCCTCTGCTGTGTCTCAGCACTGGGCCAGCCCCAGGGTAACCCGGTGACTATAGGACACCATTGCAAAGAACTCACGGTGGGTGTGGCACCTAGGGAGCTGCAAGTTCATTACGAAATATACAAGTGTGCATGGGAATTATCTTGTAAAGTTTCAGCTTTTATTCCAAATGAAAATTGTATTCCCTAGTTTTTGCTGCAACTTCGGTTGTGCAAGTCTTTCATGAAGATAGCTTCAACTAAATATAAACTGAAGAAGAAGTTAAATGTTGAGTGGGGAACAGTAAGAAGATCAGAAAGAAGTTTAAGTTGTTCATGTGGGGCTCAAATGCACTTAGCTGGAAAAATCACGAAAAGGAAAATGAAAACTATTGACCTATATAAAGAAACAGCATTTTTGGGCGCCTGGGTGGCTCAGTTGGTTAAGCGACTGCCTTCGGCTCAGGTCATGATCCTGGAGCCCCTGGATCGAGTCCCGCATCAGGCTCCCTGCTCGGCAGGGAGTCTGCTTCGTCCTCTGACCCTCCCCCCCTCTCATGTGCTCTCTCTCTCTCTCTCAAATAAATAAATAAAATCTTTAAAAAATAATAATAATAAATAAACAGCATTTTTGGCTTCACCGGTAAGGCGAAATCACATCTGGCACGTGGGACTCTCTGAAGTCTACCTAGACTGTCTCCCTGGTGATAACATTTTCCCTTCACCCAACAGTAATGAACAAATATCAGATGACAGAGACTTCCTCCTCACTGTAGCACATGTGTGCATGCTCACACCATCAGATTATGCCAGGAATCACTTTGGGGCTCACCAGAGACATGAACCAAAGAGCACATCAATCATTTCCATACGTGAAAGAAATTTGACCATTGACCCCAACTGATCTTCACAAAACCCATGAGTGAGCTGAATTTCTTCGGGAAATATTTAGGAAGCACATGTTAGAGCATCAGAGTGAACCAAGAGCTAAAAGAGACACAAAAGAAACACCAGGACTGGCCCCTTTTTACCCTTTGGTTGAAGAGATAAGAGAGACTTGCAGGAAATAGGTAGCATTTTGCTCTATCTCTCCTGCCCCTTAACACTCTCCATGTCTTGGTTGACCTCATGGAGTCCTTCCGTCTTTGGTGTCCACCCACCCACCATGTCAGTTAATCACTTCCTCCATCTTCATGATCCTTCCCACCCCTCCCCACCCAACACATCCCTTAGGCTCCTTTCCTTCTGGGCACAATCTGAGATGCTTATGATCTCTCCACAGAACCCTCAGTATCTTTGTCCTCTTCTCTTTTTAACCCTGGATTCATCCTGTATTCTGTGTTCTCTGTTCCAACACTCAACACTCCTGGAGAAAAACCACGTAACCACATAGATGCTTTGAGGAAGCCATGCAGAAAGGACTACTGGAGAATGTTAGCTTCCCAATTAAAAGGTAAGTCCTTTGAGGGCAGGTACTGTGTCTCATGCTGTTTTGGTAAGCCTGAGGGCACCCTAGCAGACTTACTAATCCTTGTTGCAAAGCAGTTAATACCAAAACCAAAAACCTTAGGAAAAAAAAAAAAAAAAGGTCCATACTCATTAGACAGATAAACTGATTTTTTTAAACTTTCACACATGGTTTATGTGAAAATAAACACAGCTATTCCAAAATAAAGCATTCAGTAAAGTAGTTTTAGAAGGTAGTCATACTTAAAAAACAGCTGGTAAAAGTTATTCTGTGGATTTCAGTTATTCTGTGAAGAGTTGTAAAGCTCTTCAAACTTATTTTATAATTCAGAATAGTTTCTAACATAAGCTCATTCTTCTTGCTAATTAAAGCAATGTAGTGGGGCGCCTGGGTGGCTCAGTTGGTTAAGTGACTGCCTTCGGCTCAGGTCATGATCCTGGAATCCCAGGATCGAGTCCCGCATCGGGTTCCCTGCTCGGCGAGGAGTCTGCTTCTCCCTCTGCCCCTCCCCCCTCTCATGTGCTCTCTCTCATTCTCTCTCTCTGAAATAAATAAATAAAATCTTTAAAAAAAAAAAAAAAGCAATGTAGTAAGATCTTACTATCTCTCTCATACTACATGACAAACCACCTCTAAAACTTCACCAAATAGGAGCCATCCTCAGGTCATATCTGTATTTCTCCAGGGAAAAATGGAAGCATCTTTCCATATCAACCAGAAAGGTAAATATCAAAGGAATCCTGAAATAACTCATCGCAGAGAGAAGAGAGTCAGTCAGGATCCTTTCTGGGCAACAGCCACTATGAGGCATAAAGTTTCAGTGTGACATTGCTGCATGAACAGGGGACCCCACGGAGCCTTGCGTACTTTGAGCCCACACTGGAAATGTAAAATGTTCTTCCCTCCCACCAGTGGCAAACCTGTCTCAGAGCTGGGTGGGGGGTCACTGCTTTGCCAAGCCAACTGCACAACAGGCCACGACCCTCATACCAGCTTGGCAGGAAGAAACCCAAGTGTTGCCTCGATTCTCCTACAAATGTAATAATATCCGACAAGAGACTGATTGGACAGCACACGATGTCATTTCCTCTAATTAAGGAATGCTCGAGAAAAACCAAAATAGCCACAAAGCACTGTCAGCAAAGCAATCAGCAGCGACAATTAGCTGTCAGCTCACAAGTCTGAGCTAAGCCTTGGGTAGGGAGCTGGGCTTGTTTCGGGTTTCCAAATCGGCATGACAGCAGGAGTCAAGGATGACAAGGCTGCGAAAAGGGGCCAGAGCCTGCTACATACCAGTGGGTGAGGGGAGTAGCAGCAGCTTGTTTGTTGGTTGGTGGGTTGCTGTGTGGCAGTGGAGGGGATCCTAGGAAGAGTCCTACAGGGTGCTTCCGAAGTAGCTTGGAAGTCTGCTGGCTACAGCCCATATGCTGCATTCGCCACGAATCGCCCTTCTCTACCTGAGAGAACACTACCCACTCTTTACAACGTATACACGACTCGTCTGCACCTCCTTTGTGAGGAATTCACAACTTCAGTACACGCAAACTCTCCCTTTTCTCAACTCCCATAGCTGATGACTGTCTTTACTACAAGGTCAATAACAGCAGGAGTTGAGAAAATTATATGAAGAAACACATATAATAAAACTGCATCACACTACAGAACAATATATGCTAAGATTGTGTGTATGTTTGTGTGTGTGTGAGACACACACATATGTATATAACAATTATTAGGAGGAGCACCATGCTCCCCTCCCCAGCACCTCTCCCTGGGCACATAAAACAAAACCCTTTGTCTTCTTAAAACTACTGGAAGGTGATTGCTTCCCTTTGCTGCATCCCTTCCCTCCTCCTCAAGGGAGTGACTTCTCAGGTGGCTGAGACTGAGTGAGGGAAAGGACTCAGAGGTCTAGACAGCCCCCTTTCTACTTCTGGCCTCAGCAGTATTTACTTTCCTTTCCCATGAATGAAAATACTTCAGCAGCAAAAGTAATAGACTGGATTATAGCTGACCCTGACCAGAATTTAAGCCGATGTTTAGCTTCCTGTCTGCAGTCTGCATTTAGTTCTCTACCCATAGCAAACCCATAACAAAGCCAGCAGCAATAGGCCCAACTCAGAGAGCCATTTCCCAGACTCCCTTGCAGCTAAGGGTGACCACTGACATCAAAGCAGAATTCAGTGGCCTCAGGCAACTGAGACAACTCTTTGTCTGTGTTGGCTCAGTGCGAAGGCATGACCTTGTGCCCTTCTCTGTCTACCTGCTGAGAACACACACAAGATGTCCCCACATTGAAAAAGGTATGTTAAAACAGTGTCATAATATCACCAGAACTCTCTGACTTCATGTCAGAGACATGGAAAGACAAAAGGAAAGACAAAAGGAAAGCAGCCACTATGATCCAGCGATCATGGCTGGCTTTTTTACAGTATCAAGGAAAGAAGACAACTTAAGAATTGGGATACATGTGGGGCGCCTGGGTGGCTCAGTCGGTTAAGCGTCTGCCTTCGGCTCAGGTCATGATCCCGGGGTCCTGGGATCAAGCCCCGCATCGGGCTCCCTGCTCCGTGGGAAGCCTGCTTCTCCCTCTCCCACTCCCCCTGCTTGTATTCCCTCTCTCACTCTGTCTCTCTCTGTCAAGTAAATAAACAAAATCTTAAAAAAAAAAAAAAAAGAATTGGGATACATGTAAAATTAACTTGTATTGAAAGTTGAGGAAAAATAAAGAAAAGGAGAATTCTGGCAGCACATTCCCATCGCTTGCATCACCAGGTCCTCAAAGTTGGGGAGATTCGAAAGCTGAGGGCTCTCGGCAAGGACCTTCACAGAGGGATGGGTCCTTGCTGGAACCCTTTGGGCCAGGTTTTGAATCATCAACAGAAGCTTCATGCAGGAACCTCTTTCTTAAACTGAAACCAAGGTGGAGAGGAAGGCCAAACTGCCCCTCTGAGGCCAGCTTCTTAGGTCTAGGAAATACCTTTATAAGAAGAAACAACAGAAAAATCCCCGCTACAAGTAAGAGGCAAGGTTTTTGAGTGCTAGGAACTAAAACTCAAGAAAGAATTTGAAAATAAGAAGCTTTAAGTATGCATATCAATGATAATTGTTCAATTAAATTCAGTACTTTAACTAGAAAATTCATTTAAATGTCTTCATTTTGTGCATTGTGTCCCGGTTTATTCTTAAGGTAGGATTACCTTCACAATATTTTGACTTTGAAGGATTTTAATCTCATTATTAGAAGCACAGTTGGCTAAAAGGGAAAAGAAACAGCGATTATGTAAAGCACCACTTCTCAAAGATCCAAGTGTGTAAGAATCCCTCTGGATCTTGTTAAAATGTAGGTTCTGATTTGTCGGGTCTAAATGGGACTTGCCTCCTGCATTTCTAACCAGCTCTCAGGTGCCGCTGCTGCCACTGGTCCCCAGACCACCCCTGGAGTAGCAAGGATGCAGAGGGTTAAGCATCCAAGCTGCAAGTTCATGTGACTGTGCCTGGGATGCTGGGGACACATGATACTGCACTCCTAGGTCCTGTGGACGTCTGGCGTTCTTCAGGACACTGCCCTTCGCACCCCTTTTCTGGAAGCCGCAAACCTCCGCAGGGCCTGCTTGCGGTCTCTTTCTTGTTTTCTTTTCCCGGGCCTCCCTTTCTCGTCTCCTTCCAGAATCAAGCTATTCTATTGTATGATTCCTGCCAGTGCAGGCAGTTACTTCCCGAGAAAGAAGAACGCCAACCCAAGAGAAGAAGAAAACTTAAAGCCTCTCAGTTTTCCCATTAAGCTTTGGATTGTGGTTTTATGGTCTTCTTTTGATTTGGCTTTCATCCATTTCTGACTGGCATTTTTATTTACAACCCAAATTTTCCTTTAAGGCCAGTGGCTCTTAAAAAGCTGCAACATCTTTCTGCATCCACTGAAGATACAGAAAGCCACAGAAAAAGCTGTATAATCAACAGAAGCATAACTTGTATTGAGCTAAGGTTACAAGACAGCCAGGTGAAGTAATTTAGAGAATGGCATGGATCTCCAAGGACAGACGGGACACACAAACTGTCACCTTCGACAGAGAGCCATAGTGGGGAGTGGCCATCATACAAGCAGGGAAGAAGAAAACAGCCAAAATGTTAATGAATCCTAAGGAGTTAGTGTGTGCGAGCATGACAGTATGGAACCCCTGGGAGGCTCTCTCAAGCTTCTTTTCCCGTAGGTTTCTGGCGCCACTCCTGAGAAAGATTAAGGGCAGGGTCAGAGCCTGAAGAGTGACCCTTTAGAAGGGCACAGGCAAGAAACCCATCCACTTCCCACAACTTTATTCCCACATTAAGCAAGAGCTTTAACCCACTGGGAGAGGAGCAGAAAACCTTCCCACTCCCAAGATCCAAGCAAAGATCCACTGATTCTTTTTTTTTTTTTTAAGGCTTTTTTAAATTTATTTTTATTTGAGAGAGAGAGAATGAGAGAGAGGGAGTACATGAGAGGGGGAAGGGTCAGAGGGAGAAACAGATCCCCCGCCGAGCAGGGAGCCCGATGCGGGACTCGATCCCAGGACTCCAGGATCATGACCTGAGCCGAAGGCAGTCGCTCAACGACTGAGCCACCCAGGCACCCCAAAAGTTCTGCCCTTTTAATAACACTTTTAAGAATATGAAAAAAACAAGTCACAGACTGGGAAAAGGTATTTGCAAGCACATATTTGATAAAGGGCTTGTATCCCCAATATATTCAATTATAGATCAGTAACAGAAAGATAGGTAACGTAAGTTTAAAAAAAGGTGAACAATTTGAACAGACACTTCACCAAAGAAGATGTACAGACGGTAAAGAAGCACATGAAAAAGGCGTTCGACATTATTAATCACTAGGGAAATGAGAATGAAAGCTACAATGAAGTACCACTGTATACCAACTCAAATTGCTAAAATTACAAAGCCTATTAATACCAAGTGCTGGGAGGCTGTGGAGCTAGTAAAACTTTCACATATTGCTGAATGGAATGCAAAATGAAACAGTCACTTTTGAAATAGCCAGAGGGATTTTTCTCAAATAATATTAAACATACAGTTGCTATGCTTACCATTTGATCCAATAAACGGACTGCTAGTAACTTAACCAAGAAAAATGAGAACATAAATCTATCAAAGACCCATTAACTAATGATTACAGTAGCTTGATTCATATAGCCAAAAACTATAAATAACCCAAGTGTTCATCAGTTGGTGAATGGATAAACACATCGTGGTACATCCACACAGTGGAATTCCTCTCAGCAATAAAAAAGAACAAACTACTGATATAGGCAAAAACACGCATGAATTTCAAAAACTTTATGCTAAGTGAAAGAAGTCTGAAATGAAAATCTACATACTCTACAACTTCATTTACATATTATGAATAAAGAAAAATTCTGGGACAGAAATCAGATCAGTAGTTGTCAAAGGCTGCAGGTAGGGCAAGTAGATCTACTACAAAGGAACACTGTTTCAGTTGTTGGCTATAGCATTGTGACTGTGGTGGTGGCTACGTGATTGTGTATCTTTGTTGAAACTTATCAAACCATAAATTTCAAGAGAGTGAATTTTACTGTGTTGATCATTCCTCAGGAAGCCTAACTAAAATAAATAAATAGATAAATAGAACTATGGCCAAAGGATGGTGCTTGGTCAAGTGTGTATCCACATAGAAAAAATTAATCTTGACCCTCTCTTTCACATCATACACAATAAAATCAATTGCAGATGTATTATAGATCAAAATGTAAAAGTAGAATAATATAGCTTTCAGAAGGAAATGGAAAACATCTTTCTGATCTTGAAATAGGGCCAAGATTTCTTAAATAGGACACAAGAGTGCCAACCACAAAGGAAAAAAACAAACAAACAAAAACAAATAATTTGCACTATTTTAAAGGAATTTCTGTTCATTAAAAAAAGGGTGAAAGGTAAACCACAGGAAAAAGAGGAGATATTTACAACACATATATCCTAGCAAAAGCTCAAATCCAGAATACATATTATTAAAAATGTCTATAATTCAGTAAGAAAGATAATTCAGTAAGACAATTCAATTTTTTTTTTCAAAAAACATGAATAATCACCTCAATTTTTTTAATATTTGAGAAGGACTTTCATAAAACAAGATATATGAACAGTCAATTAACATATGAAAATGTACTTAACTTCACTGGTCTATAGGGAAATGCAAATTAAAACTACAATATGATACTACACACCCACCAGTAGAGCTTAAATAAAAAAACAACCAATCAAACTAACAAAAACAGAAAATACCTCGTATTGGAAAAATATGGAAAATCAGAACCATCACATATTCCTGATTGAGATGAAAATTTTTAAATCAATGCAACCATTTTGAAAAATTCTTTCATAGAGTCGCTAAAGCTGAACATACACCTACTCCAAGACCCAGAAATTCCCCTCTTGCATACAAAGCCAAAAGAAATGTGTATATGTAGCCAAAACCAAAACTTACCAAAACTAACTCAAGAAGAAATAGAAAATCTAAATAAATGAGAAATTAAAACAGTAGGTGAAAATTCTTCCCTCAAAAAAATTCCACACCCAAACTGTTCTAGTGTCAGATTTCATCACACATTCAAGTAGCCAGTAATTCTAATATTTTGAAAACCATTCCTGACAGTGAAAATACTAGACAGGAAAATTTTAGCCAATCTCAGGACTATAATTTAACAAACTACATCTCACTGAGTACAACAAACTACATCTCACTGAGTACAAACTACATCTCACTGAGTACAAAAATGTATCATGACCAAGTTGGTTTTATCTTAGCAATGCAAGGTAGCTTAACATTAAAAAATCAATTAATGTAAATCAACATGAACAAAATTTTTATCAAAGGGTAAAAGTCATTTGATCACCTCAGCAGATTAGCAAATCATTCAATAAAATTCAATGTACAGGTGAACTAATTTACTTTTAACAAACTAGGAGTAGGAAAGAAACTTCTTAATCTGATAGAAAATATTGGTAAAGTACCTCCATCAAATGATGTACCATAATTGATTTGATACAATTTAACTACTGTTGGATGTTTAGATTCTCTCCTCTTTGTTTCCTTTGGCTATTATAATTTATGCTGTGATAAACATCTTTGTGCATGTTGATAAAGTTGCCTAACCTCTCTGTTCCGCAATTTCCTCATGTACAAGATGGAAATAAGGCAACACCTGACTCATAGGGTTATTGCAAGGATTAAATAAGATGTTGAATTTAGGTCTTAGGGAGTCTTGGGAGAGAAGTGTGGCTTATCAACCTAAAAACTCTTGTTCTGTATTTACCTGGTGGCAGATTTCTCAAAGCACACTGTAGGCTCAAGTCAGAAGAAGTCACTCTGTTGAAAACAAAGAAAGTTATTGTCTTAGGTTATCAGGAACTAAGGATAGAATATCTGAGGAATGCAACCAGTGATGGGAACTATCCTTGCTCCAGAATTCCCCTGCATCATTTGATAACTTCTGCCCATTCCAATTTCCTTCCCTCGAATCAAGTGAGGATGGCTACTACCATGCTCTTTTCATCTGCCCTTGACCTACAGCATTCCATTTTTGCACAGCAGCCAGAACAACAATGCTAAAATTTGAGCATGACACATTACCCCACCTGAAACCCCTTCCACAGCTTCCTCTTACTTTTGGGCAACCTCCTTGTCATGTCCTATAAAGTCCTTCATCATCTGAGGCCCACCTACTTCTCTAGCTTTGTTTCTCATCTCTGTACCACTGTCCGTGCTCCAACTACACCGCACTTCCTTCAGCTTCTCCTTCCTTGCCACTTCCCTGCTTTCATACACACTGTTCTCTCCCTCTGCCATGATTACCCCTCTTCCCTTCCCCACTCACTCTACCTGACTAAGTCCTACTTGTCCTTCCATTCTACACTCAAGTGTTACTTCCTCAGTCAGCCATCTGCTCTCCTTGACCATCTTAAGTTCCCCTATTTACAATTCCAAAGAAGTCGGCACTTTTCTGTAATATCATGCATGCAACTACTAATTCAGTAGATCTTGTCTTGCCTGTGAGCCCAGGGATCACGTCTGTTTTGTTCACAGCTATAACCTTATGCCTCGCCCAGCCCCTGGTCTCACAGTAAAACTTAATAAATATTTAAACAGTAAAAGAATTTCTAAACTCATTCCTCACCCCTTAGCTTTCTAACCCATCTTTTGATTCATGCTGCTAATTTAATAGACTTCCTACTTTCCTACCACATATCATTGATTGTTAAGATTCACTGATGGTAAGAGACAATGCTGTTTTATATAATAACAAGGAAGAAAAAACCAGCGGCACATTAAACTGTGATACACTACAATTTAGAACTTTTATTTCATACTTATTGAAAGAGCTCTACTGGACTTATGTAAGGCCTGCGTTTTATCATATCCATAAAAAAGGAAAACATGAAAAGTGGAATAAATTGGTTAGGTATGCAAATTTACTTTGGTTTAGGTATTCCCATTCAGAAGCCACTCTATGAATCACATTTGACACAATATTCAGGGAGTGTGTTTTCCCACACAATATTGTCCTCTCTGCCACCTAGAGCTTTAGTAATGCAGCATTTCCTAAAAGAGTGCTCAAGTATCGTATTCGGGATTTTCTTCTAAGCTTCTGATAGTTATCCACAAGTGTTGGCAAGAAAATCTTACTAATAGATGCCAGAAGATCTCAGTCAACACCGAGGACTTGCATTCCTTTCTCAGATGGTCATCAAATGGATCACTGACTGAAACAATAGGGGTTTCAGTTGTCTTGTCAGTCTACCAGAACTACCAAGTTCACACACGCCCAAGCGATGCAATTACAGCACAACTACCACCTGACCAACTGCAACAAAAGATGTTTTTGGTTGTAGGCACATTCTGGTAGCAGAGTTTCAAAATGTGAGAAAAATAAAACTTGTCTTAGAATCAATGAAATATGAGAGGTTAAAAAAAGACCTCAGAGAACTTAGGAAAGTTCATAAAAGGAAGAATGCAAATTCATTCTCTCTCTCTCTCTCTTTTATATACTCAAACACACACACACACACACACACACAGTCAAAAGCATGACCAGAAATGTTGACCAGTCACACATTGAAGTAGGGAGATGAGTGCTCAAGGCACTGGGCTGACGGTGGGGGTTAAATTTAGCCCCCCTCCTCCAGCCAGGCCCTGACACAGGTGCTTCCCCAATGGACTAAGAAGGCATTTCCTGACTTTCCACTAGCCCAGCCACCCCCTCATGGACAGAGTCCTCCCCGAGGTGTGTCCTTTCCCCAGTGACTTTTTAACCTATTAAAATACCTCTTTTTTTTTTTTGCTTCTTATTCTGTGTGTATGATTAAAAAAATAAGAGAGAAATCTACCCACTTACAAACTTTTAGCTGTATAATAGTGTTGTGAACTACAGGCACAATGTGGTACAGCAGATCTCTAGAACTTGTCCATCTTGTATAATTGAAACTTATATCCATTGAACAGTAACTTTCCTTTTCCACCTCCCTGAGCCTCTGGCAGCCATCACTCTACCTTCTGCTCTACAAGTGTGACTACTTTAGACACTTCTTATAAGTGGAATCATGAAGGACTGGCTGGTTCATCCATGTTGTTGCAAATGACAGGATTTCCTTCTTTTTAAAGGCTGAATACTATTCCATCATATGCATAAATCATGTAAAATACCATCTTTAAGACCACCAAGAAAGGAAAATTCTTAGAAATGTGCCATCACATTAGAGCAGAACAGACTACAGCTCCCTCATCCCCAGGCCAGCATCCCAGGGTCTTGGGGGTCTCGATTTACAAATGTCCAACCATGGCAGGGAAAAGGAGCAGAAAAGAGATACCACCGGAGAAGCCAGTGGGCCTCTCTGTACACCAGTTTCCTCATCTGTAAAACAGTCATATTTAGAGTCCCAGAGATTACACACTCAAATGGGAGTTTTAATGAAGGGGATTATTTACAAGTCATGGACAAGGTTAAGGAAAACTGCCAAAGGATGGTGAAGTGGGTACCTCCTAATGGCCAAATCCAAGGAGAAGTCAAAGGGCAGGTAAGCCCACAGATGTGATCCTTGGAGATCAGTGTCCCAGGGCTCAGAACAATGTGGAGTAGGGGGAAGACTAGATCTGGGAAGACAGAGAGGACCCAGCACACATCATCTCTGAGTTCCCATAAAATTCCAATATTCTATGACCATTTTGGTACAGAATTAAGCTTTGCCACAGCAAGAAAAAAATTCTGTTTACTCCAAAGATTTGAGGATAATCCACCAGGATGCATTTTCTCATCATTCTGTGTGCTTAGCTCAGATAACAGCACTCATTTATTGCTCTTGGAAACAGCTCAGATTGAGAACATCGTACTAAACAGTCCCTGTTTTCCTTTAACTGAGCTCTTACAAATGTAGCAGGATTCGGCTTTGAGCTAGTAATTGATGTTTCCCCCTCCTCGTCTTATCCCCTGAGACCCGCCCCCCCTTTTCCAGAAGGAGGATCCTGTAGTGTCCACCGCCTCACAGAAGAGATGTCCCAGCAGGAGCAGAGAAATGGGTTTTGGCTTTCGAAACCCCAGCACTTAGTCTCAGAGCACACACAACAGAGCCAGAGCAAAGCTTACCACCTCCTCCCGCCCCCCCCCCACCAACCCCACACCCAGACCATTATTTTGTTGGGGTAAAGTGTAGAGAGAAAGGACTATGCAGACATTATGTTTCCTGAGCACAAGGCTCCCAAATCCTTTCCCCACAAGCTGAGACAGTAAACGGTAAGTTTCCCTCTTCTCACTCAAACTCATTTTCAAGTCTCCCATGCATTCCCTGGCTGGGCCAGGCTCCAGGGACTACCTCGCCCACCCCACGCCCGCCCTCCAGTGGCAGCGAAGTCTGCAGGTCTCAGGAGTCACAGGGGTGCTCAGTCCCAGGACACTAGTGTGAGATTTTTAATTTCAGAATCAAGGATCCTTTCAAAAGTTTCATTTTGATAAATGGTCGCTTCTGGAGAAGTTCCTGGTATCATCCGTTCCAAGGGCTCCGGCAAAGGTGCTGACCAGTTTCTAGCATCTCTCCTTTCCTGAACTCAGAGGCAATGCCATGCTCCAAAGTGCATGGGGCTTTGCTGTAACTGTTCTGCAGACATCCAGCTGGGTAGCGCTGGCCATTAGAGAGATGTCACACGGGGCCGTGAAAGCTCTCTCAGAAGAAAGGGGAGTCACACTGGGTTAGAATGAAGACCCATTTGGAAAAAAACAAAAATAAGTTTGCTGAGTAAAACATGTCGTTTCTTCTTTCAAAGGAGTTAGGTTATTTCCAAGTGGCTTCATAATGTGAAAAAAGACTAACTTCTGGCAAAGAAACTAAAAGGAAGAGGGAGGCTGCCATTCTGCCCATTTGGAAGGGGGAGTCAAGGGGGGCTGGAGAGTTCAATAATAATTATCTGGATGACTGTGGCCAAATTGTTTAACCTCTCTGTGTCCCATTTTTCTCATGTGCAAAAATGCCAGGGTTCAGATTAAGTTAATTACTGAGGTTCCTTCCAACTCTAAGAATATATGACTTTCAAGCGGGGAAGGAACTTCCCAGTTCAGAGTCCAAGGATTTGCTATTGAAAAATGAAGCAAAGAAAGAAGAACTACCATTATCAGGCAACGAGGCCATAGTCTGACAGATAACAGAAAAGAAGTGCTCTGTGGATCCTGTCACTTGACATGTTATAGCTGCATTCCCATCTTAGATGATACCATACAAATGGGCTATTCCATGCATCTCAAGAATGTCCCGACCATATTAGGAATTCTCCTAAGTGGCTCCTCTGTGACATTACACAGTACTGTTCCTGACATGGCCATTTCAGTCAGCTTCAGACTCAACTCTAGATGAAAATATTATAGTTGGATGATTTGTCAAGTGCTAAGTCTAATCCTTGCAGCTTTTTCAGAGTCCTTAAAAAGAAGAGTGCCAGATGTTATACTTGTATATTTAATGGGAAACTGAATGGGAAAAAAACAAAACGCAGCAAGCCTAGTTGTAATATTTAACTGTTTTTGAAAACCCACCATCTAAACATACCAAAAATAACATATTTTCAAAACTGTGACAAAGTCAAACGTCTCTCAAATACAAAAAAATAAGTCTGTCATGAGCCATTCAGAATAAAGCAATCTGTCAGTTGTAAAATGCAAGTACTCCTTTATAAGTAGTTTGCATCCTTCCAACTCTTTCAATAAATACCACGTTAACATATCAAAAATATTCAGAGAGAATTTCATCTAAGTCAGAAAACCCTAACTAATTAGTTACTTGGGTAACATCAGGCTGGATCTCCCACAAGCACTTAGCCCTTATCAGGGATAAATAAACTCATCATCTATTGCCCCAAACTGTTCCCCTCTTGATATCCCTTTCCACTTATCACACAAGTGAGGAACCTGAACATTATTTAACACTCCTCCTCTCATCAATAACTAAATTCTATAGATTGTGCCTGCTGAGCATCTTGGTCCCCTGTTCTCTATCCCTACTGCCATTGCCTAGGTCAAGCCTTCACCCCCTATCTACTGGACAATTGCAAGGTCTTTTAGCCTTCAATGCCTTCAATTAATTCATCCATCCTTGCCATTTATATTTTTCAAATACACATTTGGTATGTCACTTCCCTAATCATACCCACTCTTCAATGGGTTACTTAGAGGAAGAATTTAAAATTCAACATGGTGGCCCCCCCTCATACTCCATGCTCTAGCCTTGTCACACTGCTTACAGTTTTCCATTGATTGTGGTATCCAGGTCTCTGTGTTCTCTAACCAACCAGCCCCTCCCCACCCCACCTCCAAAAGTGTCCAACTAACAATTCTGCTTCTTTCAATATGAAAACTCCTCCCTGGGACAACGCAGTCTGTCCCCTACCTCTCTCTTCACCTGACACTACCCTCCTTCTGCATTGCTCAGCTCCAGCTGTACCAGCCCTCTGAAGGGTCTGCTTCCCTCCTCCGGGCAGCCATTTGCACATATGGTATGCCCTTTTCTAACTACTCTACACTTGCCTAACTTGAACTCATTCTTTGGGTTTCAAGTTCAATGTGACTCTCTCTGAGAGACCTTCCCTGACCTCCCAAAAGAAAATCTGGTTCTTCTGCTGCATACTTTGTAGGCTACTATTCTTTTCCCTTATCATAGCTGACGGTTATATGTCTATTATTGTGGTTATTAATTCCAAGCCCATCATCCTCAAGGGACACTTACCTCTGTGAAGTAGAGATGGTCAGGTCCAAAGTTGACTCCCAGAGGCTAGCACAGTGTCTAGCCCACAATAAAAGTTTCTCAACCAATTCATGGTACTGCCAGCTTCACTTACTTTACAAAAGTTTATTCTGTTCTTCTCCAAGCCCCCCATCTTCAAGCTACTGGGTTGGGTGGGCAATAAGGAGGAACCTTGGCCTTTCTAAAGCCTTAGGACCAACTTCCAAAGCACCCACCTTTCCTCCCACCTCTCCTTTACGCCAGCCCCTAAACTCATCTCGGATGCTTTATCACTCAATTATAAAAAGCAAGGAGCAGACCTGGCAAAGATGGAAGAAGAAACTTGAGTAGGGAAAAGCAAAATTCTCTGAGGAAGAGATGGAGCAGAATTCCAAACATCGCATGTTAACAGTATGTGTTGCTTACATGCACACATTGCACACACACACACACACAGAGGCAGAGAGACCGCAGGATTAAAAGAGGTAGAAGAAACACAATGGATCAAATGGCTTCTGGATCCAAAACCTGCTTAAAAACATTTCAATATGGACTGTATATTAGTGATTTTGGAATTATTGTTAATTGTCTTGGGTATAATCATGACATTGTAGTTTGCAGAATTATGTCCCTATTCCCAGGAGAAGCATGTGGAAGTATTTAGGGGTGGAGAGTATCATGATGTTCTTAACCTATATTCAAGTGGATCAGGAAAAGAATGTGTACATTTATAGATCAATCTTGCTTAAATACAAACTTAATCCAGTGTGTTTATCTATGGAACAAGCAAGAGAGAGAAATTCGCACACAGAGCAAAATGAAGAAATTGTGACTAGGTACTATTCTGTCAACTTTTCTGTAGGTTAATTTTAAAAATAAAAAAGAATGAAAAATAAATAAATAAGGAAGGAAATAAAGTCCCTTTTATGTGTGCACTAAATAGTCTCCTTTGAAGTTCTAACTGCATTGACCTAAGGGGGAACAATGCCCACAGCCCTTCATGTTGAGAGAGATTGTTCATTAAGCCCTCAGGGAACCCAGCCTTCTGATGGAAAAGTAATAGCTTCTGGGCAGTGCCAGCAGAAGGATAGGCCTGGGAAGAATCAAACTAATCTCTTCAGAATTTCCTGATGGCCTCGGCACGGTGGCCCCTGCCCAACGCAGTCTCCTTTCTGTGAACTTCTTTGCCCTTATACCGCCCCTCCTGATAAATGACCAGAGATTTGACATGGGTATGAATGAAGTCCTAATCATCCAGTTACTTATTCTAACAGTGACTACTTAATTATTACTCAAGTGAAGATACTTTGGAGAATAAAAGGGGATGCTAACCAGACAGCGTGCTAGGACTGTCCCAGGAAAACTGGAACTATCTCAGGAACATTTGGATATATGGTCATCCTATTTATCTTCCATGAGCAGGGATATTAGACAAATACATAAATGATGGCAACAGCAATATTAATTTAACCATATAACAAAATAACACAAAGAAACTGCCATCCACAAATTGCTTGGGAGTTCAAAGGTAGGGATAAAGTAGTTCCTTTGGAGGAATCAGGAAGAAATTCATGAAGGAGAAGCATTTCAAATTGGCCTTAAAACAATAATTGTATTTCTGTACATAAAGATGGAAGGGAAGGTCATTCCAAATGGAAAGAATTGTTTGAGCAAAGGCCAGAGTAGGAAAGCGTGAAGGTATACCAGGGAAATGGAAGCAATCTAATGTAGCAGATCGGAAGAGGTGTCCGTAGGAAAGACAGGAGATGAGCCTGGAGAGGTAAATTGAAACCACAGTGAAAAGTGTGTACTCAGTCTGCTAGGCAACAGAGACTCATTGAGGGTTTTTGAGAAGGACACTAGTAAGGCTGTGGAGGGCCTTCAGTGTCAAGCTAAAGACTTAAGGCCAGAAAATCAGATAGGTCTTTTATTGAACAGTCTCCTACAATAAGAACACCCATAAGTGTAAACCCATATTAGCCAGTCTGCAAATATGAATGATATAAACCAAAAGAAAATTGTCACAGTCACTGGTATCATAAGCTTCTTAAAAACCACCTTTATTCTCTCTTGTGGGTAGTTCTGTTTTTGTCTGCTCGGTCAAGTATTACTCAGGTCAAATTTTCTCAGGAGCCCTGTTTCCCGAAAGCCAGTGTCACAGAAACAGAAATGAGAGAGTTAAAATGTTCAGAATTGTCCAAGCCCAAGAAGATGAAAACTGAAAGCACAGCACTTGCGTTAAAGGAAAAGCAGTTACCAAAAGAGGAGGATTGTGATAAGTTTCCTTTGAAGATGGGAAATTACATTTTGAAGGCAAAGCTAATTTTAATGCAAGTTCTTCTACCCCATACCAAAAAAGCCTGAGGCAATCTCATATTTAATAAAATTAATTAAATTTCTCCCCAAAGGTTAATTTATAGATATTTATTTCGGGGGGAATAATTAAAAGACAATGTTTCAACTGTTTTCAATTTTATACCAGATATTTGACTAGACAAGAGAACACGCCTCATAGAAGAATACGTCATTCCAGAGAAAACTATGAATAGCAAATCTTTCTGGAAAAGGTGAACAACACCGGCAAAGCAATCTCATTTCCAAAGAGAATGGCCCAACAGGAAGGCAGTGCTTTGGTCCCTAAATACAAAGCCTAGAATATTTGTAAACAGAAAGCACATATTCCCTTTCTATAGAGCATGTGCCATGTTCAAAAACTATTCCCTGGTCAGTTTAGGCCATAAATGAATGAAGAAAAGGCTGGTCTAGAAAGTAATTCTTGAATTTGCAATCCATGGAATTTTATATCTACAAGGACATCCAGGGAAAGTAAAGAGGAGCCAACTTTAAAAGGCTGCCACTGGACTTTGAGCTTTCAAAAAGATAAGGGCAACTAAATGCAGCCCATCACACATGCCTACATCCATAAGTCACACAGGCATATACACCTATGGAGGATGAAAGGGGACAAATTCATTATTTTGAAATGTGATAAATAAAGAAGAAGAACCGAATATTTTTCTTGTCTCTCGTATATGAACTATATACCACTGGGTGACCAAAAAGTAGAGGAAGGGAAACAATCCTTTATAAACGTATTCCTCCTAATAAATGGGGGAAAAAAATAGTCTCAACTAGAATATCACCAGTTTACCAATCCCAATAAATAAGTAAATCTAAGCATTGAGCATCAACAGTCGTTAGCCAGACAGATATTATGCGCTTCCTGATGGAAGAACACTCCTCTGATGTTGCCAAAAAATTGTATCTGAGTCTGATCAAACCTTGAAATCCAGCTACCACATTGCAGGAAAGAGAAAAGTCAGAGGAACACAGTGAAATGTATCAGGACTATGCAATCAGCAAAATCCAGACTGTGAGAAACTCTACAGGTCAGAGCCCTCAATTCATCCACACCCAAACTATACAGAAAAGAAAAAGATAGAGCAGGAATCTATATGAAAAGAAAGTGCATCAATCTTTTAAACGAGTAAATATTTCTAAAAGTATTATCTAGTGGGCGCCTGGGTGGCTCAGTTGGTTAAGCGACTGCCTTCGGCTCAGGTCATGATCCTGGAGTCCCGGGATCGAGTCCCGCATCGGGCTCCCTGCCCGGCGGGGAGTCTGCTTCTCCCTCTGACCCTCCTCCCTCTCATGCTCTCTGTCTCTCATTCTCTCTCTCTCAAATAAATAAATAAAATCTTAAAAAAAAAAGTATTATCTAGTGATACACATTTGGGCGATTGCTATACAAGTCTGAATAATGGTCACTTATGAAGGAAAGTAGAGGGTCTATGATGGAGAATGGGCACATGGAAGGGACTTCTGGAGTAGGTGGCAAATTTCTATTTCCTGACTAGCGTGGTCATTACAAATATGGGGGAGTGTCTTCCTGTGCTTTGTTTTACAATAAAGTTGATTAAATTTTAAAAAAGAAGAAAGAAATTTCCAGTAAACTCCCTGGAAGCATGAAAAAGCATCTAAAGAACCACCCAATATTTTCCAAATTTGGGGGAAGTATGATGGGTAAATAAGGCAATAATGATTCCTATTGGGGCTAAAATCTACTCAGTACATTTCTACAATCAATACTAGAAAAAAATCAACTAAAAAGGAATATAGTTCAACTAGGAAAACTGGAAAAAAATACGTTCTCTGATACATAGAACTCTGTGACCTCCATTCCCAATGAACTTCCCTGTGATCCCCAAAAGTGTTGGTAGCCCATCTTCCATGTACAAGAAAGGATAGTGTAACAATCCAGGGGCAAACCCTATATAAGAATCACAACTTAGAATACTAGCATTTTGGAACAAAATTAGCCTTTTCTGCTAATTTTCTCCCTCTGAGAAATAGCTGATACTTACCCTTGAAAGCCGGTTCCTAGGCTCTTGTGGAGGTAGGACTCCTGGCCTTGGACACCTGATGACCACATGACCTGAACTGCCCAGGATAAACTGTGTCATTTGAACCACCAAGCTATAAAATCAGGTTAAGGGGCGCCTGGGTGGCTCAGTCGTTAAGCATCTGCCTTTGGCTCAGGTCATGATCCCGGGATCCTGGGATCAAGCCCCGCATCAGCTTCCTGCTCGGCGGGAAGCCCACTTCTCCCTCTCCCACTCCCCCTGCTTGTGTTCCCTCTCTCACTATCTCTCTCTCTGTCAAATAAATAAATAAAATCTTAAAAACAAAAACAAAAACAAAAAACAAAAAAAAAAACACAAAAAGTTAAAATAAAATAAAATCAGGTTAAGTGCAGCCACACTGTCACCAAGTGGAAGTGATATGTAAGATGGGTCTGTCACATGTCCTGAAGGTTCCAATAAGTTGCATGATTAGGTGACTCAGACTTCGACAGCCACATACTCCTGCTACATTGCTTTCTCTCAACCCACACATATGACCTCATGAGGAATTCCCTGTAACCAGTTGATGGTGGAAAAAAAGACTCAGGCATATTTTACAGATGATTCTCCGTTATATATCAGCACTTGCTAGAAGTAGGGGTGGACCTGAAAAATAGTGGAGAAAGAAAATCTTCCCAATTGGTAGAACTTTACAGTATATCTGGATATCCACGTTTTCTAGACTGAAAGATGGCCAGAAGTACAAATCTATACTAAGTCATAAATAGTGGTTAATGATTTGGCCAGATGGTCAGAGGATTAGAAAGAAGAGAATTAAGAGATTGGTTAAAAGGAGGACTGAGGAATAGGTATATGCATGACCCTTTGGAATGGGCAAAGGGTATGAAGTGTTCAAATCTCATGTGCATACTCTACTACAGAGCAGGAAGGTAGCCAAAGTAACACATTCTGAGGATGTCAGTCAGCCTTCTTTTCTCATCTACCCTAGTGCTTTATCCAAGGACTTCTCTTTAGAGTGTCCATGCAGCACTCAAGCCACTTATGCATAGACTCACCAAGGCAAATCTGGCTCCCACCATTACTGAGTACTCAACCCTCCAAGAGGTTTGGAAAATACTGGGTGGTTCTTTAGAAGCCAACAGTGAGCCCTGATAGATGAGCTAGCCATCTGATGGGAGTTGATTTACATTGGTTCCCTTCCGTCATGGAGGGGACAAAGGTTTTTCTTCACTGGAATAAGCACATTCTGGATATGGGTTTGCCTTTTGCCACCACCACCATCCACATACTTAGACAATGCCTTGTTTTCCATCATAGTCCCCCTCATATTGCTTCTGGCCAAGGCAACTTCTCAATGAAGGAAGTACAGCAACTGGCTGGGAACACATAATTCTATGGTCTTGCCACCTACTCCATTGTTCAGTTGCCGCTGGCCTGACAGAATGGGGGAAGCACCTACTGAGGGCTCAATTAGGTCTCTCATGGGGAGATAACACCTTGAAACTTTATGGCACTACCTTACAGGACGCAGTATACACTTTGAATCAACAACCGTAGAGAATATTATTTCTTCCATAACTAGAATACTTAAGCCTGGGAACCAAAGGTTAAAGTTGGAGAAACTGCTCCTATTATTACACCTAAAAACCTAATCACAACGATTTTGTTTCCTGGCCCTGAGATTTGGGGCTCTGCTAGTTCAGAGTTATTAGTTCTCAAGGGAAAATTTTTCCATTGTGGGCACAAGAATGGTTCCACTGAACTCAAATTTGAGACTGCCCCTGGACGTTTTAGACCCCTCATGCCATTGAACCAATGGACAAAAAAAGGTTTTACTGTATGAACTGGGGTGATTGGTCCCAATTATCAAGATGAAATAGGCTTGCTGCTGAACAATACAGGCATGTCTGTAATCCCGATGATTCCCTGGGGTTCCATTTATTACTTCTATGTCTAGTAGTTAAGTTAATAGAAGGTTTTACCAGACCAATAAAGGAGGGATGTCTAAGGACAGATTCTTCAGTTGTAAAGATTTGTGTCAACCCACCAGAAAAAGAATTTTTACAAAGCAAAGGGCTAGCTAAGGAGAAAGAAACGTGGGAATGGATAAGGCAAGAAGGAAAATATATAGCTATATAGATAGAGATATAGAGACAGAGATAGACTTATATATGTAGATCTTATGTCTGTATGCAGATAGATAGAGACATACACCATAGATATCAATTATGGCTTAGGATCAGTTACAGAAGTGAGAACTGTAGCAACTACGTGTGTTTTCTTTCTTGTTCTTCACGTTCGTATTTTGTAATATAGAAATCATCTTCCCCTTGGGACACCTGGGTGGCTCAGTCAGTTAAGCGTCTGCCTTCAGCTCAGGTCATGATCCCAGCGTTCTGGGATCGAGTCCCGCATCGGGCTCCCTGCTCCGCGGGGAGCCTGCTTCTCCCTCTGCCTCTGTCTCTCTCTCTGTCTCTCATGAATAAATAAATAAAATCTTTAAAAAAAATAAAAAAAAGAAATCATCTTCCCCTCTTTCCTTTTCCCTATGTCATATAAGGAATGTTGGTTGATAGTTCACTGTACAATTTAGCTTTTCCGTGTTATAAAATAAATAGGATTTGGGCTCACCTATGAACAAAAATAACACCATTCCAGTATGGATACACTGACTGTGGAATTTTGTATCTCCCTTATCAGGGAAAGAGTGAGTATGCCTTCAGTTATGAAAGGGATAGAGCATCCACAGAAGCATTATAATGCTACTGTTTTTGTTGTCTAAGTTTAGATGGGGGCAGAAGGCTGTGTATGTCTCAGAAGAGACAGACGGGTGGACTGTGCTTAATAGTCCTTGTTCTTGCTCAATTCCACATTCTCTCTTCTATGTCCCTCCTCTGACAGCACACCACATTTCTCAGACTAACTCACCAACTGACTTCCTGTGGGTTCTCTCAACTGGAGCACTAGCAGGAGAATGGAAAACAAGAAGGGAGAAGCAATGGCAGTAGCAACGATGGCTGGCTCATGTCGGTGTCTGGGTTCCTGCGCAGCCATTTTGGTTCTAACAGCAGAAGTGAACTATAAGCTGGGGCGCCTGGGTGGCTCAGTTGGTTAAGCGACTGCCTTCGGCTCAGGTCATGATCCTGGAGTCCCGGGATCGAGTCCCTGGATCGAGTCCCGCATCGGGCTTCCTGCTCGGCAGGGAGTCTGCTTCTCCCTCTGACCCTCCCCTCTCTCATGTGCTCTCTCTCATTCTCTCTCTCTCTCAAATAAATAAATAAAATCTTAAAAAAAAAAAAAAAGAAGTGAACTATAAGCCAACTGTGAACAGGGACTGTCTTATACTTCCATATTCTTTACAGTGCCTGGCCTAAGGCAAAGCTCATAGTAGACACATGGTTTTTGGGGGGTTTTCTTGTTACGGTGGTGGTAAAAAACACACAACATAAAATTTACCATCTTACGCATTTTTAAGTGCACAGTTCAGTAATGTGAAGTATATTCACACTGTGAAGCAGAGCTCCAGAATGTTTTCACCTTGCAAATCCGAAATTCTATACCCACTAAATAACAACTCCCTTTTCCTCCTCCCCACAGCCTGTGGGAACCACCATTGTACTTTCTGTTTCTATGAATTTGACTGCTCTAGATAAGTAGTCACACGATTTAAAAAAATTTTTTTAAACTGACATAATTGTAAAATCTCAAGAGTTGAGATTTAGCTCTGTGCACGGATCCTGCCTTTTTTACCTTAAATTCAGTAACCTCTATGTTTTTATCAATGGATCTCTGCTGGAAGAATCCCAGTGGCAGTTTTCAAATGCTGAGCCAACTGTGGGTGGGCACTTCTTGTGATAAAAAAAGTTATTCTTTATATTAACTTAAAATGTTGAAGCTCTTCTACCCATTGATCCAGAACAGAGCATGTTCCCTTCATCTTCCAAAGTTTACATGCTTTTATGCTATTTTACAAATATGTTTTTATCAGGTATGTTTTAGCCTGCCATGAGACAGCAAGATTTGCATAGAGAAAGGCTGGAGAGTATCAACTGCTGTTAATATCCAACACTCAGCAACAGTGTAGCCTGTAGCCAGAGGGAAGGCAGCGGAATTCAGAACCTAATTAAAACAGTGAATCCGGCTTGTTCCTGAGGTCTGTTGCACATCCCTGCCTTTAAAAATAAATATTCCACCACATGTTCACAAGATTACTGACAGCTTCCCATTAGGTGGCTACTTAGCAATTTAATAAACCAAAAGATTCTCTCCCAGGTAGCCATAATATTTACCGTGAGGCAAGGACGAAAACGGTCACTAATGAAATTTCCCTGACAAAAACCTATCAATTCAAGTTTCAGAGGCAAGATCTCATTCTTGCAGTGTTGCTAGAAACATTCATGGCAACCCTTCCCTGAATAATTTGCACAATACATTATTTATTTATACCACACATTTATACTGTTGCTATAGAAGCATAACCCAAAAAACAACAATAATGAAGAATTTGAAGAACACAGACACTGTGACAAAACATCTCTGATGGAAGATCAGACGCTGGACCAACCTTGCACGAAAACCTGACTACATGCTATCCACCTTGGACAACTGCCTTCACCATCTTCATCTTCATCATTGTTAAATGCACTCAATAGTTCTTTGATAAGAAGCACTTAATACTCTTTAAAAGAGAAATGTAAAAATAAGTAAAATCCAGGAAGCAATAATTTATAAAGAATAAATATAAATTACAAATAAACAGATGTTAAAAATATCTAGCTTGTAACCAAAGAAATGCCAATCAAAAGAACGTAAGACACTACTTTTGTCTGAACAAGTGAGGATTAAGCAGAAACAGACCCTCTCAGTACTGCAGGTGGACGTGTACATTGGTACAACCTTTCAGAAGATAAATTTGCTAATAAATAACAGCAACCTTTAAAAGATTCATATCTTTTGGTCCAAAAACATTATTTCCTGGAATAATGAGCTGTAGGGCACAACATAGGGAATACGGTCAACAATATTATAATAAATATGTATGGTGACAGATCGTAATGAGACTTACCGTGGTGGTCACTTCATAATACATATAAATACTGAATCACTATGCTATACACCTGAAACTAATATTGTATGTCAATGATACCTCAGTAAAACAATAAATCAATTAAAAATTAACAAGTAGGGCGCCTGGGTGGCTCAGTTGGTTAAGCGACTGCCTTTGGCTCAGGTCATGATCCTGGAGTCCTGGGATCGAGTCCCGCATCGGGCTCCCTGCTCAGCGGGGGGTCTGCTTCTCCCTCTGACCCTCCCCCCTCTCATGTGCTCTCTCTCTCATTCTCTCTCTCTCAAATAAATAAATAAAATCTTAAAAAAATAAATAAATAAAAATAAAAAAATAAGAATTAACAAGTAATGAAAATAAAATGAGTACAAGAGTTTCATAATTTGTAATGATAAAAAATTGAAAACACCTAAATATCAAGCAATGGATCATAGAGTCAATAAATTATGGCTCACCCAGAAAATAAAATTCCTTGCAACCATTAATAAAAGCAAACGTTATACAGTATTTACTATGTGGCAGGCTCTAGTCTAAGCAACTTATAAAAATACTAACTCATTTCATCTTTATTATAATTCTATGATGTAAGTACTAACATTGTCCCCATTTTACAGAGAGAAAATCAAGTCATAGAAGTTAAGTACCTTGCTTAATTAGACCACCAAATTAGATAATGGTGAGCCAGTATTCAAACTCAGGCAGTCCAATCTGACCCCAAACTCCATACTACAAACCATCATATCATTTTACTATAGAAGAATATTTAAAATCTTATTAAAAAAATCTCAAAATATACTTGTAGTAATTTTTTAAACGATGTTAACAAATCGTTGTGTATAGGTACGTGTGTGTGCAATACCATCCGCATGCACGCCAGACTATCAATAGCTGTTATTGGAATTATGGGCATTTTTTTTACTTTTTTCTTTCTTCTATTTTTTCAATTTTATGTTTTATAATTAACATACATTAATTGCATTTATAATTAAAATACAAAAGTGCTCTCAGTACCATCACTTAAGTATTCCTGATAGGCTACTGCCTTCAGCCTAGAACTTTAAGAGGACCCAATTTTTAACATGACTACTGACATGAATAAACTGAAGTGCTTCACACCTGTTTACCTCCTACTTGACCACGAGATGCAGTTGTTGTTGTTGTTAAATCTTCATGAAAACTACAGAATAAAGTATCCTGACCTCAACTGATAGCACTTTGTAAATAACCTCTTATATCCATAAAAGATTTTTATTATTTCGACACCTGAAGTTTCAAAGCACCCAACCTGTGTCCAAATAAAGTCTTTTTATTCCCCACCTTCACTCGCTAAGTGATCCGTGTTTAAATATCTGTGCAGATACTTAACTTCACAAACAAAATTCCCAGCCTGGGGAGGACAGCGTTGTTTACTCTAGAGCCTTCTGCCCCGTGACTTACTGGGATTTCCAGCTGGCCTTCGCCTTACTGTACTACACTGACCCTGGAGCTCCTCCATGCTAATTCCTGACTGAATCACTTTTGAGATCGAAACTGCCCCAGGAAAAGGGCAAATGAGATGTGACAGAAATTAAACCAGCACCTTCCCACATAGACCCTGCCCACACTGTACGGGAAGCAAACAATTGCCTATGGTCAGTGGTACACAGGCAGTAATTATAGTCTCTCAAAGAACAATCTCTGCCCTGGATAAGAGATGTTGACCGCATAATACTCTGTGTGGGGCTTGCAGAGTCTGTAAGAAATAGGCGAGCCCATGAGCCTGCAGGAGCGGCTGCATCAACTTTCACCAGGATCAAGGCCGAGGACTCCCTGGGCAATTTTCACCACTGGGCATTCGGTGGCCTCATTTGTTCTCATGGCAGTAAAGCCCCTAAAAGCCCCCAAACACAAGGGCTCCAGATTCTGCGGCACTGACCGGAAGAGCACATAAATACTATTTGTATTTGGTGGCGTATCCATATTCGTTAGTAACCCATGCCACAGTTTTCTCACAATTTTCTCACTTCAGCCATGTTGCCGAGACCCTCCCATGGGTTCCAAAACCACAACGACTATAAAGGGCAGAATTCTAGATGGCTCCCAAGATTCCCACCCCTAGGTGTACGTACACACCTTATTGAGTGTGGGTGGAACCTATAAATATGATGGTATGGCCCCTTCTTCAGTTAGGTTACATTACGCGGCCACTGGGGATGGAAGAGCCACTCCATCCTGGCCAACTAGAGAAACGGGAAGTCAGAAGGATGCCCTCCAGCTGGCCTGAAGAAAGCAAATACCTGTGCTGCAAACTACCAATGCGAACCACTTGGCAAGGAGCTCGAGGTGGCCTCTGGGAGCTGAGAGTGATCTCAGCCAACTGCTAGCAAGAAAAGAGAGACTTCAGTCCTCCAACTTAAAGGAAATGAATCCTGCCAACAACCAGTGCGCTGGGAAGATGACCCTGAGCCTCCGGGGTCACAGTCCCTGCGGCCACCTTAACTTGACCCTGGGCAGAGGACCCAGCTAGCCTGTGCTCAACTCCCGAACCGCAGAAATTGTGAGAAAATAAATCTGTGTTGTTTGAAGCCCGGGCTCTTAAGTTGTGATAATTTGTCTCACAGCAATAGAAAACTAATACATGACCACTGTGACATTGTTAGAACATATGTGCTGCTGACGTCCACTCTTCAGAAGGCATTCCCATCTACGACATTCACCCCCAAGGAGAGTAATAACTGATATTTATATAACCGTTTGGAGATTATTTAACTTTCAGATCAACTTCATCTGAATTTTATTTTTTTTTTTAATTTATTTTTTTTTTTAAGATTTTATTTGACAGAGAGAGATACAGCGAGAGGAGGAACACAAGCAGGGGGAGCAGGAGAGGGAGAGCAGGCTTCCCGCAGAGCAAGGAGCCCGATGCGGGGCTCGATCCCAGGACCCTGGGATCATGACCTGAGCCGAAGGCAGACGCTTAACGACTGAGCCACCCAGGCGCCCCTCATCTGAATTTTATATCATTAATCTGAGTGAGTTCGTGCAGGAACAAAGATTCTGGGGCCAGGCTGCCTGGATTTGACTCTCTCTTCTGCCACTTAGTCACTGCATGGGCTCACACCAGTTCCTCAACCTCTCGGTGCCTCAGTTTCCTCCCCTGTAAAACAGGGATATGATAATCCCTACCTCGTAGGGGCTTGTGAGGATGAAATGATTTTACATAAAGTCTAGCTCCTGGCCAGCACAGGGTAAGCGTCTAGTGTGACTGCTTTCAACGGCATATCTAAACACACTAGGAAAGCAAAGTTAGCTTTGTTCACTTCCCAGTAGGAGATGCTGCAGGAACTGCAGCCTTGGGTTTTAAGAGGTTCTGCAACAGTGAGGTTGTGTGTTCTCCTGGAGAAAGGTAACCCAAAGCAGGGAAAGAATGGGCCTCCACCCTCCAGCTGATGTCCTGAGTAGAATGGGGGGAGCACAGGCAAGAAGGAATGAGCCTTTCTGCCCACCCTGAAAAGGACCACAGATCTGGGGAGAAGCAGGAGAACCCTGGACTTGAGATGAGACAGACACAAGTGGGTTCCTGCCACCACAACGACTCACACGGCCTGCGCCACACACATCCTGGAGCCCAGGTGGGCTGCCTGTGCTTTGATGCCATGTTCATCAGCTCCAACAGGTGTTCTTTCCAAGTGGACATGGTAATAGTACAACCATTAAAGGCATGTTCCCTAAATTCTTCTGGCCAGTGGGGGTGGGCCAGAAGGGCACAAGCAGGAGGGCTGCCAATGCCTCCCAAGGTGCCGCCAGATCCATAGGTGACAAAGACCATAGTGGCCTTGACAATGGGACTGCTCGAGGGGTACCCACCTTCATGCCACAGAGACAGACTCATAGGACACTTTGTAGGTCAAAGAGGACCCAAGAGAATTAAAGATACGTTTTCCCAGTGTGGCCTTTGTCCCACTAAAGTACCACCAACCAAAACCCTACTTAGTCATGCCTCATCTGTTTTACTAATTTCTCAATTTAAGTTTTAAAGTACTCCTGGTGTGGGGAGGGGGGCGGGGGGGGGGTATGAGCATCTGAGTAAGTATCTAATTCTCCCTGTGTGTGTGTGTGTGTGTGTGTCTGTAACAAATCCCCCCTCTTTTGTGTCCAGCCCTCACTTGCGCAGCCCTCATGCCACACAGAGAGGCATGCCCAGTGTCCCTTTTCTATCCTTTTGGTACTTCCCCGTCACTCCTCCTCCTCCGCAACAAATCAATCATTGATAAAGCAAATGGAAAGCTATAGCTGAAAGTACTTTGCCTTATCTCCCAATTGCACAAAGGCATATTGGTTCGTTTCAGAGAGTATACCTTAATTTGCCCTGGAAGATGTCCTAAGAGATCCAAAAAGAGGTAAGAAAGTTCAAACGCCTGCAGGTTTTGTGCAACGAGCACACAGAAACAGTGTAATCTATGTGAAAATGAGCAAGCCTAGTTGACTTGCCTTTTAAAACGCTGTGCAGACCTAACAGAACAGCCAAACAAAAATCTCACAAGTGGGCCATGTATGTCCTAGAGCCACTAATTTGTAATGACCCCTGACCTAGAGAGTAGGAGGCTCTTGCAAAGGCCAATTCGATACAGGAAATGCAGACCTTCTGGCAAAGACGCGTGGAGCTCAAAGAGAAAGTCAAAGTAACTTGAACTTTCTGAAAATCGCCACCCTAGTTGATTTGTGAGCTCTAAATTCTCCACTCGACCCAGCCTAGAAATCCAATGGAAGGCTGGAATAACAAACCAGTCTAAACACAAAAGGCCACAATCAAGAGGAAATGCCTCCGCTGCTGGCACCCAATTACCATTGAGATCTTGATAAAAGAAAAATGTTTCCTCTTTCTAAAATTTTTTTTTTTTAAAGATTTTATTTATTTATTTGACAGAGACAGAGACCGCGAGAGCAGGAACACAAGCAGGGGGAGTGGGAGAGGGAGAAGCAGGCTTCCCGCTGAGCGGGGAGCCCGGCGCGGGACTCGATCCCAGGACCCTGGGATCATGACCTGAGCCGAAGGCAGATGCTTAACCAACTGAGCCACCCAGGCGCGCAATGTTTCCTCTTTCTAAATAAAAAAATCCAACCACCTCCTATGGTAGGGTGGGTTTCAAACCATTTAGAAGCAAGCTCCACTAATCAAGGCATTCCCTATCGGTAGGTCTGTGAAATAGTGTATTTTCCCTGGGAAGGATTCCCTGCTAACATCCCTAGGGAGTACACTTTGCTCTAGCAAAGTTTGATCTAGGCCTATTAGTACATAGAGCCCTCAGAGAGTTTCCTCTATTCATTGTTATGTATGTGTCACAGAATGTCAGAGCGGAAAATTTCCTCTCAGTTTAGAGATGAGAAACCCAAGACAGAATTTCAAAGTCCGTGTCCAAGAACTAGTTAGAAGATACAGCCCCCTCACCTACAACAAGAATATCAAAGTCAGAGATGAGATAAAAGCAACTGAGAAAAGGATTTGTGAGCAGGATGTATTTGGAGAGAGCAGTAAGTACATTAACCTGTGGGAAGGGGTGGGGGTGTCTATTCTCACTTCAAGCCTGGTAAAGGGCAATTCAACGGGACCACTCAGAGAGCTTGCCATGTGACTCCTGCATTACAGAAGTCATGGGGAACTGAAAATGCGGGGCGGGGGGAGGTAGACCTGAGCTGCCAACATGAGTTCAAGGAGAGGCAGCTGTGTTGGAATCTGGGTGGGCCTGAGATCATCTGCACAGAGGATGTCTGTGTGTTCCCCATGATGAGATGGAGATGGGGCCACTCACAGGAGTGGTGGTATGAGTTCATATTAGGTCTTGCCTTGCAGGGTTTCCTGGATGCTTGATGAAAGCTGCAGATGACTCCAGGTTCCTTGGGATGAAGGAGTACATGAAGAGCCAGAGTAGAGAGAGCATGCCATCTGCATCAAAGCAGCTACAGAGGCAAGGGTCCCAATGATTAAGCAAGTGGGGTGGTGCTGGGGGTGAGGGAGTAGACAGGTTCTGAAAAATTCACAGAAACAGCCAGGCGAAAAAAAAAAAAAAAGTTAGCCTTAAACCCCTGCCAGGCTCAGAGAGTACAAATCTACCCAACAGGAGTGGTATCAAGTAAAAACTTGGTGGCTCCCTTTATTTTTCTGTCCCAACAGGGAGGACTTGGACACAGCCACAGGGATGGGCAGAAGAAGTGAACCCAAGTGAAGGAGCCAACCACATTCCTTCTCCACGTGTTCTAGCAAAATACCTGCTGCAAACAAAATGCCACTCCAACAAAAATATCTCCTGATATTTATCTGAGATTTGCCGTCATCAGTGTGTCGAGAGCAAAATGGGAACACACAAGGAAGTCACATCAGTCACACCTGCTTATTCTTATTTTAACTTTACTTAGGTAACTATAGGCATTTAACTGGATTCCCCAACTAATTCATGACTCATGTGAGTTCTTTACCCATTTCCATTTGAGGATAATATTTTACTGAAGTTTAAGCTTTGGAAACTCTTATTTAGCAAGAAAGAGCATTAGAGTTCTGGGTTTTGTTTAGTTGGGTTTTGTTTTTTTTTTTGGTGTTCTTCCTGCTGGTTTCTATAATTGTTCCCCTAGAGTGATAGCCATTGTGCCCTTCTTCCAGCCACAAGGACTGGCATTGCCCATTAAAGCACAAATAGGCGGACACAGGTTGAAAATCTGGATGTGAGTAAAATGTTATAAAAATAATTGAAGGCTGGGGCGCCTGGGTGGCTCAGATGGTTAAGCGTCTGCCTTCGGCTCAGGTCATGATCCCGGGGTCCTGGGATCGAGTCCCACATCGGGCTCCCGGCTCAGCGGGGAGCCTGCTTCTCCCTCTGACCCTCTCCCTTCTCATGCTGTTTCTCTCTCGCTCGCTCTCTAAAAAATAAATAAAATCTAAAAAAATAAAAATAAAAATAAATAATTGAAGGCTGAGAATTTGGGGGCTTGGAAAAGGAAAAGTCAAGAGAGTTGAGACCATGAGGAACTGACATGAAAATTGGGGCTGAGAGCATGAAAAACAAAATGTGAGAAGGTTAGCAAACAGCTGTTCTGCATCACCATTATATCACAGAAAATGAAAAGAGAAAAAGAAGAAGAAAAAGGAAAAGGCTACATATGTTGTACTAAATCAGGCTGGAGTTAGAAGTAGGGGTTGGAAGAAGAAGATTTCGAAACCACTCATTTTCTTTGCTTTTCCTGTTCCTACCTGAAGGAAGAAGCAAGACCAGTAAGAAGACATCTGGCAGCTACGCCTCAGCTCTAGGATTCTGGTTACATCTCTACTGGGAAGAAAAACAATTTGAGCATTTGTCCAAAGAGGCTAGTCTGCCTCAAAGGACTGAAACTAAAATGTTACCAGACTCCCTGAGCACCAACACTTGACATTCCAACATATTTTCACTTAGTTGCAGCCAGTTATGGCCTTCATTTTAAGCAGAACATGTTAAAACAATGGCATGGGAAAATTGCTACAGGAGTTATTTACAAATAATTATTTCTTAAGGAATTTAAGTCTCTTAAATTGGATAATTCGGTCTGATAAAATACTAGAAGAGACAGAAGAATTTGAGACGATACTGGAGAGGCTGTAAAGTCATTATTTACAACTTCAAATAATGAATAAACCAATGGAAAAAAAATAGTTCATCCTTGCTAGGGAAGCTGAGGAAATGCATAGAAATGGGTCCAGGAAGAGAGGAACATTTGGGAAGTTGCTCCTGTGGACTGAGGGGAAAGCCAGCATAGCTTCTACTGGCAGAGGAAGGCACTTTAACCTCGCTGAAATATAGATCCAGGGTATTCGGTGCTTACCTTGCCACTCTCACCAGGGTGAGAATGAAATTAGAAACATCTTACATTTTATCTTTTATTACATAACTTACTATATATAGTTATTATATCTAGCATTGCTACATACATTATATTATAGCATTATAATATATATAGCATTTTCCAAATAAAATGTGATTTGCGCAAAAAACTAAAAGTGCTGGCTCATGATAAACTTTCAAATTTTAGCTATTCTTGTCATCATTATCATTATCAACAAGGTTCAGCTATCCAGTTGATACTTGAACCTCTTCTATACCCCTGGCTTTTTTTTTTTTTTTAAGATTTTATTTATTTATTTGAGAGAGAGAGAGAGAATGAGAGAGAGAGCATGAGAGCAAGGAGGGTCATAGGGAGAAGCAGACTCCTCGCTGAGCAAGGAGCCCGATGCGGGACTCGATCCCAGGACTCCAGGATCATGACCTGAGCCGAAGGCAGTCGCTTAACCAACTGAGCCACCCAGGCGCCCTATACCCCTGGCTTTTAAACACTTTTGATCACAACCCATGTAGGAAAAAATTCATGGAGACTCAGTATGCCCATACATACGTATTTGAAGCAAATACTTTTACAATAGGAGATTTTTTCTTAATACATGCAGTGTACTCTGGTATTTTTCATTCCATTTCATTTCATTTATCAAATGCTGATGTCATGGCCCCTAAAGTGATACTGTTATCACGAACTGGTTACAATTTAAACAATGCTGTGTTGTACCATTCCTGCCAACAATTTCTAGGAACTCACAAAGACACTCAGTTGAGTTCACTAATGTTGGCTGAGCCTAAAATGTGGTAAGCGCTATGCAAAACATCAAATGCTTAGATAATTCTCAAATGATACAATCCACGCATAAAAATATTTTCACACACATGATAAAAAGTACGCTGGACACCTCATAAATAAGCAGTGCTGATATTAATTTTGCTTTTACAGACCATAGCTTACTTGAGACCCTGTCCACCAATTACATTAAAATAATTCACTGTTGGGTAGATGTTCCCTGATGTTGCACCAAGTACCTACAAACTCCACTTTACCAATTGGGAACAATGTGTGATAAATCCTCCCAGAACCTAAATGGATTCTCCTAAAAATGTAAACTTAGTCTGTTACCACAGTGATAGTGTTCTTCCCTGTCTCTGACGTCCCCATTATCTGTTTAAGTTTCTCTGTCAGAATCACATACTCTTAAATGTTTCCCTTACATGTTCTTTAGCAATGTTCACAAACAAGAAGAGTTAGAGCAAGGCAAGTTTTCCAGGTAGATAAATATCGAATCTCTGGCCATATTTATTATTATTATTATTATTATTATTGTTGTTGTTATTATTATTATTATAGCTTTGTCCTACTTCATCTCTCAATGAGTATTTTTTAAATGCTACAGAGGTCATATCTGATGGCATTAATTAATTAGCTGACACTTGAAAGACGACTGTTAAACAGCACTGACCAGTATAACCTTCTCTGATGATGGGTTCTATATGTCCACTGGCCAATATGATAGCCACTAGCCACATGTGGTATTCAGCCCTTCAAATGTGGCTAATGCAACTGAAGAACGAAATTTTGTTTTGTTTTAATTACCATAAATTTGAACAGTTGCATGCGGCTAGTTGTTAATATATTGGTGCAGATCTAGACTATTTATCATAGGATATACAATGATCCTGATGATATTGAAAATAATAATAAAAGGAGCCATTTACTGAGAATTTATCAGGACCAGGCATTAGCCTAAGCCCTTTTTACATACCTTATATAATTTGCTTCTCACAACAATTCTACCTGGTAAGTACCATCATTATTCTTTGTGGTATTGGTTGAAGAAAATGAGATCACACAGCTGGTAAGACATGGAGCTGAGGGTCCACCCCAGTCTGCCCCCAGAGCGGAACTTCTCACAATATCCACTGGCCATGTGTGTATGTGACTTTCATTTCAATTGATAGAAAAAAGAGCTGTACATGAGACTTGAGAATAAATGACTTTTTCTCTATCCTTTAAAAAAAAATCCCCTCCATCTAGTGCCCAAGACTGGCCTCTAAAGAAAGAAAAGTTCTACAACTGAGGATTCTTCCAGTTCCAAAAACAAATGTCTCTGTGATTTAAATAAAAGGTTTGAGATCAAGAGGTAAACTAGAGTTCAAATTGTGTTTATGGTTTGGAGAATCTCTGCCCACTTGAGGATATGACACTATTTTTAAATTTACTTGAGATTTATTCTTGCCTGCTTCTGAGAGGATTTCGCGGGGCGGGGGGGGGGGGCACTTATAGATTAAACTGTGCTTAAGATATTTAAGGATCATAAAAAGCAGAGATCATTTGGAAAAAAATTAATGTAAGAAGGTTTTTAAGCACCCAATTTCTGAGAGAGAGGATTAACTAAAGCTTTCCAGCTAAAGCAAATATTTAATAATATAATAATAAACAATTAATTAATAAAAATGTGGGGCATTATGTTGTACATAAAATCTGTTGTTCCCTGATTTTTTCTTGACAAAGAAATCAAATTGATGTGCAGTGTTCATTAAAGACACAGGATACTCAAGCAAACCCCATATAGAGGAGAGCCTCCTCTATAAAATGTTTGCAGACAACATTGCAGGAAAATATAAGTCAGTAAAGGCAATTATTTGAGAAGTCCTGTAGGCCAGGAGCTCAGAGTTTAAGTGCATGTAAGTGTCCTTCTGCCCATCCAGCACTAAGGCAGATGTGACTTCCCTGCTTGGTCCCCTCCGAATGGCCTCTGCTGTCCATTGTTGTTGCTGACCACTCAGACACTGGACTGGTTAGCTGCTCCCTCTACTTCCAGCACAGGAGAATAGACAGGAAAAATGGACACTTGGTTCTACAAGTATTTCTCTCTCATGCAAATGTGGGAAATCTTTATTAAGTGAAGAACTATCTGTTGTCATTTACTTGCAATTGAGCTGAGTGTGTGTGTGTGTATGCGTGTGTGTGTAAGAGAAAGACAGACAGAGACAGAGATAGACATTTCATTGTTTTAAATTTGTTTGTGGATTTTTTTCTCCTTATGTACTTTCTTCTCCCTATTTGAAGAAGAGAAATAATCAAACACGCATGCATGTGAGTGCGCACGCGCACACAAACACACACGCGCACATGTTCTGCTTTGGAGCATTTACTTTTTAAGGGGATTTTCTAAGGAGAGGCTATTTGTCTTTATCAGGTCAGACAGTTAAAGGACTGAGTTGCTTCTTACCCTTCTGCACACAGCTGCCTCTAACTCAGCTTTGTCCTCACTACATTCCCTTCAGCTGGTGGTGGACGGAAAGTTAGGTTAAAGAGGATAAAGGGGCACAAAGCCTTTGACATCATTAATGTACCTCCAATTCCATAGAGAGATAAAAGGAAACATTTTTCTAATTTGTATGCATGCAATGTGTGAGCTGCTTTGTATGCTTTAATTTAATCTTCACAGATCCATCAATAGTAGGAATGATCTTTATCTCCATTTTATGGATGGAAAACACTGCACTAAATCTTACGCCCAAGATCTCACAGGTGTCAAAACTAGAATCAAAACCCAGATCGTCTACCCCAGATCTCATGACCAAAGTGACTAGATTGTTAGTCCTTGAAGGGACTGATCGTGTCTATATTGAATACCCATATACCTAGGCCCAGCACACAGTAGCATTCAACAAATATTGGCTGACTAGTCAAATGGCTGAACATTCCTTATCCTTGCTTCTCTTTGGTAACACCACGATCGTGCTCTAAATTGAAAACGTGAAAGAAACAGAAATTCAAAAAACTTTCCAATTGTTGCTAAGGTATCATCCCTTCCCTCAGAACACTTACAAAGCCTCAACAGTCTTCTTTTGTTCTAAGTAAAATGGGATTCACCAGTCTTCTCCATTCATTCTTCCATCCCATTCTTTTTTTTTACTTTTTTTTAATTATGTTATGTTAATCACCATACATTAACATCATTAGTTTTTGATGTAGTGTTCCATGATTCATTGTTTGTGTATAACACCCAGTGCTCCATGCAGTACGTGCCCTCTTTAATACCCATCACCAGGCTAACCCATCCCCCCACCCCCCTCCCCTCTAGAACCCTCAGTTTGTTTCTGAGTCCATCGTCTCTCATGGTTCGTCTACCCCTCCGATTTCCCCCCCTTCATTCTTCCCTTCCTGCTATCTTCTTCTTCTTTTTTTTTTTTAAACATATAACGTATTATAATGTATTATTTGTTTCAGAGGTACAGGTCTGTGATTCAACAGTCTTACACAATTTAAGCACTCACCATAGCACATACCCTCCCCAATGACTATCACCCAGCCACCCATCCCTCCCACCCCCCACCACTCCACTTCCATCCCATTCTTATTAATTTCACTCAATATGTATTTCAGTACAATGTGAGCAACAGTGGAAATATACATTCTAATTAATTATGTAAGAGTGGGTGAACTGCTGTTCTCTTATAAATGGGGTTGGAGGTTTCAAAAATTAATGAATGTTAACAAGAAGGGAAATAGATTAAAAACCTAGATGTTGCTATTATCCCGTTTATTTGTTTTAATTAATAGACTTCATTTTTAGAGTCGTTTTAGGTACAGAGTTCCCATATGTACTCCCTTCCCCACCCCACACAGTTTCTGCTACTATTAACATCAAACGTCAGTGGCATACATTTGTTACAACTGATGCACCAATATTGATAAATTACTTTTAACTAAAATATATAGTTAACACTAGATTTACTCTTCGTATTATACATTCTATGGGTTTTGACAAATGTATGATGACAAATGCATAATGTATCCATCATTATAGTATCATATAGAATAGTTTCACTGCCCTGAAAATTCCTGTGCTCTATCTCCCTCTCCACTAACCCGTGGCAACCACTGATCTTTTTTACTGTCTCTATACTCTGGCCTTTTCCAGAAAATCATACAGTTGGAATCATACATAGCCTTTTCAGTTTGGCTTCTTTCACTTAGCAATATGCATTAAAGGCTCCTCTGATGTTTTCCTGGCTTCATAGTTCATTTCTTTTTTTTTTTTTAATGTTTTATTTATTTATTTGACAGAGAGAGATACAGCAAGAGAGGGAACACAAGCAGGGGGAGTGGGAAAGGGAGAAGCAGGCTTCCCGCTGAGCAGGGAGCCCGATGTGGGGCTCGATCCCAGGACCCTGGGATCATGACCTGAGCCAAAGGCAGACACTTAACTGACTGAGCCACCCAGGCGCCCCCATAGTTCGTTTCTTTTTTATCACTGAATAATATTCCATTGAATGGGTATACCACAGTTTATTTATTGAGCTATTGAAGGACAGCTTGGTTGCTTCCAAGTTTGGACAATTATACATAAAGCTGCTACAAACATTCTGCAGGTCTTTGTGTTAACATATGTTTTCAGGGCGCCTAGGTGGCTCAGTTGGTTGAGCGACTGCCTTCGGCTCAGGTCATGATCCTGGAGTCCCTGGATCGAGTCCCGCATCAGGCTCCCTGCTCGGCAAGGAACCTGCTTCTCCCTCTAACCCTCCCCCCTCTCATGTACTCTCTCTCTCTCTCATTCTTGCTCTCTCAAATAGATGGGTAAATCTTTAAAAAAATATATATATGTTTTCAAATCATTTGGGTAAATACCAAGGAATGTGATTGCTGGATCATATGGCAAGAGTATGTTTAGTTTTGTAAGAAACTGCCAACCTACCTTCCAAAATGGCAGTACCATTTTGCATTCCCACAAGCAGTTAATGAGAGTTCCTGTTGCTCCATATTTCTGTCAGCATTTGGTGTTGTCAGTATTTTGAATTTTGGGTGTATAATGGTATCTCATTGTTGTGTTAATTTGCCAATTCCTGTGACATATGATGTTTCTCATACCTTCATATGCTTATTTGCCATCTGTGTATCTTCTTTGGTGAAGTGACTGTTAAATCTTTTGCCCGTTTTTAATTGTTTGTTTTCTTATTGTTGAGTTTTAAGAACTTATGCTCACTTTTTTCATTATTTTAAACCCAGAAAAACTTCCTCTCTGTTCCATAATTCTCTTCTTCCTTTTGTCAATTAGGTACTGTAACTCAACTGCAGTAGCTTTTCCAAATGCTGCTGGGTGCTACGTTGGCATCAGGGTCAACAATTTTACTCAACAGCACTGTACACCAAAGGTCAATAGGGATAAGACAACCGGAAGAAATAATGGAACCATCTCAATGAGGCCTTGAACAGTCTTGGCCCAATGACCAAGCCATCCAAACACAGAAGTTGAAAACCACGGTGTGCCATGGTTTTCACAGCGTATCAGGTTAGCACAACGTTCCATTATCTCAATATTTTTTAAACATGAGACTCCTATAAGATATCATTTCTCTAGGGTGTTCATTCTGAACAACAATGAGGAGCTATTTTGAAAAAGGAATTTCAACAAAAATTTAAGTAAAGTAGGTCTTCAAATGGGCAGAAGAATGAACATTTCTAAACTTGCTGTAGGGAATTATATCCATCAGAATTTTCCTATCTAGAATGAAACTGAGTTTTATCAGCAGCAAGGTAAACAGGAAGAATCTCTCAGAAGTGCTTTATATAGTTTATACGAAAAACTATTTTTTAAGCATTTTATGGTTGGCAGCTTAAGATAATTTTTTTTTTTTAATTTTTAAGGAAAGGATTTCTTGGTTCTTCTGACAGGTTGATAACATGTACCACAGATCTCAGTAATTACAGCAGATAAATCCTGATGAAGCAGTCAAGAAAATTACAGCCTAAGAATATCAGAAAAGAAAAGGGAAAACACTCCCACTGGGTTAGGTCCTTTTTATCTAATACATTTTGCCTAAAAAATTACAGATTTCAGACCTCTATTCATAGGCTCCTTCTTGACTGCCTAAAGTAGCAAGCCCACCTGCCATGACAACCTTTTGATATCAACTGTGAAGGCATTTAGCTTTCTCTCACACAGTGCTTCAGAGGGTTTTCACATGCATTACCTCAGAAGATTAGGAGGACTTGAGGGAGTTAAAGCCACACATAATCCAGGAACTCTTTTTTACTGAAACGCTTCTGTCTCTGGCCTCACCTGCTCACAGTTTCCAAAATGGACAACACTGAATCTCACCTCTTTGTTTTACCACATTTAGAACTGAATAGGTGTCAGCCACTGTTTCCTGTCAAGGGCCAGATAGTAGTAAATAGTTTAGGCTTTTCAGGCCACACAGTCTAGGTCACAACTACTCAGCTCCGCAGCTGTAACATGAAAGCAGCCATAAACAAGGACACAAAGGAATCAGCGTGGCTATGTTCCAATAAAACTTTATTTATGGACACTGAAATTTGAATTTCATATAATTTTCATATGTTAGGAAATATTACTTTTTTTTTTCAGTCATTTAAAAATGTAAAAACCATTCTTACCTTGAAGGCCATACAAAAATAAGCACTGAGTCAGATTTAACCCACAGGTCACAGTTTGCCTTAGAAGAAATCTCAAAACATTAGACAGTCACAGTACAAACCGGAACCAGAGGCTTCTGTTGCAATTACCTGTGGAATCCTCTAAGGAGACAAGCTTCCAATTTACAAATATAAAGAACTCTATGCCCTGGAAATATTTAGCACCTACATTTAAAAAGTTACCATATATGTTATAATCTCATTTTATATGTGCTATGAGATTCAAACCTAATGAAGAAATCTTGATTCATTTAAAATCTAATTTAATACATCCTCTCAAAAATTGGGAAAGTTTAAAATGTTAAATATTTAAATACTGATATTAAATATGGGGGCACCAGGATGGCTCAGTCAGTTAAATGGCTGACTCTTGATTTCGGCTCAGGTCATGATCTCAGGGTCCTGGGATCAAGCCCTGCATCAGGCTCTGCGCTCAGTGAGGAGTCTGCTCAAAGATTTTCTCCCTCTGCCCCTCCCCCCACTTGCATTCAATCTCTCTCTCTCTAAAATAAATAAATCTTTGAAAAATATTAGTATTAAATATTTTAAATACTTAAAGTTGGGATATTTTAAAATATTATCTCTATTCTTAACTGGCTATTAAAAGTAGCATATTAAAAGTTAAATATGAAGAGAGGGACTAATGAGTAACACTGCTTGACCACTTACTGTGTACCTGGCACTGGATTAAGCACTGGATTAATTCATTCAATCCTCACAGCAATTCTAGGGGCTGATCATTATTATCCCCATTTTACAGTGGGGGAAAATGAGGCACAAAATTAATGAACAGTGGATCCGTGGTCTAAACGCAGATAGTCTGGTCCCAAAGTCAGCATTGTCGACCACCCGGCAACACTGACATACATCAGATCGGTTAGGTTAGGCGTCATTTCCCTTTGACTTTGAATCAGTAATCTCTTAAGATGGGAATGGTTTCTCATTCCTCTAGGTATTTATAGATTACTTTTACTGACACGTGGATGCCTATTTTTTTAAGGACCCTCATTCTTAAAGTTGCAGATTCACCAGTTAAGGTAAAATATATATAAACACCTAGCCACTCACAAAAGTTTAACTCTATTCACATACAAGTTGTATCCTTTCCAATTCCATCAGGAACATCTTTCTTTCTAAGATATTAGAATATGTTAATTGAGGGGTGCCTGGGTGGCTCAATCGTTAAGTGTCTGCCTTCGGCTCAGGTCATGATCCCAGGGTCCTGGGATCAAGCCCCACATCGGGCTCCCTGCTCGGCGGGAAGCCCACTTCTCCCTCTCCCACTCCCCCTGCTTGTGTTCCCTCTCTCGCTGTCTCTCTCTTTGTCAAATAAATAAATAAAATCAAAAAATAAAATAAAATAGAACATCTTAATTGTGATTTTTCTCACTGACCCTCATGGCATCCTTCACAGGTAAAGAACTAAGACATTAGTGGAGTCACATCTTCCTTCTAGCCACTGATTCACATTCATTCCAAAACACTTTCACTGAACATGTTTACTATGTGTGCGCTATTATCTGAGGGACAGAAATGTTTAAAAAATTAATAATGTCCAGTGACGGTTAATTTTATGCATCAACTTGGCTAGAACATAGTACCAAGATATTTGGTCAAACACCAGTCTAGATGTTACTGTGAAAGTATTTTTTAGATGAGATCAATATTTCAACCAGCAGACTCTGAGTAAAGCAGATCACCCTCTATAATGTGGATGGGTCTCATCCAATCAGTTGAAGGCCTTAAGAGAAAAAGATTGAGGTCCTCCAAGAAAGAGAAAATTCTGCCTCCAGACTACCTTCGGACTCTAACTGCAACATCAGCTCTTCTCTGGGTCTCCAGCATGCCACCCTGCTATGCAAATTTCAAACTTGCCAGCCTCTACAATCACATGAGCCAATTACTGAAAATAAATCCCTCTCTCTCTCTCTGTATATATATTTTTTTTTTCTTATTTTTATTTTTATTTATTTACATTTTTTTCTTATTTTTATTTATTTATATATATACACACATATATATGCATATACATATATACACAGACATCCTATTGGTTCTGTTTCTCTAAAGAACCCTGATTGGAATCAAGTCAAAAAATGGGCAGAAGACATGAACAGACACTTCTCCGAAGAAGACATACAAATGGCTGACAGACACATGAAAAAATGTTCATCATCATTAGCCATCAGGGAAATTCAAACCAAAACAACATTGAAATACGACCTTACACCAGTTAGAATGGCAACAATTGACAAGGCAAGAAACAACAAATGTTGGAGAAGTTGTGGAGAAAGGGGAACCCTCTTACACTGTTGGTGGGAATGCAAGCTGGTACAGCCACTTTGGAAAACAGTGTGGAGGTGCCTCAAAAAGTTGAAAATAGAGCTACCCTATGACCCAACAATTGCACTACTGGGTATTTACCCCAAAGACACAGATGTAGTGAAAAGAAGGGCCATATGCATCCCAATGTTCATAGCAGCAATGCCACAATAGCCAAACTGTGGAAAGAGCTGAGATGCCCTTCAATAGATGAATGGATAAAGAAGGTGTGGTCCATATATACAATGGAATATTACTCAGCCATCAGAAAGGATGAATACCCAACTTTTACATCAACATGGATGGGACTGGAGATTATGCTAAGTGAAATAAGTCAAGCAGAGAAAGTGATTTCACTTATTTGTGGAACATAAGGAATGGCATGGAGGACATTAGGAGAAGGAAGGGAAAAATGAAGGGGGGAAAATTGGAGGGAGAGATGAACCATGAGAGACTATGGACTCTGAGAAACAATCTGAGGGTCTTAGAGGGTAGGGGGGTGGGGGGATGGGTTAGCCCAGTGATGGGTATTAAGGAGGGCACGTACTGCATGGAGCACTGGGTGTTATACGAAAACAATGAATCATGGATCACTACATCAAAAACTAATGATGTATTTTATGGTGACTAACATAACATAATAAAATAAAATAAAATAAAATTACAATTCAACAATAAAAACACAAATAATAATACAATTTAAAATGGGCTAGCAATTTCAAAAAAAAAAAAAAAAGAACCCTGATTGGGAAAAAAATGTAAAATTCACTGACTGTTGAGATGCGGACAAAAGGAACTCTCCCATACTGCTGGTGTGAGTGTTACCTGTACAACCACTGTGGAGTGCAATCAACTGATGTCTAGTGAAGATAAAAGTGCATTCATCCTGACCCAACCCCGGAAGAGAAACCACATGGCACTGCATAGCCAGACCCACTGGGAATCACTGATGAGTTGACAAAAATAATTCCCAAGTTTCCTAAGAATGACTGCACTTAGTGTGAAAGTTTCAAAACTATCTCAAATCATTCAAGAAAGACAGACCTAAGTCACACCCATTCACAATAAGCTACAAAAGCCAATGGAACTGTGCCTACCATATTTGGACTCCACTGCACCCCCAGATTACCAGCCACCCATACCCCGGAGTGAAGAGCCTACATTAATGACAGAAAGAGAAGAAAGCCCCTAGAGCAGTGTCTGCATATAATAAGTGCTTGATAAACATTAGCTATCATTAAGGATATAAAAATACACATTTCATTGTTTTCATTTTAAGTGACTTGTTAAAAAACACCTGCCTTCTCCCTGCACTTCTACCCCCTATATAGTGGGACCAAGTGAGCCCTTTTGATAGAATCACCTCTTTCTGCTCAAACACAGCTGGTTGATTCTTTTATCATCAAATTAATGAAGAGTGGAAAGTGGTCAATCATCAGTCAGTCAGGTGGTGTGAGAACTACACCATCTTTCCCTTAAACACACAACACATCATTGTGTGGAATTTCACAATGAATGGCTGACAGAACAAAAGTAAACTAAAATCTAATTTCTCCTCCAGCTTTCTTATTGCTTTCTTTTTATTTCCTAGTAGATCTTGGTGAACCCCAAACTATTATTAGAGCCTCTTTTATCTTCCATCTCCTATTGTTGTAAATCAAAACAGAGCCCTTCAAAATCAGCACAGGGAGCACACGGTAGGCACAGAACAAACACTCAGAGGTGAGTTTCAGTATAGCCTTAGTTATCTTTTGAGACCAGATTAGTATGAAGAATATACATTTTGGAAGGTAATTTGGCATTCTTCCAGGAGATCAGTCTCCTGGATACATTTTTAAAGCCTTAACATTTTGCACACCTTTTAAGCAATTCCACTTCGTAGAAATTATCCAAAAGGAAAAGTAACATCATTAAATATGGGGGAAGATTTAACAGCATCATTTATTTTCTAAAATTTCTACAAAGAATTTGTTCAACTTCTCTAGTAAGAACAGTAAGGCTTATGCTTGGGTTTGTGTTTGTTTGTTTGTTTTTGTTTGTTTTAAGAGCACAAGCTTTAGGTGAAATAATTCTGAATCAGAACTCTAAGGCTGCTCCCTTAATAGCTACATGACCTTTAGGAGTCACCTTCTTTGAGTGTCAGCTTTGAGATCTGTGAAATGGGAATAATACACATACACACCCCCAGGAGGATTCCATACCAATCCAAAGAGATAAAACTCATCACAGAGCTTGCACACCTACATTTCACCATCAATAAGTGCAGTAAGTGTGGATGAGTGAGTGAACAATCGAACAAAAAATCCCAGAGTCTCTACGCAGGGCTGGTTGGTCATTGTGAGGAAGCCAGACCGTTTCATGGGCTAGAGTCCTCCGTCTTGACCTCAGACTCCTGGGCTGAGGGAAACCACGAAGAAACTATGGTCTCTTTACCCTCCATCTCTATCATACCAGGTGTTCCCTTGTCGCACCTGGCTGGTGAGACTTAAAGACTCTTTAAAGAAGGAAGCCTAATATTACACACCTACTGTGTGCCAGGCACGTGGCGAAGGGCTGGGCAAACCTTGATCAACAAAATCAGTGTGACTCTCATGGAGCAACATTATTTCTTAAACATTAGGTGAAGATAGGATTTACATCACTGATGTAAATCATGCTTAGAAACAACACCAAGGGCTATGGAGCCATCAGCTCAAGTTCTTATTTTTGAGGCACAAACTCTGAATTTATTGAGAAGAAAATAGAGTGTGGCTGTAGTCGTTCGCTAAAAGTCCTGACAACTGTCCTTCAAAGACTCCCTACAACCGTTAGAATCGAGTGAAAACTCAGAACATGACCTGCAGATGCCTTGATAATCTGCCCTGCTACTCCTTCGGCTACATTTGTGAACATCCTGTGGTACAGGCACAGCAGGAAATCTTTAACTCCTCTATTCCTCCCTGCTCCCTCTTGCCTCTGGGCCTTTGCACATGCTTTGTACTGTGCCAAGTCCTTTCTAAAAATTACCTCACTGACTCCTCGCAACAAGCTTTTGAGGTGGCAAGAAGCTGTCATGGGGTTGGCAGAAATGAAACTCAGAGTTACCATCACCCACAGGCAGGAGATACAAGTCACCACTGGTAAAGGAAAGAACATAGCATTTAACTGCATGGAGATGGTTTGCAGAGCTGGGGTCTCAGGAGCATGCTGTGTGACCAAAGACCCATGACGGTACCCTCCTGCCCTTGATACCACCGGACAGAAAAGAGGATCCCACCTGGTCCCTCCAATTTCTCCACCTCGCCCTAGTTTCTTAAAAGAGGTCTTTGTATCTTTGTGACAATGTTCACTATGCCCTGCTGATCTGGTGCAGCTAGGTACAAACTCTAAATGAACACTATCTAGAGTATAAGTGTACCCCAGTCACCAGTGAGCTTATATATGACTACTCACATTTCAGAGTAACCTCAGGATGTGAAATCAAAGACCAATCCCAGGTGCCCTTGCAGTCTGACAACCTAGGTAACTGGCATTCAAGACAGCCCCCATCTCCTAGTATTCACACCTTGGTGTCATACTCTCCCACATTAGACAGGGTTGGTCACCATTTGTTTTGGTGACCACTAAGATATGACAGAAGTAATGGGCTATCCCTTCTGAGATTAGACCATAAAGGACTACAGCTTCCATCTGGGGCTCTCTCCTCTTGGATCACTCACTCTAGAGGAAGCCATATCATGAGCGGCCCTATGGAGAGGCTCATCAGGTAAGGAACTGAAGCCTGCTGCCAACAGCTGTGTAAGTGAACTCAGAAGAAGATCCTGCAGTCCTGCACTCAAGACTTTAGCCCCAGCCAACAGCCTAACAGCAACGTCATGAGGGACCCTGAGCCAGAACCCAGCTAAGCCACTCCTGGATTCCTGACCCAGAAAAACCATGAAATAGCAAATGTCTTCCAGGGCATTAGTTACATAGTAATAAATAACTAACACGGCATCCCAGGTAGAAGGCAGCTTCAGACTTCAGTATGCTTTATCATTGAAACCATTTTACAGAAAATGACACTGAGTTACAAAGAAGTTAAGTGACCTTCTCATGGGCTACCCAACTAAGAAGGGGTACAATCAGGATTTGAACATAATTGTGCCTGAGTCCAGAGCTAGTGTTTTTGAACCACAGCAACGTAAACTGCTTCCATTTCCTCTTTACCATCCCTGAGTCTGGGATCAGAGCCCTGCCATGATGCCCCTTATCATACTATATTTTCATTTTCTGCTTAAGAGCCCATCTTCCTCCCACAAAACTGTAAATTCCTGGAAGGTGAGAACCTGTCTATGTTCATGCATCCATTTGACAAATGTTTATTGCTGGGCACTGGGGAATATAATGACCAACTTAAATAGACAAGACTCCACCCTGAGACAGCCTAAAGTCCAGTGGAGGAGACAAGCATCCACCAAATAAATATAAAATTGCAACTGCAAAGTGCTACCCAGGGGCTCTGGGAAGCATTTGACCTAGTCAGGAAAGGCAAAGAGGACTTCGAGGCGGCCACTAGGAAGGAGGCTGAAGTGGGATAACCACAGTGGTTATCCAGGGAAAAGGGAGGTGGGGTCCTCCAGCAGAGCAAACACACACTCCAAGTTCTCCAGAGGCAGGAAGGGAGGAAGGCAGGTTTGGCAAATCTAAAGGAGGCCAGTGGGCAGGAGCACAGAAGCCTAGCGTGAGGCGCCTGGAGGGAGAGGGGGCTGGCAGAAGTAAATGGAGCCGACCATGCGTTGTCTCCCTGCAGACCATGTTCAGGAGCTTAACTTTCCCCTAAAAGCAAGGGGAGCAGTGCCACAGGGTGGGACTGCGGGGGTAGCAAGATCATACCTGTGGTTTAAAAGAGTCACTCTGGCTGCACTGTGGGCATAGTCTGGAAGAAGGCTGGAGCGAAGGTGGACAGATCATTAGGAGGCACTTGCAAGAGCCCGCTGAGAATTGACAAGAACTTGTTCACATAGGACCCCCAGTGCCTTTCATAGTGTCTTGCATGGTCAGCTCTCCATAAGTAACAAATGAAGTGAAGTACGTATTGAAGTGAATGAACAGTAATATGCTATCAGTAGAACAAGAGAAAGAACAGCACAGAAGAACTCTGACCCCGTCAGTGTCTTAGAGGTCACAGGAATCTCCCCAGCCTCAAACGGTAAGAAACAACAAGGCTCACAACACTGACAGGTGGGAAAGCCCACAGAGTGTACCTTTTCTAATCCTCTTGTCTCTGCCTTTGAGGTGCACACATTCTCATTCTAGCACTGCATATGGCTGATTCAGGGGAAGCAATCCACAAACCCACCTAGCCTCACATTTAATGCCTGATAAAAGCTAGATTAAAGAATGTGGCTTTAGACATGAGACTGAGTGGTTCTGTAGGTACACACACATATACATACACATATACATATACATATACATATACATATACATATACATAAATACATACTCAGTCAAGACCACTCAAGAGACCATTTTTTAAAGATGAAACAAAACATAAGACCATTGTATATGTAATTATATAATATAATATCCAATATATGTTATAAATATATATGATTTCATAATATATATAATTTATATATACTATTTTTCATCTGTCTGGCTCCTGTGTTTCTTAATTAGTTCTGAACTCAAGCAGGAGAGAAGGATGTTATTTATAGAATCCCTTCACTTATGACCTCAACATCTGTAAGTATACTGAAAAAGGTTTGCAAGATAGCTAGATATTTAATAGAGGTTATCTCTGCAGAAGTAAGTTTGATTATGTTTTACAGTGTCCCTATTAGAAACATGTATTGCTAAAGTTTTCGAGCTCCAGCCACTACTTAAAAATAACTCTTTCATTTTACATTTCTGTCTGTCTTAATGAGGTAGGATTTAAATTCAAGTCAAATCTTACCCTGATCTACTATTCTTCTCAGTTTAAGTTATAATTACTTCTTTTGAATCTGCTCCCTCCACATTTAGTTCTCAGATCCATCTAACGTGCACTCTTTCCTCTCTCTTATCCCATCCCAGTGGTGAAGTATTAAGGGAAAAATAGTTTTTAACAGTGATAACCTACTTACATTCAGGGTAGTTTTGCAGCATGAAGCACCTGGTATTCACCAAGTTCTTACAGTCTGAACTTTTAATATAAAATACCATTTGATGGAGATTGGATCAAAAGATATACAGTTTATGGCCAATTTAAAGTCCATTATTGCTCATGATAAGTATTCAATAAGTATTGGCTGATGACCATTCAAAAATGCATTCTAGATCATACTAAGAAAGATGATTTCCCAGCTTAGGGACCTCACTGTTAGGGTCTCCTTTTATGATATGCCATCTTTAACTTTGAAAGCAGCTAGAAGAATGAGGACAGAGGTCAAACGATGTGGTTGGAAAGGGAGGTGAGCAAGATTTACTGTTATTTCCCTGCTAAGGGACACTGTAACCTTCAGGTACTGTGAATATAGTTCTTTCTTTCCTTCTTTCTCTCTCTCTTTCTTTCTTTCTTTTTCTTTCTTTCTTTTTTTAACTACAGTAATGCAATGCTAGTTTTTATAGAGGAGCAAATCCTTATAACTCCTGAGATGGAGTTTTGGTAAAGTTATAGTGGTTTACCCATGAAATTGCTGCATCAGTGAGTGAGACAGATAAATAAAGTAAGAAAAACTAGAAAAAGAAGAAAGGAATTTCTCTACCTACCTACACCTGTCCCTGTGGCCAACATCCATGTTTCCTCTACGAAGAAAGGGATTATCTTTCTAAAATCGTCAACCGAATTAAGTCAGCCACTAAAATTCTTAGAACTTGGGCCTCTGCTAAGAGCAACTCTGTTCCATTTTGCCATATACACATTTCCACAGCTCCACGGCACTTCCTCTCTCACTCCTGCCAATAGGACAGCTCCACAGAGCTTTCTTATTTGTTCTAAGACATTCTGCACACTATCAAGCATCCATGCTTCTTTCCCTGTGGCAGAGTAATAATCCCTGAAGATGCTCTGATCCTCAGAACATGTGACTATGTCGCCTCACATAGCAAAGGAACTTTGCAGATGTAATAAGGTTAACAACCTGGAGATAGACTGATTACCCTAGATTTGTCAGGTAGGTGCAGTCTGATCACATGGGTCCAGGCAACCAGACAGATGTCAGCGTGAGAAGGACACTATCCACTGTTGCTGGCTTTGAAGATGGAGGAAGGAGATCAAGAGCCAAGGAACGCAGGCGCTTTGGGTTGGAAAAGGCACAGAAATGCATTGTCCCCTAGAGCCTCCATAGAGAAATGCACCCTGCCAACACCTTGATTTTAGCCCATTAAGACCCATGGCAGACTTCTGATCCACAGAATAATAAATAAGTTTGTATTGTTTAAGCTACCAAGTTTATGGGAATTTATTATAGCAAATACAGTCCTATATGTATTCTTGCCACCTAGAACATTCTTCCCTGCCTTGACTACCTGGTCAACATTTTATTCCTTTAGGTCTCTATTCAAATATCACCTTTTCTATAAAGACTTCCCAAGGGCCACTCTCCTATCAGGTTCTGTGGGTCACTCTATCCTCTTTGTTTCCAAATCTCTACATTCACCCCAACTAGGCATACTGTGATTACTGTTACAAACAGAACTCCGTCATCTGCCTATACTACCTTTCCTTGATGGCAGAGACCATGTGTTTTCATCTAAGCACTGGGTCTATCTTGCACATAACAGGTACTCCATGGTATCTAAATGAATGAATGAATGTTTAAAAAAAACTGAGGTCACAGGCTTCTAAAAGAAGTCAGGGCAATTATGAAAAGAAATCAGGCTATAACCATGTAAAACTATTAGTAAAATATCAAAATATGATCTAAACATCCATTTTCCTAAGTTTATAATCTGCCATGAATCACTGCTACATTACTGTAACACTTAGGGGAAAAATGAACGAGCATTTAATGAACTCTTACAAATTACCATCCTGCTAAATTTAACTATTGAGTAGGAGGGAAAAATTCTCTTTTCTGTGATGAGCCTTGTGTTCTCCACCTTTGGTCGTGGGTGACAGATTCAGGGTTCCTAGTGCCCTTTCCCTCACCTTTAGGGTGTGGTTCACCAATTTAGGGTCTCTTGGAGGACTTGTTACAACATGTTGTCTGGGGCCGTACCCTCAGATCATCTGATTCAGCAGGTCTGGAATGGGGCTGTGAAGTTGCATGTCTACAAATTCCCAGTGATTTGGAAGATGCCAGCCGGAAAACACACTTTGAGAACCACTGATCTAGGGCAAGGCTTACCCCAGGCCTCTGGTTCAGACCACTCTGGCTTCTCTGGACAGTCAAAGGAGACCTCACTTCTGTGTCTCCTAGCCTAAGCCCCAGGTAAAATGATTTCCTTCCTCCCCTCCCCAAGCACACGGAGATCTCTCTTATGGAATCAAACTCTCATTTCAGCTTCAGTTTCCCCAGCACTAATCTTCCACTGACATTGCAACACCTCTCCCTTCACTGGAGCCCAGAGGCTGATCATTAGAACAGACCAGCCATGGCATCCAGGCCCTGGGAAACAGCAGGTTATCAGAGAACCCAGGGAATCTAACAGCCTAGAGAGCAGATCTGATGAGATCACATTATAATTGGGCAACCGTGTCCCGAATGCTTTGTGCTTAACTCAGTCAGAAAGAAAATATTAACTTCTTTACATAGAAATCAAATGTTTCTAAATGGGTGAACCATTTACATAGAAATAAAACATTTCTAAATGGGTGAACTGTTTCTAAAATATAGCTAAAAATTCCCTCCCGATTCTGCATGGCCTAGCAGTATTATTTACATCTGGAAACAAGGCAATAGTAATTTATTCTCCTCATTTCTCATGGCTTAGATTGACCGTGCTCTTTCAGACTCAAGATGATCAAACTCCTCCCCCAAAAAGACACCTCACACATTTGCAGTTCATTCCTCCCTGCTTTCCCCCTGCCCCAAGCAAACAAACAAACAAAAATAGTGAGATAAAGCAGAGGTTCTGAGAAAGAACAAGGCACATCATCATCCCAAAGATTATGGGGGTGTGAAGCCTAGCCAGAGCACAATTACCCGCAGAATGGGCAGAGGGGGAAGCCAGAGTCTCTCTGAGACTTCTCCTTACCAATGGCTCCCCAGGGTGGGTGGATAAAGATCTTTTATGGCTCTGATGGACATCCAAGTACTTCCTGACTGTGTCAATAGGGATACCTCCAGCCCTTGACCACTGGCATTTGAGGCCTTAGACATAAGGGACCTGGGCATCAAAGCAAAAGAGTCCAAATTTCACTACATTCCAAAGTGCAATAAATTATTTCTCAAACTGGCTGCTATTTGTTATCATCTATCCAGCACTGATCTGGGCAAGCAAGCCTTACTTCCTGGGAGTTAAACCTGAAATGGGCCTTGCGGCTTTTAGGCCTCCGAGAATTGAACACTTTACAGCTGCATTTCAGCCCCGCTCTCCATGAGTGAAGTAAGAAATGTGAATTTTGGCTGCTGATTCCCAATAGTCCTGAATTCATAAAACTGAACTTTTCAATCATTTGAATAATATTTTTAAATGTATTCAACATTACATTCAAATTCCCTTCCCAGGATGAGGTTTCCATTCCAGACCAGGCGCCACCGACCTCCACAGTCGGCAGAATTTTCAGACATACATAAATGTAAGTGCACACACAGCCATTTACCCTGGTGAAATTTCACGTACACAGAGAGATTATTTTTAGTTAAGGAGCCCAGTCAAAACTTTGTATAAAGCAAAATCAAGCAAGAGCGAAATTGGTAGACAAAGTGATGATGTTCTTATTTTTTTCATCTATTTTTACATTTTTTTCTAGACATTTCTAGACATGAGTCAAGAGCCATAAATGCCTTAATGGTTAAGACAGTCTTGATGATAATGGTGGTAACATCAGTAGTCAAGTTATCCCCTGACTGTTTTGTTCAATATAAAATCCATATGTAGACAAGATCACATCTATCCAGATAATTGTCACTTTCCAAACATGTCAGAGAAAGTTCGTTTGCCTATTTGGAAAAGGGAAAACACAAAGCATTCATCAGATACATAAGTATTCAAACAAAAATTATCGATCATCCACTGGAATGCATACTGGCTAAGGGCTGAGACTGGGTGTATCTTTTTGATGATGCAGCCCTAGCACCTACAACAATGACTGGCACGTAGTAAGTGCTCAATAAAATCCAAGCTGACCCACTCCAATGTGGCTAACTCATCAATATGCTAGACCATTATCAATCAGCTATTGCCACAATAATGCTGTGTGGCAAACCACCACAGATCATACAGTAATAAGCATTTTTCTTGCTCACACGTCTCTGTCAGGTGGTTAGCGTTTAGCTAGTCTAGGTTGGGTTCAGCTGGGTTCTGGTCAGCTCTACATGTCTGTCATCCTCTTTGGGACCAACAGCACCTGAGCCATGATCTTCTCCCAGACAGAGAGAGAAAGGAGTACAAGAGGCCGAGCCTAACCACAAGCTCCTTCCAAGCTTCTGCTTTTGTGTCTGCTAATATCCCACCAGCAGGAGCAAGTCACGTGGCCACACCCCGCATCCCCGGGATGAGGAAGTGTACTCCTCCCAGGGAGGTGGAGTGGGGAGGAAGCAAGTGTCTCCCACAGAACCAGCATTTCCAAAACTGGAATAAGGTTCTTTCCTTTTATTTTAAAGAAAACAAAATTCCTCAAGGACCTCTAGGGTTGGCCAGTTATTTTTAATATAATTCATTTAAATATAGAGAAATATAAAATGACTTAAATATATCATGCACTGGTAGTCTTACACCATTATTAAAGCAAATGTACAAACGAAACCCAGACAGAACTGCAAAGCCAATAAAATTCAAAATACCGATAGTGCACGTAAAGGATTATGTTGTTTCATTGAAACTAAATTGTTGCTTTCAGTTTGACTATGGTGCTGACTTCTATGGTCCAGTTTCCTTTGCATCCGTTGTGCCTACCCCGCTACATGTCATATGAGGACCCCATTTCCCAAATACTTTTTTCTCTTCTAAAAACAGCACCCAGTGATATCATTTGGTCTGCACTTGATGCAAACACATTATTTTTCTATGAAGCCTGCTTCTATTTTTTTCTCATTATACCATGACAATTAATGAATTTCTACTCAGAGCCAATGCTTCAGAAAACCCAATGCACCAAAAATAAGAGAAGAATTAATGCTTGTCCTGTTAAGTATCATCATATGATCCAGAATAAATAGATACGCGGCCACAGTTTTAAGACTATTATTTAAATGAACCTGCAAAATTTTTAACCACTCATGGGAAATCCCCAGAGAAACAGACCTCAGGGAGCGAAACACCGAGAAAGCCCACCATCTCCAATCTATTTGTCTTTCTATCCACAGTGCATTATAAAGCCACTCTGAGCACACCCTCATGTTCTGGGATCCACAGCTCCATCTGTTGCCCCTCTAATGCTCATTCAGAGTTACCAACATGTCCACTGCAACCCCAAGCCATGCTCTAAAAGCTCAAAAGTTTTCTTGATAGACTATCTAAGACTAAACAGCCAGAAAGATTAGGAAGAAGGAGGCCTGAGAAATACACTCATTTCGTCATCACGTGTAGAAAGCTGTCCATGTCTGTCTTCACAGCATCCCCCGGAACTACCCTCCACCCCTGCTTGCAGTCGGGGCCTTCTGGTAAGGGGATAGGCAAAATGTCCCAGCCAACTTGTTCTTCCAGGAATTTGAATCTCCAGGGAAAGAATGTCGGATGGAAACGATTGTAGCTGATTCATCCTGATGTGAGTTCTGAAAAGTCTATCTCTTAGCTGCCCAATATTCAGAACCCCAAAACTGCCCAACTTCCTTTCTGAGGCCGTTATACACCATTCATGCTTTTCCTTCCACTTCAGGAGCTGCAGGATAGCCTTCCGGTGGATTCCTTTTTGGCTTAAGTCACCAGAGTTGATTTCTGTTCCCCAACTGATAAATATTCTGACATGAATTTCTAAACATAAACAATCTCAAACAAGGCAATGATTACACGAACAAATGCAACTGTGTTTGCCTTCAGGTTCCCAAAACAGAAGTGATCTCATCCCCAAATGCTGTTTATGCTGTATATTCAGCTGCTGCAGCCCTAGGATTAACTCTTCTCTTCCATCTTCCAGCCCCAGAGCTCTAGGAACTCCCACCGACAGGAGAGAGCATGACAAATGGCACTCCCCACATTGTCAGGGTTCGGGTCAAGGGTCACTGGATACTTGTGTGAAATAGATTTATGCTCCTCTCACCCATTCCCAGACCCCTCAAATGGGTGCACTGGGGCAAGGAAAGCTGAAAAAGAACCAATGGATGGCTCGCCACGCCTCCATGGCACAACTAGGTTCAAGTCTTCCAAATGCAACTAATACCTGCTGAATCACTTTATATTCTTTCACTCTTTGTATCAACACTGCTCCCTCCCTTCTGACACACTCGTGGAGCCCTTTCTACTTCTACAGTTGATGCAGGTCAAAAGCAAACACCATTCCACAGACAGAGAGCCCCTTTGGGATAGAAATTAAATTTCATTGACTTTCAAAACATCAGGGGCAAGCACAGTGTCTGCATGTAGTACCTGCTCAATGAACTTGTTCATTTTGTGGGATGACTGAGTCAATTACTCAGTCAATCCCAGAATATACATAGGCACTTCTGGATCACCACCGCCACTATCCTCCTCCTCCTCCCCCCTCCTCCTCCTCATCATCATAGCAAACATTGACACAGCATCTTCTCTGTGCCAGGCTCTGTTCTAAGAATCTATTTGTATTAACATTCAATCTTATAACAGCCCTAGGAGGTAGTCACTATCATCATCCCAATTTTATAAATTAGGGAAGAGTCTAGAGAGTTAGGTACCTTGCCCAAGTTCACCCAAGTAGAAAGCAGAAGAATAAGGATTCAAAAACAGGATATCTGGCCACAGAGTCCCTGCTCTCGGCTACTATACTGCACTGTTATGACAAGAATATACCAGTTCAAGTCCACTTCAATGCCTGAAGAGTGGAGATCCTGCCTTTATCCCCCCACACCACCTGCTACAGCAGGTGCCAGTTAAATGCTCAAGATGGACACGATTCACTCCTATTCCTTCCAACACCTGCTACAAAGGGACTCAAGAAACAGTGAAGGAAAAACAATTATATGTGTATTATAAATATATTGCATCCCGAATATCCCAGATGCCTACCCAGTCTTATACCTATAAATTACAGCTATTAACCAAGTCCACTGAGAGACACTTAATGAAATGTAACACACATTAAGCCAAAGCTGAAGTTACTCTTGGAACAACTTATTTTTGGATGACATAAGAATATTTATTATTTTTAATTTTATATCTAAAAATAGACAAAAGGAAGAAGATACAGATACTGTACTTCTATAAGATGACGACGATGATTTTGAGAAAGAAAGACGTTTCATAAATTGTGGCTCCATGGGAACTGAAACAGAAACTTCAACATCACTTACTGTCATTACTACTGCAACTAACCAATGGGCGCCTGGGTGGCTCAGTCAGTTAAGTGGCGGACTCTTGATTTTAGCTCAGGTCATGATCTCGGGGTCATGAGATCGAACCCCACATGGGGCTCTGTGCTGAGTGTGGAGCCTGCTTGGAATTCTCTCTCCCTCTCCCTCTGCCCTTCCCCCTGTGCATGTGCTTTCCCTCTCTCTCTTAAATCAATGAATAAATCTTTTAAAAAAATACTGCAGGGGCACCTGGGTGGCTCAGTCGGTTAGGGTCATGATCTCAGGGTACTGGGATTGAGCCCCACATCGGGCTCCCTGCAGAGCAGGGAGCCTGCTTCTCCCTCCCCCTCTGCCCCTCCCCCTGCTCAAGTACACACGCGCGCGCTCTCTCTCTCTCTCAAATAAATAAAATCTTTAAAAAAAATACTGTAACTAACCAATTAAAGGAAAAGCTAAATCAAAAGCACTCAGTACAAGTAAATAGACACATTTAAGAGATTAATCCTAAGATATTTCAACTTAGCAAAGTTGGCCCTTAAGAGCAAAATAAAAGGAAAAGAGGTTTTTTTAATTGAAGTGTTCCCTAGAAACAAAGTATCAAAATTAAAAACGATTTCTAAATATTTTATTTTATCCCTTGCATGAAATATCTGTAAGGGAAGAAAGAACCTGTACATCATTGCTTGTGAAATGTAATTCAACAACTTACGAGTTTTATCTCTCTCAGTTGTCCCATCCTAGTAAATAGCCAAACACTCTGCTCAAGCCAGCAGAGGTACAGAGAAGGGAAAAATACATATAGATAGATAGATAGATATGCCTTAGCCACTTAGCCACTGTCTGTGACAACTAAGCCAAGATTTTTGCTGTACTGATGCTATGATATGCACAAAATTACCTGCCAAACTGTCACACACCCTTTCCGTCATGGATGGGTGTGCAAGTTAGTGTGCAAAGTTAAACGGTGGCAGTGGGAAGTGCCCTTGCAAAGTGGACAGGACTGAATGATTCCCTGCATAGAAGTTCATACTTTATTCTTTGGTGCTTTGTTCTTCTGTACGTGTGTCCTCATCTGCTCATGCACCCACCCATTCAACCCGAATTTATGGAGGACCTGGACCTGCTTCAGTTTGAGATTTCTTCAGTTGAATCCAGCCTATGATAAAATATCAGATACAACAATTCTTCTCAGCCTAGCAAACAATCAAGAAACCGCAGGCCGTGGATTCCAAAGCCCTGGAAAAATGAAAAAGCTAACAAGCAGAAGGGGCTTTGGGGCCTGAAGGGGGAGTAGAAAAAAAGAAACGGTTGGAAAGATGCTCTCCAGTCCCAAAATAGAAATGCTGAGAGGTTGCAACAGATTTCAATCTGCTAATGTGCAGAGTCACATTACTTTGTTCTGATATGAATCAGTGAGGCATTGTTTCATATCCGCCATGGATTTCCACTGCCCCAAACACAGGCACCACCTCCTGATGAAGCCCATCTGCAGGTTACCTGTTACCCTCTGGGAAATGAGGGGGCAGGGACAGAGGGATAGCGGGCGGGGCGGGGCTGTGAACAGCTCCAGGGACCACTCCAGCCCCTGCCCAGCTACTGGCAAAGCCCCAAGGAATGTTCACTTCAAACCTGTGGGAGGTTATTCCTCCATGTTCAAATTTATAAATACAATGCTGAGGGCTCTCAGCATTGATTAAATGGGAAACAGCAAGGGCAGGGGAGGAGCACTGAGCCTTTTGGAACTCAGCTTCTGCCCCCATCCTGCAACCAAATCCTTGACTTCATCCCCAATCTTAAACTCCCCGTGGGTTACGGAAGTTATCTATTGGAGCTCTAATATTAAAAACATCACCACCACCCTCCCTCAAAAAAAAATAAAAATAAAAACAAAGAAACAATCCAGGACATTTCCACCCCACCGCATTTCCAAGTAGATAATGTCGTGGGGTTTTTCTTGACAACTTGAAATAATTTTATAACTATATATGGCTCTCAATTATTCATAGGAAGATAAATAAACAAGTCTCTAGAAAACCCACCAGGATTCTTTCAGCTATTAGTTTTACTTAGCTGTACCCAACACACAGTTGCTAACAAGAAGTAAAAAGAGTCATTCTTCTTCACACTCCCTTTCCCTGAATAGTCAGGCCAATAAATACTGAAGCGACCAAAATGCAGGCAGCACAGAGAAGTCCAGGAAGAAACATCACAGGTCATGTAATCTGGAATTACCACGAGGACGTAGACCTGGAAATAATTCTTGCCTCGTGAGGGCCAACTCCCTTCTCACTCCTCCTAAAATGTGTGTTATGTATTGGGTGGTGGACCTTATTCATTTGTTATGATGATCAGTTTAAGCTTTTTGCCTAAAATGAGAGAAAGTTTGTATCTCTAATACCACCTTGCCATTAACTAGAGCGTTGTTCAGTAGTTCTAGAATCTTCACTGAGCCCTTACTCTGTGAGTGGCATGGCTCTGGACCTGGAGGACACAGCATGAACAAGACACAGCTCTGCCCTTGTGGGGTTTTGGACATAGCCTGAGGGGGCAATTATTAATTACATCAATAGCTATTTAATTGCAATTGTGACGTAGTTTTTAAAGAATACAACTTGTGAAAAACATTTCCTTTCAAGACTTGCAGGAGGAGGAGGAGGAGAGGGAAAGTCAGCAGTGAGGGTTAACGTCTCACTGTGGGGCATGTCTGGAAAGGAACTTTCTACCTAATTCTTTCTTAACTCTTGAGAAAGTGACATGAGTTTTGTATCCCAAGTCACCTGTGTGAGATGCACAAAATGATGTTAAATCAAAATATTGCACATTTCAGAGTCCTTCTCTGCACAGCCCCAAATTATGAAGGAGGCATTTGGCCTGAGGCTTGTCCTTGATATCGTCCTTCTGTAGCTCCTGTCAACACCTTGTTCCAACCCCTCTGACCTCCCCCAAGCTCTACCCCTCTCCATCCATCACAGGACACTTACTCCCAAGCTCATTTCTACTAATTCCAGCAGAAACATTAACTGACAATGTAGGTATTAAGTGACAATGGCCTAGGTCTGAATTATTTGCATTTTAAAGGAGGATTCCAGGGACGCCTAGGTGGCTCAGTTGGTTAAGCATCTGCCATTGGCTCAGATCATGATCCCAGGGTCCTGGGATTGAGCCCCACATCGGTCGGGCTCCTCCGTACTCAGCAGTGGAGTCTGCTTCTCCCTCTTCTTCTCCCCCTGCCCCTGCTCGTGTACTCTCTCTCTCTCTCTCTCTCTCTCTCGCTCACTCTCTCAAATAAATAAATAAATAAAATCTTAAAAAAAAAAATAAAGGAGGATTCCAGGAGACTAAGAGAAATCTTTCAGATTCTAGAAATTAAAATGATAAAATGATGTCTGCTTGACCCAAAAAACCCTGCCTTAGAGTCCTCCAAACTGTTTGTGCTATCCTAACCCATGGGGGAAAACGGGTCCACTCCCTGAATTCTCCCTCGCATACATACAAACTCTTATTTCTATTTGTGCTTATTTCTAGCACACTAGCCTCTGGAGCACCTAAGGTGACAGGGAAACATGTGAAGCCATTTTATTTTATTTTATTTTAAGTCAAAAACTTTATTTCAAAAATCCTCATAAGCAAAGTTAAGTTGGAAAAAAGAATTCACAGCATACAAGACAAAAGACCCATAAAAAAAGGGAAAGTAGGAAAAGGGGCCAAGGGTATGAAAAGAATGCAGAGGAGAAAGAATAGTGATTGATCAATAAGTATCTTAAAAGATGCTCATTCTCAGTATGGATTTTAAAAGAACTTAAAGTGTGGCACATCCATATCATGGAATACTCAGCAGTAAAAGAAATGGAATGTAGCACCAATATACACAATCATCTCGATCAATCTCCAGAGGATTATGTTGAGTGAAAAAAGCTAACACCAAAAAGTTGAACACCTTGATCGCATCTGTATAACATTCTCTTTTTTTTTTTTTAGTTTTATTGAGATGTAATTCACATACCACACATTTCACCCAAAATGTACAAGTCAGTGGGTTTTGTTTTTTTTATATATATTCACAGTTTTGCAACTATTACCACAACCTAATTTGAGAACATTTTCACCATGCCAAAAAGAAATGCTACCTATTAGCAGTCCCTCCAAATTATCCCCCCCTCTTCTCAAGCCTTAGACAAACCCCAGTCCACTTTCTGTCTTTCTGTGTTTGCCCACTCTGGATATTTCTTACAAATGGAATCATACAACACACGGTCTTTTGTGACTGGCTTCGTTCACTCAGCATGTTTTCAAGGTTCTTTCATTCCGTGGCATGCATCAGTACTGCGTTCCTTTTTATTGCCATTCCAAAACGTGGTAGGGAATCAACAACCAATTCTCCAATTTTCGGATTCTTTGACTCTCTGATCCCAACTGGGTATCCTACAGGTCAATTCAGTTCTGACACTAACTGCCCAGAGGTAACGTCAGACTCCACAGGTTTTTATTTTTACCAATGTACTACCATTTATTTATTTATTTATTTATTTATTAACTTAAAAAAAATTCTAGTAATTATACTAGACATAACAGAATATATAACAGAAAATGTTCTATTAGTTTCAGGTGTACAGTATAGTGAGGCAACAATTCTCTACATGACTCAGTGCTCATCACGATACATGTACTCTTAATCCCCTTCACCTGTTTCACCCGTTTCCCCAACCTCCCCCCCTCTGGGAACCAATCTCTTCCCTATATTAAAGAGTCTGCTTTTTTGTTGGTCTCTTTTTTCATGTGAAGCCATTTCAAAACAAAACTGAATCTAAACTGGCAGTCTGTCAGGACACCAAACTCAGATCACAGATCATTGGAAAAAGCGTATCCAAACATTTAACTCTGCTATGGCTTTTTTCTCATCCTTTAACTGTGTACTCTTAAGTGATACAGAATCATTCTCGTCTCACACACACACACACACACACGACTGTCCTTATATGACCTTGATATAATTTCCTTTTAACGAGGACTTTCCAGGAAGAGAATCTACTAAGTACCATGAGGAGTTATCTTTCTGAATCATCACAACCGTGTTCTGATACCATAGGACACTGGTATTTTGAATTGTGAAATAATATAAACCAGATTTAAAAAGTTAAACATACAAAAACAAAAACAAAACAAAACAAAAGTTAAACATACATCTTTTAGACAGCCTAAGCTCTATCATTTGTACCCTCTCCTCCTAATTAGAGGAATTTGTAGCTCAGGACCTCATTCCACATCTTGTTTTGTTACCACACCTCACAATCTGCAGCGGGAACCAGGGGCCCAATGAAAAAGGGAACAGAAATACAGAATATAGAACTACACTGAATCACATCTAGCAAACAGACTTCCCCTTTCATGTTGCTCCTGCCCTTCTGTCTTCCCTCATCTAATAATATTATTTTCCATCTGGCTTCACAATGCCAGAGTCCTTCTCATCACATGCACCACATCTGCTCTGTTCTGGAGAATTGCATTTACATTTCCAGTCCTCCTGTTTTACCAGTCTTGTTCTACACAATTGGCTTTATTTTCTGGTGTTTTACCCACAAACCCACCTGAGAACTAATTTTGTGATCTACCACGATCCAAAGCCAAAATGTTTAAAGGAGAGAGAAATGCCACTCCATGCATTTACATGCCAGGTGTGCACTGGAGAAGTACATCAGGTTCATCAAGAGGCTGGACACCAAGTGACAGGTGCCAGACCAAGAGTGATCAGGGAGATCTCATGCTCCAGCTTAAACCCACCTGTGGCTGCCCAGTACAGCCAGAAAAAATTCCACTCCTTCCATGGCCTACAATCCCTGGGTGACATGGTCTTTACCTTCATCTCCAGCCTCAGTTCACATCATATACCATTTCGCTCTTCATGCTCAAGCCACTCTGCTCTCTCTCCTATTCCCTCGCATAAGCCAAGCTGTATTCTGCCTCAGGGCCTTTGCACTTGCTGTTTTCTCTGTCTAGGATGTTCTTCCCACTACTTTTCAAAAGGCTAGAGCTGCTTTTGTCTTGAATCTCAACCTAACAGTTATCTTCAAGTCCCCAGAGAGGCCTTCCCTGGCTACCCAATCTAAAGTCACCTCCCTATCCCAGCCCAGTTACTCACAATTCCATCACCTTGCTGAATTTCCTTTAGTCTACTTATTATTTCTGAAATAATCTAGTTTTTTTCCATAGTAGCTGTCCAATAAATATTTGCACGACAAGATAATTAATTACTAAATTAACTTGTGTTTCTTCTCTTTATATTTCTCTCTCCCTTGTTCTGTGAAAGTAGTCAAGCCAACCTCTCTTGGAAAAATCTTGCTTTTCAAAGTTCAAAGTGAAGTTTCTAGCAAGATATTTTCCTTCCTGATGTTTTCCCCTAAAATCTGAGTTCACTGAAGGTATTAGCTAAGTGCCCTTAAAGACAAAGGGATATGAGTAAAAATTCACTGACATTGGCAAAAACAGATGGAGTGTGGCAGAGATAGATGACCTGCCACTGAAGATTCATATTCCTTTTCCATGGTGTAGAACTGATGCTGGGAAGTGGCTGCTTAGCCAAGGACATATTTCCCAGTTCCCCATGCACCTAGGCGAGGTCATGAGAGTAGTTCTCATCAATGGAAAGTGAGAGGAAGTGTTGTGTGTCCCTGTTTGGCCAAGGGTTTCATCCTCCATATTCTTTTCTTCCTCCCACATGGTGGGAAGCAAAGGACTTTGAATCCCTGAAAGATGGTGAATTCGTAAGATGGAAACAACCCAGGGCCCCGAGTCAGTGCCTAGAGGGGAGCTGTCCAGCCAGAATATCTGCATTCAACAGTGTTTGAGGGAATAAAATATATTTATTATGTTAAACAAAGGCATATGGGTATGTTTCAACAGTGGTCTACCATGGCTAGTACAAGTTGGGTGGGACTGGGAGACACAATGAGAGGGAAGGACCTTACCAGCCCCTAGTGACAATGTCCTAAGGACATGGCAAGGTGTGTGTGTATGTGTTACAGCAAGAAAACCTGGCCTCTATGCCCAGGTCCCACTATTTGCAATCAGAGGCCTTTTATTTGTATTCCAAGTACCTAAACCATAAGCCTTCTCCATTCTGGTACAACCCTGATAAGGAAAAGGGCCTCCAGAACAGCTAAGATTATATTATCAGTAGTCTGGAAGATGAGAGCTCCAAGTCAAATTTAAATTAATTTTTAAAAATAAACGTAATATTTCTTACTTGTCTACATTTTTGGACTTACATTTCTACCTGCTACATTAGTCGAATAAATTAATAGATATTAGCCATCCCACAGTCACAAAGACCAAAAAGCAAAAACAAAACACTCTTAACCAAAAAAAGTATAAAATTAATGAAATTCAGCTAACCACCACTCATCCAATGCCACAGCAGGGAGAATCTGCTGACTGGAGCGAGCCTGTTGCAGGAGGCTGTGCAAGATGTAGGAAGATCCTAAACTCACCTCCTTCCACAGACACACCGAATCCTCAGATACACAGGGAACAGATTCCTCCAGAAAAAGACCTGATAACTAGCTGAGCAGCTGCTTCACATCAACAAACAAGAAAAGAGCCACATCAAGGTAGGGAGGCTAGGCTGAGACCTGGTACCACCATAAACTCCACCCACAGTTAAGCAACCCAGAGTCCAGAAGGAATTCAAAACCCAGAGCTACTCCCTAAGAAATGAAGTTTGTACCGCACATGGGGCACTCCAGTTGCACCTGAGAGAGACAATCCCCAAAACATCTGGCTTTGAAAACCAATGGAGTGCACATCCACAAGACCAAAAGGCTATAGCAAACAAATGCTTTTTAAAAGGCTTGCTTGCAGACTTTCTCACCCCAGGGCGCAGTGCAGGAAAAGCCATGTGAAAAACAACCAGATTTCACATCAAAGAGATCCATTTGCTAATCTTAAAGCCTCTGCCTGAGGGGACAAGGCCTATTAGGACACTCTCTGGGATGGAGGGGCTGGTGAGCGCCATTTTTTCCTGCTCTCCCTCTCCCTTGCTAAAGCCAGTAGGGTTTTTTCTTTTCTTTTCTTTTCTTTTCTTTTCTTTTAACTCCAGACTTTTTGTTTTTCTTGGCAGTGGCCATCTGTACCTTCCAAGCAGCAGGTGCCATTTCTTTTTTTTTCTTTTTCCTTAGGAGGTGCCATCTTCGTGCTCCTAGAGTGGAGCTTTTGTATACACATGTGGTGTCCCAGTTTTTGCAGCTGCAGCCAAGGGGGCACCCTTTGATCACCTGGCTGTGGAGTCTGGCGGGGGGGGGGGGGGGGGATGACTTGTGTTCCTGGGCCCCATGGACTATAACAATGGGAAAGATTTCTTGGCAGGCTACCACCTCCAGCGCACTGCAGAGAGAGCAGCATGAAACACACTCCTGGTCTGTGAAAGAAGCCTAGTTGCTTGTCTTGGAGCTTTAGACTGAGGGGCCGACTTCAGAACTGGCACACATCTAGAGGCTACCAAGGAGCTCTCAGGGAATGCAGACTGGCAGATGCCATCTTTGCGCTCTCCCTCTGCCTTGCTACAGCTCACAGGTATCTCTCAGAGAGGAGCTTATATACTCATTTAGAGCCCCAATTTTTGTGACTGTGGCCTAGGGGACACCTCCAAATCACCTGGTTTGGTGGCCCTCAGGGCTTATGCTTGTGGTCCCACAGGACTGTACATATTTGCAAACTTTAAAAGCCATTGTCTAAGGATCTGGCTTCCAACTGGCCTGAATCTAGGTACTGACTGATATCCTCCCCTTTAGGACGTGGTCAGGTTTTGGCACATCCTCAACCACTGGGAGCTATTAAAAATAAAATAGACTGCTTGGACAATCACAAAGATTCAAGAAACAACCAAGAGCTAGAGCAGAGTTGAACAATAAAGTTCATTGCCTACATGAGGCCACTCCTTCAAGACTGGGAGAGGGGGCTGTTTCATCTAATACATAGAAACAAATACAGTGAGTCAAGCAAAAAAAGGAAACAGAGGAACACGTTTCAAATGAAAAAACAAAATAAAACCTCAGAAAAAAACTTAAAATGGAGAGAAGTAATTTAAAGAGTTCAAAGTAATGCTCATAAAGATGTTCACCAAACAGGAGACGGATGGTGGGGTAAGTATATTGATGTTATGATGTTTTTTAAACACCTTTATCTGTATTCCTGACACACACTATTCAATTATTTAACAAATCTGTATTGAACACCTCCTATGTGCTAAGCACTTTGCTACGGCTTCAGATACATCAGACAACGCTAACAAAAATACCTCCTCTACAGAACCCTCCTACACTGTTGGTGGGAATGCAAGCTGGTGCAGCCACTCTGGAAAACAGTATGGAGGTTTCTCAAAAAGTTGAAAATAGAGCTACCCTATGACCCAGCAATTGCACTACTGGGTATTTACCCCAAAGATACAAATGTAGTGATCCGAAGGGGTACATGCACCCCGATGTTTATAGCAGCAATGTCCACAATAGCCAAACGATGAAAGAGCCAAGATATCCATCAATAGATGAATGGATAAAGAAGATGTGGTATCTATATACATGGAATATTACACAGCCACCAAAAAAAAACACACAAAATCTTGCCATTTGCAACAATGTGGATGGAACTACAGGGTATTATGCTAAGCGAAATAAGTCAATCAGAGAAAGACACATATCATATGATCTCACTGATATGAGGAATTCTTAATCTCAGGAAACAAACTGGGGGTTGCTGGAGTGGTGGGGGGTGGGAAGGATGGGGTGGCTGGGTGATAGACAATGGGGAGGGTATGTGCTATGGTGAGCGCTGTGATTGGTGTAAGACTGTTGAATCATAGACCTGTACCTCTGAAAAAATAATACATTATATGTTTAAAAAAAAAAAAAAAGAAAATAGTAGGAAGGGAAAAATGAAGGGGGGATATCAGACCACTCCCAAAGGGAGAGAAGGGAAATTTAAGTCAAATCAAAAGAGCCCCAGAGTCAGAGCACAGCAGCCTCCAAATTAAGAATGTGTCTGACTAATAAGAATGGAAGTGCTTTGCTCTAGGGCTCAGGTTTGAAATAATCACCTTTTGTTATCCTGCCCACCTTTACTTTATTTCTACTCCCAACAGATAGAGCCCTTTTCTCCTACTCTCTTACAGTCCCAATCTCATTCATTCAGGTGGTTACAATTACAATCTTTCATACATTAAAGACACGTAAGTCCACAATCCAACTAGATCCCCATCCTAAAACCAAATCCAGATTTCCAGATCGACATCTCCACTTCAATGTCCCACAACACATATTTATAACATCCAAAACTGAGGCCATTATCTTCCCCCACCTAGTCTCTACCTCCTTCAGATGTTTCTCATCAGTAGCCTCACTATCCACCCAGAAACCCGCCGTCAACCTAGATATTTCCCCTCTTTCATTCCCATTTACGTAAAATCAATCCCCAATTGAAACAATTCTTCCTCTGAAATTCCTTTAACATCTGCCCACCTCTCTTCATCTCCACTTACCTAATAGAGGCCAAAATTGCTCAACCCCAACCACACCCAAGGTTGCCAGGGCTCCAAGGACAAAGTCCAGAATCATTTTCCAAGCCTATACTGCCCTACCCTCTTCTAGCTTCATCATGCTGTGTCCCAATCTTTTTCAGGTTTCTGGAAGGTACCCATTTTCTGGTCATCTCAATCTTCACATATGAGGCTCATGCTGCACTGATTTCTCTCCCATGACCATTCTCCCATTGGCCAACTCTTTCATCTGTCTCAGTTCCCTGCCCTCTCAGCACACATCAAGGGAGATCTCTCTACCATGCTTCCATTGCACACTGTTCTTTTCCTCCCTCCCGCTTATTATAATAAATATAATTCATTCATTATGTAATTATTTGTTCACTGTCTGTTTTCCTTGATAGAAAATTTCAAAAGGGAAGAGACCATGTCTGCCTTGATCCCTGTTGACACATAGTAGGAACGTGATGGGTAATTAAAGAATGAATTTTCACTCCCTCTCTAGGATTCTCTCTGCTCTGAACCTCCACTCTTGGCTCAGCCTGTCCCCTGTGATGGCAGCAGTCCACCCCCAGCACGCCATTAGTAATAAACTAACACAGATCCTCCATGAATCCTTACAAATCAACCCAGAATCACTCACCACCCCCACATAACCTCAGATCATGAGTCTGCTCCCTCATTTGGATGTCCATCTCCTGAAAGGTATACATGTAATCCCTGTACACAAAGTCAGTGTTAAGGTAAGATGAACCGCCTAACTTACAATAATGCGTGATAACTATATGGTGTTGCATACATTTTAGTGCATTACCCATATGACTTAGCTTGTTATTCATAAAGGTTAAATGGCTTGTTCAAGATCTCAAAGTTAGTGATGGAGCTGGCACTGGAGTCCAGTTTCCTACACTCCCTGCCCGTGGCTCCTAACAACTGGTTGAGTCAGCCCTGTGCTGAGATCTGAGGGAAAGAAGTTTACCCAAGAAACACCCTACAGACTGAAGGGCCATGTCACACCCATGGCCATAACTCAAATTTTAGTGGTATCTAAGGAAGGGGGTTTAGGGACAAAAGATATGGGTAAAGGGATTCCTTTCTTACACCATCATCTTCTCCTCCTTGTCCTTCCACACCCAGTTCAAATGTAACTTCCTTCTCTGAACACTCCCAGGATGAACTGTGTTGCCCCCTTCAACAAATAAATATTGACTGGGTTCCGTGCCCCTTGCTAGGACCCAAGAAAACAAAAAGATCAGGACTCCTGGCCCTCCCAGAGCCCCTGGTATCCCCCAGAGCTTGTCTAATTCTGCTCCAACACATTCAGCATACTGAGTATGAATATTTGTTTATCTCCATCACCGAACTGAAAGGGTTTCAAGGCTAGAGACTTCATCTCTCCCCCAGAATGCCTCCCTCCCATTCTGAGTTCAGAAAAAGTATCACAAAAGGAAAGGGATGAAGGAGGAAGGGCAACAGTCCGAGGTAAGTTTCATGGTTTCACAACAAACCACAGGAGCCAGGACCGTGACCACTAGCTTCCTCCATCATAGGTTTGATTTTGTGCACAGGCATTTTAAACAAAGTCCTAACTCCCCACTCCTTGGTAAGTTCCCTGAGGGTGGGAACCACAGTTTATCTAGCTTGCTCAAAGGCCACAATGTTCTACACATTTTGCAGAACTTAATGGAATTCTACCCCATACATTAGGAACAAGTTAGTAGCATAATATGCACTCATGCGATATGAAATTACAGCAGGAAGCACACAAGCCCACAAAAATGAGCTGGTGAACTAAGCAAGATCATCTGCTTTTGCATATTAATGTTTTAAAATGTTGCGACTTCTTGTTCATTCATTTTGACATCTGCCAGTGCTGGAGGAAGAAGCAATAGTAGTCACCTAATTTAATTCCATTCATTAAGTTAACCTCTTTCTTTAACATTTGGAAAATATCATTCTTTGATTGAGGCTGGGAAAAAGAAAAGTCCAATTCATGAAATCAACATTCTGAGGAAGCCTACATTGGGATTCATGGCTGTGAAAACAAACAAACAAAAAAACCTCCTAGCAGTTCAGCAGTTCAGCCATCGACAACTCCATTTTTTGGTGTAAATGCCCAACGAAGCAGTCTGAATGCTGTGGAAGCTAGCAGGTGACCAGAGCATGCTAAATCACATTTGCCTAGATCCCCAGAAGGAACCCTAAAAAAAAATAAAGATAGGTCTTATGCCCCAGACTCAAATCTTAACCAAAAAACAACAATGTTGTGGTCTTAATTTGTTGACCAAGTAGCCTCCACCCACTTGAGATGACCTCAGTCCACCGGAGTTAGAAAATCTTTTTTCTTACAGGATAAGTGATTTTCTTGACGTTACGGATAGAGATGAAATAACTCAAACTTATTATACTCTTATGTTAAATTTAGGATTAAGTTTTGTAATCATCAGGATACTCGGGATGCATCTGACATTTAACTGTTCATAAAATTTAAGAACATCTGACATTTAAAAATCTGATGGATTTTCCTTATAATTTCAATTTAAAATGTACATGACTTTAGACTTAACAGCTTGAAGATGAATGTGCATCATTTAATTTAGCATTTATTCATTTATTTGATAATTATTAGGCACATTCTTTGTACCCAGAACTTGAAGAATACAAAGGAGTTAATATGGCATTTTAGGGCTACAAGGGCCCTGTCCTAAGGAAGTTTATGTACTGGTGTTATGGGTTGAATTGTGTGCCCCCAAAACTTCCTATGTTGAAGTCCTAATGGCCAGCATCTCATAAAGTGATCTTATTAAATAGAATCATTGCAGATGTAATTCAATTAGGATGAGGTCATACCAGAATAGGGTGGGCCCCTAATCCAATATGACTGGTGTCCTTTTAAAATGGTAGCACCTTAATCTCTGATTTCTAGGGTCCAGAACTGTGAGACATTAATTTCTGTTGTTTGAAGTCCCCCCGTTCATGGTACTTTGTTATGGCAACCCAAGCAAACAAATACAACTGGTTCTTTACCCCTTGCCTCTTAGCTCCAAGCCCAGCATTCTCTTTTCTGCTCTGTGATGCTGAGACTGGGACTGCAACATTTATTTCATTTACTCCCTTGTCAGCTGGCGTCCTCTACAGCTATGCCAACAACACAAGGTAAGAGGAGGGAAAAGGGACTTCTTTCTGGTGGCTAGTTTCTGCCGGTATCATACCAACAAGAGCACAGGCTGGTTTCGGTCCCCAGCTTTTCTCTACCCTCCCAACACCAGCCACTCCCATACCCCCTCAGATGTGCCGGCAGCTGGGCCACACCCACCTGGCAGTCAGAGTGCCCGTCTCTGCAGTCCCTCAGCAGCCAGGCTGCACACCACCCGATGCCCAGCCCTGCCCTGCCAGGCGCCTCCCCAGGCCTCCTGGTTCGCTTCATTCTATCCCTTTCCTGCTACTTCTCTGGATGACTTCAGCGTTTGCTTTTGCTCTTTCAGATTTCCAACATGTGTGGAACCAGCTCCCTGTATAAAATCCCTACTATCTGAATTACCCAGTGTGGTCCTGGGTTTTCTGACTAGAGCCTGACTAATTTAGTTTACAATCCCCATGAAGAGACAAATATACTAGAATTCAAAAATATAAGCTAGTCAAGATTTACAATAAATAATGTTAGTAATGGTACAGGTAAACATTCCCAATTTGATGTTGCTGAGAATATAAATGAATTCACATTTTCTTCAGGGGAGTTTGGCAGAATACATCAAAAGATAAAATATACACAGTTTGAGCCCCAAAATCCCATTCCCAGAAATCTATCCTAAGACACTAATCAGATAAATGCTCAAGATTTATATACAAAGATGACCATTCTAATGTTGCTTGTAACAGTTAAAAAAATCTAGGGCGCCTGGGTGGCTCAGTTGGTTGGGCGACTGCCTTCGGCTCAGGTCGTGGTCCTGGAGTCCCGGGATCGGGTCCCGCATCGGGCTCCCTGCTCGGCGGGGAGTCTGCTTCTCCCTCTGACCCTCCTCCCTCTCATGCTCTCTGTCTCTCATTCTCTCTCTCTCAAATAAATAAATAAAATCTTAAAAAAAAAAAAATCTAAAACAAAACTATCTATCAAAAAAGAACCTGTCAGGCGCCTGGGTGGCTCAGTGGGTTAAGCGTCTGCCTTCGGCTCAGGTCATGATCTCAGGGTCCTGGGATCGAGTCCCGCATCGGGCTCCCTGCTCAGCGGGGAGCCTGCTTCTCCCTCTGCCTCTGTCTCTCTCTCTGTCTCTCATGAATAAATAAATAAAATCTTAAAAAAAAAAAAAAAAAGGCTCTGAAGTCCAGGGCGCCTGGGTGGCTCAGTTGGTTCAGCGACTGCCTTCGGCTCAGGTCATGGTCCTGGAGTCCCGGGATCAAGTCCCGCATTGGGCTCCCTGCTCAGCGGGGAGTCTGCTTCTCCTTCTGACCCTCCCCCCTCTCATGCTCTCTCTATCTCAATCTCTCTCTCAAATAAATAAATAAAATCTTTAAAAAAAAAAAAAGAACCTGTCAGTTAAATTATTTAATACGTGTGCGCACACGTGCACACACACACACACAATGTATCCTGGGTGACTATTAAAATAATGTAGCTCTGTATTTCTCGACATGAAAATATATCCATATTACAGATTGTTAAGTGACAAAAGCAGACTTACAAACACCAGTTATAGCATGAAAACAAAATATGGAAATTAATTGTAATTATTTTGTATGTACCCAATGATTACAAACAGTGATTATTTCTGGGTAGTAGGAATTTAGGTGATCAGGCAAAGTGCCCGTTGCTGGGAGCAAAGAGAAGTGTTCTATTAATAATAATCACATGAATACTTAGAACACTGTTTTAATGTCAATAGAGGCCCAAATACGTAAAAGTTGAAAATTTCAAGTATTTAGGAAAAAAAGTAATCACCCTGCATTTATATTATTTAATCCAAATTTACAAGGGTATGCATCCTTTGATTTTCCTCTTTTCTATTATTTCTCTGTTACTTTCATTTTTCAAGGTGATCCTTATTCACTCAACAGCAAAAACATAATTAGCTCATTCATATGCTAATTCTTTACAGATGTATCTAATTTGTCAACCAAAGGGGAACAGAGAGCAGTCCCTGTGGCCTAGAGTCAAAACTGCCTTAAATACTTTACCAATCTACTGTTTAAACAGCTAACAGCATATCTGCAGTTTGCAAAGAAACAACGAAACAATGGAATTACCTCCTGAGACACAAACTCCTCACGCAATGCAAGAAACATCCTGGTCCAGCCACAGGGACAATGGAACCTATAAAAGAAAGATGACTACTGCACCCAAAATGCAACAATGGGTATCAAAGTCCAGTGAGTGCTTTTGCTCCTGCCCTGGGTGTCTGCAGCTCACAGGCTGCCACTTCCCAGTCCCATGAATCTTCAGAACAGGCAAGAGCGGCTGCTTACTGGGAAAAGACCACCGCCCCCTTATGTGAGCCCTCATCCTCACTCCTTAATACAATTTCACTCACAAACCCCAAGTGCATACTAGAAATCTAAAAATAACATTGCTCGTTGGAATTTAAAGGCTCAAAACTGAAAATTTCCCAGGCTTCACTCCAGTAATATTGAAAATGCAGATTCTTTTTTCTACACCAACAGAAGCTTGGGGAATTGGGACTGAAGGCAGTGAGGTCCAGGAATCCATCTGCTCCATGCTATCCTGGGGAGAAGCAGTCACTGCTATTTTGGAAGTTTCAAAATGCTTGGCAAGAGTCTTATAAAAGAACACAATGAACGCTAACATAACACCAGAGAAGTATCCAGGCACTGAAAACCACAAACCAGGTAGAATGACCCAGGAGTCTTCAAGTCACCTGTAACAACCCTTGCAAATCAAGATATACCAACTCACAAAAATGGGTTTTAACCAGCATCCTTTTTCCTGGTGGTGGTTCACTGATCATATAGAAGAGTAAATTACAGCTTTAATTCATTATTTTCCCCATCATAATTTACACAGTCAATCAAAGTTTTCTTAGTATCTCCCATGTTTAAAGCACCGTGGTAGGGCTTTCTCTCAAAAAATCTTGCCTTACAGTCTAGTGAAGGGGGAAAGAAGTGTACGGAAATTGTACAATAAGTCAAGAAAATAAAATAAATAAAAGGCATAAATATTAGAAAGGAAGAAGTAAAACTTCTTTATTAGCAGATGACATTATTATGTACCTAGAAAATTCAAAGGAACTTATCTATAAACAACTATTAACAGCTAATATGTGAATTAAGGGTTGGAAACAAGATACAAAGTTAGTATATAAAAACCAGTTATATTTCTATATACTATAAATCAATCAGATAAAGATATTTTAAAAATAATACCATTCATATTGACATAAAAAAATCAGATACATAGGACTAAATTTAACAAGATATATGCAAGAATTCTACACTGAAAACATTGCTGAGGCAATGAAAGAAAACCTAAGTAAATGGAGAGATATACCATAGGTATGGACTGTTAAGACACCAATTCTCCCAAATTTACCTCTACATTCAACAAAGTCCCAGTTAAAATCCCATAATTTCACAATTATGAAAAAATGCTATAAATATTCTTGAACATACCTTTTGGTAGAAACTGACAAACATACCTTTTGGTAGAAACTGACAAACTCATTCTGAAATTTATATGGGAATTCAAAGGACCCAAAATAGCGAGGACAATTTTGAAAAAGAAAAACAAAGGTGGTAGGTTTAAAGTTCCAAACTTAAGACTTACCATAAAACTATAGTAATTAACACAACAGTCAAAAAACTTGAACAGGCACTTTAAAAGAGAAAATATCTAAATAGACAATAAGCATATGAAAATGTGCTCAAAATCATCATTCATCATGGAATTAAAACCACATGCCTCATTAAAATCACAACGAGATACCACTACACATAAATAGAATAAAAAAGACGTATACCATCAAATGATAGCAAGAATGTAGATCAACTCTCAGATATTTCTGGTGAGAATGTAAAATGGCACAACTCCTTTGGAAACTGTTTGGTGGTTTCTATTAATGTTAAACATATGCCTACCCTATAACCCAGCAATCCAATCCTAGGTACGTGCACAAGAAAAAGAGGGATTTGTTCAAGAATATTTATAGCATTTTTTCATAATTGTGAAAAACTGGAAACAATCCAAGTCTCCACCAGCAGAAAAATGTATAAACAAACTGTTACATATTCATACAATGGAATTCTACACAGCAATAAAGAAAAAAAGAACAAACTATTGATAGATATATAGCATGGATGAAACTCAAAAGCATTATGTTGAGCAAAAGTAGCCAGATGCAAAAAGAGTACATATTGTATAATGCCATTAATTTGAAATTCAAAAATATGAAAACTAATCTATGGTGATAGAAATCAGGACAGTCATTAATTACCTTTGGTAGCTGACAGCAGTTATTAACTGGGAAGGAGCATAAGGGAACTTTCTGAGGTGACGGAAATTTTCTGTGTCTTGATCTGAGTGGTTGTTGCAAAGGAATATGCATATGTAAAAATGCATCAAGTTGTACAATTAAAATTTTTACATTTACTATATGTAAATGATATCTCAATATAAAAGAAAGTACAGAAATAACCAGATGGTAGGAGGAGAAAGTTCCAGAAAAGATGTGCATATAAAAGGCCATTGGAATGGTGAAATTTCTAGCCGGTAGTGAAGGATGGGAGAAGGCAGTGATCGGTAAAAGTATTACATGTAGAATGACCCTTGAAAGAGGGAAAAGCTTTGAATCTCAATAAATGTAGTGTGAAGGTAAGAGAAGGTAAAGAATATTGTGGGAGAGAAAACATTATATATTGCTGTTGTCTGAGAGTTTATATTTTCCCCCAAGTTCATTTGTTGAAATCCTAGCCTGCAATGTGGTGAGACTGGGAGGTGGGGCCTTTAGGAGATGCTTAGGTCGTGAAGGTGAGCCTTCATGAAGGTGAGCCACAGATGGGATTAGTGCTCTTATAAAAGAGTCCCTAGGGAGCCCCCTTGCCCCTTCCACCACGTGAGGACACAGTGAGGAGGCACCATCTATGAGGAAGTGGGCTCTCAACACACACCGAATCTGCTGGCACCACGCGCTCTTGGACCTCCAGCCTCTGTATTTATTATGAGAAATAAATGTTTGTTGTTTATAAGCCACTCAGTTTATAGTATTTTTGTTATGATAGCCCAAACAGACTACAACACACATTAAGTAATGAAAATCTGAACTGAGGTGGATAGAAGAGGAACAGAGAAGATGTGAGTAATATTACAGAGCCAGTGTGGGGCTGACTTGCCAACTCAAAAAACAGACACCGGAGCTCAGAAGAGAGGTCAGAGCTAACGATGGCTGGGAAGTCCTCCTTAGAGTGGTGACATGCTGCAGTTGCTAATAAATATTTGTTGGGAGGATGAACAAATGGACAGACAGAATGGTAGACGGGGGGAGGGAGGAAGATTTAATCAGGTTATCAAGAGAAATAGATCAGGTTTAGCCATAGAAAATTGCTGGTATTTTACCATTTTTTTGCCTTCTAAAAACTGCAGTTTCATATGACTCAGTCTAATAGATAAGGAAAAAATAGGGGGCAAGGGCAGCTCTGTGGGCCACTCCTCCAATTAGGGAAAAGAAGAAAAGCCAGTGAAAGAGCAGACAGGGAAACACATTATAATAAAAATAAGAATAAAAGGCTCTATGCAGTTTAAAAAAATATATTGCCTTAATTTAAAAATGTCTAATTAGAAAAAAATTCTTGCCTAAAGACAGGAACTGACAATTTACAGAAGATCCACAAAGCCAAAATGCATATAAGAAATGTTCAGCATCTGGGGCGCCTGGGTGGCTTAGTTGTTAAGCGTCTGCCTTCAGCTCAGGTCCTGATCGCAGGACCCTGGGATCGAGCCCCACATCAGGCTCCCTGCTCCGCGGGGAAGCCTGCTTCTCCCTCTCCTACTCCCCCTGCTTGTGTTCCCTCTCTCGCTATGTCTCTCTCTGTCAAATAAATAAATAAAATCTTTAAAAAAAAAAAAAAAGAAATGTTCAGCATCACAACAATCAGAGAAATAAGCATTAAAACCATGAGATACCATTCCAAAGATTTTTTTTAAATAATAGTATAAATTTCTGGCAAGCGTTTAGGAAAACATTCTCACACATTTCTTTCAAAAGTATAAATTCATACAGACTTTCTAGAAAGCAACGTATCTGTATGTATAAAATTCTCTAAATTTTTCATATCTTGTGACTCAGTCATTTCACTTTTAGGAATTTGTCCTAGAAATGTATTACATGTGTAATAAGAAAAAGCACAAAAAGATATATGTAGAAAGATGCTTAACATATCTTATGTATAATAAAATAACCTAGGGCGCCTGGGTGGTTCAGTTGGTTAAGTGACTGCCTTTGGCTCAGGTCATGATCCTGGAGTCCCGGGATCGAGTCCCGCATCGGGCTCCCTGCTCAGCGGGGAGTCTGCTTCTCCCTCTGACCCTCCTCCCTCTCATGCTCTCTGTCTCTCATTCTCTCTCTCTCAAATAAATAAATAAAATCTTAAAAAAAAAATTTAAAAAAATAAAATAAAATAAAATAACCTAAATGTTCAATAGTGACTTAAATACCCAATAATGGGGAATTTAAAAAAATTATAGTTATTTTTTTAATCATCCCTTTATAAGTATATTTAATGATACAGGAGAAAGCTCACCATAAATCTAATCTTCAAAATAACATTTTGAAGTTGTCCCCTTTTGGATGATAAGGAATATAAAGGTATCAATAAAAAGAATGTCCAAAAGAAAATTCACCCAAATCCCCACATGGCAGGAGTATAGTACATGTGTATTTTTGCTCTTTTTGTTTTCTTTTTTGTTTTTAACAACAGCAAGGATTGCCTACAATTTTAAAACAAATTAAACATTATTTATTTTAAAAAACACATTGCTCTCAAGTTGTCAGGCAGCACTCAAGGCAACCCAAAGGGTATGTGTGTGCCGTGGGCACATCTCTTAAAAGGAACGCACAGAGATAGGTCTACCATAAAGCTAAAGAAGCCCAAGCTTCAGGACACTTTCTAAGGGCACACAGTCCTTTCTAGAACTCTAGGAGGGATCCTAATAATGTGCCCACACGGTCATTTGGTTTTGTTTTTATTTTGCATTAATAAGCTATTTCAGCAGCAACAGGTTAAAACCACTGTCTCTTTCCAACACCATTTCTTCTCCATCATACTTTGTCTCATAGCAGGTGTTACTGGAGTTGCCCCGGGCATTTTTGGGGATCTGGATAAAAAGAAATTAAGTTGGGATATATTCAGTTTGAAGCTTCACAGGACATGTTAATGAGACTTGTGATCATTTCCACGTACAGTTGAGTTATTGCTTGATGTCCCAGGGTAGATACGGGTTTTCCGGAATGTTCCTACCACCCACTGTGCTGACTCATCCAGTGTTGTTTCATAAAGGTGCAAGGCCAGAGGATATGAACGTGTCCTAAAGTGCCCAGCACTGGAAGTATGTGGGTAGTAGACAAGAAACAAAGTTTGAAATGCAACAGAGCCAGAAGCTCATCTATGGGAAAGATCTTCCAACTACAGCAGACAGGTCAGTTCTCATTGACATCCGCCCTCATTTTTCAGGACTCTGTATGACCATAGAGGTACCAAGGCAGAGGGTAAACTATTAAACAGACTTAGATGGAGAAAACAGCACCAGAACTACAGCGTAGTATCCATGGGTTGCTTCTCTCGTTTTCGTCCACTTACTTACCTGGACAAATTCCTGCTCTAATCTGTAAGGTTCTCCCTGCCTTTATTAACTCTGAAGTTCCTGACCTTGGTGTGACAACTGATTCTGAAGCCCTAAGAGTTTGACCTAACTTCCTGTTTGTCACGTTTACTTCCTTTGAGATCTTAATCCTTGTGCCCAAAGCTAGACTGGTGAATAGTATCCTTTCTCATTGGTCTCTGAGTCTCAGGAATTAGACTTGGCCTTCAACCCTGATTGAACTTTATCAGCAACGGTCATGGCAGTTCCTCAAGAATTCCTCAACCTCTTCCTGTGGGCATACTGACGTCCACAAAATATTTATTATATATGTGTATATAGATTTAGACCTATTTCTACAAAGGACTTGAAGAAGCTTATAAAAAATATATGCAATAAACTAGAACAAGGTTATTTAATCAATTATGGGCGTACAAGTTGTGAATCTTATTTTACTACTTCACCATTCCGTATGCATAGCTTTTTTCCAGAGGTCATAAGATGGCTGCTGTATCTCTATACATCACATTTACATTCCAGGCAAAGGAAGAAGGGAAAGATACAACACCACAGACTTCTGCTCACCTGCTTTGGTTAGAACTGAGTCCCATGGCCACCTTTAGCAGTCAGGTAGCCTGAGAAATTGAGTTTTTAACTGGTCCCATTGCTGCCCTGAACAAAATCAGGGTTCTGTTAGTAAGAAAGAAGGGGGACACATAGCAAGTAGGCAACTAATAATAAGTGTCCCACCAAGAAACTGGGTAGATGTTACCAGAAATATGTGTGGTCCAAAAATTTTTTCCTTATGTGTCTATGAATATTTATATAATATTATATGTTTATATAATACTATATGATTATGTAATTCTCCTAAAAACTAAAAATGTAATAACCTAGATAACTACTTAACATCTTAGGGTTCCCATTTTCTTCTCTATTTCTCCCCTCTGAAAGTTTCCCCTCCTCATTTAAATCAATAATAAAATCTTAATGATAAATTTAACAGAAATTTGTCAATGTGTATCAAGACTCACGAAAATGTTCCTGTTCTGACTCACAATTAGGGTTGCCAGATTTCGCAAATAAAAATTGTGGATACCCAGTTAAATTTGAATTTCAAATAAAAATGAACACTTTTTAGTATAAGTATGTACCAAATATTACACGGGACATACTTATACTAAAAAACTATTCATGGTTTATCTGAAATTCCACTGTGGCTGGGAATCCTGTGTTTTATGTGGTAACCCTACCCATATTACTGCCCCAAGACTTCATCCTAAGGAAATAATACAAAAGAAAGGACAAGAGCCCTGCAGTGACAGAATGGAAAACTGGAAACAAAGTAAATCCCTTCAAAGAAAAGTAAATAAACTATGGGCATTCTAATCCATGGAATAGTATTTAGAAAAATAAAACTGTCAAATTATTAAAAATTATAGAAGAATATGCAAGTCTTGTGTATGCCATAATTAAAATTCTAAAAATGCATAAAAACAGTAGAAACACCAAAAAGGAGTAAAGAAAGAAAAAGGTTGTGTTTATTAGGGAAGATTTGAGAGGTTTTCCCTCCTTCTCAACTTTTGAAATATCTTTATGACCTTTTATAAATTATAAGATCTTTATAAATATCTTTATAATATTGTAAAATATTCTGCTAAGAGAACACTGGTGAATTATTAAGTTAAGCTGAGTGACCAGACAGGTTTGCAGATGAGGAAAATCAGTCTCATTTTTCCCAGGAAGGTGCTGAACCACTACCTGCCTCCTAGGTCATTGCTTTGCTGGGTCCAACGGACTGTCTCCCTGAACACAAGACCTAGGGGTTGGAGCAGAGAAACGGAATAAGATTTTAGCTGCCATATAGCATTTGCTACATTTCGAGGGCATTAAACTAAATAATCTAAGTGAGAAAGGTCAACTCTATTATCCACAGTTATATAAGAGAAATAGAAGCTCGAAATGACTTGCCAGGGAGAATACATCCTCTCACAAGTGAGGAGAATCGAGGGAATGGACACGAAATAATACCTGCATTCATCTAAGAGGCTTTGTGTTGAATAAGTGCTCTTTGATTGTATCTCTGAGCATGTCCCTCTAATGCTGGTGAATAGGTAATTGTAAGTATATACAATGAATAGCATGCCTTCCTTTTTCAAGAACGCACACTTTAAGCTGTTTTTCTAATGGTGATGATGGATTTATACAATCACCTACACTGTTCACCCCACTGTGCCTGTGGCCCACATCTGCACAGCTGGCCAGGAGAGAGAATTCAGGGAACAAGAGTGAAGCAATGCTAGACCATCTTCCCCAGACACCGCCCTTCCCTTAGCAATCATGTCAGGTCTCTTAATCAACATCTGCTCACAGTATTCCTGAATTTAAGTAATGCTTCCCTGTCTCTCTGAGGGGAACTGTTCATCTAGACTCCTGGGATGCCCTAGCACTATTTGGGTCAAAGATTTATTCTGACAACGTGTATGAGATTGAGAGGATTACCACTGCCTGGCGAAGAGTCGACTATGGTGGTGGCCCCATCCTATGGTTCTTCCACAGGTACAAGACAGTTCCAGGTTATGGATGCTGGATTATCTCCATGAATGTGAATGTGGAAAGGAAATTTTTTAAGGCTGGGCCAAGAAGGAAAGAAGACAGAAAGGGGGGAAGAAATCTAGGTACTGGTGGTACTAAGGGCCTCTGAGATCCTTTGGAAGGTAAAAGGTAAGATAGACCTAGTAATAAGCCTATAAAAATAAATTAAAAGAAAGCTATGATAAAAGAGAAAGAGAATGAGAAGTAATATCCTTCAGAGTCAGTGAACAAAATTTCAATTACATTATAGGCCAGGTTTTAGAATCCCTACCCTGTCCTTTCCCCTTCTCAAGAAATCTGATCCTACCCACAAAACTCAGTGGAGGTCAGCAGGCCTCACCGCCCATTCACTTTGGCCATTACTGATTGGGCCAGGAGTACTTAGCAAACTTGAAGGGGACCTACATGTTGGTGGGCTAGGTATCAATTGAATTCCCTGTCTCTGGAATCTGACCTCCTCCGCCGCAGTCTTCTTGGCTGGCTTCCCTCCCCTTCCCCACCTCTAGATGTCAGAGTACCCTAGGGATTAGTCCTGGGCCTCCTTCTCTGCCCCGTAAACACAATCTCTGTAGGTGATCTCAGCTGAAGCCCTGGTTAGAATTAGCTCCCAAATTCTAATCACCAGTCCCCACCTCTCCCTTGCTCCAGATTTAAACATCCAAGTAGCTGCTTGACATCTCTATTTGGATGACTAGTAGGCATCTCACAAATGAACACGTCCAAAACATAAATTTAATTTCTCCTCTCAATCCTGTTCCTTTCCCAGTCTTCCCATGGCAGCAAATGTCAATTCTGTGCAGTTAGTTCCTCCAGAAAAACACCTGAGTTCTCTCTTTCTCAACACCCCACAACTGGCTCACCTGCAAATCCTGTAATGCCCCTAAATGGCCAGCTCTCCCCAACTCCATCACCACCAACCTGGCCCAAGCCGGCATCATCTCTCACGGGGATTAGAGCAGCAAGCAGCCTCCTCCCTGGGCTCCTTGCTTCCACGCTGGCCCCTCTGCATTCTGTTTTGCACATAGCCACCAGAGTGATCTTTTAAAAACGTGGATCACATCATGGTGCTCCAACCTGAGACTCTTCCAACGGCTTTCCATTTCACTCAGAAAAACTCCTAACTCCTGATGAAACTACAAGTCCCTTGATGACCTGCCCTGCTCCTCATCTCCCACCACTTGACCCCTCATTCATTATGCTCCCATCACTATGGCTTCTTGCTGTTCCTTTTACCCACTGCTTTCATTCCTGACTCTGGGCCCTCACGCACGCTGCTCCCTTTGCCTGGACTCGAGTCTCCTAGATCTCCACATTGCCGGCTCTGCTCCTCACTCAAGTCTATTCAAATACTACTTTCACTCCTTTCTTTAAAGTGCTGCACCATCCCCCATCTCTATCTATCACTCTCTGTCCCATCATCTTATTTTATTTTCTATTCATTCATCTATATCTGAAAGTGTACTGCTCGTTCATTCCTTTGCCTATGTATCTGATGACTGTCTGAACTTCCCGCTGGAGGCAAGACTTACAAGAGGTACTGGGGCACGGTAGGCACGCATTAATCCTTGCTAAAGGAATGCAGATGAGTCTTAGATCCTGTAGATGGTCAGCGGCGACTTCTAGACCTCATGGGTCATAAATACTCAAGCTTGGGGGCCTTACTGAGGAGGCTAAGTGGAGAAGACTCAAAGGTGAGAGAAAGTGGGTGACTCCTCAGGGCTAGAGACTACAGCTTCAGCTTGGGCTCGGGCTTTGGTTTCCAGTCATCTCCCCGCGGCAGCTCCCGGGTAGGCTGGCTGCATTCCAATGCCTATGTTGTGAATCCATCTGTTGTATCCTTCCTTCCTTTCCCGGAGCGAGCCTCAGTGCGCATCTGTCTCGTGCACACACGGCGCTGAGTACCAGCTTAGAGCAGAGACCTCATTGCCCCCGGCTGCCTGGTATTTGTTCCTTTTCTAGCCCTGACACAGGTCAATCACCCTGAGGAAGTGAACAGGACAGAGAGGATCCTCTGCACAACTGTAGGATGTCTCCCTTTTACAGGGAGAGACGCTGTGACCCAGAACTATAGGCGTCTTCCTCACACAGTCAGCCAGTCCCTGACAAAGCCAGAATCTTCCAGATAGGAAGGATTCACTCTTCCTCTCACGGAAGATGAGCTCTCTACCTACCACATGGAGTGCACTCTTTTGAAGATAATCACAGCACGACAGCCTTCACTTCCCACAAAGGAGGAGGTTGGGATAGAAACAACTCTGCCATCCAGAACGCGATTTTCATGAAATAGGGCTTTGAAGTTAGAACTGGGCATTTCTTTAAAAGGTTCTGAGCACGACAGCAAAGAACCCTGTCTATAGCAACAACTGCTGCCGTTTTAACAGTCCTTTTCTCACACACCTCCTACAGCTAATCACTTGACAGCTTTATATGATTATCAACTGCAATGCATAATTAATAAATTGGATGACTTTACCTTCGCACATCTGAACGCATAAAGCGATCTGCCAACATTTAAGGAAATCCCGTCATGCCACGAGGCGTTAAATCATATTTAAGGAAGTGAGAAAGTAAGACACTAGGATAATGGCAAACTTGCCCAAATATTATAAAGCACCTCCCGCGAAGTGCCACAGCAACCCGGGCAGGACTACCATTCTTCTGCCGCCAGGGGCTCACGCCTTGCCAAACAAAGGCAAAGACCTGATTGCAAACTGCATAGCCATTCCACTGCACTTCTCAAGCCTTTTAAATAAAAATAGATCCCTGCTGCCACCCACCTTCCATAAAAAAAAAAAAAAAAAAATCCGCCCAGGAAACATAATTCATCTCTCTTCCAGTGACTTCACACAAAAGGGTAACGGCCCCAGGTGTTGTCAGCAGCCAGCAGTGTTTGCTATTTTCACTTCTCACCTAAGACCTCCATTATTCTGAACAATCCCAAGCAAGCACCTCTATTTAAACCACCCCTGGCCGACCTTTATTGCCTAATACTAGGTTCATCTTGACAGCTTCCTATAAGCATTCATTTCAAGACTAGCCTGCAGAATTATCCAAAAACAATATACCATGTCACACCATGGAATTCTTTCATATAGCACAAATGGAGGGAGGAGGCGAGCCAAATATTTCACCGAGGACTTTAAGGGTCGGCTCCTGAGTGTACTATTGTTCTGTCCCTGTCAGAGTTGGTCACGAAACTTCAGGGGACCTCAACCCCACTGAATTAAAGTATTCTTGGTAGAGGCTGGGTAGAGAGAGGGAATTTTCATAATTGCTCCCACGAATCAAAGAGAAAGCCTTGGGAGTTTCATTTTACTTGGGAGGAAGACTCTCAAATAAAAGCATGGGCTCTGGGGCCTCTGGGGGATACTAAAATTCTGTGGCCACTCCATATGGTGGGCATGAAGGGCTTGGGGCCCCCACAGAAACTGCAATTACAAGGAGACATCAGGACTGGCTTGAGTTGTACCCAACCAGTGGTTCTCCAATTATTTACTACTGGAGGGCTCTGAGGGACTCCAGCTAGTCTAGGCCTCCAGCCCACTCATTAGGCATTAAGGCCAAGCTTCTAAGAGCATACTAAGGCCTAAGGGCTTGATATATGGGACAAGTTTTGGTGCTAGAGACGGTCTGAAGAACGGATTTTTTTTGTGGTTTGGTTTGGTGTTTTTCTCCAAAGTTCGATGCTTAGACCATGTGCAGCATAATTATCTTTGGCATTTGTTAAATATTCAGATTTTTCAGATAAGCCCCTATCCTTATGTTTTGCATCTAAGTCCTGGTATCTGTATTTTATGTAAGCTCCCCAAGTTTGAAACCCCTTCTCTTGGTGGTTTGTCTCTTATTGTTAAAAAAAAAAAAAAAAGGTAGAACAAAATATTCTATGCTTTCAATAATGTTAGAAAATGTACTGTTTAGGGATGCCTGGGTGGCTCAGTCGTTAAGTGTCTGCCTTCGGCCCAGGTCATGATCCCAGGGTCCTGGGATCAAGCCCTACATCAGGCTCCCTGCTCCACGGGAGGCCTGCTTCTCCCTCTCCCACTCCCCCTGCTTGTGTTCCTGCTCTCACTATCTCTCTCTCTCTGTCAGATAAATAAATAAAATCTTTTAAAAAATAAATAAATAATAATTTTTAAAAATGTACTGTTTACCATAATGTCAATAAGTCACATGACTACAGCATGACCAGACTACAACTGGGTCTGCTTAGAATTCAAGTGCATTGGCACATTATTTTTGAGGTTAAATCTCTAATGAATCCTTTGGTATTCGCTGTCTCAACAAAGCCCCTCTCCTACAGAAAACTAGTCTTTAATAGTATTGGTGTCATACTGAACGAAAACACGACTGGACCTTGGCACAAACAGTCCCTGGGCTTAAAAACTGTTAGTCCATTTACTCCCCTGATTGACTGAATGTTGAGAAGCATTCAGATAACGAGAAGGTAAGAGCACATTGGTTTCCTACACATGCACACTCTCTCTCCTCTTCCAAATTAGCACTCCTTTTTTAAGATTGTATTTACTCATTTGAGACAGAGCGATACAGAGAGAGACAGCAGGAGCAGGGGGAGAGGGAGAAGACTCCCCGCTGAGCTGGGAGCCTGACATGGGTTCCACACGGGGCTCAATCCCAGGACCCTGGCATCATGACCTCAGCTGAAGGCAGACGCTTAACCTTCTGAACCACCCAGGCACCCCTACACTCCTTTTCTACGAATTCTCCCACTGTCTCAGCCAGCCAGCTAAAGTACTGCACACATACCTTAAGCCAGACATCATACTGGTATTTAAAGATGATTGCCTTTTCATCATACGAAGAAAAATAAAGCTAGATAGAACATTGTCATGAGCTGAATGTTTATGTTGCCCCCAAATTCCTATGTTGAAGCCCTAACCACAACGTGATGTAATTAGAGGTGGGGCATTTGCAAGGGGATTAGGCTTAGATTCAGTCGGGAGGGTGGAGCCCTTATAATGGGATTAGTACCCTTATAAGACAGGAAGAGAGACTCTCTCTCCCTGTTCATGCACCACGCACAGAGAAAAGGCCGTGTGAGCACATAGCTAGGAGGCCATCTGCAAGCCAGGGAGTGGCTCCCATCAGACGGCAAATCTGCTGGCACCTTGATCTTGGACTACCCAACCTCCAGAACAGGGAGAAATCGATATCTGTTGTTTAAGTCACCCACTCTGTGGCATTTTGTTATAGTAGGCCCAACTAAGACAGAAATCATTTAATAAACATATTTTAAAAATTAAAGAGCTCAGCTGCAAGCCCCTTTACAAGGCACTCGAGAAACGCTCAGCTGGGCATGGCTGGTGCCCACCAACACCAAGCCTAATGGAAGCCAGCAGCTGCCAGACCAATCCTAGAAACAAGAATTTGGTCTGTTGGCGGGGCTGTGAGCTAGGAGTGGCCGGTGGTCCTATGCATGTGATCCTAATCTACTGCTTTGCTTTATAGCAATCACACAACGAAAGGAACAGGTTGAGCATTGTATTTAAATTGCCTTCCCAAATCTGGTTTCATAACCCACCACTCTGCACTCTTCCCATGAAGCTACTTACTAATGCTGCCACAGCTAAGTTAGCTAATTGTGTTTCACTTCTAAGAGTGCAAAGAGGAATAAAAAGGCATCAGCATTTGTCCTAAGACACTGTCTCTTTGTGCTTATTGTTTTCAAGTAACAGCCCTTTAGAAAGTAGTAACTGGAGGAGTAAACCTCTCTTTGGAGATATGACTGACACAGGAGCTCTCTGTCCCTGATAGAAATTGATAAAAATTAAAAGGCCTCTTTAAATTCCAGTTTCTCCCCAAATCCTTCTTCAACTAAAACAGATGCGAGGATCTACCTCCCCCCAACATCCATTCTACATGGTCTAAAATATGCAATCTCCAAAAATGCCCCACAAGGAAAACATCCCTATGTGTTATTGAATATTCAAAATTAATATTTCCTCAGTCACTGCTAGAATCATCGTTTTTCTTTCTGATGGGAGGCATCACTAAAGAAATCTCCAGACTGTGAAAAAAAAAAAAAATGAGAAGAGAGAGTTTTCAAGATAACACATGGTTAAATAGAAGCCTGTTCTGTTCAGACTTTCTGGCAAAAGAAACTGAGTGCTTCCTCCCAGCAGGGTGCATTTGTAATGGGGCTGCAAATTCATGGGAGTATTTGGCCTGCCTCTCCATCGCTGGCTGAGGCCCTTCTACCACAGCTCTGATTCCAATCACTCTGCAGTCCCTGGGTGAATAATGCAATAAAGGACTCAGAACAAAAACAAGAATTACTACTGAGACGTGCACATTTCCTCCCCCTACTTCCAAAGAGCAAAAGAAAAATCAGTGTATTTCACTCCTTGTGTTTATGAACAATGATTCTTTTTCTTCTGGTGTATAAGGATTAAAAAAATAGCTGCAGGAGGCAAGACTCTTAAAAATAAATAAATAAATAAATAAATAAATAAATAAATAAATAAATAAA